>NC_053394.1:124851939-125483879 GCF_905171765.1 Bufo bufo
TTAGTAGCTCTTCTCTGAACTCTCTCTAGAGTATCTATATCCTTCTGGAGATATGGCCTCCAGTACTGCGCACAATACTCCAAGTGAGGTCTCACCAGTGTTCTGTATAGCGGCATAAGCACTTCACTCTTTCTACTGCTTATACCTCTCCCTATACATCCAAGCATTCTGCTGGCATTTCGTGCTGCTCTATTACATTGGCTTCCCACGTTTAAGTCTTCTGAAATAATTACTCCTAAATCCCTTTCCTTAGATACTGAGGTCAGGACTGTGTCAAATATTCTATATTCTGCCCTTGGGTTTTTACGCCCCAGGTGCATTATCTTGCACTTATCCACATTAAATTTCAGTTGCCAGAGTTCTGACCATTCTTCTAGTTTTCCTAAATCCTTTTCCATTTGGCGTTTCCCTCCAGGAACATCAACCCTGTTACATATCTTTGTGTCATCAGCAAAAAGACAAACCTTACCATCGAGGCCTTTTGCAATATCACTTATGAAGATATTAAACAAAATTGGTCCCAGTACAGATCCCTGTGGAACCCCACTGGTAACATGACCTTGTTTTGAATGTTCTCCATTGACTACAACCCTCTGTTGTCTGTCACTCAGCCACTGCCTAATCCACTCAACAATATGGGAGTCCATGCTCAATGACTGCAGTTTATTGATAAGTCTTCTATGTGGGACAGTGTCAAAAGCCTTACTAAAATCTAGATATGCGATGTCTACTGCACCTCCACCGTCTATTATTTTAGTCACCCAGTCAAAAAAATCTATAAGATTTGTTTGACATGATCTCCCTGAAGTAAACCCATGTTGTTTTTCATCTTGCAATCCATGGGATTTTAGATGTTCCACAATCCTATCCTTTAATAGGGTTTCCATTAATTTGCCTACTATTGATGTCAGACTCACTGGTCTATAGTTGCTCGATTCCTCTCTACTACCTTTCTTGTGAATGGGCACGACATTTGCCAATTTCCAATCTTCCGGGACGACTCCTGTTACTAATGATTGGTTAAATAAATCTGTTAACGGTTTTGCCAGCTCACCACTAAGCTCTTTTAATAATTTTGGGTGTATCTCATCAGGCCCCTGTGACTTATTTGTCTTCACTTTAGACAGCAAACTTAGAACATCTTCCTCTGTAAAGACACATGCATCAAACGATTTATTAGTCTTCCTTTCTAGTGGAGGTCCTTCTCCTTCTTTTGTAAAAACTGAACAGAAGTATTCATTAAGGCAGTCGGCTAGCCCTTTATTCTCTTCTACATACCTTCCGTCCTTTGTTTTTAATTTAGTTATTCCTTGTTTTAATTTCCTTTTTTCATTTATATATCTGAAGAATGTCTTATCCCCTTTTTTCATAGACTGAGCTAGTTTTTCTTCTGCCTGCGCTTTAGAAGTTCTTATAACTTGCTTGGCCTCTTTCTGCCTAATCTTGTAGATTTCCTTATCTTCATTGCTCTGGTTTTTTTTATAATTACAAAATGCTAGCTTTTTATTTTTAATGATTTGGGCCACTTCTGCTGAGTACCACAGTGGTCTCTTCCTTTTTTTGCTTTTACTGACAAGTCTAATGCAATTTTCTGTTGCCTTCAATAATGCACCTTTTAAGTAGTCCCATTTCTCCTGGACTCCATGTAATCCGTTCCAGTCTGATAAGGACTCATTTATGACTAATTTCATTTTTGAAAAGTCTGTTTTTCTAAAATCTAAAACTTTTGTTTTTGTGTGGTGGGACTCTTTCACAGTTCTTATATTAAACCACACTGACTGGTGATCACTAGATCCCAAGGTTTCGCCTACAATGACATCATATACCGAATCCCCATTTGTGAATACCAAATCCAAAATGGCCTCCCTCCGGGTTGGCTCCTCAACCACTTGTTGTAGGGATAACCCCAGTAGGGAATTTAGAATATCTGTACTCCTGGTAGAACTTGCTATTTTGGTTTTCCAGTTTATATCTGGAAGATTGAAATCTCCCATAATGATAACTTCTCCTTTCATTGTCATTTTAGCTATTTCTTCAACTAGTAGATCATCTAGTTCTTTAACTTGACCAGGTGGTCTATATATCACACCTACACGAGTTACTGCATGATTAGCAAACTGCAACGTAACCCAAACTGACTCTATGTTGGACTCACCAACTTGTATTAGGTTAGATTTAATGCTCTCTTTCACATACAGGGCCACTCCTCCTCCTTTCTTGCCTTCTCTGTCTCTTCTGTATAAAGAGTACCCTGGTATGGTTATGTCCCAGTCATTTCTTTCATTAAACCATGTCTCCGTAACAGCCACTAAATCTACATTCTCAGATGCCATTATTGACCGAAGTTCATAGATTTTTTTACCTAAACTGCGAGCATTTGTAGACAGGACTCTGAGCTTATCATTTCTTAACCTCTGTGCTTCTGACCTGTTCTGGCATTGTTTCGGGGGGCAATTGGACTCTTTTATTTTCACTCTTTTGCCCCCCCTTCCTAGTTTAAATACTCTTTCGCAAATTCTTGGAGTTGTTCACTAAGTACATTTGTTCCTTTGAGAGAAAGATGCAAACCATCTTTTTTGTACAGTTCCTTTCTATTCCAAGTAGAGCTATCATGAGAAACAAAGCCAAATCCTTGCTCTTGACACCATTTACCAAGCCATATGTTGAACTCCTTTATGCGCCTCTGCCTATCATTCTGAACATTATGCACAGGCAGAACTTCAGAAAATGAAATGGTGGATGCAAAATCCTGTACGTCATTACCAAGTGTGATAAAAGATTTTTACACCTCTGACACTTCATTGCAAGCCAGGTCATTTGTCCCTAGATGGACAAGAACATCCACGTCCCCTTCCTGCTTTGCTTGCTTAACAATATTAATAATACGTCTTCTATCTCTTCTAGCAGTAGCCCCAGGGAGACATCTCACAAAACCATTTTCTTTAAGCTCCACACTTCTTATGATTGAATCACCCAGCAACAGCTGCTTCCTTTGAGACTTAACTTTATCTTTTTTGTCCTTGGCTGCAGTCTTGCATACATTAGACATAGGAGTCGATGGTTTCTCACCCTCTGTGCTTGAGTCCATATCCATGTTGTCCTTACATTCTGAGAGTGCTGCAAATGAATTATGGAGAACCACCGACTGTGGGACATGTCTTCTATCCACCACTCTAAGTCTTCCAGAACCTACAGTAACCCATCTGCCATTTCTGGGGGTCCTCTGTGGCAGTGGCATTGCACAGTCCTAGCTGGAGTTTGTTTAACAGATAATTAAAATATCTCAGATTTCAGAAAATGCAATTTCCTGCTGCAGTAAGGAGAACTGTCTACAGATCTGACAGCATCCGAATCTCCAAAGAGTGGAACATGAAATAAATGCACAACAATTCCTGCACTGAACCAAGTCTGCCATTTTAAAGAGAAAAAAATAAAATAAAAATTGTAAATTTAAATCAAACAAATCTTACCTTTTTTTTTTTTGTATTGTTTCCACCTTCCAGCCTACCTCCTGACTATCTCCTGCAATATCTCTTCACTGTACTTAATGTAGTACTTGCAGCTAATGAATTAGGCCAGCTAATGAGTCTGTCTCTATATATACACACACTCCTTCACAAGCTCCTCCCCCAGCAACAAATGTAACACCTTAATGAGCTAGGCTCATTAGCAAACGCACAATAGCAAACACCTGACCAAATTCCTTTCCTCTTCTCAAGCAATGGTCAGCAAAAAAAAAAAAAAACACAGATGAGCCAGTTGCAAACTCCAAGCCAATCTCTTGCAGTATCTCTTCAATCTCTTCAGTCTCCTGCAATATCTCTTCACTGTACTTAATGTAGTACTTGAAGGTAGTACTTGCAGCTAATGAATTAGGCCAGCTAATGAGTCTGTCTCTATATATACACACACTCCTTCACAAGCTCCTCCCCCAGCAACAAATGTAACACCTTAATGAGCTAGGCTCATTAGCAAACGCACAATAGCAAACAACTGACCAAATTCCTTTCCTCTTCTCAAGCAATGGTCAGCATTATTAATAATTAATAAATGACCCCCATTGTTTTGTCTGAAAAGATTCAGTAAAACCTGTAATTTATTAATTTAGACCTCTGCTCTTTTTATGTTTGAGTCATGTGGGCGTCACTTCTTGGGGGAAGCGGTGGTGGTTCGATAGCACTGTGGTCTGTATTTATCTTGAATTGTCTCCCTTGTGTCTCATGTATCTCCTGCAATATATTTTATACTCTGACATACTTGCCATCTGACTAGTGCTTTTGTGGCTTACGCACACACTTTTTGGCCTTCTGGCCTGCTTTCGATATTTCCTTTTTCTTCCCTTTTCCTTTCCTTCCCCCCCCCCCCCCTCCCCTCCCCCCATCCTGCCCTTGCAACAGGTGGACTCGGTTGTTATTCTTGTCCCTTTACTGGACCGGGTGCGTGAAGCACCGAAATCGTAATTATCTTTAACAGTGATGATAAATGGCTTCACTGTTCTCACTGTATATCGTTCGTATACGTTATTAGGGTCAACTACCCCACTCCCTGGCAGTATCCTCTGGGTGGCCTGGTGTGGGTCTGGACATATAGGGACATGGTTGCTGTTTTGTTATATTAAAATCTATTTATATTATATTTTTTGTAAAGGGTTATGCTGTAGCTGGACCACAATTGTTTGACCTCTGACCCAATAGATAGGTATTTGTAAATGCTGGATGTTGATTTACGCACACATTGACTTCCGTCTACCTGCCTTTCCATTTCCATTGTGCTTTGCTTATTCTGATGGCATGTATATTGGAGACATATACACTGCGTGCAGAATTATTAGGCAAATTAGTATTTTGACCACATCATCCTCTTTATGCATGTTGTCTTACTCCAAGCTGTATAGGCTCGAAAGCCTACTACCAATTAAGCATATTAGGTGATGTGCATCTCTGTAATGAGAAGGGGTGTGGTTTAATGACATCAACACCCTATATTAGGTGTGCATAATTATTAGGCAACTTCCTTTCCTTTGGCAAAATGGGTCAAAAGAAGGACTTGACAGGCTCAGAAAAGTCAAAAATAGTGAGATATCTTGCAGAGGGATGCAGCACTCTTAAAATTGCAAAGCTTCTGAAGCGTGATCATCGAACAATCAAGCGTTTCATTCAAAATAGTCAACAGGGTCGCAAGAAGCGTGTGGAAAAACCAAGGCGCAAAATAACTGCCCATGAACTGAGAAAAGTCAAGCGTGCAGCTGCCAAGATGCCACTTGCCACCAGTTTGGCCATATTTCAGAGCTGCAACATCACTGGAGTGCCCAAAAGCACAAGGTGTGCAATACTCAGAGACATGGCCAAGGTAAGAAAGGCTGAAAGACGACCACCACTGAACAAGACACACAAGCTGAAACGTCAAGACTGGGCCAAGAAATATCTCAAGACTGATTTTTCTAAGGTTTTATGGACTGATGAAATGAGAGTGAGTCTTGATGGGCCAGATGGATGGGCCCGTGGCTGGATTGGTAAAGGGCAGAGAGCTCCAGTCCGACTCAGACGCCAGCAAGGTGGAGGTGGAGTACTGGTTTGGGCTGGTATCATCAAAGATGAGCTTGTGGGGCCTTTTCGGGTTGAGGATGGAGTCAAGCTCAACTCCCAGTCCTACTGCCAGTTTCTGGAAGACACCTTCTTCAAGCAGTGGTACAGGAAGAAGTCTGCATCCTTCAAGAAAAACATGATTTTCATGCAGGACAATGCTCCATCACACGCGTCCAAGTACTCCACAGCGTGGCTGGCAAGAAAGGGTATAAAAGAAGAAAATCTAATGACATGGCCTCCTTGTTCACCTGATCTGAACCCCATTGAGAACCTGTGGTCCATCATCAAATGTGAGATTTACAAGGAGGGAAAACAGTACACCTCTCTGAACAGTGTCTGGGAGGCTGTGGTTGCTGCTGCACGCAATGTTGATGGTGAACAGATCAAAACACTGACAGAATCCATGGATGGCAGGCTTTTGAGTGTCCTTGCAAAGAAAGGTGGCTATATTGGTCACTGATTTGTTTTTGTTTTGTTTTTGAATGTCAGAAATGTATATTTGTGAATGTTGAGATGTTATATTGGTTTCACTGGTAAAAATAAATAATTAAAATGGGTATATATTTGTTTTTTGTTAAGTTGCCTAATAATTATGCACAGTAATAGTCACCTGCACACACAGATATCCCCCTAAAATAGCTAAAACTAAAAACAAACTAAAGACTACTTCCAAAAATATTCAGCTTTGATATTAATGAGTTTTTGGGTTCATTGAGAACATGGTTGTTGTTCAATAATAAAATTAATCCTCAAAAATACAACTTGCCTAATAATTCTGCACTCCCTGTAGTCTTTTAGGGGGGACTGGTATTCATCATACATTTAAACTTATGTGGACTCTCTTATCTTATGTCGTTTTGACCAAGTGAGCTGTGCTGCTATCGTTCCGCCGCCTACTGTCACATTGGATCCAATTTTTACTGAGTATTAGTATTATCATGTACTGTGTATCATTGTAATATTTTATTTTGAATAAAGATGTTATTTAATATTTATTAGTGGTGTGGTGTTGTGGTGTTATGTTTGATTGGGACCACACAATTGTTGTTATAGTGGGTATATTGTTTGGTGAATTACGTGTGAGACATGGAAAAAGGAAGTCTGGGAAGGCGGGATCACCAATAATGCCATGCATGCAGCCAATCAGCAGCCAGCCCTGTGATGTCACAGCCCTATAAATAGCGCAGCCATCTTAGATTCTGCCATTTAGTGCAGGGAAAGACGTCTGCAGGTGCTAGGGACAGTGATAGACAAAACGTCATTGTGCTAAAAAAAATAATGATTTACAAGTGCAGGTAAGGTTATTCAAGGTGTAGGAAAAGGATTGGGAGGAATCAATCCACAGCATTTCTGTTGAACAGGGTTCATTTGGGGAGGTGACAGCCTGGGTAATAGGAACAATCTTATTACACCTTGCAGCACTGACTGGGGATCCAAATTGCCATTATACAGCTCTGTAATTCCAGCAAACTGTTCTTATTAGGGTGCAAGTGCTGTTTGGTACAGGCATTAACAGGGTTTATTTGCCCTTGTGTGGTGCAGTTATATGTTCTTACAGCCCTTTTTGCCGTGTATTAGTGGCAAATGTAAAATATATTTGCCGCTCAGCAGTGCAGTTATCTGTTCTAAAGCCCTTTTTCCGTGTGTTAGTGGAAAAAGAAAAAATATATTTGCCGCTCAGCAGTGCAGTTATCTGTTTTAAAGCCATTTTTTGCATGTATTAGTGGAAAAAGGAAACATATCTTTGCTGCTCAGCGGTGCAGTTATTTGTTTTAAAGCCCTTTTTTGCCTGTATTAGTGGAAAAAGGAAAAATATCTTTGCTGCCTAGTGGTGCAGTTTTCTGTTTTAAAGCTTTTTCTGCATGTATTAGTGGAAAAAGGAAAAATATCTTTGCCGCCTAGCGGTGCAGTTATCTGTTTTAAAGCCCTTTTTTGCATGTATTAGTGGAAAAAGGAAAAATATCTTTGCTGCTCAGCGGTGCAGTGAGATATTTTACAGCCCATTTTGCCATGTATTAGTGGCAAAATAAAAATATATTCGCCGTTCATAGTTGCACTTATCTGTTGAGAAACCTTTTGAGTAAAAGTAGAAAAGAATTAGGGCCTAATTGCCGTTCTGCTGTGCAGTGAGATATTCTAAAGACCAGTTTGCCGTGTATTACTGGCGAAATAAAAATATATTTGCCGTCATGCTTTGCACTTATCTGTTGAAAAGCCTGTTGTGTTCTTTAAAGTGTAATAAAACTAGGGCCTAATTGCCATTGTGCGGTGCAGTGCTATACTCTAAAGCCCAGTTTACCGTGTATTAATGGTGAAATTTAAATATATTCGCTATCCAGCGTTGCACTTATCTGTTGAAAAGCATTTTGTGTAGTGTAAAAATTGAAAAAAATTAGGGCCTAATTTGCCGTTCAGTGGTGCAGTGAGATATTTTACAGCCCAATTTGCTGTGTATTACTGGCGAAATACAAATATATTCGCCGTTCATCGTTGCACTTATCTGTTGAAAAGCCTTTTGTGTACAAATAGAAAAGAATAAGGGCCTAATTGCCGTTCAGAGGTGCAGTGAGATATTTTACAGCCCAGTTTGTCGTGTATTATTGACGAAAACAAAAATATTCGCCATTCATCGTTGCACTTATCTGTTGAAAAGCCTTTTGTGTAAAAATAGAAAAAAAATATGGTCTTATTGCCATTCTGCGGTGCAGTGAGATATTTTACAGCCCAGTTTTCCGTGTATTACTGGCAAAATACAAATATATTTGTCGTTCATCGTTGCACTTATCTGTTGAAAAACCTTTTGTGTACAAATAGAAAAGAATTAGGGCCTAATTGCCGTTCAGCGGTGCAGTGAGATATTTGACAGCCAGGTTTGCCATGTATTACTGGTGAAATACAAATATATTTGTCATTCATCATTGCACTTATCTGTTGAAAAGCCTTTTGTGTAAAAGTAGAAAAAAATTAGGGCCTAATTGCCGTTCAGCGGTGCAAGGAGATATTCTAAAGCCCAGTTTGCCGTGTATTACTGGCGAAATAAAAATATATTCGTACTCCTGCATCGCACTTATCTGTTGAAAAGCCTGTTGTGTTCTGTAAAAGTGTAAAAATACTCAGGCCTAATTGCCCTTGTGTGGTGCAGTGCTATACAGTAGAGCCCAGTTTGCAGGTTATTAGTGGTGGAAAAAATATATATTCGCCGTTCAGCGTTGCACTTATCTTTTGAAAAGCCTGTTGTGTTCTGTAACAGTTTAAAAAAAATTAGGGCCTATTTGCCGTTTAGCGGTGCTGTGATATATTCTAAAGCCCTGTTTGCTGTGTAGTAGTAGTGGCAAAATAAAAAATATTTGATCTAACATTTAGTTATTTGTTCTAACAGTATGTTAGGCAGAGAAGTGCCAGGCCCTGCACAGGGGAGTGGCAGAGGCCTAAAAGTTTCTGGCACAGGCAGAGGACACATCAGAGTAAGGGGCTGAGGCAGCAGGGGTCACTTCCAGAGGCCTGAGCTCCCAGTGTCAGCTAGCGGTCGTGTCTTGACCAGCAACCCAGCGGTTCTTGAATGGTTGACTCGAACTTCTACTTCATTGCAAGTGACATCAGACACCCCCAGCCAAGAGTAAGTGGGTTCGCGTCAGACACAACCCTTAGTTGGCATGGCCCGGGAGCAGGGCCTGTGCCCTCACTTGTCCTCAACCTGCCTCTTTCCTGTTCTGTTCCCTCACCACGAGACGTATTATATGCCGAAGGGAGCTGTCTGTCCTTCCCATCATCTGCTGGTCCTGATGCTCCTGCTCCTCCTACTCCTCGTCAGTCATTCTTTCAGCAATTGATCACTGAAGCGTGCACTCATCCAACAGCACAGAAGCTGAATGTGCTCCTGTCCAAGTTGCTGGTGCTGCAGTCCCTCCCTTTCCAAGTGGTGGACTCTGCACCTTTCAGAGAACTGATGGCTTGTGCTGAGCCGAGGTGGAGAGTCCCAAGCTGTCATTTCTTTGCCAAAAAGGCAGGACCAGCCCTAATAGGCCCTAATTTTTTTAAACTGTTACAGAACACAACAGGCTTTTCAAAAGATAAGTGCAACGCTGAACGGCGAATATATATTTTTTTCACCACTAATAACCTGCAAACTGGTCTCTACTGTATAGCACTGCACCACACAAGGGCAATTAGGCCTGAGTATTTTTACACTTTTACAGAACACAACAGGCTTTTCAACAGATAAGTGCGATGCAGAAGTACGAATATATTTTTATTTCGCCAGTAATACAGGGCAAACAGGGCTTTAGAATATCTCCTTGCACCGCTGAACGGCAATTAGGCCCTAATTTTTTTCTACTTTTACACAAAAGGCTTTTCAACAGATAAGTGCAATGATGAATGACAAATATATTTGTATTTCACCAAAAATACATGGCAAACCTGGCTGTCAAATATCTCACTGCACCGCTGAACGGCAATTAGGCCCTAATTCTTTTCTATTTGTACACAAAAGGCTTTTCAACAGATAAGTGCAACGATGAACGACAAATATATTTGTATTTTGCCAGTAATACACGGAAAACTGGGCTGTAAAATATCTCACTGCACCGCAGAATGGCAATAAGACCATATTTTTTTCTATTTTTACACAAAAGGCTTTTCAAGTGCAACGCTGGATAGCGAATATATTTAAATTTCACCACTAATACACGGTAAACTGGGCTTTAGAGTATAGCACTGCACCGCACAATGGCAATTAGGCCCTAGTTTTATTACACTTTAAAGAACACAACAGGCTTTTCAACAGATAAGTGCAAAGCATGACGGCAAATATATTTTTATTTCGCCAGTAATACACGGCAAACTGGTCTTTAGAATATCTCACTGCACAGCAGAACGGCAATTAGGCCCTAATTCTTTTCTACTTTTACTCAAAAGGTTTCTCAACAGATAAGTGCAACTATGAACGGCGAATATATTTTTATTTTGCCACTAATACATGGCAAACTGGGCTGTAAAATATCTCACTGCACCGCTGAGCAGCAAAGATATTTTTCCTTTTTCCACTAATACATGCAGAAAAGGCTTTAAAACAGAAAACTACACCACTAGGCAGCAAAGATATTTTTCCTTTTTCCACTAATACAGGCAAAAAAGGGCTTTAAAACAAATAACTGCACCGCTGAGCAGCAAAGATATGTTTCCTTTTTCCACTAATACATGCAAAAAATGGCTTTAAAACAGATAACTGCACTGCTGAGCGGCAAATATATTTTACATTTGCCACTAATACACGACAAAAAGGGTTGTAAGAACATATAACTGCATCACACAAGGGCAAATAAACCCTGTTAATGCCTGTACCAAACAGCACTTGCACCCTAATAAAAACAGTTTGCTGGAATTACAGAGCTGTATAATGGCAATTTGGATCCCCAGTCAGTGCTGCAAGGTGTAATAAGATTGTTCCTATTACCCAGGCTGTCACCTCCCCAAATGAACCCTGTTCAACAGAAATGCTGTGGATTGATTGCTCCCAATCCTTTTCCTACACCTTGAATAACCTTACCTGCACTTGTAAATCATTATTTTTTTTAGCACAATGACGTTTTGTCTATCACTGTCCCTAGCACCTGCAGACGTCTTTCCCTGCACTAAATGGCAGAATCTAAGATGGCTGCGCTATTTATAGGGCTGTGACATCACAGGGCTGGCTGCTGATTGGCTGCATGCATGGCATTATTGGTGATCCCGCCTTCCCAGACTTCCTTTTTCCATGTCTCACACGTAATTCACCAAACAATATACCCACTATAACAACAATTGTGTGGTCCCAATCAAACATAACACCACAACACTAATAAATATTAAATAACATCTTTATTCAAAATAAAATATTACAATGATACACAGTACATGATAATACTAATGCTCAGTAAAAATTGGATCCAATGTGACAGTAGGCGGCGGAACGATAGCAGCACAGCTCACTTGGTCAAAACGACATAAGATAAGAGAGTGACGCCCACATGACTCAAACATAAAAAGAGCAGAGGTATAAATTAATAAATTACAGGTTTTACTGAATCTTTTCAGACAAAACAATGGGTGTCATTTATTAATTATTAATAACCACTTGCGCTGGCGGTGGATCTGCCGACGTTACATAGAGGCGCCAGCCTCTACATAACTTTGGAGTTTTCACCGACGATCTAAATGTAAGCCAGCTTCCTTGCTGGCTTACATTTAGACCATTTTCTATGCCTAAAAAAGGCATAGAAAATAATACATGTGATGGGCCTACCAGATAGTCCCCTTCCCCTCCCACTTTTTTAGATCTGGAGTGAGCAGGGAAAAGTTGCAGATTGCGCACAAATAAACTTTGTGCTGCAATCTACGACAGATATACACCAGAAAACTAGTGTATATCACTTAGTAAATGACTCCCTATATATCAGTCTGCTCCTTTTCCACTATAACATACTGCCTGTAGATTGTACTGCATTTTCATTGTGACCGATTCCCTTTGAAAATTATATTATATGGATCCATTTAGAAATTTAATTAAAATAAGTAGTAAGGCAGATGTTATGGCCATATGGGTACTTCTATATCTGTGTTTTTAACTCCTTGGCTTTATCACATAAAGGGGTTTTCTGGGATATACATATTTATGGCCTATCCTCAGAATAGAGCTGTTTGCAAAAGTCGGGACGCTCAATGGAGCCCCGTGAGCTCTTTGTAACTCACCAAGAAAAGTGCCATCCATTTGATAGCAGCTGTGCTTTGTATCACAGCTCAGCCCCATTCACTTGAACTGCGCTTAGGCCATGTGACTGATGAAAGTGACATCATGTGGTATAGGAAGAGGAAACAGCTCTCATGGAGCAGCATGGCTTCTTCATACAGCTGATCGGCGTGGTCACAGGAGGCAGACCCCTGCCCAGGGGAGTAGCTATTTTTCATAGGGCCCCATAGAAAATCAAGATGGAGCCTCCATTGTGTAGTGTAAGAAAATTGGGCCCCCTGATTGGGCCCCCTGAAATTCTGGGCTATGACTGCTATGGTTATAGCAGTGATGGTGAACCTTTTGCACACCGAGCGCCCAAACTGCAAACAAAAACCCACTTATTTATCGCAAAGTGCCAACACGGCAATATACCCTGAATACTACAGTCCAATATAGTATATCGTCCATGTACTTTATCATTTAGCTATAATAGCCTGCCTACATTCAATGCGCTGCCTGTGCTGTTCATGGTGCGCCCTGTGCTGATGAATGGCAGGAAAAGTCTAAGGCATATTGGTACACCGTAGACTTTTTCCAGGGTGCGGGTGCCCAGAGAGAGGGCTCCGAGTGCTGCCTCTGGCACCCGTGCCATAGGTTCGCCAACACTGGGCTATAGTTACACCCCACCAATCTCATGTTAATGACCAATTCTGAGGAGAGGCCATCAATATATAAATCCCGGAAAACCTCTTTGAAGTAAAGCTCATCTCAGAAGATCCAACGTCTTTAGCAAAGATCAGAATATTAAAATCACAATCTTTTTCCCTTTTTTTTAGGCTGCTTGTTGTTTCATGAACTTTTCTGCTATGATTTCTACGTGGTGTCAGCACCACATCCACAAAATCCAAGGCAAGAACAAGTTGATATGGAGATGCTTGACAAAATTGTAAAACCTCTTGAGTCACGTGGCTATAAGTGTTACCTTGGATGTAGGGACACAACTGGCGGTGAAAATGTTATACAAGCGTTAAGTAACCCAATTACCATCATCCCAATTACTATTGTGCCCGTTTATAAGGACAGGTCTTTCTCAGCATTTCGGAACCTTCTTATAAGACCCGATTACCTGGAACGAATTGTGTTTCTTTGCTTTGATTCTACGCCCATTGAACCTCCAGCGGTTTCTAAGAACAGTTATTCAATCAGCATCCGTGATCCCTTCCTACAACGCAAACTAATCAGAACAATTCAAACTAAAGGCTCGCAGATACCATTAAGTTATCGGAAAATGAAATTTGAAATGTTGAAAACATGCAGCGATCCACGTAAGTACTGGCATTGTAAGCAGACACTCTTGTGTGATAGAGTAAAACTAGAACTGAAAAATGTAGTTCTAAAAGGGCTTTTCCAGGATTTCTAGTATTTTTAACAGATTTGCCTATGTAGTTGCTCACCTCATGTACATCTTCCAGATGTTTTTTTTCAATTTGGAATTTCCTGACCCATTTTCCCCATGTAAAAAAAATCACTCTGGTTTTGTCACGGCTGAGGATGAGGAAAACCCTCAGCCGTGCGATGCCAGAATATGGAAGGTTGCTACTTGGCCAGTACTACAGAATAGGGAGCAGGTCACCTCCTAGAGCTTCCCTAATCTGACCCTGACTCCTAGCTGCATGAGCCGCCCTTGAAGGTAGGAGGGCTCATGCTCAGGAACCTTGGATCCCTTCTGACCCTCCGCCGATCCCTGAGCTAGGAGCTGGGTAGACAGCCCGTTCCTCCTGGACACGGAGGAACAGGAGTCTAAAGTGGCCAAGCAACAAAGGGAACAGAAACAGCAAATGGCAATGGCAGGTAAATGTAACTAGTAACACCACCTACCTGCCACAGACACACAGCCTGGAACCCATGTACAGGTGCTGCTGTCCACAGCAATATTAACGGACTCACCACACTCCACTCTCCGCTGGTCTCTGGTACGGCTGAGGCTAAATAGCCCATGTAGCCACACCCACACAGACACACCCAGTGCACACACTCTAGGAAGGGAATTAACCCTTCCCACACCGGGGAAGGGAAGACAGCCACTTAAAGGGGACGTGCACACATACAAAAACCTTGTGCACAACAAACAAACACAAGGCACACCTAATAGACAGGTTGCCAGGTGCAACCGCATGCAATGACAGCGGGCAGCCTAGCAACCAGCTCCAGCTTCTCGACTGCCACATACCTAATGTTGCCAGCGGCAACCACAGGTGAGGCAACATACTTCAGCCCTCACCTGTGATTGACAACAATCCCAGACCACAGGCAACTGCATGCAGTTCAGGAGTCACGGCCATACCATGGTCGTGACAGGTTTCTTTACATCCTGCATGACATCATGGAACCCTGGAGTATCATTCTGCAAGGAAAATGTAATGAAGGAGTCCCGGAACTTGACTAGCAGGGCTGCCCATTCATCCTGAGGATAGTTTGGCAGCTAGACCCCACCCATTAGGAAGTGATGTAATATCCTAGTGATAGAACGGGAGGAGGTAGAGGCAGGTTGACAAAACCACCCAATACATTTCTTTCACAAAACATGTATGCAATACAACAATAGAATAATGAGCAAGCACTCATACACTTGGCAACCAAATTGACATATGCAGAAAATATTTATTAAATCCCCATACAATACAAGTAATAAAATTTATATATCCATAGTGTCGATAAATTCAATAATATAATTATCGACACTATTGAGTGGTATCGAATATTCTATCGAATATTCCAACATTGAATTTTCTACCATTCAATCTATCTAATATTTTTATCGAATATACTTTTATCGAATATAGTATCGATTATATCTACCACAATATATGTGATTGTAATGTTGTATATTATTGCTACATTGTTCTTATAAATTTTATTACTTGTATTTTATAAGGATTTAATAAATATTTTCTGCATATGTCAATTTGGTTGCCAAGTGTATGAGTGCTCGCTCATTATTCTATTGTTACATTTGCCTTTTAAGAGAGGGTGGGGTGATTCCCTCTATATGAGCTTGAGCACCATACCAAAACTACTTGCTAGTGAGCCACCACAACCCACCACTATTTTTCTGAATGTATGCAATACAGTTACAACTTACTGTTGAATGGGAGTTGCACCAGTTTTTTAAGTGTCATTTAGTTTCAATTCCCAAGTGGTTTAAGATTAGACAGTGAGGGTACGTCCATGTGTGCCAGAAAAGTCAACTGAGTTTTTTGCCCCTATTTGGCAGCAAAAACGGCAACAAAAACACACTGCGTTTTTTTTTTTGTATGCAGCATGTGGATGAGAGGTCCCATCCACTTTTCTGGTACTGTACAGCGCTGTGGATTTGCCACAAGAAGATCAGAGACAGCAAATACACAGTATTTCAGTCTCGTGTGGACATAGCCTAAAAGAACTCTATGCTTTGAAAGGTGCTTGCAACCTGCAAACATAAATCAAGGAGATTTGACTTGTTTGCAGCTTGTTGCAGTCACATCACACTGAGTACAACTACTACTGTAGCACAACTACATTCACATATATTACATTACTCACATACATTAATTGCAATTTTGCAGTTCTACTGATAAAGAGTTAAAAAAGTTAATCAATAAACCATATGTACCCTAAAAGGGTGGCATTGCAAAATACAAGCCATCCCTCAAAAAAAACAAGTCTTTATACAGCTACATCAATGGAAAAGTTATTGCTTTTGAAAAAATGCAAAAAATCAGAGTAGCAGAGGTACTACTGTAGCAGAGGTACTACTTTTAATAAAATAAAATGGCCATTTTCACCTTTTTTATCCATGTGACCAACTCCTCAGCTGAGGGATAGCCCGGGACAGCTGAGAAAGTGGTTATGTGGATAAATTACATGAACATTACAATTTAGTCTACTACTGCAGCAGTTTTCTAAGACTGCTTCTTCTTCTGCGCAGGCACTGAACTGTAGCTAAACACAGGCCCGTAGAAGCACAGTGATGCGAAACAGCCATCTCCACATTCTGGATCTTTAATGGATGAGTAAAGGATTTACAGTGGTGAGTGCTGCACTATACCCTTATCAAGTTACTGAACTGCAGCTAAACACGTTCAGCACATACACAGGTATACACAGCAGCCTCTCCAGTATCTGCCCATTTGCTGGACGCATTCAGCTACTGTTCAGCATCTGGGCAGAAGTGAAAGCAGCCCATGACAGCTGAGGAAGTGGTTATGTGGATAATTCACGTGAGCAGTGCCATCTTCCATCATATGGACATGTAGACTGTCATTATCCATTGTTTACAGAGCACATACATTATATGGGCAGCCAGGGACATTTATTTTCCAGATCAATATCCAGGATATGATATAAAGATAGTTATAACATTTTAATAGTTTTAAAAGTTTTATAAAATTAAAAAAATGTATTTCCTTTTCAGATTTTTTTTTCTCTAAAATGTGTCCAACACCTTTAATAACCCCATGTACCCTTAGTGTTAGTAATGTGAGGCATATGGACTTACTTTACATGATATTAGTAATCTAATACTTTTTTTTTCAACCAATTAAAATATCCAACAGCAGAGACATGGATGGTCACAGACAATTTAGGAACAGGCTTCTGAAAGGGTGGTGGGTACTTTGCCCACTAGACTCCTAAATAAATCAGATTGCAGAGAAACTCATAAATTATTTCAGATCCCCCACCCACCAGACACCTAAATAAATTCAGACCCAGACCATAAACCACATAAACCACCATTAAATCATACCGTACTGCAAACCAGGCAGCATGGTGGCTCAGTGTTTAGCACTGGTGCCTTGTAGTGCTGGGGTCCTGGGACTGAATCTGACCAAGGACAACATCTGCATGGAAACCCCATCAAAATGGTTTGGCAACAGCATTAAGAGGATAGCTGGATGTGTCTTAGACTCCTATTATGTATGACATACAATAGACAACCACACAATGGCTATATGCCAAAAGCCAGGTATATGCAAGCCAGCCCGCTATCCATGAGCCAGATAACAGCCAGCATACCTTACAATGGCAAACTTGTGCACTATGAAATACTCCAAACCAGCTCTCATCTGACTGAGAACCAGAGAACCTCAAAGTTATTTTGCATCTGTTGGATGGCTTGGTTGGACCTGCACACCTAGATCAATATTATTAGGGCGACAAAAAGTTTTCTAATTGTCCTAACATAATACTCAATAACCTTTCTATACAGTTTTGTCATGTAAAAACTAATTTCCATAAACATGGGCATATGGGAAAGACATGCAAATGAGCAGAATCTCTTATGAACAGAAAGATTCATGAGTTGCATAGTGTTATGACAAGACTATTCACTCACAACAGCGAATAATCTTGTCATAACACTATGCAACTAATAGAGGGCGCTGTTCATGAATCATGACTCATGAACAGCGCCGTCTATTAGTTGCATAGTGTTATGAAAAAAACTATTCGCTGAGATCATATTCGCTATATTGCTCTATATTTGTTTTTTAGAATATTCGTAATATTCAAAAAAAAACTAATATATAGCAATATAGCGAATATTATGTAATAATTATGTAGTAAGTCAGTAATAATATCTGATACTGGAAAAGCTGGGTAATAACTCAGTGTAGATTGCAAGTTATTACCCAGCTTTCCCAGTGCCAGGTTTTATCACTGAGTTATTACCCAGCTTTCCCAGTGCCAGGTTTTATCACTGAGTTATTACCCAGCTTTCCCAGTGTCAGATTTTATCACTGAGTTATTACCCAGCTTTCCCAGTGTCAGATATCATCCTAGTGTAGATCGCGAATATTTATCGCGAATTTTCCATGCAAAAGGCTACACTAATAAGCTTGTCATAAGACTCAGTCTAATATTCTTGTCAGAAGACTATGAAACCAATAGATGGCCCTATTGAGTTATGAACAGCGCCGTCTATTGGTTTCATAGTCTTCTTACAAGAATATTATTCTTGTCATAAGACTGTGAAACCAATAGAGGGCGCTGTTCATAACTTAATAGAACATCTATTGGTTTTCATAGTCTTATGAAAGCTGAAAAACAAGGCAGATTCTGCTCATTTGCATGTCTTTCCCATATGCCCATGTTAATGCAAATGAGTTTTTACATGACAAAACTGTATGAAAAGGTTATTGAATATTATGTTAGGACAATCAGAACTTTTTCTCGCCCTAATGATATTGATCTAGGTGTGCAGGTCCACCCAAGCCATCCAACAGATACAAAATAACTTTGAGGTTTACTGGTTCTCAGTCAGATGAGAGCTAGTTTGGAATATCTCATAGTGCACAATGCTGCCATTGTAAGGTATGTTGGCTGTTATCTGTCTCATGGATAGATTGATGGCTTGCACATACCTGGCTTTTGGCATATAGCCTTTGTGTGGTTGTCTATTGTATGTTATACATAATAGGAGTCTAAGACGCATCCAGCTATCCTCTTAATGCTTTTTTCAAACCATTTTGATGAGGTTTCTATCAATTTATAACCTTTTTTTTAATGAACCAAACACCCTCTTCTCTTCCGAGCAGGGGGTGCTTGGGATTCTCCCATTGATTTCCATTGTGCTCGGGTGCTCGGTAGAACACACGAGCATACCGATGTGTTCGGCCAGAGCACACAAGCACTTTGGTGCTTGCTCAAAACTATTGTTCTCAAATGCCTCTCTCAATACTACACACATGACCAAATGTTCTGCCCCTCATTTAGCTGCAGTTTTACTGTGTTTTGTGCAAATTTACAGGAAAAAGACCACAGTTTTAATGCAATTTATGTAGAATTGTATCATCAGACACAATGTAATTCTGCACAAATCGGGGTTAGTTCATGAAGGTTTTTCTATTATTTTATACTCTCATCAAACGCACAAAATGCAGAAATAACCCACTACCAACTGGGCAGCCCTAAACATCTACTCAGCCTTGGCTGTTAATGGTACCCGCCCTGTTGTACCATCCAACTGCCTGCACCACCAGTATATCTCCTGTAATTCACACATTCACACATGCAAACCCCTACTTTATACATAATTTACATATAAACATATAAGGCCTCTTTCAGTTGGTCGTACTGTGGGTGAATTTTAGCGTCCATACTACAGTCACAAATCCCAACTTGAAAATTTGTTGAATAACCCAAACTTACAGCATCATAGGGATCTGCCATTTCTATGAGGCCTAATACTAAGGGTCCATTCACACATCCGTGTGTGTTTTGCGGATCCACGGATCCGCAAAACACAGACAGCGGCAATGTGCGTTCCGCATTTTGCGGACCGCACATTGCCGGCACTAAGAGAATATGCCTATTCTTGTCCGCTATTGTATGGGTCCGCAATTCCGTTCCGCAAAATGCGGAATGGAATTGCGGATGTGTGAATGGACCCTAAGGCTGTTTTCACATTTGCTCAGAGGATGCAACACAAATGCCATACTTTTTTTTCAGAGAAATGTATTCCTAGCAACAGGAGTCAAAGCATCTAAGTAGTACAAACTGAAGGCTAGCATGTGCAATACTAGTTTATATTATGAGGGGAGAATAATACTTTAGGCTAAAAGCATACAAACCATAGCGGCAGACCATGTAGTTGATATAGTGTGCATGGATAGAGGAGGCCCAGGCTAGGTTGGCTGCATCCTTTGTTTTCATGTTCAGTGAACACCTTTGCAAATATCCCCATTCCATAGGTCTTACAAATATGATTGTGAGGAACTAAACTAACCCAAGAATTATGGAAAGAAGATAGTTTTGGGGGTTGAGACAAACGAGCATCAAATCCTCCTGTGCCAGGTGATGAGACAATGTTGTAGCCAAGCCCAGAGTAGGCCCTATTTTAATCTTTATTATGGGCTTCTTCAATCCTATGTACGTCCATTTAACAAATCATAATGCTACTCATGCCATATTTTTCCCCTGCTGATTGTCTATTACAATAATTGTTACGTTACTATTAAATGCATAAATTTTAATCTTATGTATATATTTTTTAATATTATTGCACATACTGTATGTTTCGGCTATTCCTTTAAGTACATATTTTTATTCCATAATAATAAAGCAAACTTTTACATTTCATCCTAGAATCAACCGTATCATCTACTGATTCTGATTTTCACAGGAACAGTAAGTATTGTCTGTCTGATGCAATTTTTTCACTGTACTATTTTATGTTACTACCTAGGTATGAATATCCACATAATTGTTACCAATGATATTTCCTTTACAGTTCCTTTCAGGAGATCAGACACATCAAGGGTTTCTTTTCGAATAAGATCAACACCTTTATCAATTGGCTCAGAAGGTACTTTTTTATAACAATATAAGCAAGTATTTAAATATTACCATAACATATAGTTGTAAAATAGGACCTTAAATTAAAAGTTACATCCACATCCTTTTCCTAAATTTAGCACAAAGCTCCTCTGTCTCTGTAGAAGCACTAAGATCAAGTAAGGGTTTGCCAGGCTTTAGGATAGATTAAATCTTGTGTAGGATTTATATTAGTGTTCTCTTTCTTTACATTTTGCATATTGTTACCCACACTGGTACCTTACAGGGGGTAAGTAATATTGTGCTCATGTAAAGCCACCAATACTGCGCTCATATAAAGCCACCATATGGTGCCTAAATTGCATGTGATCTATATAGAATTGTCACAGTTGTGTCTGTGAAGGTTCTCATTTATCCAGGTCATGGTATATCTGTAAAGAATAAATCAAGGCAACTGGACGTACTGTAGATTTCTTGAAAATGTTTTACTCGTTCTTCCAACGAGCTTTCTCAATTCTGAGTGACTGTACAAGAATTCTCTGGGAATAAATATGTAACCAGATGTTGATTCAGTTACATATTTATTCCCAGAGAATTCTTGTACAGTCACTCAGAATTGAGAAAGCTCGTTGGAAGAACGAGTGAAAAGTTTTCAAGAAATCTACAGTAAGTCCAGTTGCCTTGATTTATTCTTTACAGATAATTGTCACAGTTGTTTGTGTTTTTGCTATACTTTTCATTCACGGAAATCTAAGAAATTAGTTTCACAATTTTTCTTTCCTGTGACCTGAACAGCAGCATATACATATAAAGGTTCTTTCCACTGTTGCGAGTTAGGAAAAGGTATCACAATTAAACTGATAGATAATTTAAAAGAACCTGACAAGGATTCTGTTATTTTAATGAAACAATTGCAATGAAATACTATAGTTTTTGTCTGTAAACCACAGCCAGCAAACTACAACCAGTCTTCCTTAACCACGTCATTTATTAGGAACTAAGGCTACCTGTAGGTTCTTCACTAGAAGGTGCTAGGTACAAAAGAGAAGGTCAAAATTAGGAGAGACAGTTACAGCCAAGACAGTAGAAAAGGAGGAATTCAAGAGATAAACCAAAGACAATCCACCAGGAGAATCAATAGAATCAGAATCAGCAGACAAAGGGTTCATCTAGAGAGCAAGATAAAGGTCAATTCAACAGGAGTACTAATGGAGGAGTTGACAGTAGCACAATGAACAGGAACCAGGACAAATACACAATCATATAGTGTGCTGCTCCTACTTTGAATGCGCTTCTATCCTGGGAGTAGCATTCATGTGCACTTTTGCCCCTCCTATCTAATAGGCGACCTTGATTAGTTGGTGCATATAGCTATGTGTGCTCCTCCTCTCATTGGCTGCTGATGCACACAGAGGTAACTAGGAGCAGCACACTATGTGCAGGGTCTGCTCTCCTGAATATAGATGCACAACTGCATAGGTAGGTTTAGAGTAGGACCTGCCTGACTGAGAGCACCGTGGCGAGGGTAGGTTGGCACAGATGTGTTTTGATCAAAATATATTGGCTAAGAGTCTCAGATTTTATCATTAGAGTGAGAGCTTAGTCAATATATTATGTTTACATCTATTGTTTTAGTGCATTATTTTCTGTGACTTTAACCTGTGTAACTCATAGAAAATCTGGGCCATTATATATTTGCTTCAATCTGCAGCACTTTAGAATAGTTGCATGTTAGGATGGGTTTGCATCACGTTTTATGCCTCCATTTGACGTGTACGATAGAAAAAAAGGATACAAAAACGTAGCACACTAGGTTCTTCTATCCTGCAGAGTCTGGAAAAAAAAAACATATTCCGTACAATAGTGGTATTTGAATTAAATCAAAATTAGGCCGCACTGCTGTGTGAGGTTCCCCGGATGGGTGCTCTCAGCCAACAGATTCACCCAATCTATAAGCTAAACCAATATAACAAAGAAAGGGCTGGGCACTCTCTATATCTGGAGTGAGTAGTACTTTATTGGATAATACTCCCTTGGCAAATACTTATTCCATCTCTAAATGTGTTGTCTACTCACGAAACAGATCTACGTAGGCGGATCCAATGGACAGTCCGCGGCGTCCCGCGTGGTGATTCAAGCCCGATCCTCCGCTACTACTTATTCACGTGAGTATAGACTTCAACAAGGAATAGTAATATACGAATTTGCTGCAATATCGAAGGTATCCCGACAAACAATGTCTTTTGCTGGTCACTTTAACAGATTGAGTTTTCACTTACTGGCGCCAGTAGCTCCTTTATGTGTTTCCGGTTCCACAGGCTTATGCGGTATATTTTCGATAATTATTCTTCAGAGCATTCAGAATTGTGAAAGCTGGTGGTCTTTGTGTTGAATAGGGGATCCAATACCAAACGCGTTTCGGGGCTCTAAGTGGCCCCTTCCTCAGTGGTTGACCTCCCCTCAGTGGTTGACCCTCCATAGGAGAGTTAGAGACATGCAAAACGGGAAATGGATCTGGTTTTCCTTAAACCTTGTAATGGATTTTATCTGAATCAAACATTACTCTTTTCTTTTAGTATAAATACCATATTTTTCATAAATTTTCCATCATGCATATTCAACAAGTTCTATAGATTATATTGCAACAAAAAACGCAAAATATCAAAAAAACGCATGTGCGATATTGATGCGTTTTCATTGCGTTTTCTATAAAAACACAAATTTCAACAATATTAATACATATATACCATATATATATACCTAACATGTATGTAAAAATATATATAAACTTATAAGAATATAAAAAATTTAAAAATATAGAATATCACATGTAATTGATGCCTTCATGTGGATAGATTATGGGTCTTGTAGTCTTATCATGTACAACGGTGGGGAGATGTCACCGTTGAAATCTACTTAAATATAAAATTAAGTATTCTTATTTAAAACAACTGTTTAAAAATTGTAAAAAAAATAATAAAAAATTAAAATATATATATAAAAAAAAAAAAAAAAGAAGCAAAATAACAAAATTGGCTTCCTGCTAGCTTGGAGCTTAGATATTGTTTCCATATTTTCTATAATTTGTCAAAGGTAGGATGTCGTATAGTGAGGGTGAGTGCCTCCGGCCAAGGAGGGATCAGCCACCTTTAATTATGGCACGGTCCCAAGTCGGCCGGCGGCACCCACCCCAGCTCACTCTTACAGGAAGCCAAAGAGTTCAAATTCGGAGTTCAGCCCCATTGGCATGAGTGTGTCGAATTCAAAAAAATTTTGTGTCTCTGCTCTAGACATCCTGCCAATGTGGTCCCCTCCTCTCCAATCCTTCTGTATCTTTTCAAGGGCCGCAAACTTGAGACCTGAGGGATCCTAAAATGGCTTGAAAGAGAATGGCTTGAAATCTTTAAAATGGCTTGAAAGAGAATGATTCTCGAAAACCTTTTTAATCTTAGAGATATGCTCTGCTATTCTTTTTTTCAATAGCCTCTTGGTTCTTCCAATATATTGTCATCTACAAGGGCATTCAATGATATAAATTACATCACTTGAATCACAGGATAAAAATTCTTTAATCATGTGTTTGTGCCCATTTGAAGTGGATGTTATTGCCATTGTTCTTTTAGGAAAAGTCGTGGACTTGCAGTTATTGCACTGTCCACACCTGAAAAACCCTTTCATTTTAGAATTTTCACATATTGTTCGTTGTATGGTAATATCCTCCTAACTTGATCATCTACATTTCTTTTTTGAAGTCCAGTAGTATCATCGAAAAAGGACCTCCTATCCATATTTCGAATCCTATTAAGGGTTTCATCAAGCATTTTCAAGGGATATTGTTTTTCTAGGAACTGTTTTTTCATATTTACTGCTTCCAATTCAAATTGTTGGTCCACCGTACAGTTTCTTTTTATTCTTCTGAACTGTCCTTGGGGAATGTTTAGGAGCCATTTTGGAAGGTGGCAGCTACTATACAATATAAAACTATTACGTGCTGTTGGTTTACTAAAAGTGCTGCACTTTATTGTGTTTTCCTCAACTTGAATTTGTAAATCTAAAAACTCAAGTTTGGTTTGGCTAGTCATGGAGGTGAACTTTAAGTTAAAATTGTTAATATTAATATCACTTAAAAACTGATCTAAATTTGCTTGGCCTGATTGCCAGATAAAAAATACATCATCGATGTATCTCTGCCACAGCACCAGGTCTGTCCCCAGTTTAGGAGTTATGGTAGTTTCCTCCCAATTCGCCATAAAAAGATTAGCATAACTGGGGGCAAACCTGGTGCCCATGGCAGTGCCCTGAGTTTGTAAATAAAATTGACCATTAAAATCAAAATAATTGTGTGTGAGAATAAAATCAATCCCTTCTATAATAAAATCCACTTGTGAATTAGGAAGAATCTTATCCTTTAAAAGTTCTCTTTTTATTGCATCTTTCCCCTGTTCATGATCGATTATTGTGTATAATGACTGAACATCCAAGGTGCCCATTATCCAATTTGATTTAAAATCTAGATTTTCTATTGTTTTGATAATTTGGGTCGTGTCTTTTGTGTATGACAGTATTAATTTAATCTTGGGCTGGAGTAATGTATCAATGTATTGGGATAAGTTTGCAGTTAGTGATCCAATACCCGACACTATCGGTCTTCCTGGTGGGTCTACTTTATTTTTATGGATTTTTGGAAGGCAATAAAAAACTGGTGTTCTTGGTTGGTTATTCAGAATAAGAAGATGTTCATCATCTGTTAAAATGCCTTTCTCCAAACCTCTATTACATAATAAAATCAATTATTTTTGAAAACCCTCAGTTGGGGTAATGGGTTTGTATGTATTTGTATCTGATAGCTGGCGTAAACATTCCGCATCATATTTCTCTTTATCCTGAATAACTATAGGGCTGCCTTTGTCAGCTGGGCGGATGATGATTTTATTTTTCTCTTGTAACTCTTTTATTGCCTTCACTTCACAATTAGTTCACTAACAGACTATAAATTATATAGAAAAATTTGGAGCAATCTCGAATATTTTACGATTATTTATGTAAAATTCTGGACACTGGATCGAAATATTAACAAATAAGTTCCATAGGAAAATGTCGAAGATTTAATGTTACTCTAAAAATATGAGATTATTTATGTGAAATTCTGGACATTGGATTGAAAATTAACAATAAGTTTTATAGGAGCAACCTGTTCTTTATTTAGTATTGTTTTAGCATTGTCTAAGTTATTGCTTGTTACGTTAGTCTGGCCAGACCTGTTATTGATTTAATTGTAATTTTAGGAGTATTAATCATAATCACTAGATTTTATGCAATAAAATACCACTCACTCGAGATATAGAGAGTGCCCAGCCCTTTCTTTGTTATATTGGTTTAGCTTATAGATTGGGTGAATCTGTTGGCTGAGAGCACCCATCCGGGGAACCTCACACAGCAGTGCGACCTAATTTTGATTTAATTCAAATCCCACTTTTGCATCACCCTTAAGGCCAGGACACTGTGAATAGGCGACCATGGATATCTGGAGTCATGTGGAAAATAAGAGAAAGAAAATTGAATCCTTCATGTTTGATGGAGAAATTGGTATAGAAGTAAATGGAGATGTTTCCATAAGGGATTCATTTAAAGAGTTGGAATTACTATTAACCAGGGAACTTAAACAAAGATGGGAAATTAAAACTTTAGATTAATATATCATTTTAGATAAGATTCCAAAAGGTCTCACATTGATAAAAAAAAACAGCACAGGATCTATGGGAACCCTCATTCAATAGTGAATGGGAGGCACTATTACATCAACAATCCATAGCTCTCATCAAATTAATCATTAAAAGGAGAAAGGTAATACTGGAAGAAGTATCCAGCAGAATCAATGAAATTAAAGACATTATCGTCAAATTACCCAAAAATTATGAATACAATATGTGGCAGGGGAGATTATGTAAGAACCTGGATAAAGTAGAATATGATATAATGGATAAAATTGAAATACAACAATAATAAAAACAAAAATAAGAACCAATCAAGTCAGATGGACAGGAACGATCAGTTGAGAACTAACAGAGATATTTATTATGATAGAGAGGAGGTGAATGATACCCCCACTCAGAGAGATATGATCGCTCAGATTCCGGTCCACAATAGATTTGAGGCGTTAGAAGAACGGAAACATTTTTTAGACCAAACCCCACCACACCACAGACCACGAACACGACAAAAGACCCCCCAATTAAGGACACATATGCACAACACGAATTCCCCCCCAAATCACAAATACAATTTGAGAAACAAGAACTACACTTCACAACAAGAACACAAATCACGACACCAACAGAGGACCCCAAAACGAGACACATATCAGGAGAGTCACTACACCCAGAGACACCGATCACCCATAAGGAGAGACAGGGAAAGAGGAGGAAGATTAGAAGAGGGGGAAGGAAGAACACGCGATTATCACAGATAGAATAAACAAATTTAGATAGTGATTCTATTCTATCTTAAACTTGAGCACGTTTGAACTCACAAATACTCAAAAAAATTTACTAAATAAAGGTCTAAAATTTGCTCTCACAAAAAAACTCAACAAATTTGAAACATTTATAGGTGTTGAGAAATATATAAGACGATTGTGTCTCAAAAAATATCAAATTAGAAATATAAGGAATGAAAAAGAAGTTGCAAATGATGAATATATACATACCACTTTGAAAAAAAAGTCTAAAAAGTACCCACGTAATGAGATGGGTCCTGAATTGACCACTTTCAAAAAATGTGTTGAAAAAGATATAAGAGGATTAAAAGAAAATCCAAGATTCAGAAGAAACAGAAGAAACAATTTAACTAATTGTGAAGTGAAGGCAATAAAAGAGTTACAAGAGGAAAATAAAATCATCATCTGCCCAGCTGACAAAGGCGGCTCTATAGTTATTCAGGATAAAGAGAAATATGATGCGGAATGTTTACGCCAGCTATCAGATACAAATACATACAAACCTATTACAAGAAACCCAACTGAGGGGTTTCAAAAATAATTGATTTTATTATGTAATAGAGGTTTGGAGAAAGGCATTTTAACAGATGATGAACATCTTTTTATTCTGAATAACCAACCAAGAACACCAGTTTTTTATTGCCTTCCAAAAATCCATAAAAATAAAGTAGACCTACCAGGAAGACCGATAGTGTCGGGTATTGGATCACTAACTGCAAACTTATCCCAATACATTGATACATTACTCCAGCCCAAGGTTAAATTACCATTGTCAATTCAGGGCCGGGTGAACTTAATAAAAATGATTTTCCTTCCAAAAATATTATATGTCCTACAAAATTCCCCAATGTGGTTACCGAAAAAACTCTTTAGGTTGTTAGATAGTTTAATGGGGGAGTTTATCTGGAAAGGTGATGCTCCCAGGTTAAGGAGAGAGGTTCTTCAGCTCCCAGTAAGAGACGGTGGTTTAGCAGTTCCAAATTGTTTTTTTTATTATTTAATAACACATTATACTCAGATAAATGGAACTTTAAAAGGAAGGGTTGGGAGGGATGAGTTAATAAAAATGGGGTGGATAGGGGACACAAATTATTTAGAGGTTTTGGAGTCAGGAACACTAGGGAAAAATAGCACGGGAAATAATATTATGAATTTAATGGGAAACATATGGGTGGAACTTAAAAAAATTATGGATATTAAGGGCTATCTGCACTATACACCTATTTGGAAAAACATAAACCTAAAGGAAGTGCAAAGGATTAAATCCTATATAGATTGGGAAAAAAAGGGGGTAAAATATTTAGCTCAAATATTTGAGGAGGATAAACTGAAGGACTTCTCTACCTTGGCAACGGAGTTTGGGATCCATCAAAAGGATAGCTTTAAATATCTCCAGTTAAAAAATGCTGTTAGGATACCAGCTAATCCAAATAAATATAGAAAAGAACAATCAGATAGAATATATAAATTTATTAATGGAGGGGAAAAAAAGGAGCTACGAAAAAAAGATATGGAATTTTGATGGAGGCAAAAAAAGAAGGGATTACAATATCAGCTAGAGGAAGCTGGGAAAAAGAGCTCCTATCTTTTACGGAATAAAAATGGAATGATGCCCTCAGAAGTTATACTAGGGTTTCAGAAAGGGCTTCACATAAAATTTCGCAATTCTTTATACTCCATAGATTACATCGATCTCCCTGAGTGCTAAAGAAAATGGGGGTTAGAACTTTGGATAATTGTCCAAAATGTAGGGGTGAGAGGGCGGACCTCATACATTGTTTTTGGAGATGCCCAAAATTGATAAGGTACTGGAAAGAGATTGTAGAGATTACATCATTATTTTTGGGCATTCAAGTTTTGGAAGACCCTGTAGTTTGTATATTGGGCGCTACTGCACACCTTAAGTTAAACAGAGAGCTACAGTTGGTGTTGAATAAAGTATTGTTTCAGGCTAGACTGTTGATACTTCGGAAATGGATAAATAAAGATCCCCCTACAGTAGGACAGTGGCAGGAAGCTGTGCTTAACCTGATTAGATTGAAACAGGTTTCAGAGAGATTGAGTGATAGACAGGGAAAAATTGATAACCAGGTTGAACCAGGGCCGAGATGTTTGAAAAAAATGTTTTGTTTTGTTTTTTTGTTTTTTGTTTGTTTTTTTTTGTTTTTTTTTTCCTTTCTTTTTTCGGCTTCCTCTCTCTCTCTTCAATGGGGTGGGTGGGTATATGGGGTAAAAGGTTAATGCAAATGTTAATTTAAATGGAAAATGTTAATATATGATAGAGTTTTGTAATATGGACCTTTTGGACGGTCCATTAATGTATTTGTCTTTTTGTATTTTGGAAAATAAAAAGAAGTTTAACTAAAAAAAAAAAAAGGTCAATTTTATTTACAAACTCAGGGCACTGCCATGGGCACCAGGTTTGCCCCCAGTTATGTTAATCCTTTTATGGCGAATTAGGAGGAAACTACCATAACTCCTAAACTGGGGACAGACCTAGTGCTGTGGCAGAGATACATCGATGATGTATTTTTTATCTGACAATCAGGCCAAGCAAATTTAGATCAGTTTTTAAGTGATATTAATAGTAACAATTTTAACTTAAAGTTCACCTCCATGACTAGCCAAACCAAACTTGAGTTTTTAGATTTACAAATTCAAATTGAGGAAAACCCAATAAAGTGCAGCACTTTTAGTAAACCAACAGCACGTAATAGTTTTATATTGTATAGTAGCTGCCACCTTCCAAAATGGCTCCTAAACATTCCCCAAGGACAGTTCAGAAGAATAAAAAGAAACTGTACGGTGGACGAACAATTTGAATTGGAAGCGGTAAATATGAAAAAACTGTTCCTAGAAAAATAATATCCCTTGAAAATGCTTGATGAAACCCTTAATAGGGTTCGAAATATTGATAGGAGGTCCTTTTTCGATGATACTACTGGACTTCAAAAAAGAAATGTAGATGATCAAGTTAGGATGATATTACCATACAACGAACAAAATGTGAAAATTCTAAAGATCATTAGAAAACACTGGCACATGGTCCAGAAAGATAAGATTATTGAGGCCATGATGCCAGAGAACCCACTAATCTCTTTTACGAAGGCCCCAAATCTGGGCCTCAAGGTAGCCCTATCTATTAAAATTAGAACGAAAAAACCACAAACTATACAAAAATGGGCAGACATTAAAGGGTTTTTCAGGTGTGGACAGTGCAATAACTGCAAGTCCACGACTTTTCCTAAAAGAACAATGGAAATGGGGCTGAACTCCGAATTTGAACTCTTTGGCTTCCTGTAAGAGTGAGCTGGGGTGGGTGCCGCCGGCCGACTTGGGACCGTGCCATACTTAAAGGTGGTTGGTCCCTCCTTGGCCGGAGGCACTCACCTTCACTATACAACATCCTACCTTTGACAAATTATAGAAAATATGGAAACAATATCTAAGCTCCAAGCTAGCAGGAAGCCAATTTTGTTATTTTGCTTTTTTTTTTTTTTACAATTTTTAAACAGTTGTTTTAAATAAGAATACTTCATTTTATATTAAAGTAGATTTCACGGTGACATCTCCCCACCGTTGTACATGATAAGACTACAATACCCATAATCTATCCACATGAAGGCATCACTTACATGTGATATTCTATATTTTTTTATTTTTTATATTCTTATAAGTTTATATATATTTACACATACATGTTAGGTATATATATATGGTATATATGTATTAATATTGTTGAAATTTGTGTTTTTATAGAAAACGCAATGAAAACGCATCAATATCGCACATGCGTTTTTTTGATATTTTGCATTTTTTGTTGCAATATAATCTATAGAACTTGTTGAATATGCATGATGGAAAATTTATGAAAAATATGGTATTTATACTAAAAGAAAAGAGTAATGTTTGATTCAGATAAAATCCATTACAAGGTTTAAGGAAAACCAGATCCATTTCCCGTTTTGCATGTCTCTAACTCTCCTTATAAGGAAATGCATTATGGAGGGGAGGTCAACCACTGAGGAAGGGGCTACTTAGAGCCCCGAAACGCGTTTGGTATTGGACCCCCTATTCAACACAAAGACCACCAGCTTTCACAGTTCTGAATGCTCTGAAGAATAATTATCGAGAATATACTGCATAAGCCTGTGGAACCGGAAACACATAAAGGAGCTGCTGGCGCCAGTAAGTGAAAACTCAATCTGTTAAAGTGACCAGCAAAGGACATTGTTTGTCGGGATACCTTCGATATTGCAGCAAATTCGTATATTACTATTCCTTGTTGAAGTCTATACTCACGTGAATAAGTAGTAGCGGAAGATCGGGCTTGAATCACCACGCGGGACGCCGCGGACTGTCCATTGGATCTTCCTACGTAGATCTGTTTCGTGAGTAGACAACACATTTAGAGATGGAATAAGTATTTGCGAAGGGAGTATAATCGACACACAGTCCTATTCGAATATACTGTAAGACATTTCTCGATTTGTCCACTAACAGACTATAAATTATATAGGAAAATTCTGAGCAATCTCGAATATTTCACGATTATTCTGGACACTGGATCGATATACCGTACAATGGTAAAAAAATGTATATGTTTTTTTACAATGGAACTCTATGGTGAACAGATGCCACTGTATGGCATCAGTTTGAGGCATCCGTTTAACATATACGTTAAACGGATAGAAAAAATGTGGTGTGAACCCAGCCTAAAGCCTCATTCACACGTCCGTGTCAGTGTTTAAATCCGTCAGAAGGTGGTCAGTGATGCATCCGTGAAGCTGTTCGTGAAGGATCTGTGTTGGGTCCGTGGGTCCATTTTTTGCTGTCCGTGTGCCATCCGTGCTTCACTGAACAGCTGAAAAATATTTTTCAAAACATGGCATACGTGTTGCATCCGTGTTTTTCACGGACCCATAGACTATAATGGGCGTGATGGATCCGTTAACACGGACAAAATAGAGCATGCATACGTGCTAAAAACACGGACCCACGGAACGTGCTAAAACACTGATGTCTGAATACACACATTAAAATGAATGGGGACGTGTGCTGTCCGGGGAGAACATGTACAGCACACGTCCGTGAAACACTGACGTGTGAATGAGGCTTAATACTGTTTCTAATCTCAAGATAATTTTGCATTACCTATGAATATATATTGATTTTTATTATTCCTTTCAATAGTTGGCGGCAGCGAGATTTCAATTGAAATTACAAGTAAAATAATATCTCCAGACGAACTTCTCAGTTATTGCTGCAACGACAATGAAAATATTGGGAACCATGCAGCAAACCGTCTGAGGAAACTAATCCAGAAAAACATAATAAACTTTTGCAGTGATCACCATTTACAGTTACAAACCTTTGAAAAACAAACTAGGAGCTTGATTGAAAAGCATGATTCAATAATCTATATGAAGCTATATTTCTGGATTTTAGCTGCAATATTTTTTAGAATATACAAATGCAATGACTCGAATCTGAAGAGTTACATGAGAATGCTGACAGTAGCAAACTGTAAAATCAGCCAAGAACCATATGAACAGCTCTGTCAACGGATCTACCTTAACCTTGCTGCTTCTCTACACGCCAAAATAAAGGCATGGCCAAGTAGGCTGGACACTAATAATCTTTATGTTAAGAAGTTTGAAAGCTGCCTTGCAATGATAGATGTTAAATCACTAATTAGGGATAAAAAAACACCAGATGCACTGATCAAGAATTTGACTACCCTACCATGGGATATGAAACATATCTGCATAGTTTCCATAGCAGAAAAGGTATGTAAAAAATAGGCCATGTCCAGGGAGGTTGACTACAGTTCCACAGAGCTTACATTTCTGAATAATATGTGCAACTGTAGTAACTGGAACATCAAGCTGTTTGGAGATGGTCTTATAGCCTTTTTAACACGTTTGTCTATAATTTTCTAATCTAATCTCCTGAGACAACTCCCACCATTATACCAAAGAGCACAGTGATTAGTAGGTTAGGTAGAGATGTGGAAGGGACATCTAGAAATCCTGTGTCCCCCCTCCCTCTCCTGCCTGTGTTAAGTTACAGCAGCCAGAGCTTCTTTTCAGCTGTTGTAACTTGATCCAAGCAGCACATTTGTCCAATGAATAGAAGTGGGAGGAACTTCAGATAGGTTCTGTGCTCTGCACATAAATGTTCTTTCTCCATTGATGGTATGTGATCGCATGAATGTATGTGTGTGCAATGTGTATAGCTTTGTGTGCACTATGTGTGCAATGTGTATGTGTATTTTGTATATATATCATATATATACACTCACCTAAAGAATTATTAGGAACACCTGTTCTATTTCTCATTAATGCAATTATCTAGTCAACCAATCACATGGCAGTTGCTTCAATGCATTTAGGGGGTGGTCCTGGTCAAGACAATCTCCTGAACTCCAAACTGAATGTCAGAATGGGAAAGAAAGGTGATTTAAGCAATTTTGAGCGTGGCATGGTTGTTGGTGCCAGACGGGCCGGTCTGAGTATTTTACAATCTGCTCAGTTACTGGGATTTTCACGCACAACCATTTTTAGGGTTTACAAAGAATGGTGTGAAAAGGGAAAAACATCCAGTATGCGGCAGTCCTGTGGGCAAAAATGCCTTGTGGATGCTAGAGGTCAGAGGAGAATGGGCCGACTGATTCAAGCTGATAGAAGAGCAACGTTGACTGAAATAACCACTCGTTACAACCGAGGTATGCAGCAAAGCATTTGTGAAGCCACAACACGCACAACCTTGATGCGGATGGGCTACAACAGCAGAAGACCCCACCGGGTACCACTCATCTCCACTACAAATAGGAAAAAGAGGCTACAATTTGCACGAGCTCACCAAAATTGGACTGTTGAAGACTGGAAAAATGTTGCCTGGTCTGATGAGTCTCGATTTCTGCTGAGACATTCAAATGGTAGAGTCCGAATTTGGCGTAAACAGAATAAGAACATGTATCCATCCTCTGATGGCTACTTCCAGCAGGATAATGCACCATGTCACAAAGCTCGAATCATTTCAAATTGGTTTCTTGAACATGACAATGAGTTCACTGTACTAAAATGGCCTCCACAGTCACCAGATCTCAACCCAATAGAGCATCTTTGGGATGTGATGGAACGGGAGCTTCGTGCCCTGGATGTGCATTCCTCAAATCTCCATCAACTGCAAGATGCTATCCTATCAATATGGGCCAACATTTCTAAAGAATGCTATCAGCACCTTGTTAAATCAATGCCATGTAGAATTAAGGCAGTTCTGAAGGCAAAATGGGGTCCAACACCGTATTAGTATGGTGTTCCTAATAATTCTTTAGATGAGTGTATATATAATTTAGGTATGCCATGTGACGCTATGGATGCAGTATAGCTGTATGTTGCATTACATTTTATGGTGAGTTTAGTTTAATGCTGTGTATTTCGAGGGGATGAAGGAGCCACAACAATCTTTGCCTAAGTTGGAGAAATGCCCAGCTACAGCTCTGAAGATGAAACTAGTGTTTTCGGGTGCTATTAAATAAAACTGCTAGTTACAGAGCTCTGAGATATTTCTCAAACTACAGATTTTTAAGTGTATATTCTCCTTTATGTTTGTGAACTTGGACCTCCTACTTGTCTAACTTTCTTGGCTAGAGCAAGTCTATGCCTCTTTTCTCCTGGGAAGCACCTTCACTATGTCTATACTAATTTCATAAATCAGGCCAAAAATAAAATATGTGGTATGTGTGTTATTTTGTCAAGGTTGATAGTTCAATAACTATTTTTATTTCATTTTTTTCAGCTATTTCAAAAGAATTACATAACACAGAGTGTCCACTTTTTCTCTGAGATATGCGGCATCATTGGAGGAAAGCACTGGGGGGCGCTTCTTGATGTGCTTGAGAGGCTTACAGAGTATACACTAAAAAACTATACAGAAGGTAATTATTTCAATGCTATATTTAAATTTTTTTATTTGACTGCCTACAAATATTCTTTTGAAAAGTGTCATATTTGATATTCTTTATTATGAGAGTATGAGATTATTCTAAAATTACCCTCCAAATTTAACAAACTACTGTCATGTCAAAAGTTTGCATTGGTGGTAGTCCATGGGCAGAGAAACCACTGTTTGTCTGAGTACCCTGCTCTTTTACTTTAAAAGCAGGATGAACCCTAATAAACTAAACACACTGGTAGGGTTAATCGAGCTGATTAAAATGATTCCTGCCTTCTGAACATCGGTTGCAGCCGTTCCCAAGATAAAAGACCTTTATTCTTTATCCAAATGAGAACTTCGGAGCACCAAGGGGTTCGTTCTAACCTCTCTGTACACCTCAGCTCCTCAGCTTTCCAGAGACCACACCCCTCGGTGCACTGAAGCCCTCATATGCATAAGGAATAATCATTTTTTTTCTGTAGCAGATTTTCACAATACAGGTATCATTTTAATCAGCAGGATCAACCCACGCAAGTCAGTATGCATGGTGTAATAAAAGTGACAGGTGCTCTTTAAACTCAATATCGGACAATCATAATGATACATCAATTCTATAATATAAAAGTAGTCATAAAGCTAAATATGTGCTATAAATTATAGTAACTGTGAATATGTAAAAATGTACTAAAAGCTGTATGGGTTATTTTAACTTGGACCACATAATTCCTTTTTTCCCAAAACAAAACTTTTTTTTAATTAAGTTTTTGTTAAAATGTCCTAAATCCCCTAATAATACTATTTGCAATATACTTTATAAATTGATTTTTAATGTTTAATAGAGTTTCCCCCCCCCCCCCCCCAAAGCGCACCTTTGCCTGTGCGCTTTAAATTCCCTTTTCTGTACACCGCTGACTTCTCAGTGGTGTACAGAGTACAGGCTCTACACTTTATGCATGGGGCTGCAGAGAACAGAGTACGGACAGGAGCACACATTGCTGCTCCTGCCTGTGTCCCCTGAGGTTTATTAAATCCTGGCATAGCACATGGGTACCGTGTACCCATGTGCTATGCCAGGATTAGCTGAGCGGAGCGGTTCCTGCCTGTGCCTGCTTCACTAAGCTAAGAGCCGACATGCAGGACTTTTAGCTTAGGGAAGCAGACACAGGGAAGTAAAATTAAAAATTCATTAATAAAGTATATTACAAAAAGTAATATTAGGGCATTTAGGATATTTTATCAAAAACTTAATTAAAAGTTTAGTTACTCTTTAATGGTAATTGTTCCACAGAACTGTAATTATGACCTATCCTTGTCATGCATAGACCATCAATAAGTGGGGATTGGACCTCTGGAACCCCCACCCACAGACACACACACACCTATCAGCACAATAAAGGGGCCACGGCCAATTGGCTCACCCATATGAGCCACTGTGCCTGTGCATCATCACCGATCAAACAAGACCTATCCCCAATGCCAGACAATCAAAGTTATAGTACCAGAGCTCCTTTGCAAGCACTCTGTAAGTCAAGTGTCCCTTAAAGGGGTTTTCTAGGCTCCTGATGTTTATGACTTCCTCACACCCCCATCAGTCAGCTGTTCCCACACAGCTCCATTCAATGTGTTGTGACCATACTGGGTTACTGCAGTTCAGCCCCCAGGAAGTGGTTGAGAGCTAAGCTGCAGTAACCCGACACGGCTACTAAATTTTTAACAGAGCTGCGCTTCCTGTTCCATTCAAAGTGTAAGTACAAGAGGCTGATAGTCGATAGGGGTGCCGAGTGTTGAACCCTCACCAATCCGATATTAATGACCTAATATCAGGTGCCTGGAGAACCCTTTTACTTAAAAGATTCATTCGTGAGTGGTCAGAATGTCCTCAGTAAGACCAGGAACTGATATTATAATGGAGCTAAGCCATAATGGAGCCCATAAGGTCAAGCAGACAATTCCATCCATCCTTTCCAATTCCATAAAAAGCAGAATTTACTGAACAGCTAGAATCTGGACCTTCAGGATCATTTATTCTGATTGGCCCATGATAACAAAGACCAACATAGGATGCACAGTATTTCTATGTCACAAGAACTTCATCACCATTTGGGTAATTTTCATAATGCAGATTTTAAATGGTAAAGTAACATTTTTGACCTTTGTTTTTTACCATAGGTGTATTGGACGCCTGTAGAAATCTCCTCCACATTATTGTTATCTGGAATTTACAAAGACAAAGGAAAAAAAATGACCAAACAAGCATAGCTCTTAAATTTGTCTTGAGCAAACTTGTCTATCATTGCGATACTTCTGTCAGACATTTTGTCACTCCATTGATGATTGGTAAAGATTTCAGATATTTTGACACTTCCCAACTGGGTAACAGTTTTGTCAAAGTGAATGAAGACCTAGTGGAGATATGCATACGAGAGCATATACACCATAATTGCCCAGATTTGACTCTTAAAAATGAAGTAAAAACAAAATCTTTACATTCTTCAATCTATGAAGCAAGATCTCCAGAGGGTGATGTACTGGTGTATGTATGGAAACAAAGGACATTAAATGATTTGCTTCAAACCAACTCTACAGATGACGCCTATGAACGTTTCCGTGAAATGTCAAGACTCGTTCAAGCATGTCAAGTTCATGAGAATATCGCAGCATGCACAAATGTGCCGAGGAACAGTGTTCTGCCGTTTTTGGTGCTTGAAAATGGGAAACCCCTTTTGCCATTTTTGCATGCAAAGGAAAACCAGCTTACCTGGTTTCAGATGATTCAAATACTCATTGATATCACGACGGCAGTCGATCACTGCCACAGCAAGAATATAATACTTTGTGATATTACACCAGCCAGTTTTATCACTGTCTATAGAGAAGATGGATCTTTTAAGATCAAGCTGGCCAGTTTTCTAAATGCCAGAAGTGGGGACTCAAGCAGCACTGCTGGGGATTACACAGATTATATGAATTACCTTTGTATCCAAGGTAAAGCCATAAATTATATGTTACTAATAAATTAGGAAATGTTAGTAGATTAAAATCTTAAGATCATATGCTGCCCAATGAGAGAGCAAAGCTGGCTAAAGGGGAGGGGAACTGAGTTTGGCAAAAAAATTAAATTTTATGTTATCATTTAATTTAATATTTTCAGGTATTTAATATTTTAATCAACATAATTATTTAATATATAATATTTAAACATTGTATGTATATTTATTATGTATTATATTGTTTTTATATATATTTTTATTTATTTAAATATGATTAAATATTTTTTGGAACATTCTGGAGGAAACCCATGAAAACACAGAGAGAACATTGAAACTTCATGTAGCTGGTCTGATCCCCATTCTACTTTTACTTATAAAAGAATCTTAGGCAGCATTGCTCCAGATAATGTCATTTCATTGGTGAAAACATAAACCCAAATAAAGCTGGCCATACACTTTAGATACTGTAGCTTTCTGCCGAATCCTCACTTATCTAGCAACTATCCCCCCCGCTTGCCCCGATAATCATGTACACATACTGTAGCTCAACCAACAAGCATTCAGGGGCGTAGCTACCATGAAAGCAGGGGTAGTGGCTGCTAAAGGCCCGAACTCAAGAACGGGCCTGGGAGGAGAACAAATGGATTTATTTTCAGGGGCCAGGGAGCATAGTGCTCTTAGTCCTAGAACTGGTATTACTCACCGCTCCCTGTTCTTCTTGTCTGAGCACCTGAGATGCACTAAATCCTAGCAGCGCATAACTTCAGGATGGAACGCAGTGTGCATAGGAGCTCACTATGACCTGCAACGTTTGGTCACAGTGTAGTGCGTGCCTAGACGCAGTGTTGCATGAAGATCAGAGGCATCTGCTGGAGGAGAAGAGAGGTGAGTATTATTATTTTTTTGTCCGGTCTGAGGATCGCAGACAAAAAAGGCTCAAACGGATGCCAAATATGCATAATGGATGCAACAGGATCCGTTGTTTTACAGGATCCTGTTTTGTTTTTTCTGTTCTTCTGACAGATCAGAAGAACGGAAGATGAAACGGTGATGTAAAACCAAAATAGATACGTTTCAATCTTTCTAGTCAGGCAGATTTTAATGTGTATGTGGCCACCTTTAGTACTCTTTAGAAGAGACAGATTCCAGCCCTAACCAATAAAAAATCGACTTTATTCCTTAGATTAAAATCTAGTTATAGTAAAAATTCCCGGAAGACTATTATTTTGTATCCCACATATCAAAGTATGATATCTAACCTGTTTTATTAAAATACATAAGAAATCATTACAGGTGTTAATTGCATTCAGTATTAACCCTACCTGTGCCAGCATAAATTGTAGCATTCTGATACCACATACAAGTTATAACTACATATATATATAACTACATATATAAAACGCACATACAGAAGCAATGCTTCTTAGCTTAAAACAGTGAATAGCAATGACAAAAAAAATCCCGCAAATGATAACTTTCAATAAAAATATATGAGGTCACGGCAAATTTAAAGGGATTAATGTAAAATATAAAAATCAGACATCCTATAGTACATGGCATTCCCTTTCTAATAAACTGAGAACCAGCCGTGTTCCTCAAATGGATCCAGAGATCCTCCATTGCTCTAATTGCTCTCCTAGGTTTATTTCAAGCTGGCAGAGGGGCTGTGTCCTTTTTCAAGAGGTGTGTCCTTTCTTTTGCAGCAGTCTCCCTGTAGTGGTCACAGCTTCCAACGGTACATATGGCTGGTGACAGTTGAAGAATGTAACTGAGCATGTTCGATCACCTTGGCAAGGTGGCCAGAGAAATAAGGAAAAGAACACACAACAGGTGTTGCAATACAGATAGATGTTATTGCATAACTTACCGGCTGTACTACATTTTTAATTACATGCAATTACAAAAATATTCAGATTTAGGTGCTGCTTTGAAAAATTTTAAATATTTTTGTTGAGACATCCCTTTTTTTTTTTTTAGGAAATGTAGCATGACTGTGTAGGTTCTAGACATTAAATTAATTGAAAGGGCAAAAGCAGTGCACTGTAAAGAGCCCCCTTGGACTGTCTCTTCTGTACAAAAGGATCTAAAAGATCATGGTAGAAGACCCCATTTTGGTTCATGCTATAGTACAAAATTCTAGGATATAATTCAAAATTACCTAAAATTCCGCTTAATGATGAGAGTTTTCATCAAGTTTTGAGGTAAGGGTATAATTTTACTGCAAGGAGAGCCATGACAGTGAGACATATGATTTCCTCCAGTCTGTATTTAAAGGGATTATCCAAACTATAAAACATAACCCCCAATGCCGGGGTCACTCATACAGATTACACTTACTCTGCTCCTGTTCCCTGCAAGGCCGCCACTGCATCTCCCCATCACGCAGAAGAAAACATCCATCGACGGGGGAAGGAACAGCCAATGGCAGGCCGCGACAGAGACGAGCCTCCCTAGCGTCACTCCAGATGCTAAGGAAGCTTGTGCTCGTCCTCTTCATGGCCTGCTATTGACTGCCCCGTCACCGGATGTTTTGATCCACGCAACAGGGAGATGCAGCGGCGGCCGTGCAGGGATCTGGAGCAACGCGGGTGCGGGGAGTGGAGTAAGTATAATCTGTATAATCTGTATGAGGAGCCCGGGAATTAGGGGGCATGTTTTACAGTTTGGATAACCCCTTTAAGCCAGTAAGACTCCTTGGGTCAACACAGCTGAATCCTACAAATGTAAAAGAAAGCTATAGCAACTTGTGTAAGTACATGTATCAAGATGCTACAATTTACCATGGCACAGACAGGGTTAATGTGCCATGAATAAAATTAACACCTGCAATGGTTTCCTCTTATTGAATTTTAAAGTAACAACTAGGTTAGATATCACTCTATAAGTAAGGATGAGACTTTTTTTTTTCCTGAAACGCGTAAGCATCTTCTAGAACGTGCATTGTAACTATTTTCTAATCTATGAAATAAAGTACGTAGATGTTTTTGATAGTGAGCTCCAGATGAATCTGTCTCTTTTAAAGAATACTGTGCACACTGTAGCCAACACAGTACCTTTCAGTACTTTTAGTAATTTAGAGATAAGGTTTATTAGATGGCCAGCACAAAGTGAAAGTACGATTCACAAAGCTAGACAAACAGTTAACCCCTTGTAACAGCTGAATATGTTTAATAAAGACTAATTGAATTTTTTTTGGCCAAAATGAGAAAAATGCAATCTTAAAAAAAACTGCTCCGCAGGTGTACATAGCCTTTAATATTTGCTATCCTATCATATTAAACAAATGACTGCTTGCAACAGGAACAGGCAATAGATACGCTAGGAAATTAGTCATATTGGTAATTTCTAATCACATTGCTAATGGATGCCATAGAAAACTAATATTATTATCCCTTTTAATAACATTTCTGTTCTTTATAAGGTGACAGTAAAGAGAATATTGCGGCTTATTTTAGCTCTCCTGAAAGCCTATCCAACAAAACGTTTTCTGAATATTCGGAAGCATGGATGCTTGCTGCAACTTTTTATTCAGTCCTGTTATATGGGAGACGACCATTTGAGGAGCTGGCTCATCTCAACGTTTTTGATTTCGTGAAAGAGGTACATTTTAGAATACACATTTGACTAGATGATATCTTTTCTTATGATATGTGAAATAAGGATAGCTGTGCTGTCTCGCTACATACCACATAATTCTATTTTCCCTAAAGAATTCAATGAATTAAATATGGTACTTAACCTAATATAACAATAACTATTACATATAATATCTTTTAAAGAGATTCTTCGGAAGTAGAATATTGATGACCTATCCTCAGCATAGGTCACTAATATCTGATTGATGGGGGTCTGACTCCCAGCACCCCCACCAATCAGCTGTTTGAAGAGGCTCCAGTGAGCACTGTGGCCTCCAGACACTATACCATGTAGAGCGCCAGACATGGTGGCTGTGCTTGGTACTACAGCCCATGACTGAGTTGTAAATAGGCTATGCCACCACTGAATGTGATGTCACTGGCCTAGGAAGAGGTCGGGGCACTCACCAGAGGACTGCAGCTGATCAGGAGGGGTACCGGGTGTTACGCCCCTACCCATCAGATAATACTTACCTAAACTGATGTCATTAATATAGAATTCCAGGGGGAAAAAACTTTAATATACAGAGTGTTGTACGATTAATTAGAAAAAGAAACAGAAATTGGTCATGGTGCAAAATGGCACATGTTTCGCTAATATGGCATTTCAGACAGATTTCTTAATGCTATCTCTGGTGTACAGGTGAAATTTTAAAAATTAGAATATCGTGCAAAGTTCATTTATTTCAGTAATGCAACTTAAAAGGTGAAACTAACATATGAGATAAAACCAATAAAAGATTATGAATCTATAGGTACCAAATCACAACTCAGGCAACAAATTTTTTTTATACAGAATCACAGATGTTTTTATTAGTACAAAAATAAAGTTGTGACCACTGGCCACACAGACATAGAACACTTAAAATGCCATACAGACCGCAGATATGTGGTAGTTACAATAATTTATGCGTAAAGTGCTAGTGCTACAATTACTTTACAGCAAAGGAGATTGGTCAGTGCCTAACACCGAGTTCGGTCCTGTCTATACTATATTGCAAACGGTCAAAAAATGGACCGTAGACTAAAAGGACCTGATGCTCACATTAATGACTCTAAACAAATAATAACATAGATGAGAAAGCATACTGACCAAATTCTCTACCACGGCACTGGCAGTCTGTGCCCCGACGCGCGTTTCGCCGTCAGCTTTTTCAAGGGGTAATGAAAAAAAGCTGACGGCGAAACGCGCGTCGGGGCACAGACTGCCAGTGCCGTGGTAGAGAATTTGGTCAGTATGCTTTCTCATCTATGTTATTATTTGTTTAGAGTCATTAATGTGAGCATCAGGTCCTTTTAGTCTACGGTCCATTTTTTGACCGTTTGCAATATAGTATAGACAGGACCGAACTCGGTGTTAGGCACTGACCAATCTCCTTTGCTGTAAAGTAATTGTAGCACTAGCACTTTATGCATAAATTATTGTAACTACCACATATCTGCGGTCTGTATGGCATTTTAAGTGTTCTATGTCTGTGTGGCCAGTGGTCACAACTTTATTTTTGTACTAATAAAAACATCTGTGATTCTGTATAAAAAAATTTTGTTGCCTGAGTTGTGATTTGGTACCTATAGATTCATAATCTTTTATTGGTTTTGTAATGAGTGATTATGGATCATCTACTTATTTGAAATAAGGAAACAGTGTTGGTTTATTTAACATATGAGATAGACTCATTACATACAAAGCAAGATATTTCAAGCCTTTATTAGTTATAATTTGGATGATTATGGCTTACAGCTTATGAAACCCCAAAGTCACAATTTTGAGGTTCCCTTTGCTTAGGGGGTATGGATTAATTATCTGACTAGAGTGTGACACTTTCAGCCTAGAATATTGAACCTTTTCACAAAATTCTAATTTTAAGCTTCATTAATGCAATTTCTTTTAATTTGCATTACTGAAATAAATGGACTTTTGCACGATATTCACCTGTTTATGTACACCAATAATTTTCACCAAAAGCTTGTCTTTAATAATTTTATCACATTTTAGCCACCCCATCCTTTATCTAGAAATGTTTAAACTGTTACATCATAAAACTTGTACAATTCTGATTCAATATAATTTTTTTGTCATCATCACAGGTTATTTCACAACACACTGCCAGCATGCCAATTTCAATCCCTTGTGATTTGTGGAATATTGTAAAAACTAATCTGGATTTTCGGGTCACAAATCGCATACTGACTGAAACAATCTTGCAGGAACTGAAAACATACCAGAATAATTTGGGTACGTGGAATATATGCTACTTGCATGAATCCAGTTTATTGAGTTAGGCTAGTTTCACACTAGGGAACAGCCTGCCGGATCTCTCTGTATTCCGGCATTGCCAGAAGCGAAAACATTGCCGTCTGGCCTCATTAACTATAATGAGGACCGAAGGAGATCCAGCGGCAACCCAGTAAATATGCAGAGAATCAGCAGGAAGAAAACCCTTGCGAGACGGAAGGTGACACTTTAGCTTCTGGCAATGCCGTAATGCAGAGAGGTTAGGCAAGATGTTCCCTGCCGGAAGAGCCTGCCGGATATTAAACATTAGTGTGAAACTAGCCTTAGAATATTCTATTTAAAGCTCAGTTCACATTTTTCAGATTTTTTATTTTTTTTAACAAAAGAAGGAGGTGAAGCCTATTGGAAAGAGAAGTATTACTGAAACCTTTAGGCCCGCAGAAAGCTTTAGGAATCACTCATGACATTTTTCATGTACATTGTTCTGCAGTTTTTGGAAAGCATAGAGTGAATTCATAATTACCTAGTTTGAAAAAGACATAGGTCCATCAAGTTCAAGCTTTTGTTAGATTAATTATAACCCTCAATGCCATTTGCTATTAGAAAAGCATCTAGCCCTTTTTTAAATGCTGACATAGTATCTGCCATTGCTACCTCTTGGGGTAGAACATGTCACATTGTGACTACTCTAACTGTAAAGAATCCTTTCCTCTATAGAGGCATAAATGCCTCCTGTTCCTTAGTAAAGTCCTTGGTATTTATAAATCATGTGCTAGTTCTTTACATTGACAACCTGTGTATTTATATGTATAGATGACATCATTTGTAAGGTGTCTTTCTTCATAGCTGAACAAACCCAATTTTTTAAGTCTCTCATTATAAGAGATCTCGCATCCCATTTAAAAATCTGATCACCCGTCTCTGAACCCTTTCTAGCTCTATATCCTTTATAGTATATGGAGCCCAAAGCTGAATCCGTACGAGGGATTTTTAAAATTGTAATATTACATTGGGGTCACAGATTTGTCTGTTTTTATACACCCTAAAATCACAATTGTTTCTTTAGCTGCTGCCTGACACTGAGTACTGCTGCTTAGCTTCTTTGTAACCAGAACACCCAAGTCATTCTCTTGTTCTGTTCAACAAGGAAGGGGACAGAATATTCATGTAAATGAGTAATATCTTACTTAGTGCCACTGTAACAGATATGCTTGGATTAACAGGCATACTTTCAACATGCTTGCATTTTTTATTTCTCTAAAACATCTAAAATAATAATGAAATTTGGCAACTTTGTAAAATTGGTTTCCTTAGGAGCTGTACAGAAAAAATGGTAGAACTTTTTAATATCGGTGTAATTGGAAAATTATAAGTTGCTTGAATTACACTCTACCACCTTTGACCTATGGTATAGGTGCTCTCTCCTCGACACACCCGTTGTCGATTGGAATGAAAGATAAAATATATTTAGAATGGAGGGCATTCAGTTATCTGGTGTTGCATAGAATACTCCGATATAAATGGTACACGATTGTTTATTAACAAAAATATAAGAAGATAAAAATGGAAAGTACAAATTGCTTTTTCACGTATAGATTCTTCACATATAATAAAAATATGAATAAAATAGGGTAGTCGTATACATTGGTGGTCCAGAACCGCACGATCAAGATTAGATCGCAGGGTGCTGGATCAGCATGTAACTGACACCCTTAACCCCTAATATTTTACAGTAGTTACAAATGAATATGTTGTTGTAGAAAATGGTGGTTCAATACCTTTGTAATAGGCAATTGGATATCAAACATCCATTATGAATTTGGATAGTATTATATCATACAGAAGGTATAATTCCTTATTTGTTCATATGACTGATAATAAGTCATTCAATTATGACCGCAATTAGATAAAAAAGTGTAAACAATTAGATAAAAGATTTTCTCATATTCTACACATTTTTATCTAATTGCGGTCATAATTGAATGATTTATCATTTAATATGAACAAATAAGGAATTATACCTTCTGTATGATATAATACTATCCAAATTCATAATGGATGTTTAATATCCGATTGCCTATTACAAAGGTATTGAACCACTATTTTCTGCAACAACATATTCATTTGTAACTACTGTAAAATATTAGGGGTTAAGGGTGTCAGTTACATGCTGATCCAGCACCCCGCGATCTAATCTTGATCGTGCGGTTCTGGACCACCAATGTATACGACTACCCTATTTTATTCATATTTTTATTATATGTGAAAAATTTATACGTGAAAAAGCAATTGGTAGATTCCATTTTTATCTTCTCATATTTTTGCTAATAAACAACTGTGTACCATTTATATCAGAGTATTCTATGCAACACTAGATAACTGAGTGCCCTCCATTCTAAATATATTTTATTATCTGTAATTGGAAAATTGCTTCTGAGTGTACAGGAGCAACAAAAATATTGTTACAAAAGTTGAAATTTTTTACATTTTATTTCCATTAAATTTAGGAGGTATTCCAGGATTCTACCTTTTTGCACATTTTATATTGGTCTGTTCAATAATTTAAACGTATAAATGTCAACCAGTCATGTCAATTTTAGTGGAATGAGCCAGCAAACTATTATGTATGGGAGCAGTCCTACTGTTCCACAATGTCTGTCAAGTAGGTTGGATTTTAAAGGGACACTGTCACCTGGATTTCACTTAGGCCTCCTGCACACGAACATGTGCTGCCCGTTGCCGTATTGCGGACCGCATTTGCGGGTCCGCAATACACGGCACCGTTCCGTGGGCATTCCGCATCACGGATGTTGACCCATTCACTTCAATGGGTCCGCAAATCCGGAGATGCGGAATGGTGCGGAACGGAAGCACGGAATGGAAACCCACGGAAGCACTATGGAGTGTGTAAAGGGGGAATATTAATCACTAATATTTATGCCAATATCAATAATTAATATTATATAATTAATATAATTAATATTCATAAATGGGAGGAGCTGTCTATTGATGACTCCCCCAAATACCTTTATATAACAATATTACAATACTTTGCCTTTACCTTACGCTAATCACTAAGCTAGCTGCATGCGCCTTACTAAACTAACTATCGCTAATAACCGCACATCATACAGCACTAAACTACACTACACGGTTCCCAAATTCCACCCACAAACTAACTATACAATGCACATTTATATTAGCAGCCCACCCACATGGTTCTACTTACTGTCCCTACGACAAGGGAATAGGGGTGAGGTACAGTGGGGGGGTGATCAGGGCTTCAGGGATCGTTGGTGGGACAGGGTAGGTAAGGGTTGACAATGGGGGTGTTCAGGGCTGTACAGCAATGCAGGGGTTAATGCCCTACAAGTGTACAGTGAGGAGGTGTATGCAGGCCACAGACACAAATACCAAGGCTGCACAGCAATGCAAGGGTTAACCAGGGGGGGATATTCGCACAATTATGGCACTGCAGGAGTAGGGGTAGTAACTATGCAGGGGTTAACCAGGGGGTATATAGGGGTAAATCAGGGGGATAATCGTAATCTAATTATACGCTATATCTATATATATATTTATAGATCATAGAACATAGAAACATAGAATGTGTCGGCAGATAAGAACCATTTGGCCCATCTAGTCTGCCCAATATAGTAAATACTATGGATAGCCCCTGGCCCTATCTTATATGAAGGATGGCCTTATGCCTATCCCATGCATGCTTAAACTCCTCCACTGTATTTGCAGCTGCCACTTCTGCAGGAAGGCTATTCCATGCATCCACTACTCTCTCAGTAAAGTAATACTTCCTGATATTACTTTTAAACCTTTGCCCCTCTAATTTAAAACTATGTCCTCTTGTAGCAGTTTTTCTTCTTTTAAATATTCTTTCCTCTTTTACCTTGTTGATTCCCTTTATGTATTTAAAAGTTTCTATCATATCCCCTCTGTCTCGTCTTTCTTCCAAGCTATACATGTTAAGGTCCTTTAATCTTTCCTGGTAAGTTTTATCCTGCAATCCATGTACCAGTTTAGTAGCTCTTCTCTGAACTCTCTCCAAAGTATCAATATCCTTCTGGAGATATGGTCTCCAGTACTGAGCACAATACTCCAAATGAGGTCTCACTAGTGCTCTGTAGAGCAGCATGAGCACCTCCCTCTTTCTACTGGTAATTCCTCTTGCTATACACCCAAGCATTCTGCTAGCCTTTCCTGCTGCTCTGTGACATTTGTCTGCCTACCTTTAAGTCTTCTGAAATAACGATCCCTAAATCCCTTTCCTCAGATACTGAGGTTAGGACTGTATCACTGATTTTATATTCTGCTCTTGGGTTTTTACGTCCTAGGTACATTATCTTGCACTTATCAACATTAAATTTTAGTTGCCAGATTTTTGACCATTCCTCTAGTTTTCCTAAGTCCTTTTCCATTTGGTGTATTCCTCCAGGAACATCTACCCTGTTACAAATCTTTGTGTCATCAGCAAAAAGACACACCTTACCATTGAGGCCTTCTGCAATTTCGCTGATAAAGATATTAAACAATATGGGTCCCAGAACAGATCCCTGAGGTACCCCACTGGTAACAAGACCTTGGTCTGAATATACTCCATTGACTACAACCCTCTGTTGCCTGTCCCTCAGACACTGCCTAATCCATTCAACAATATGGGAGTCCAAGCCCAATGACTGCACTTTATTGATAAGCCTTCTATGTGGGACAGTATCAAAAGCCTTACTAAAGTCTAGATAGGCGATGTCTACTGCACCTCCTCCATCTATTATTTTAGTCACCCAATCAAAAAAATCTATAAGATTAGTTTGACATGATCTCCCTGAAGTAAACCCATGCTGTTTTTCATCTTTTAATCCATGGGATTTTAGATGGTCCACAATCCTCTCCTTAAGTATGGTTTCCATTAATTTCCCCACTATTGATGTCAGGCTTACTGGCCTATAGTTGCCCGATTCCTCCCTACTACCTTTCTTGTGAATGGGCACAACATTTGCTCATTTCCAATCTTCTGGGACGACTCCTGTTGCCAGTGATTGGTTAAATAAATCTGTTAATGGTTTTGCTAGTTCACCGCTGAGCTCTTTTAATAGCTTTGGGTGTATCCCATCAGGCCCCTGTGACTCATTTGTATTAATTTTAGACAGTTGACTTAGAACCTCTTCCTCTGTAAACACACATGCGTCAAAAGATTCATTAGTCTTCTTTCCCAACTGAGGTCCTTCTCCTTCATTTTCCTTTGTAAAAACTGAACAGAAGTATTCATTGAGGCAGTCAGCTAGTTCTTTATCTTAATTTTTAATTTGGTAATTTCTTGTTTTAGTTTCCTTTTTTCATTTATGTATCTGAAGAATGCCTTATCGCCTTTTTTCCCTGACTGAGCTAATTTCTCTCCTGCCTGTGCTTTAGAAGCTCTTATAACTTGTTTGGCCTCTCTCTGCCTAATCTTATAAATTTGTCTGTCCTCCTCGTTTTTTTTTTTTATATATAATTCCTAAATGCTATATTTTTGTTTTTAATGATTTTGGCCACTTCTGCTGAGTACCACAGTGGTCTCTTCCTTTTTTTGCTTTTACTGACAAGCCTAATGCAATCTTCTGTTGCCTTCAATAGTGCCACTTTTAAGTAGTCCCATTTCTCCTGGACTCCAATTAAACTGTCCCAGTCTGATAGGGACTCGTATACCACTAATCTAATTTTAGAAAAGTCCGTTTTTCTAAAATCTAAAACTTTTGTTTTTGTGTGGTGTGACTCAGTCACTGTACTTATAGTAAACCACACTGACTGGTGATCACTAGATCCCAAGCTTTCCCCTACAGTAATATCAGATACCAAATTCCCATTTGTGAATACTAAATCTAAAATGGCCTCCTTCCGGGTTGGCTCCTCCACTACTTGCTGTAGAGATAATCCCAGTAGGGAATTTAGAATATCTGTACTCTTGGCAGAACTAGCTATTTTGGTTTTCCAGTTTACATCTGGAAGATTGAAGTCTCCCATAATGATAACTTCCCCCTTCAATGTCATTTTAGCTATTTCCTCAACTAGTAGATCATCTAATTCTTTGACTTGGGTAGGTGGTCTATATATCACACCTACACGAGTTACCTTATGATTATCAAGCTGCAAGGTAACCCAAACTGACTCTAAATTGTTCTCGCTAACTTGTATCAAATTAGATTTTATGCTATCTTTCACATACAGGGCCACCCCTCCCCCCTTCTTGCCTTCTCTGTCTTTCCTGTATAGAGAGAACCCTGGTATTGATATATCCCAGTCATTACTCCCCTTGAACCACGTCTCAGTAACAGCCACTACATCTATATTCTCAGATGCCATTATAGCCTCAAGCTCATTGATCTTATTCCCTAGACTGTGAGCATTTGTAGACAAGACTCTGAGCTTGTCATTTCTTAACCTTTGTGCTACTGGCCTCTTCTGGCATTGTTCCGGGGGGCAGTCGGACTGCTGGATTATCACTCTTTTGCCCCCCTTTCCTAGTTTAAATGCTTCTTAGCAAATACTTGGAACTGTTCACCGAGGACATTCATTCCCTTGAGAGAAAGATGCAAACCATCTTTCTTGTACAGTTCTTTTCCATTCCAACAAGCGCTATCATGAGACACAAAGCCAAACCCTTGGTTCAGACACCATTCACCAAGCCATACATTGAATTCCTTAATGCGCATCTTCCTGTCATGCTGAAGGTTATGCACAGGCAAAACTGCAGAGAATGAAACAGTTGATGCAACCTCCCGTATATATCCTTTCCAAGTGTATGAAAAGCTTCTTTCACCTTTGAAACCTCATTGCAAGCCAGATCGTTTGTCCCAAGATGGAGAATAACATCCACTTCTCTTTCCTGCTTTGCTTGCCTAACAATATTTAGGATCCGTCGTCTATCCCTGCTAGCGGTAGCACCAGGGAGACATCTCACAACACCATTCTCCTCAAACTTCACACCTCTTATGATGAAATCGCCCACCAACAGCTGCTTACTATCAATCCTCACCTTCTCCTTTTTGTCTTTAGCTGCAGTCTTACATACTTTAGGCATGGGAGATGATTGTTTCTCACCCACTGTGCTTGAGCCATCCTCCATGTTGCTCTTGCACTCTGAAAGTGCTGCAAATGAATTATGGAGAGCCACAGACTGTGGGACATGCCTTCTATCCACAACTCTCAGTCTACCTGAACCTACAGTAACCCATCTTCCATTTCTAGGATGCCTCTGTGGCAGTGGCATTGCAATGTTCTCAGCCTGAGTTTGTTTAGTGGTTAATTTAAAAATCTCATATTTCAAAAAGGTAATTTCCTGCTGCATTATGGAGAGCTGTCTACAGATCAGACAGTATCCAAACCTTTGAAGAGTGGAACCTGAAATAAAAGCACAACAATTCCTGCACAGAACCAGATCAATGGTTATAAATATATATACATATAGACGTACACACCACAATACAAATCTAGCTACACTAGACAATTCCCAATTCCACCCCACACTTTAGCTGTACATACATTCCTTAGCAGCCCACCCCAAAACACACACTCAGCTGCTACTGGAGTAAGCAGGGAGCAGTGAAGGGATAAGATTACAGGGAGTTGGAGGCAGGGAAGGGGTGAATATGGTTGGCACTGCAAGGGCAGAAGTACAATGCCATGCCAGCGTATACTCAGCCATCTCCAGGGGCATATGGGCCTCTCTTCCTTCAGGCACCTGTTCCCATGTGTGGCTCTCTCTGTAGTCCAGTTCCAAACACCCCCTCTTCCTGGCTTGAGGCTCCTATATCCGCCTCAGAACCAGCCCACCTCCCCCTCCTCAGGGATGTGACATCATAGTGTGACTGTGACGTTATGCGTGCACTCAGGACAGCCAGGTGGCCCCCTGAGGCTAGCAGCACCACACGCCCAGCCATGTAACAAACACAAGGTGGGGGAGAGCATAGTAACTAGGCTGATAAACTCAACAAAAGGCCTCAGATCTATTGATCCCTTAGCCTTTGAAGTCACCAGCCACCTGGAGACATATCCACCCCACTGCAGGAACTGGCTAAACGCTGTCCCTATGGGGGGCATTTAAGTATATATATGTATATAGATACTTGGGGCACATCTATATACACATATATACTCATTATAAACCTGGGGCATACATGGGCAGTTATAGGCCCATATATATATATATATATATATATATATATATATACCTGGGGGAGAGCCATGGCAGATACACATATATAGATGTATGCACTGCATACACACATCCCTATATATATATATATATATGTACATGAGAGGGACAGGAAATATATACTAACTATAAGGGGACACAGATCATATAAGGGGGCACAGATCAACCAGGGACCACATAAGGGCAGATGTGCGCAGATGCTGGGCACATCCACGCACATCATCCTATGAAGTGACCATTAATGCATGTATATATATCATACATGCATGCACGTGTTTGCATGCATATATGTATATATATGCATGCGTCTCAACCCTTCCTCAACAGAGTGCTTCCGTGGGGTTTCATCCCGTACTTCCATTCCGCAAAAAGATAGAACATGTCCTATCTTTTTGCGGAATGGGCGGATCGCAAACCCGTTAAAGTGAATGGGCGATCCGCCCACGGTCGGTGTTCATGCATTTGTGTGCAGAAGGCCTTACTGAGCAATTAACATCGCCACATAAGTCTCCACAATTTACATTAAAATATACTAGTATTACTGCCCTGTTTCTTGTAATTTGTCTATAAAATTGCTTTTATTAATATGCTAATTACCTTAATAAGGAGCCCGAGGGGCTGTCCCTACGGCCGTTGGAGCCCAGTTGCGCCCATTACTTCGGAGCCCAGCACCGCCCCATTGCTAATTTATTCACTCTTTATTCACTCCTCTCCGACGCAATGTTTGTGCAGCGCCCGTAATCCCACACATGCGTCCTGGATACACATGTCAGCGCCCGCGCGGTGTCCTCCAGTGTGCTTGATAAACTATTTCACTTTTACCTATTTTACACACTTTATTGAAATTGCCTGATCACTGGCTGCCTGAGTTATGTTGCCCCGCTCCTGCTACTCTGTCCTCTGCCCGCCCGGCAAGTCGCGCCACTCCGCTCTTCCTTTCCGGGTTGAGCGAAGCTGGCGCATGCACAATGAGTTCTGGGAGGCGGATGCCAGGACACCGTGCGGGCGCTGACATGTGTATCCAGGGCGCATGCGCGGGATTACGGGCTCTGCACAAACATTACGTCGGTGAAGAGGAGTGAATAAATTAGCAGTGGGGCGGTTCTGGGGTCCAAAGTAATTGGCGCGGCTGGGCTTCAACGGCCGGAGGGACAGCCCCTCAGGCTCCTTATTGAGGTAATTATCATATTAATAAAAGTGATTTTATAGACAAATTACAAGACACAGGGCAGTAATACTAGTATATTTTAATGTAAATCATGGAGACTGATGTGGTGATGTTAATATCTCAGTAAGTGAAATCCAGGTGACAGTGTCCCTTTAACATGTAAATCATTTAATCTCCCGGGGAAAAAAAACTGCCTCTCTCTAATAATGCTAATGTATGCTAAACTGTTTCTCTACAAACGTGTCTTTGTGTTATTCCATATCATTATGAAAATTGTTAATTTTTTTCAGGCATCTTAATTAATAGTATCCAAAAAGATTTAGACGTTTTTCATTGTGTTTTAGGAGCCCGAAGTCATGCATTTTATACAGTGACCACTGTCTGCAGTTATATAAATCCAGAAGACATATTAAGGGTACAGTATTTATTTATTTTAAAAAAAATTATCATAAATACCTACATATAGAGAACTCTAATGGACCTAAAGGACTCACTGTACTATCCAGCAAAATAAAAACAAATTGGCAAAAAGTCTCACCCCCCCCCCCCCTTTCCCCAATTTTGCTTTCCTTGGCAATTTGCACTCTGATACAAGTAGCAGGGAACAATATAGCTAAGTTCATAGCTATATAGGGGATCAAGAGGTGGTTGTTACATCCAAACCCTGGTGTCTAAGAGACCTAAGACTCCTTGTAAGCACTATAACTAAGCTATGATCACTGTGGCCCAATGGATGACAGCTAAAAATCAAGAAACAAGAAACTAATAGCATGCAAGTCTTAACAAAATGTGATGACTTTATGCACTTCTGTTTTAATCCCTTCCCGATATCTGTTGTACATGTACAGTGGATGTCAAGGAGCTGAACAGGTGCCATAGCTGGTGGGTGCCTGCTGTTTTACACATGCAGCAGATCGTGTTGCTGAAATTTGTGCAACTGAATATCAGTTCCATTCATCTGAATGTGGCTTATAGAAATCCATGAGCTTGCCACCGAAACAATCCCATTCAGATGAGTGGAAATAAAATTTTAGTTGCCAACATTTTCTGCGACAAAATCTTCCACGTGTGAAGGCATCCATTTATTGCGGACTTTTAACCCCTGTCACATCATTTGCGATCACAGCATCTGAGCAATCATTTACTAGGAACAAAATGGTCCTGGTGACTGAAAGGCGCCCCATCCGCCCTTTTCCCCTGGAGATCGTGAAATCCATTCACTTACTTTGGCAGCCCAGGGCTTTCTGAAAGCTCCAAGGCCTGTCATAGTTAAGTTCCTATTAAGCCCTGCGTTTGGTAAACCATTGCAGTCTATGCAATCTAATGATGGCATGTTTAAGCTCCCTAATGGGACTAACATCAACATTTTTAAAAATAAAATAACAAAAAAGTTTTTCAAATAAAAATAATAGAATTAAAAAGTTTCCCCTTTCCCAATTTTACAAATAAAGAGTAACAATAAGCAACACAATTGGTATCGCTGCATCCAAGAATGCCCAAACTATTCTTTAAAATTATTTTTGCCATATGGTGAACAGCATAAGGGAAAAAAATATTAAAAAAATTGCAAAAGCACCTTTTTTTTGTTGTTTCACCTCCCAAAAAACGGAATAAAAAGTGATCAAAAAGTCGTATATCCTAAAATTGTATCAATAATAACCAAATATTTCCCTACAGAAAACAATACCTTAGACAGCTCCATACAAAGAAATATAAAAAGGTTACTAGTATCGGATTACAGTGATCCAAAAAACAATTTTCAAAGTTTTTAATTCTTTTTAGGGTATTAAAACACAAGAAAAACTATATAAATTTGGTATCTTTATAATCGTACTAACTAGCAGAATTGAGTTAATATGTTACTTTTACTGCACAGTGAATGCTATAAAACCAAAAAATAATAGTAGAATTGAGTTGTTTTTTTTTTAAAACAAAAGTGAAAAAAATCAAAAATGGCTGCAGCAGGAAGGGGTTAAGGAAGTACAGGGTGTGAAGGGTGTCAGATCTGATATTGTTGACCTATCCTAAGGACAGGTCATCAATACCTAGAGCCTGGACAACCCTTTTTAAAAAGGTGCAAATATAGGTGCGGAGATTAATAGCAGAAACAATAGGTTCTGGAGAATAAGGCCTCATGCACACGACCAGTGGTCCGCATCCGAGCCGCAGTTTTTAACTTCAATGGGGCTGCAAAAGATGCGAACAGCACTCTACAATGGGCCGCCCATTCCGTTCCGCAAATGGCGGAAGGCACACGGGCGGCTTACGTTTTTTGCGGATCTGCGGTTTGCAGACCGCAAAAAACTGAACGGTCGTGTGCATGAGGCCTAATTCATCCAAATTCCTGACATGTTAGTATGGCAAAATTCTTGGGTACAGTAGCCGATGTACTATTATGTCAGGATGATTGAAGGGAAAATAGCTTTCCATGCAGCACTATTTTTCCATAAAAAATATGAAATCTGTGAAAGGTAAATATGGTTCTTATGATTCAATATTATGACTTTTCCAATACCCTATTTTTTTTATTTCAGGGCTATGTGGATGATACTGGTACGTATTAGAACTATAGGTTAGATTTCTGTTCATAGTCCAAGACTACACAAATCACTTAATAGAGCATAACGCCCCATGTAAAGCTACTCAATTGCATTACTAAGTGAAAAACAGCATAGATTACTAATGGTAAAAAAAATCTGCACTTCAACCAAATTAACAGCTACAATAGGCTGTGCACCTACTGTTTACATCAGTAACGTGACAGCTATATTGGGCAATATACACGTATTCTGAAGCCCACTGTAGAACCCCACTATTACAGAGTTTGTCCATTTTAATATTGATGGCTTATCATTAGAATAGGCCTTCAATATCAGATTAGTGGGATCTTAAACCCCACACTCTCATTGGTCACCAGTTCCAGAGTACCTCCAGTGCCAGAAGATGGCATCTATTGTGCAGTGGACAAAGCTTATAGGGAGTCTTTCACCTAATCTGAGCGTTTTAGACCGCTCAGATCAGGTTATAGACTCTTTGACCCTCATTACAATCGTACCTTTCTCTTCTGTGTCCCTCGTCCAGATCATGAAAATAACACTTTTTAAACTTATGCAAATGATCTTCTGAAGGTGCCCAGGGGTGGCGTTACTGGGCGATGTGCCCAGAAAAACACACCTCCAGCCGGCGGACGTCACGAGCGGCACCAGAGGACGGCGGGCTGGGAACTGGCCTGCACCTGCGCACTGCTCTGCCCATTATGGGCAGAAGAACAGCTTTTCATATTGCTCATGCGCCGGCCAACTAAAGACAGCCGGCCGGCGCATGCGCAATATGAAAGGCTGTTCCTCTGCCCATAATGGGCAGAGCAGTGCGCAGGTGTGAGCCTGTTCCCAGCCCGCCGTCCTCTGGTGCCGCTCGTGACGTCCGCCGGCTGGAGGTGTGTTTTTCTGGGCACATCAGAAGATCATTTGCATAAGTTTAAAAAGTGTTATTTTCATGATCTGGACGAGGGACACAGAAGAGAAAGGTACGATTGTAATGAGGGTCAAAGAGTCTATAACCTGATCTGAGTGGTCTAAAACGATCAGATTAGGTGAAAGACTCCTTTTATAGCTGCTGCACTGCTACCATTCAGGAGAAACATTGCAGTTAGCCACCCCATCTAAAACACAATAGATAGAGCTTTGGGGTTCCAGCACTGGGGCTTCTCTGACAATCTGTTATACTCAGGACTCTGGCTAATCATATGCTTCCCACTTGGCGGCCCAATCTCAGTGTGAAGGCTTGGAACTTAAACTGCAGGGAGAGCGCAGAGAAAGGGTATCTCCGTATGCATTACGTTCTAGTGCACCCACATTCATAGTTAATCCATTCTGTAGGTATTGTGCCGTCAGTATTACAGGCAGTTGTAATATATCGCCTTTTACATCGTTGTGCAGGACTCCAAGATTTATAGCTAATCCCTTCTGTTAGCCGTGAAATTACTGTGCGTCAGTATTACAGGTCAATAAAAGTGTCAGGTCTAATTTATCACAGTGCCGTAAGTTCAAGTAGTGGCTCCATGACAGAGTGGGGGCGGTGGCAGCAGCAGCAACAGCAGTAGTGGCCACATGACATAGTGGCGACAGTGGCAGCAGCAGCGGCTGTAGAGGTCCTATGACAGAGTGAGGGCGGTGGCAGTAGCGGCCCCATGACAGAGTGGGGACAGTGGCAGCAGCAGTGTCAGTAACCGTTACAATAGTGACCCCATGAAAGAGTAGGGGAGGTGGTAGCAGCGGTAGCGGCCTCATTAAAGAGTGGGGACGGGTACAGCAGCGGCAGTAGTAGCAGTAACCATGACAAAAGTGGCCCCATGACAGGGTGGGAGGGGGGCAGCAGTAGTGGCAGTAACCATGACAAAAGTGAAAAGTGGCCCCATGACAGGGTGGGAGGGGGGCAGCAGTAGTGGCAGTAAGGCTGTGTTAACATCACTGTTTATATTTCTGATCCGTCAGAAGAACATAAAACAAAAAAAATAAAAAAACAATCCTGTATTTTGAGCATCCATAAAGCCTTTTTCAGACGGTCAGTATTTTGTCAGTGTTTTGCATCAGTATTTGATCAGTAATTGTAAGCCAAAAACAGAAGTGGGTCAAAAACAGAGATAACATGTAATGGAATTATTTGCATCTCACCTGTGTTTTGGACCCACTCATGCTTTTTGGCTTACAAATTTTGATCAAATACTGATGCAAAACACTGACCAAACACTGACTAAAAGAACATATTAGCTACAATTAATTTGGGTCCAATTGGTGTAGTGATTTGTGTGGTTCATTCCAATAACCAACGACCCTCCTCCTTTATGGCAATAATCCAGCTGCCACGTTTGATCCATCCAGCAAGTTCAGTTCATCTGGTTTTAACCCAAATACATGTTGAAAGCAAAATACCATTAAATTCATAGTGTGGAGAAATCCTAGACCTTATGGAGGGATCACTTGGGCTAAAATTGTTTTGCACTGCACAGTGGCGTAAAATTTGTTTAAAATTTGTCGTGGCTGTCAGAGTGATGCAGAATAAAATTTTCCATAACAGAACGTGATAGCTCAGAATGATGAATTTGGGTCCAGTTGGTGGAGCGATTTGTCTGGTGATACCATTGTAGTTCTGACCATAAACAACTACAATAACGACGTAGACTAATTTTTTCACTAAAATAACGTATTAGCTACGATGATTTGGGAGGAATGATTTGTGTGGTTCATTCCGATAACCAACAACACACCTACCGTATGGCAATAATCCAGCTGCCAGGTTTCATCCATCCAGCAAGTTCAGCCCAACTGGTTTTAACCCTAATACATAATGTTTTTTGACCAAAGGCGGTCCGCGTCCAACTTACTGGAGGACCAAGTGGCTTTTAGCACTAACTGATCTGTGATGCCCTTACATGTCTGGGGCTGCACGCACTGCACTGAAGGGATCCCTGTGTGTCTACCCTTTGCCAACAGGTGCGGGTTACCCGCTTAATGTCACTCGTCATAGGGATCGGTAGTTGTAATACTAGAGCAGACTAAGTTATTCGCTAAAAGACAAATTTTTCAGATAAAAGAATACTTTTCCGGACAAAAAATTATGATCAACTCTGCTGTGCGAAGAATCAATTTATTTGCATTGCCCACACGGTGTAGTCAATAAGACTACTCTGAAACACTAAATCATAGTAATGTTTAGCTAACAGAAGCGGTTAAATATCAATGTGGACACACCACAAACAGTAGAATGAAACAGGTATATCACCCCAATTTGTGAATCTGGACGTAATAGAATTGCTTATCTATTAATCAATGTAGACACACCACAAACAGTAGAATGAGACAAGTGTATCACCCCCAATTTGTTAATCAGGGCCTAATAGAATTGTTTATCTATTAATCAATGTGGACATGTCACAAACAGTAGAATGAGACAGGTGTATCACCCCCAATTTGTGAATCAGGGCCTAATAGAATTGCATAAAAAATGGACACAAGGTCCAAACATCTTTGCATCTTTGCGGATGAACAACTGACCATCTTTTCACGGATATCATCATGGATGGGTGAAAGGGGTCTAAAGTAGGCAGTGAGCACCAAAGTGGTTTGGCACAAATGAGATTCGAAACTAGAGTCAGACTTACATGGCCACAAACATGGCACCCTGTTAAGGATGAAAGTTAGTGAGCTCTTCATACTATTACCAGTGCTTGTCTATGGAGATTGCATGACTGTGTGCTTGATTTCATGCATGTTTGCAAAGGGATTGACACCTGAACTAAATAATTACTAAGGGTGTCTGTCAATATATATTTGGGCATAAAGTGTAGGATTTATTTTAAAATTGGGTCTTCATGTAGTGGCCGCAGGGTTGTAGTTTGTAATACAGGAGAGAAACACACAGCAAAACCTGAGTGGTTTTACACTAATGGCAGCAGTTTGTAAGTAAGTACAGGAGGAGCAGATAAAAAAACACGTGCTTCATCTGTACTTGCTTAGAAACTGTGGCAATTATTGGCAAATCTCTGTTGTGCTGACCCCTGGTTCTCAGAGGCACAGCAAACTACCGACCTGCAAATGATACATGAAGACCCTGACTAAGGGGGAGATTTATCAAAACTGGTGTAAAGTAGAACTGGCTTAGTTGCCCATAGCAACCAATCAGATTCCATCTTTCATTTTTCAGTGCGCCTTTGGAAAATGAAAGGTTGAATCTGATTGGTTGCTATGGGCAGCTAAGCTAGTTTTCCTTAATACCAGTTTGATAAATCTCTTCCTAAATCTTTTTCACCCTTCCTGCAGGAAACTTTACACTGGAAAAAAGTGAAGAACTATATGAAGGGGATTCAGTGGACAGTGTAAAACTGGTAAGACAATACATTTCATTTATTATTTTTAATAATCTCCTCTTAAAGCTCATATCGCTAAATATCTAATTATCATCATTACAGCATTGGAGTTGTCCTCTTCTGTCAAGTTGTGAAAAATTCTTATTTAGATTTTTCAGAGTTACCTCGTTTTCTGGGTGCCAATCTCCATGTTAGCAACTAAAGTGACAGGACCATTGTTGGTCATTCAGCTTTTCAAAAACTGATGTAGCAAAGATTTTCTTCACAACTAATTTTATGTACGTTTATGTATATTCGGTATATGCACCGTTAACCCCTCCCGCAAAATCACATACATGTACGTGGGGGAATGCCCCTGCTGCATCCGCCGTCATCGCTGTATTCGGTGATGCCGGCGGATTAACCCTTTCACATGGCACAGTCAGCTCTGACCGCGGCACGTGCGGGATTTACAGAGGGAGTGGGCCTGAGGGCTGGGTCTCCTAGGCAACTGTCAGCGTCTTACTGTGTAAGACGCTGACAGTTCAATTCAGTACAATACATAATGTATTGTACTGAATTGAAACAGGGATCAAACCCTGAAAATATATAAAAAGTTTTAAAAAAGTGGAAAAAAAAGTGTTTTTTTCTAATAAACAAATTAAAGCTTCAAGTAAAAAAAAAGCGTCCTTTTCCCAAAATAAAGTAAAAAAAAAAATAAAAAATTAGGGAGAATAAGAAAAGTAGACATATCAGGTATGTCGTGTCCGTATCGACCGGCTCTATAAAAATATCACATGACCTAACCCATCGGGCAAACACCATCAAAAAAATAAAATAAAAACTGTGCTAAGAAAAAAAAAAAATGTCACCTTACATCACTAAAAGTGCAACACCAAGCGATCAAAAAGGTATATGCCCCCCAGAATAGTACCAATCAAACCGTCACCTCATCCCACAAAAAATTAGCACTTACCTAAGACAATCACCCAAAAATAAAATAACTATGGCTCTCAGACTATGGAGACACTAAAACATGATTTTTTTTGTTTCAAAAATGCTTTTATTGTGTAAAACTTAAATAAATAAAAAAAAGTATACATATTAGGTATCACCACGTTCGAAAGAACCTGCTCTATAAAAATACCACATGAACTAAGTCTAACCCCTCAGGTGAACACCGTAAAAAATAAAAATAAAAGTGTGTCAAAAAAGGCATTTTTTGTCACCTTACATCACAAAAAGTGTAATACCAAGCGATCAAAAAGTCATATGCACCCTAAAATAGTACCAATCAAACCGTCATCTCATACCGAAAAAATGAGCCCCTACATAAGACAGTTGCCTAAAAAATAAAAACTTTGGCTTTCAGAATATGGAGATACAAAAAAATTATTTAAAAACAAAATGCTTTATTATGTAAAACTGAAACAAACAACCAAAAAAAGTAGTCATATTTGGTATTGTCACGTCCGTAACAACCTGCTGTATAAAAATACCACATGATCTAACCTGTCAGATGAACATTGTAAATAACAAAAAATAAAAACGGTGCCAAAACAGCTATTATTTGTTACCTTGCCTGACAAATAGAGCAACCAAAAATCATATGTACCCTAAAATAGTACCAACAAAACTGCCACGTTATACCGCAGTATTTAAAATGGGGTAATTTTTGGGGAGTTTCTACTCTAGGAGTGCATCAGGGGGTCTTCAAATGTCACATGGCAACTTAAAATTATCCCAGTGAAATCTGCCTTCCTAAAACCATATGGCGTTCCTTTCCTTCTGCGCCCTGCCTTGTGCCCGTACAGCAGTTTATGACCACATATGGGGTGTTTCTGTAAACTACAGAATCAGGGTAATAAATATTGAGTTTTGTTTGGCTGTTAACCCTTGCTTTTGCTAGCAGAAAAAAAATGGATTGAAATGGAAAATCTGCCAAAAGAGTGAAATTCTGAAATTTCATCTACATTTTCCTTTAATTCTTGTGGAACATCTAAAGGGTTAACAAAGTTTGTAAAATCAGTTACGAATACCTTGAGGGGTGTAGTTTCTAAAATGGGGTGATTCATGGATGGTTTCTAATAGGGTTGTCCCGATACCGATACTAGTATCGGTATCGGGACCGATTCCGAGTTTTCTCGGCGGTACTCAGCCGCCGATACATAAATAGAATACTATGGGCGTAACTATGGGCGGGGCCCGGTGCAGTCACTGTACTCTTACACCGGGCCCCGCCGCTCACCGAAGTATTTATAAACGTGAATCCTATCCTGTTGTTAAGTTGAACTAACGCTGCCCTCTCCCATGTTCCCCTGTATCTCCACAGCACTTACTTAAGCTTCCATAGCAGGCAGAGCAGACGGCAGCAGTAACGTCACTCACTGACGTAGAGCGCCTGCTCCGCCCACTTTATGAGTGAAGCAGGCGGAGCAGGCGCGCAACGTCAGTGAGTGACGTTACTGGTGCCGTCCGCTCTGCCTGCTATGGAAGCTTAAGTAAGTGCTGTGGAGATACAGGGGGATACAGGGGAACATGGGAGAGGGCAGCGTTAGTTCAACTTAACAACAGGATAAGGATTCACGTTTATAAATACTTCGGTGAGCGGCGGGGCCCGGTGTATTGGGGGACACTGTTATGAGGGGGATCTGTGGATGACATATAGCAGTGTCATCCACAGATCCTCCCCATAACAGTTCCATCCACAGATCCCCTATAACAGCACCATCCACAGATCCCCCACCAAATAACAATGCCATCCTCAGATCCCCCCACCCCATAACAATGCCATCCACAGATATCCCACCCCATAGCAGTACCATCCACAGATCCCCATAACAGTGCCATCCACAGATCCCCCATAACAGTGCCATCCACAGATCCCCCATAACAGTGCCATCCACAGATCCCCATAACAGTGCCATCCACAGATCCCCCATAACAGCACCATCCACAGATCCCCATAACAGTGCCATCCACAGATCCCCCATAACAGTGCCATCCACAGATCCCCCATAACAGTGCCATCCACAGATCCCCATAACAGTGCCATCCACAGATCCCCATAACAGTGCCATCCACAGATCCCCCATAACAGCACCATCCACAGATCCCCATAACAGCGCCATCCACAGATCCCCCATAACAGTGCCATCCACAGATCCCCCATAACAGTGCCATCCACAGATCCCCCATAACAGTGCCATCCACAGATCCCCCATAACAGTGCCATCCACAGATCCCCCATAACAGTGCCATCCACAGGTCCCCCATAACAGTGCCATCCACAGATCCCCCACATGACAGTGCGTCATCCACAGATCCACAGATCCCCCAAAACGGTCACATGACATTTAAAAAAAGTATCGGTATTCGGTATCGGTGACTACTTGAAAAAAAGTATCGGTACTTGTACTCGGTCCTAAAAAAGTGGTATCGGGACAACCCTAGTTTCTAATATGTAAGCCCCACAAAGTGACTTCATAACTGAATTGGTCCTGAAAAAATTGGGTTTTGGAAATTTTCGTAAAAATGTTAAGATTTGCTTCTAAAATTCTAAGCCTTCTAAAGTCCCAAAAAAATAAAATGTAATTTTTAAAATGATCCAAACATGAAGTAGACATATAGGGAATGTAAAGTAATAACAATTGTTGGAGGTATTACTATCTATTATAAAAGTAGAGAAATTGAAATGTACTAATTTGCAAATTTTAAAAAATTTTGGTCAATTTGGTATTTTTTTTTAAATAAAAATGAAATATTTTGACTCAATTTTGCCACTGTCATGAAGTAAAATATGTGACGAGAAAACAATCTCAGAATGGCCTGGATAAGTAAAAGCGTTTTAAAGTTATTACCACATAAAGTGACACATGTCAGATTTGCAAAATTAGGCTGCGTCCTGAAGGTGAAAAATGGCTGTGTCCTGAAGGGGTTAAAGCTTCCTCCTCCAAAAATATCATATGCCAAATGTATCCATACTGCCCTATTCACCTGAAGGAGGCCAAAGGGATCTCCATGTACGGTAGCTGCTGATGGGCGGGTGTTCACTGCCATACCTTCTTTTAAGGGCTCATGCACACAAACGTATTTTCTTTCTGTGTCCGTTTCGGGTTTTTTGCGGGCCATATGCAGAACCATTAATTTCAATGAGTCCCGCCAAAAAAACGGAAGCTACTCCGTGTGCATTCCGTTTCTGTATATCCGTTCCGCAAAAAAATAGAACATGTCCTATTATTGTCTGCATTACGGACAAGGATAGTACTGTTCTATTAGGAGCCAGCTGTTCCGTTCCACAAAATACAGAATGCACACGGACGTCATCCGTATTTTTTGCGGATCCGTTTTTTGCGGACCGCAAAATACATACCGTCGTGTGCATGAGCCCTTGGTCTTTTCTACTTGTATGAAAGAATTCATCCAGCTAACGTGTAATCTGGAAACCATTGATAGGAAGGCTAAGAAGTTGCCCTACCCCACACCACCCAGCGAGGTGGCCACTTGACTGTTTCTGTGACTCCCATAGAAGTGAGGGAGAGGTGGGCCTGCACATGCTTCAGTGGCCACCTCACCAAGCAGGACATGGGTTAGGGATGAATTCTATCATAGAATATTTTATTGGAATATTTTTTTTTATGAAATCCAAATGAGACATTGCGGGAGATTTATCAAAACTGATTTAAAGGAAAATTGGTTTAGTTGCCCATAGCAACCAATCAGATTCCACCTTTCGTTTTCCAAAGGAGCTCTGAAAATTCAAAGGTGGAATCTGGTTGCTATGAGCAACTAAGACCGTTTTCCTTTACAACAGTTTTGACAAATCTCCCTCATTTCCTTTTCTTGGATGAAATATGTGTGTAAATTCGACTAGTATAATGGCTTTCATAAATATATTGGTCAGACCCAAAGGGCTATGGATCTAGAAAAAGATGTTGTTTCACTAAAGTGCTGCCATGAGGTCTGGAGATGTTTTGGAGGGCAGGGTTGCTGACGATACCAGGATAGAAATGTGGGTGATGAAGTGGACTATCACAGTGCTCCATCTCATTGCAACTATATGTACTCGGGTTAGGCCACACCTCTCACTGATTTGCAATTTTTTCAAAGTTTCCAACTCGCAGATTAAGGACTCATGCACACGAACGTGTGCCGCCCGTTTCATGCATTGGGGACTGAAAATTGCGGTCCCCAATGCACAGGCACCGTTCATGTGGCTGGCAAAGACGGATGCAGACCCATTCAGCTTGAATGGGTCCGTGATCTGTCTGCACCGCAAAAAATAGAACAAGTTCTATTTTTTGCGGTGCGGAGGCACGGACAGAAAATCCTCGGAAGCACTCCGTAGTGCTTCCATGGGGTTCAGTGCCTCTGTTCCGCACCGCACCTTCTGGATTGTGGATTCATTCAAGTGAATGGGTCCGCAATACAGACACTGTCCAACAACGGTCGTGTGCATGAATTCAGATATTTTCACTGGACTATATCAGTGCACTGTGAGACTCATAAGGTTTGTTCAGGTTTTCAAGAAGTAATGGGTTTTAATTTTGCAGGACAGACAACTCATACAGACTGTAACTGTGAGGATGAGTCTCAAAACAAGAAGAACAATTTTGCAATTAAACCATAAAAATATTTTAAAAGTAAGCGAAATAAAAACGACTTGCTATAAAACAATATTGGTAAGTAAACTTCTAAGTAAAATGTTATAATGTCATAACTTATTGGTTCTTCAGTGAATGACTATGGATGATTGCTGTTTCAGCAACCATAAAAGAGCAGGTAATAAAGAATTATAAAGTAAAACTACTCACCTTAATACTTAAGGCTTCACTCACATCACCGTTCAGCCTTTCCGTTCTCCTGCTCTGTTTTGGAGCAGGAAAACTGAAAGGACGGATTCGGCACATAACTGAGCTGAACGGAACCTAAGGACTTCATAGACTATAATGGGGTCCGTTAGGTTTCCGTTAAGAAGCTGTTTTTTGAAGCGGAGACAAAAGTCCTGCACGCACCACTTTTGTCTCCGCTCCAAAATCTTTAATTATAGTCTATTGGGTCCTTAGGTTCCGTTCGGCTCAGTTATGTGCCAAATCCGTCCTTTCAGTTTTCCTGCTCTTAAACAGAGCAGGAGAACGGAAAGGCTGAACAGTGATGTGAACGAAGCCTAAAAGAGTAAGGCCTCTTTCACACGAACGTGTGCGATCCGTAGCCGTATTGCGGACCGCATTTGCGGATCCGCTAAAACACGGGTGCCGTTCCGTGGGCATTCCGCATCACGGATGCGGACCCAATCACTTGAATGGGTCTGCAAATCCGGAGATGCGGAATGGAAGCACGGAACGGAGCCCTGTGGGAGCATTACGGAGTGCTTCCGTGGGGTTTCGTCCCGTACTTCGGTTCCGCAAAAAGATAGAACATGTCCTATCTTTTTGCGCAACGTCCGGATCGCGGACCCATTAAAGTGAATGAGTCTGCGATCCGCTGCGGCTGTCCCACTGACGGTGTTCGTGCATTGCGGCCTGCATTTTGCATGCCGCAGCACAACCACGGGGCGCACACGTTCGTGTGCAAAAGGCCTAAGGTTAATTGCCTCTAATCACATTTTAACACATTTTAATTGATGCTTTCTTATTTTCATTATGCAGGTGTCCCAAGCTTTCCGTGGAAATGTATACGCTCTCAGTGCAACTAACCAAGACATTTCTAGAGACCGGCTGTTTTCCTACCTCAAGAAAATAACTCTTGGTTTACAGGAACTACACAAGCACAATATAGTACACTGTGACTTGAGATGTGGTCATATCTACATCAATCCAGAGAAGGTACATTGTGTTATTTTTTACAAAGCGTTATAGTCATGGAATAAATTACAATTATTGCTACACATGCACATAACATTACATTTTTTAAGTAAATATTAAGGGGGTAATTTATTAAGCTAAAATACACCTATATTAGGAGTATTTCAGGCGCAGTATTATTTGGCGTTCAGCGGTGCAGTTATATGTTCTAAAGTTATATGTTCTAAAGCCTTTTTTGGCGTGTATAAGTGAGAAAAAAAGGGCTTATTAGAGGTTGTGTGGTGAAGTGAGAAAATTACAGCCCTTTTTAGCGTGTATTAGTGGCAAAAAATATATATTATTTGCCGTTCAGCGGTGCAGTTATATATTCTAAAGCCTTTTTTGGCATGTATTAGTGGCAAAAAAAAGTATTATTTGTGGTTGTGTGGTGAAGTGACAAAACACGCAGCCTTTTTTGGGGTGTATTAATTTCCTTTTTATTTACTAATTTGATCTAACAGTATGTCAGACAGAGAAGTGACAGGCTCTGCACAAAGGGGCAGAGGCCTAAATGTTTCTGGCGCAGGCACAGGTCGCAGCAGAGTAAGGGGGTGTGGCAGCAGGGGTCACTTCCAGAGGCCTGAGCTCCCGGTGTCATCTAGTGGTCGTGTCTTGACCAGCAACACAGCGGTTTTTGAATGGTTGACTCAGTCATCCACTTCGTCCCAAGTGACATAAGACACCCCCAGCCAAGAGTCTGTGGGTTCGTCAGACACAACCCTTAGTTGGCATGGTCCGGGAGCAGGCCCTGTGCCCTCACCTGTCCTCAACCTGCCTCTGTCCTTTTCTGTTCCCTCAGCCAGACAAGTATTATATGCTGTGGGCTCAGCTCCACTATACAGCGATGACTAGCTAGTAGAGGACAGTCAGCAGCTACTGGCCAGCCAAGATGTGGAGGAGACATCTGTCGCTTCCTCCGGTAGGCGGGCAAGTAGTGATGAGGAGAGTGGAGTGGGAGCTGGTGTTGCGAGAGGTCAGGCTCCTGACCCAGAGACCGTTGAGGAGGACATCAGTGACGTGCAGACAGTACTCGATGATGATGTAGCTGATCGCACTTGGGAGCCGGGTGAATTAGGGGCTTCATCATCATCAGGAGAAGAGGGTGGCAGCTTGCCCGTGAGGCAGCGGCGGAGCCAGCAAGTCGCTAGTGTGGCCGGGAGTCATCAGGGTAGCAGCAGTGGGAGGTCAGGAGCCAAATGTGCCCGGGATGGACCACCCGCTTCGCAGGAGCCTACCTGCCCGGAAAGTTGTGGTGCAGAGGTTCACGGAGGCAGCGGCAGTAGCAGTCAGTCAGGGCGGATTGTTGGGGGTAAAATCACCTACTTGGCGGTGTGGCAGTTTTTGTTAAACCGCCGGAGGAGGTGAACATGGCCATTTGCCGAATCTGTGGGCAGAAGGTGAAGCGTGGCCAGGGTGCCAATGTTAACACCACGGCCCTGCATCAACATATGCAGCATTACCATAAAGTGGCCTGGGAGAACCGTGGCTCCAATGTGGTGGTCCAACCTACCGCAGAAACCGCTGCATCACTCAGTGGCACGCACCCGATTTTAGGCAGTCAAGGCTCCACCCCTCAGCCGAAGGGAGCTGTCTGTTCTTCCCATCATCTACCGGTCCTGATGCTGCTGCTCCTCGTCAGTCATTCAGTCAGCAATCAATCACCGAAGCAATTGCCAAGAGACAACAGAATGCGTGCACTCATCCAACGGCGCAGAAGATGAACGTGCTCCTGGCCAAGGTCCTGGTGCTGCAGTCCCTCCCTTTCCAAGTGGTGGTCTCTGCACCTTTCAGAGAACTGATGGCTTGTGCCAAGCCGGGGTGGAGAGTTCCAAGCCGTCATTTCTTTGCCAAAAAAACAGTACCAGCCATGCACAAATATGTAGAACAGAAGGTAGGCCACTTCTTGAGCCTGTCGGTGTCTGCCAAAGTGCACGGCAGTGCCGATGTGTGGAGCTGTAACTACAGTCAAGGACAATATATGTCCTTTATGGCCCACCGGATAAATGTGGTTCCTGCCGAGCCAAATCAGCAACTTGGCCAGGTGATACCGCTTCCGCCTCCACATTCTCACGCTGTTGGTCCTGCAGCAATGTCCACCTCTGCCCCCTCATCCACCACCGTGTCCTCAGCCTCCACTGCAGGGACGATTCACCGTGCTCCTCCAGCATACCACATGTGCAGGGCACGGTGGTGTCACGCTGTTCTGCACCTCGTTTGCCTTGGCAAATGGAGTCACACAGGGGAGGAACTTCTCCTTCATCAAGAAATTTAATCCTGGCTTTCTCCGCGACAACTCAAAATCAGAACCATAGTGACTGACAACGAGAAGAACATGGGTAGTGACAGCCGAATTGTCACCATTTGGCAGATGGATGACTTCTGTCTCTCCACCTTGTTGGACCCTCGCTACCAGTCCAAAATGGGGGCCTTTTTTACACCCGCTAAGAGGGAGGACAAACTGAACTACTATAGAGACATCCTATGTAGTCAGTTGGCCGCGGCCTATCTGCGCCATCGTCCATCCTCTCGCAAGTCCCTCTGCACTCTCGTTCCACTGCCATGGCTGCTCCGGCGGGGGGGGGGGGGGGGGGGTAGGAGCAGTACCAGCTCCATCAGCAGCAGCTTAAGTCAAGAGTTGATGATGAGAAGCTTTCTTAACCCGCCTAGTGAAGAAACTACTCACCAGCAGCAGCACTAAGACCTGGAGCAGAATCTGAACCAACAGGTGGTGGCATACTTGGACAGCACCCTGCCACCCCACATTGAAGATCTGCAGGACTACTTGGCAGCCAAACTGGATTTGTGGCTGCAACTTGCCGAGTTTGCCCTGGACAAGCTTTCCTGCCAAGCCAGTAGTGTGGCATCAGAGTGGGTGTTTAGTGCGGCAGGGGCCATAGTTACCCCAAGGGGAACTCGCTTGTCCACCCAAAATGTGGAGAGATTGACCTTTGTCAAGATGAATTAGGCGTGGATCAGCCAGGATTTCCACCCACCATTGCCTGATGCATCAGACTAGATCATCCATGGTGCCACACCAACACTTTGCCAAAAGAGACCGGTTTCTGGCTACCTGCCTGCTTCTTATTTCACCCACCATCATCAGCGGGTACTGTTATTGCCACCCACCTCCCTATTCTGTCACCAGGTCACTCTTTGGTCTCCTGATGCTGCTGCTACCTCACCACTCAGGTCTCCTCATGCTGCTGATGCCACCCCGACACTATGTCACCTTGCCCGTCTGTGGCCTCCTCATGCTGCTGCTGCCACCTCCACACTATGTCACCTTGCCAGTCTGTGGCCTCTTCATGCTGCTGCCAACTCAACACTATGTAACTGGGCCACTCTGTGGCTTCCTCATGCTGCTGCCACCTCAACACTTTGTAAATGGGCCACTCTGTGATCTCATCATGCTGCTGCTGCTGCTGCCACCTCCCCACTATGTCACTGGGGCCACTCTGTGGACTTCTCAAGCTGTTCTCCCACCCTCCTCACTCTATAACTGGGCCACTATTTTGCCTTTTTGGCCTGGTTGACATCATCAGCTATTTGACCCTTCTTCTGATCTGTCAGAAGGAAGGAAAAATGAGACGCATAACGGATCCTGTCTGTGTAGCAGCTGTAAGGCCTGTATGGTCCCATCAGAATTGGCTTATGATTTTGTAGCCAAAAGCAGGAGAGGGTACTAAACACAGAAGACATGCAAATATTCCATTCATGTGTCATCCCTGTTTTGGATCCACTTCAATTTTTTGGGGGCTTTAGCAATACTGATGGATTACTGACCAAATGCTGACCGAGTGAAGGCGGATGCTCAACAAACAGGATCCGTTTTTGGGGGGTTATTGTTCTGACGGATCAGAGGAATGGCAAAATAATTAGTGAAGTCAATACAAACCTACTGCTGTCCAGGGCCCTCATCCATTGCTCGTTGTGGGGAATAGCTACAAAGGCTGTTTTTCACCAACTAGAGTGTTCACAGTTGGTAGTCTGAGCTGACAGTGCTAGACCTGTATAGGGACACATGCCTTTGATAAGGAAAATTGCAACAAATTTGCAATTTTAAGCCTTGCGAACAACTGCCAAAGCAACCAAAGCAACATAGAACTAAGTTTTCATAGACATCTGTCATTGGTTGATGCCTGATATAGTCTTTCATGTTGCAATAAAAAGTACTATTTAGTGTTGAGCAAAGCATTTGAAGCAGAATTCGGTCCAAAGTTTAGGAAAACTTCAATTTGCAACTAATCCAAATTTCCTCACGCTTTGTGGTAGTGAACCAGTTTTTCCTAAAATGGCAGCTGCCCATGTAACAAAGTGAAAAGAAGCCCAGGGACATGAGATCACCCATAATGCTGTACAGTCAGCCATTACGCAGACAGCCATCCCCTGTGATGTCACAGCCCTATAAAACCCTCACCCTGTGCTGTCTCTGCCATTGTCCTGTGAGCTGAGCCTAGGGAGAGATGTGGCAAGTGCTCATGCGCTAGCGACAGTGTTGCTGAAAATTATTAATTGAACAATATTGGGGAGGGAGAGTGCAGGGACAGTGCAGGGAGAGGGCAGGGAGACTTATTCTGTGTCACTTTATTTATTCCTATATTTACAATTTCCTACATTACCCGTAAATGTAATTTACTACCAATAAGATGGAAACCTGTATTATTCCGGTGCCAGTGTGCCAACCAATACCATCTAGTCTGCTCCCCTTAGGGGGGCCAGGTCTTAATGGCGACCATCCTATCTTTTTATGGCTTTACTTCTTCTAAATTATCCTTCAAAGTCGCCATGTCCTAGAAAATTCAGCAAGATGCAGAGGGAGGGGGAGGTGGATGTTCCTGATGACATATTTTCATCGATATTAGATGATGTGGAAAAGGAGGAAAAGCAGATGGCAGAAGAAGGGCTCCTACCTGTAGGGCAGGAGAGCAGTTGGGGTTGGAGAAGTGGGTATACCAGAGCCAGGGGCGTATCTATAGGCTCATGGGCCCTGGTGCAAGAGTTCAATTTGGGCCTCCCCTACTCCACAGCAGAAGTATATGCCAATCGTTCACCAGCAAGGCAGTTGGCACTGGGATCTCCATGTTATTGGTCAGTTAATACATCAGGGACCCCCTGGCATGGGGCCTGGGCATAGCTAAGTGAAAACTGGGTGATCCATAGGCAGGACCGGCTGGCTGCCCTCATCCACCAGCCCGTCCCTAGGAAATCTCTCATCAGATGTGAGAGCAGCAGCGATCGATCAGCCAGGATTAATGTGCACAGTGGGAGGCCCCCCCTTAGGCAAATGACAAACTGCCCCCCCCCCCCTCATTCTTAGGCAAGTGACAAACTCATCTCTGCTACATCTACAATGAGCAACTACAACAAATGTAATGCCAAACTGCAGTTCCTCTATGTGATGCCTGGGATAGCTTCCACTGGACTCACAGGCTGTGTGGGTCCAGTGGAAGCTATCTAAGGCATCACAAGGAACTGCAGTTTGGCATTACATTTGTTGTAGTTGCTCATTGTAGATGTAGCAGAGATGAGTTTGTCACTTGCCTAAGATTGAGGGGGGGGGGGCAGTTTGTCACTTGCCCAAGACTGAGGGGGGGCAGTTTGTCACTTACCTAAAGGGTGTATTGACTGGTCTGGTCTGGGCTTATTATCACAATCTCACCGGCGCTCCCACCAGGCGGGTCAGAGCCCGGATTCACTCAGGACAGACACAGAGTCGCAGTCACTCACTCACTGGACCGACCGGACCAGGACCCCTCGTCGGTCGGACGCTCACCTCAGTAAGTCAGTCAGGTCAGTCAGTGTGTCTCGCAGTCGCAGTCACACTCACAGGATAGGAGAGCAGTGGCGTAGCGTGGGTTGCCTGCACCCGGGGCAAGCCAAAAATGGTGCCACCCCCCTAACCCGGGCACGCCCCTTTTAACAAATACTGTAGTAGATCACTAGCAGTCCTATGTAACACAGTGATAACTCTCTGAGTACAGATAATGTTGTAGATGGGTGTGAGGCCCCAGAATTCAGAACACAGTGTTACCTGAAGTCTGGGGCCGGATGCGGCAGTGTGGGTCAAATTCTATATACCCCTTACCCTACCGAGAAACAGATATGTGCATGGATAATATTATTACAGGAGAATGCCGCACCATACCTGTTACATCCAGTGACGTCTCCTGTGATGTACACTTTTCTCAACGTCTTCATCCAGAGATAAGACCACCATGACACCTTCTTTCAGCCGCTTCTCGTCTCTGCAGAGTTTCACAGATTATTTTTTAGGTTCCTCACTTTACTCTCATCCTCTCCTTCCTGGTGTCTCAACAACTCATCCTCACGCCCCCCAATATTGTGCTAGAGCCAGACAGATAGTCCCCCATTCCCCATAATATTATTCCCCCTGTATATTATAATAGCCCCACTTTATTATTAATATAATGGCCCCTCTTTAATAACAAAGAGGGGGCCATTACATTAATAATAAAGAGGGGGCCATTACATTAATAATAAAGAGGGGGCCATTATATTAATAATAAAGAGGGGGCCATTATATTAATAATAAAGAGGGGGCCATTATATTAATAATAAAGAGGGGGCCATTACATTAATAATAAAGAGGAGGCCATTATATTAATAATAAAGAGGAGGCCATTACATTAATAATAAAGAGGAGGCCATTATATTAATAATAAAGAGGGGGCCATTACATTAATAATAAAGAGGGGGCCATTACATTAATAATAAAGAGGGGGCCATTATATTAATAATAATATATTGGCCCCCTCTTTATTATTAATGTAACGGCCCCCTCTTTATTATTAATATAATGGCCCCCTCTTTATTATTAATGTAATGGCCCCCTCTTTATTATTAATGTAATGGCCTCCTCTTTATTATTAATATAATGTCCCCCTCTTTATTACTAATATAATGGTAGTCTCTCCACTCTTATTAATACTATGACATTGTCCACTGAGTACTGTCAGTGGTCCTCCTCTCGTGCCCCCAGTGCCTCTGCAATAAGGGTAGAACGTAGGGTACATAAAAAAATAAAATAATTAATACTTACCTCTCTCTCCTTCACAGCTTGTGGCATCCTGGTACAGGCGGTCACCAATGCCTCGCTCACTGTGCCTTCCCGCGCCGCGTCATCTCGCGAGATCCGACGCAGGAGGTCACAGTGAGGTACGTGACTAAGTCCTGCGTCGCACCTCAATTGAAGCCGCTCCCCCGGCCCCTCCTCCTCACTTCGCCTGCCCAGCTGCCCTGCACAGTGCGCGTCACGCAGGGCCTCTCCTCTCGGCCTCCGCTCCGCCCCCTGTAAATCTTATTTTAGTTATTCAGCTGCGGCTGCATTCTTCTGGCTTGAGGGGGCCCTGTGGGCCCCCCTGACTCAGGGGCCCGGTCGCAATTGCGACCGCTGCGACCCCTATAGCTACGCCACTGACCAGAGCTGATTAATATTCTGTGTTTACTGTCAAATAACTTGCAAGAGACTGCTCCGTGTGGCCATACTCTAAGTCAGAGTGGCCTGGGTATACCTGATTTATAGTGATTCTGTAACAAATCAAATTTCTTGGCTAAATTAGGCAAAGTTGCCAAATCTAATTTTTCAAAACTTCGCTCATGTCTGTCATTGCAAAATAAGCGGGGGGGGGGGGGGAGGGAATTGTGGCGTCATAACTTTTTTATATTTCCATCCACAGAGCTATATTAGAGCTTGTTTTTTTGAAGGACAAACTGTAGCTTATATTGGTACAATATTTGTGAAACGTACAACTTTTTTATCACTGTTATTAAATTTTTGGGAGGGAAAAGGTGGAAAAAATAGAGTAATCATTCTGTTTTAATTTTTTTTTTTCGTTACGCCGTTCACCACACAGGAATTTTTTAAAAATATTTTAATAGTTCAGATATTTTTAGATGGGATGATACCTTATATGTTTTTTTTTTATTGTTAATATATTTTCATATGTAAAATTAGACAAGGGGGTGATTTAAACTTTTAATATTTTAATGTTTTAAAAAAAAAAAATTATTTAATAACTCTTAGCCCCCTTAGGGGGCTAGAACCTGAGATCTTTTCATCCCTTGTCCTATTCACCCTAATAGAGATCTATTAGGGTGAATAGATTTTGACACTGTCCCTGCTGAGCTGTGCTTCGTGCACAGTTTAGCAGGGAGCTTAGCATAGCAGGCCTGGAAGGCTTCACAAGCGTCCAGGCTGCCATTGTAGCAATTTCACTGTGGGGGCCCTGATCGTGAGGCAGAGGTAGCCGCATACCTTTGCCTTACCCTTACAGATGCTTTCAACATCAGGACAGAGCACAGCACAGTGCTCAGAGAAGACCAGGGAGTGGTCACTAAAGCCAGCACCAGCGTTATGCACCACTCCCCAGTCGTACTGTACTAATGAGCACCTCCATAATGGAAGCACTGATTAGTATTCGCATTATACGATGCACTGCCATTTTGGGGGGGAAAGTGTGTCTTATACTGCGTGAAATTTGGTACACTGTTTCTTTAAGCAGATAAATACCACACTGTCCCTTCACTCTCTCTCTGACTTTCATTGAACCCATCCTCTGGACGTTAACACACAATGGTCTGGCTTTTGGTCTCAAATAATCTGGTCACAAATAATCTATATAGAAATCCTCTGATGGGATTCTAGAGAGGGGAAGTAATGTAAATGGCTGTACTCACATTTATCATTATGGCTTCCTTTCCATGTGGCACAGTACCACACAATCTGCAAAGTATCTGACAGGCGTTCCCAGGTTGTGGAATCTACAACTACAGTGCACACTGTTCTCAGTTGTAATATCTCACAGTAATACAGTCAGTTGGGGTCATTTATCAAATTGGTGTAAAGTACAACTGGTTTAGTTGCCCATAGCAACTAATCAGAGTCCACCATTCATTTTCCAAAGGAACTATCAAAAATGAAAGGTGGAATCTGATTGGTTGCTATGGGCAACTAAGCCAATTCTACTTTACACCAGTTTGATAAATGACCACAACAGAGTTTATTTTGTGTCTGTTACCCTGGAGACATATTGGTCCTAATTGCAGCTGCAGACAAAACTTTTTTTTTTTTTTTCAATGAAGTGGTACAATAAAATTAAATTTGTTGGAAAAGAGGACCTTTTCTTTTTCCCATCCTGACAGAGAACAGTCTCATTTTGTAGAATCAGAAATTTATCAAAAGTATGTCATATTGATATGGGTAAGACCAGACAGATCTGTAAGTGGCTTTGATATACAAGCCCTTGCTACATTATTATATGTTAAAATATCACGACCACTGATTTAGTTTGTGTTGTTTTATGTATCAGGGCACATTGAAGATTGGGCATGTTGGAAGAGCAGTGTCTTTGGACGGAACATCAACATATCCATATGCTATAAAATTGATGCCTGCAGATGCCAAAAAATGGTATAGTCAATATTAATACTAATGACGATCTAAAATGAGATATTGAGATGCATTAGTCATGGTACAAACATTTTTGAAATACAGAGAGTCATAAATAAACTTGTGAGACTTAAAGGGGTTGTCTCACTTCAGCAAATGGCATTTATCATGTAGAGAAAGTTAAAGGGGTTCTCCGGGCTTAACCTTTTTTTTTCCTTTAAAAATCTAACCTGTGGAGAAAAGATTAATGATCACATACTTACCTTCCACAGTGCAGCCGTTCCTGAGATCTGCTCCCGGTCACTTGGTCCCTCCAGATGGCTTTTCTTGGCTTCCGGCCGAAGTCCATCTTCTTATCTTCCTGTCTTCGCTTCCTTTCTCCAGCAGGACGTCACCGCCTCCTGCTGGAGAAAGAGGCGGCCAGCAGTCTTCACAGCGCACTAGACTGAATGCTAGTGCGCATGTGCAGGACTGCCGGCCGCTCTCTGTATCGTACAGGCTTCTATGTGAAGCCTGTACTGACTCCTGCACTGCGCGATGTAAGCGCTGTGCAGCAGTGACAGCATAGTGATCAGCCACAGAGGCTGATCGCTATGCTGTGGATCTCACTAGGGGCACTGACTGGCACACGGGGGGGGGGCGGCACTGTGGAATTGTGGATGGCACTCTGGAGCAATTAGTATGGCCAGGGCCGCTGATAGGCCAGTACAGCTGGCCCAGTTGTACCGGGCCCGGCTGGCAGGGGGGCCCGGGCTGCCGACTCCCGAGCCATTTTAATTTTTTTGCTGTCAGTGGGCTGGCTCCAGTAACAGCAGGCAGTGTGGGGGCGGCGCTCACTCACTGACGTCACACGCCTGCTCCTCCCACTAGGCGGTGCAGGCGCGTGACGTCAGTGAGTGAGCGCTGCCGCCCGCACTTGTTACTGGAGGCTGGAGGGTGGAGGGAGGAGGCAGGAGCTGAATGTAAGGTAGTATTTTAGTAAAGAGATGAGCGCTGTGCCTGTGCTAAAATTAAAGTTACTGTCTGCAGCCTGCACGGCTGCACCGATTTATTAATGTATACTACTGTGAGTGGCGGGGGGGGATCTATATGGATGACGTCATGACGGCACTGTTATAGGGAGGGCGGGGGATCCGTGGATGGCACTGTTATGGGGGGGGGGTCTGTCATGTGGATGACACTTATGGGGGGGGCCGGGGGGTCTGTGGATGACACTTATGGGGGGGATCTGTGGATGGCACCATTATGGAGGGGGATCTGTGGATGACACTGTTATGGGGGGGATCTGTGGATGACACTGTTATGGGGGGATCTGTGGATGACTGTTATGGGGGGGATCTGTGGATGGCACTGTTATGGAGGGTATCTGTGAATGGCACTGTTATGGAGGGGAATCTGTGGATGACACATAGCATAAGATGCTATATACGGTATGTGTCATCCACAGATCCCCCTCTATAACAGTGCCATCCACAGATCCCCCCATAACAGTGCCATCCACAGATCCCCCCATAACAGTGCCATCCACAGATCCCCTCCATAACAGTGCCATCCACAGATCCCCTCCATAACAGTGCCATCCACAGATCCCCTCCATAACAGTGCCATCCACAGATCCCCTCCATAACAGTGCCATCCACAGATCCCCTCCATAACAGTGCCATCCACAGATCCCCTCCATAACAGTGCCATCCACAGATCCCCTCCATAAAAGTGCCATTCACAGATCCCCTCCATAACAGTGCCATTCACAGATCCCCTCCATAACAGCGCCATTCACAGACGACCCCCCAGCGCCATAAATATCACTTGTAGACAAATCTGCATGTTGTTTCAAGGCGGCGTCTGGGGAGGGGCCAAGGGCGGGGCCAGGGGTGTGGCTGAAGGAGGGATCAGGGGGTGGAGCTGAAGGGGGCCCCGTCATGTATGCTGTACGGGGCCCCATGATTTCTATCAGCGGCCCTGAGTATGGCACATGGGGGCACTGGATTTCACTGGAGCACAGTGGATGACACATGGGGGCAATGGATGACACATGGGGGCAATGGATGACACATGGGGGCAATGGATGGCACAAGAGGGTAATGGATGGCACAAGGGACACTGTGGAATTGTGGATGGCACTCTGGAGCAATTAGTATGGCACATGGGGGCACTGGATTTCACTGGAGCACAGTGGATGACACATGGGGGCAATGGATGACACATGGGGGCAATGGATGGCACAAGAGGGTAATGGATGGCACAAGGGGGGCATTTGATGGCAAAAAAGGGGCACTGCATGGCGCAGTTGGGGTACTGGATGGTACTAGGGGGCACTGGATGGCACTGTTATGTGGCACAGTGGATGGCACTGTTATGGACACACTGTGGATGTCACTATTATGGGGGCACTGTGGATGTCATTGTTATGGGAGCACTGTGGACGTAACTGGATGTCACTGTTTTGGGAGAACTGTGGATGTCACTGTTATGGACGCACTGTGGATGTCACTGTTAAGGGGACACTGTAGATGACAATGTTATGGGAGCAATGTGGACGTAACTGTTATGAGGGCACTGTGGACGTCACTGTTATGGACGCACTGTGGATGTCACTGTTATCGGGGCACTGTGGACGTAACTGATATGGGGGCACTGTGTATGCCATTGTTATGGGGGCACTGTGGATGTCATTGTTATGGGGGCACTGTGGATGTCACTGTTATGGATGCACTGTAGATGACAATGTTATGGGAGCAATGTGGACGTAACTGTTATGGACGCACTGTGGATGTCACTGTTATCGGGGCACTGTGGACGTAACTGTTATGGGGGCACTGTGGATGTCATTGTTATGGGGGCACTGTGGATGTCACTATTATGGGTGCACTATGGACGTCACTGTTATGGACGCACTGTGGACGTCACTGTTATGGACGCACTGTGAACGTCACTGTTATGGGGGCACTGTGGATGTCATTGTTATGGGGCACTGTAGATGTCACTGTTATGGACGCACTGTGGACGTAACTGTTATGGGGCACTGTGGACGTAACTGTTATGGGGGCACTGTGGACGTCACTGTTATGGGGGCACTGTGGACATCACTGTTATGGGGGCACTGTGGACGTCATTGTTATGGGGGCACTGCAGATGTCACTGTTATTGGGGCACTGTAGATGTCACTGTTATTGGGGCACTGTAGATGTCACTGTTATAGGGGCACTGTGGATGTCACTGTTATTGGGGCACTGTAGATGTCACTGTTATAGGGGCACTGTGAATGTAACTGTTATGGATGCACTGTGAATGTCACTGTTATGGACGCACTGTGGATGTCACTGTTATGGGGGCACTGTGGATGTCATTGTTATGGGCGCACTGTGGATGTCACTGTTATGGGGGCACTGTGGATGTCACTGTTATGGGAGCAATGTGGATGTCACTGTTATGGGAGCAATGTGGATGTCACTGTTATGGGGCACTGTGGACGTCTTTGTTATGGGCGCTGAGTATAAGTGATAGGGCTCGTGCACAGAACCGTATCAGTTTTCCGGTCTGCAAGTAGCGGATCCACTAAATAAGGTTACTGTCGGTGTGCCATTCACTTTTTTTTGCAGTCCTATTGAGTTCTATGGGTTTTAGATCTGCATTATGAGTACTAGAATAGGACATGTTCTATCTTTCGCAGAACTGACATATGGATGTGGAAAGCACATTGACGTCATCAGTGTGTTTTTTACATCCGTATGTCAGTTCCAGTAAAGACAGAACATGTCCTATTCTGGTCCTCAAAATTAGGACCTCAAATCCATGGAACTCAGTGGGACTGCGAGAAATGTGGATCACAAAATGGATACGGTCGTGTGCACACTAGGATTAGATACAGATGTGATTGGATACGCTTGCTGATTAAATCTGTTTTTAACACTCTGGAGATGGTGAGGGAAGAGCCTGCAGACGGTCAGTGATGGGATTTAGATACTGGGTGAGAAGTAGATTCCTGTCTGGGTGTAGAAAGACACAGGAGTTATAGATGGAGTAGCTGCTGCAGGCAGAGCAGTAAGGGGCGTGGCCAGCCTGTGACTCATCTCTGTGCAGTGCAGCCAGGCTTGTGTATCAATAAAGTTATGCATTCAACAAAACAAGAAGGGGAGAAAGTGAACAGATCTGCCAGGATAATGTGATGTCTTCCAGGGGGGAAGGAAAGCCCAGACATGAAAAACAAGTATTGGGGGCATATGTATGGATGGTGAGGGGTGTTAGAAGCACATAAAAATAATTTAGATTTTGGGACCGGACAACGACATTTACTAATGTATTGTGATTGTCCATATTGCAGGAATCTCAACTCTCCCGGAGGTTCAGGGAGTCTCCCGCTATTAGATAGCGGCTCCCTGACACCCACATGTGAAACAATATCTCCCGGAAAGGTTTATCTCAGTCAGATAGCAGAGCAGAGAGATAAGAGAAGTGACAGGACAGAGTTTAGATTACAGGTTGAATTAACCCTTTAGGGTCAAATTGGCTTCTCAAGGAGATATATATGTTAAAGGCATCCCTTCTTCTGTCTCATTCAGTAGCTATATAACTATTGAGAGAGATGCATTTTTTTGAAAATACATTTACACATTTAACCCTCCATTTTAATTATATTATTTACCCCAGTGTTAAATTCACACCCCCTGGATGCTTTAATCATATATATAAATATGATAATGTGGGGCAGGGTAATGAGCCCGGTCCTCCACACCATTGAGCAAAGTGTGCAGATACTGCATAAACCTCCCGGAAATGAGAAGTGCACCTCCCTGAAATGAGTTTTTGCAGGTTGGGATCCCTGATATTGCTTCCTTTGCTGGCTGGATTAATTTTTCCATCACATTATACACTGCTCATTTCCATGGTTAGGACTAGGGAATCGATGAGCGAATCGACTTCGGATGAAACAGTCGATTGCAGGAGCTCCGTACAGTATTAGAATGTATTGGCTCCGATGAGCCGTTATTGTGAGACTTTGAGCAATAACTTCATATTCCGTGGGGGGTGGTCCGCCCCGGGTGCCCGCTCCCACGGGGGTGCCAGAGGCAATGAGATGGAATTGCTTATTGCTCCAGCAATTGTGCTGTAGTTTTTGGCTTGTACCAATGTGTTATGCAGTTTGCTGTGGTTTCACATGTTTCATTTGCAACACACATGCTTACCATGACACCACACCAAATCACATGAAAAAGTGTATGTGGTTTATATGGAGTGGTTTTTACCACCTAACAGAAAAGACGACACACATCAGGTGAATACACCCTAATAGTGGCCATATTGTTTTCATGCATGTGGTATACAATTTATCACTACATATAGAGGAGGGATGCATACTTACCTGCTCCCCGCTGCTCAGTCCTGGCTCCTTATGTCCACCACTGTGTCCATCAGGCTCCGTTTCCCGCTTGTAAACTTCCGATATGTACATTGCCTGCAGTGGTATACGTGACCCCTGTCCATGCCAGAAGTTTACTAGCTGGGACCAGAGGGCTGGAACCAAATGCCGGGGAGCAGGTACGTATGCTTCTTTCCACAGATACAGCAGGGAGAGGTGGGGAGCCAAAAGCGTTAAACTGGAGAACCCCTTTAAGCACAGGAGCTGAGGAGCACTATTTTAGATTGTAAGCCAATAACCACTTTCTCCATCATATATCTTACGAGATACATCCATTGTAAATGATGTGTTTTCATTCTCAGGTCAGCACCAGAAGTGAGGAATAAGGGCATGTATTCCAAAGCGTCTGACGTCTTCAACTTGGCGGCTGTATTTTGGGAAGCAATAAGTCTCCATATAAATACAATTTATCAAAATCAACCCCTGGAGCCATTTCAAAATTGCAGACCACATTTGGTAATAAAAACTTTCATGAGGCCTACTATATAAAAAACTAGTTAGAATATTTCCAACCTTCACACATGGCAGATTTCTTGCTCAATACATCTGAACAGGGCTGCTTAATAGCCATGCACAAGCTGCAGAATCAACCCCATTATGACTAAGCAACGGATTGTAGGTTGTAGAAATGTCTTCAACAAATAGGCCTTGTGTGAACATTCCCTCCGGCCAGATCAGACAGGCTGCATTTGGGGGAGATGTATAAAAATGGGGCAAAGGCAAACTGTCTAAGTTGCTTGTAGCAACCAATCAGATTCCACCTTTCATGTTACAGGGTTCCTCTGGAAGATCAAATGATCAATCTGATTGGTTTCTATGGGCAACTAAGTCAGTTTTCCTTTGCACCAGTTTTGATAAATCTCCCTGTTAATGACTTTTATGGTCCCAACACCAGGATCTCCAGCCAAACTTCGATTGTCATATGGTTCTATAGTAACCTAAGGCTCTGTTCATATTACATTTTAGCCTTCCACCTAAGGCTTATATCAGTGTATATCAGTGAGGGAGGTTTCTGAAGTATGCTATTGAATATGTACACAGTGTCATACATTGCTAATGGGCTTCCATGGAAAAAAAATGGATATGTTGTTTGAAGGCTGCATATTCTGCATGGAATAGGGTATCGTACACCAGGCCAACAGATGCCAAACGTGCACTCATTTGGCATCTGCTGGGTGAATGTAGACCTATGGATATGCTTGATGTATGAGCTGTTCCTGCCTATACAATATACATAGGGCTTTAATGTGATCTGAACAATAGTGATAAGCGGCAGGGGTCATATTCATAGAATATTTGTTGAATATTCGTTATATTCAACTTTATTTTACTCGAAAAATCGGCAAGGTAATGATCGCATAATATGCGGATATTACGCGATCAATACAGGCGTGGGTCAAAAACGAGTATATAGCACTATAGAATTTAGTGCTATATATTAGTTTTTTCGAATATTCGTCATTTTTTTCCATAATTCCTCCCAGCTTAAGAATTTCCATAATGCGAATTTTCGTAATGCGAATTTTTATCGGCGATAAATATATTCGTCATTTTTTAAGTAACTTAAGCTGGGAGGAATCATGACTTCAGATGGAAAAAAATTACGAATATTCTAAAAAACTAATATATAGAGCAATATAGCTGATATAGTGCTATATTCGTTTTTCAGAATATTCGTAATATTCTAAAACAAGAATATATAGCAATACACTGCGTGCAGAATTATTAGGCAAATGAGTATTTTGACCACATCATCCTCTTTATGCATGTTGTCTTACTCCAAGCTGTATAGGCTCGAAAGCCTACTACCAATTAAGCATATTAGGTGATGTGCATCTCTGTAATGAGAAGGGGTGTGGTCTAATGACATCAACACCCTATATTAGGTGTGCATAATTATTAGGCAACTTCCTTTCCTTTGGCAAAATGGGTCAAAAGAAGGACTTGACAGGCTCAGAAAAGTCAAAAATAGTGAGATATCTTGCAGAGGGATGCAGCACTCTTAAAATTGCAAAGCTTCTGAAGCGTGATCATCGAACAATCAAGCGTTTCATTCAAAATAGTCAACAGGGTTGCAAGAAGCGTGTGGAAAAACCAAGGCGCAAAATAACTGCCCATGAACTGAGAAAAGTCAAGCGTGCAGCTGCCAAGATGCCACTTGCCACCAGTTTGGCCATATTTCAAAGCTGCAACATCACTGGAGTGCCCAAAAGCACAAGGTGTGCAATACTCACAGACATGGCCAAGGTAAGAAAGGCTGAAAGACGACCAGCCTCTCGAAGTGCCGATATTCGCGATAAAAATTTGCAAATCGAATATTCGTGATCAACACTACTAAACAAAGCTTTCATTTGGTTCAGGTAAATTATGGGAGGTCCAAGTGTGGCTGCCACAATATGGATGTTAATATGCAGTCACATTGCCTTGGGAAACCAACCCAAAAAATGTCTGTTTTACATAGTTGACTCTTACCACAGTATGAGGTGTTTATGATCATGAATTATTAAGGGTAGAACATTTTAATATGTTATAATATATTCATTTACTCAACATCCAGCAATAATATTTATTTAATTTAGATCACAACACCTGCCATAAAAAAAAGCACTAAGCACTAAACTAAGAATATGCTACCAGCACAACAATTATACCCCAGCGATATCTCAGATCTAGGCTGCTGTTTGGAACTTGGGTGAGACGAGGTGCTCAGGCGCTGTAAGCACATATAACCTTCTCTCCCACTAAACAAAAGGCACGTTTACATCGGCTTTGGAGGCTCCATTCTGGGCTTCCATCGCAGATTCCACCAAGAAGAGCAGACAAAAAAGTCACGCATGAAGGACTTTTTTTTCACTAAAATAGCAGAGACCTGAATGGAAACCGAGTGGACCCCACATTCGGCACTTTTGCGCTCTGGAGTAAAGTTCATCTTGCCCTCTCCCCAATTAAATACATGGGCTAAGGGTATTGCCACATCTTCAGGTTTCCTGATGCAGTTTTAGAGGCCTAAAGCACTCCTCAAAACTGCATCAGGAAACCAGAACGTGTGGCTGTACCCAGGGGTGGGATTCAAATTTTTAGAACAGGTTCCCTACTCAATGGTAAATACGCGGCGTCACGACACATGTTTACATATACATACACTATATATATGCAACACACATACACATAAATACCCCATGTATACACTACACACACATACTACAAAACTTTTAAAAAGCCTAAGGAGCTAAACTATCAATGTTAAATTTTTATTTTCAGCGCTGGCCCACACCTCTAACTCCTCCCAATGTCTATCTGTACATGTCCCAACCCTGCTTAGTCTCCATTGTGCCCCACACACAGTACATAGTTATGCCAGATCTGGGATGGTTGGGAGGTATGCATACATAGACTATATAGACACTACACTCACATAATCACATATACAATATACACCATACAGTATATAAATTACCCCTAGGCTACACTTACAGTAGATTAACCTACACCATATACATTTTATACACATTTGTACCTAGCACTAAAGACATATTTGCATACATATTATATTCTGTGCTATCCAGAATACAGCACCACATACCTCTTATATCAAGTGACTTCTCCTCTGATGCAGACCTTCTCTTTCTTCATCTTCTCCTTTGAGAGCAGACCGCCATGATGATTTTTCACCCATCTCTTGTCTCTGCAGTTTGACAAAAGACATCTTAGGTTCCTACTTTTCCATCATCCTCATACCTTCTTAACAACTCACCTGCCACCTTCAATAATAATAATATTAATAATAATAATAATAATGTGCACTAGTTCAAAAATGCTCCCGTTCTGTGTGCCAGTACAAAAAATTCCCTCAGTTGAGCTAATGTCCCCATAATGTGTGCAAGTATAAAACACCACTATATAATGCGCCTGGTAAATGCTCACATAGTGCTCCTCTCCTCTTCCCCATAGTGCCCCCATAATGTGCCAGTATAAGATTCCCCCATAGTGTCCCCCAGAATGTGCTAGTATAAATGCCCCTTCTTAGTGCCCCCATAGTGTGCCTATATAATATGCCCCCATAGTGTTCTTCCTCCCCTCCAACACCATAGTGTCCCCAATATGTGCCAGTATGAGATGCCCCCATAGTGTTCCCTATGTGCTAGCAATGCCCCCAGTAGATGCCCCCCATGTGCCAGCAATGCCCCCAGTAGATGCCCCCATAGTGTCCACATGTGCCAGCAATGTCCCCAGTAGATGCCCCCATAGTGTCCACATGTGCCAGCAATGTCCCCAGTAGATGCCCCCCATAGTGTCCCCAATAATGTGCCAGTAGATGCCCCCATAGTGTCCCCATGTGCCAGCAATGTCCCCAGTAGATGCCCTCATAGTGTCCCCATGTGCCAGCAATGCCCCCAGTAGATGCCCCCATAGTATCCCCCATGTGCCAGCAATGCCCCCAGTAGATGCCCCCATAGTGTCCACATGTGCCAGCAATGTCCCCAGTAGATGCCCCCCATAGTGTCCCCAATCATGTGCCAGTAATCATGTGCCCCCCATAGTGTCCCCATAGTAGATGCCCCCCATAGTGTCCCCAATCATGTGCCAGTAATCATGTGACCCCCCATAGTGTCCCCATGTGCCAGCAATGTCCCCAGTAGAGGCCCTCATAGTGTCCCCATGTGCCAGCAATGTCCCCAGTAGATGCCCCCCATAGTGTCCCCAATGATGTGCCAGTAGATGCCCCCATAGTGTCCCCATATGCCAGCAATGTCCCCAGTAGATGCCCTCATAGTGTCCTCATGTGCCAGCAATGCCCCTAGTAGATGCCCCCCATAGTGTCCCCCATGTGCCAGCAATGCCCCCAGTAGATTCCCCCATAGTGTCCACTTTGTGCCAGCCATGCCCCCAGTAGATGCTTCCATAGTGTCCCCGATATGCCAGCCATGCAGCCAGTAGATATTCCCATAATGTTGCATATGTGCAAACAATGCCTCCAGTTTCGCCACAGAAAAGCAAAAAAAAAACAAAAAACACTTACCTCCACCCTGTCAGCGATGCGATGCAGGCCTCTTCCGGCCTGTGTCCCGCGATGTACGGCTCAGGCGGCGCGATTACGTCATCGCGGATAGGCTGCTGGCCTTATGCCAGCAGTCTATCAGAGGAACAGGGAAGGGAGACGCCTCTCCCTTGCTCTGCTGCAGTGTTCATCTGCATAGCCGTCCTGAGGACGGTGATACAGATGAATGTAGGGAGATGAGCGCTTCCACAATGCAAGCGCTCATCTCCCGCCGCACCGGATCGGGATTCAGCCGGTTCTCCGATCCGGCTGTAACTTTAACAACCGGATCTGTAGAACCGTAGCGAACCGGCTGAATCCCATGCCTGGCTGTACCCTAACATTATCTTACTCATAGCTTCAAAGAGAACATGTCCCCTTGCATACTATATTAGCAAGATTTATTTATCAAAGCAAAAGGAGAAGGACCGGAATAATTTCAACAATAGCCTACTTGTATTTTTAAGCTTCTAACACCAAGGATAACAGTAGTGAATACTACCTCTACCCTGCAGGAGTTGTCCAGCAATGCAGTAAATACGACTCAGGCTACTTTCAAACTAGCGTTTTTTTGCGGATCCGCCATGGATCTGCAAAAACGCTTCCATTACAATAATACAACCGCATGCATTTGTCATGAACGGATCCGGTTGTATTATGTCTTCTATAGCCATGACGGATCCATCAATGGGGGACAGATCCGTTTTCTATTGTGGCAGATTGTGGCAGAGAAAACAGATCCATCCCTATTGACTTACATTGTGTGTCAGGACGGATCCATTTGGCTCTGCTTCGTCAGGCGGACAGCAAAATGCTGCAGGCAGCGTTTTAGTGTCCGACTCCAGAGCGGAATGGTGACTGATCGGAGGCAAACTGATGCATTCTGAGCGGATCCTTTTCCGTTCAGAATGCATTAGGGCAAAACTGATCCGTTTTGGATCGCTTGTGAGATCCCTGAACGGATCTCACAAACGGAAAGCCAAAACGCCAGAGTGAAAGTAGTCACTTTTATCGTCAACCTTTTGTGCCTCAGCTACCGCACAAAATGCAGAGGTAAATTCAGACTCATGCACACAACATTTGTATTTTATGCGAATGTTTAACTGATTTTCCCCAGAGTTTGACCTTTGCATTGCAAATGGTGAAATCTGCAGTGAAAATCCACATAACCCTTGGGATAGGTCATCAATATCTGATCGGTGGGCGTTAGACACCCGGCACTCACAACGATCAGGTGTTTGAAGAGGAGGCGCTGTCCATACGAGCGCTGCTTCCTCTTCGTTACACTGCTCATTGTCTCGGATGTCTTGGCGGTGTAGTGTACAGTAATTACAAGTATTCACTCCATTCACTTGAATGGGACAAGCACTTTTAATTACACTGCACCGGCCCTGCAAGAGAGACGACGCAAATGAAGAGGAAGCAGCACTCGCATGTTGCCTCAACCATCGTCCCTGCCGATCAGATATCGATGACCTATCCTGAGGATAGGTCATCAATATATACTGCCTGCACAACCCCTTTAACAGAGACAGATTTCAAAATACGCATCAATGTCCTGTAAGTGTCGGAAATACTAGCACCATTTAGATAAAAATCTACTTAGCTGGAATTCAAAAATCCACACAACAAATCCACGTGAACCGTGTGCAGGTACCTTCCCTGTTTGCTTACACAGGAGCTCAGACCTGTTTTTCAGTGTTACACATCTCACCAACCTTCCAGCTGCCTTCTCCTCACTCCATTGTCCTTGCAGCAACGGGTGTTCTTTTCTTCCTGCGCAGGAACCTTCCCCTTGTCCTTACCGCCTTGCTCAGTGAGGCAAGAGTTCAGTAACCCTGTCGGCCCATCCCAATGCATTCGCAGGATGACACGCTTAAGAAGAGAATACAGACAGGGGAAGACATGCTAGGGACACGTTCACTATCATTGCATCCCTACACATAGCCGAATTTCTTCACCAGGAATATACACTACCGTACACCACTACACTGAGTTCCTATTTGTCTGCACTACAGAACTGTACGCACACTATGTGGCACTGTACAGGCTTTATGCACATGGTCATGCCACATGAAGCCTAAGCAAATTAAAAGTGTGCAATATTGATTTTGTACTAAATAGAATTTGAACACACCTAGGTTCTAATAAAATGAGGTTCAATTTCACTCATCTATATTTGGAGAAATTATCTAGGCCTATCTCAACAAAGAAGCATGGTATAATGGAAAAATGGAGTAGCTTTGTGGCATAGGACATTGCGTTATTTTGTGCCAAAACTGTGCCAAAATTCTGGTGTAAAATTATATCTAAAAATTAAGCCAACCAATAGTCTGTATAATGTTAGACAAAAGTATCTAGCCCTGTTCCACATTCATCATCCAGCCTGCGTCCTTGTGATAAATAGTGTTGGGTGCGAATTCTCGAATTGCGAATATTAATCGCGAATATCGGCACTTCGAGAATTCGCAAATATTTAGAATATAGTGATATATATTCGTAATTTCGAATATTCTAGATCAGTAACCTCCCTTCTTGCTTGTGGGCCAATGAGAAGGCTGCAATGTCTTTGTCTGTGCTTAGCAACATCCCTAGCAACCAATAGGAAAGTTGCCTACCCCTTACTATATAAGAACCACCCCAGCAGCCATTTTCTACAGTTAAGTTCTGAGAGAGACAGCAGTGTCATTGCTGTGCTCTGTGATTTCCACACTACATTAGATAGATAGTTATATACAGTCAGGTCCATAAATAGTGGGACATTGACACGATTCTAACATTTTTGGCTCTATACACCACCACAATGGATTTGAAATGAAACGAACAAGATGTGCTTTAACTGCAGACTTTAATTTGAGGGTATTTACATCCAAATCAGGTGAACGGTGCAGGAATTACAACAATTTGCATATGTGCCTCCCACTTGTTAAGGAACCAAAAGTAATGGGACAGAATAATAATTATAAATCAAACTTTCACTTTTTAATACTTGGTTGCAAATCCTTTGCAGTCAATTACAGCCTGAAGTCTGGAACGCATAGACATCACCAGATGCTGGGTTTCATCCCTGGTGATGCTCTGCCAGGCCTCTACTGCAACTGTCTTCAGTTCCTGCTTGTTCTTGGGGCATTTTCCCTTCAGTTTTGTCTTCAGCAAGTGAAATGCATGCTCAATTGGATTCAGGTCAGGTGATTGACTTGGCCATTGCATAACATTCCACTTCTTTCCCTTAAAAAAAACTCTTTGGTTGCTTTTGCAGTATGCTTTGGGTCATTGTCCATCTGCACTGTGAAGCGCCGTCCAATGAGTTCTGAAGTTTTGGGATGAATATGAGCAGATAATATTGCCCGAAACACTTCAGAATTCATCCTGCTGCTTTTGTCAGCAGTCACATCGTCAATAAATACAAGAGAACCAGTTCCATTGGCAGCCATACATGCTCACGCCATGACACTACCACCACCATTCTTCACTGATGAGGTGGTATGCTTAGGATCATGAGCAGTTCCTTTCCTTCTCCATACTCTTCTCTTCCCATCACTCTGGTACAGGCTGATTTTGGTCTCATCTGTCCATAGGATGTTGTTCCAGAACTGTGAAGGCTTTTTTAGATGTTGCTTGGCAAACTCTAATCTGGCCTTCCTGTTTGTGAGGCTCACCAATGGTTTACATCTTGTGGTGAACCCTCTGTATTCACTCTGGTGAAGTCTTCTCTTAATTGTTGACTTTGACACACATACACCTATCTCCTGGAGAGTGTTCTCTATCTGGCCAACTGTTGTGAAGGGTGTTTTCTTCACCAGGGAAAGAATTCTTCGGTCATCCACCACAGTTGTTTTCCGTGGTCTTCCGGGTCTTTTGGTGTTGCTGATCTCACCGGTGCGTTCCTTCTTTTTAAGAATGTTCCAAACAGTTGTTTTGGCCATGCCTAATGTTTTTGCTATCTCTCTGATGGGTTTGTTTTTTTCAGCCTAATGATGGCTTGCTTCACTGATAGTGACAGTTCTTGACAGCAACAGATTCCAAATGCAAATAGCACACATGAAATTAACTCTGGACCTTTTATCTGCTCATTGTAATTGGGATAATGAGGGAATAGCACACACCTGGCCATGGAACAACTGAGAAGCCAATTGTCCCATTACTTTTGGTCCCTTAACAAGTGGGATGCACATATGCCAACTGTTGTAATTCCTACACCGTTCACCTGATTTGGATGTAAATACCCTCAAATTATAGCTGACAGTCTGCAGTTAAAGCACATCTTGTTCGTTTCATTTCAAATCCATTGTGGTGGTGTAAAAGAATTGTGTCGATGTCCCAATATTTATGGACCTGACTGTATATATAATACAGATAGTTAGTGGGAGATAGTCAGTGTAGGTTATATCCTGATATAGTGTAGCTGTTGCAGTGCAGTGTGTTAGGTAGTGTGATAGGTTCTACATACATGCAGACCTTCTAAAAGGTGTAGTTTCACGTATTGCACCAAAATATTCGCATCATTAGTGCCGATTATATTGGAGCACTCTAACTGCATATAAAGCCATTTGTAATGTTCTGCCGTGCCAACCATTTTCTCCAGTCTCAGGAGACTTCTATCAGCTTGGAAAATGTAGCAAAAGTGACCCACGCCTGTATTTTGCGCGCATTACCCGAATATTACATTGCCGATTTTTCGCAATCAAGAAAATAATCTCGAATTCGCGAATATATGATGAATATTCGCCCAAATATTTGTGAAATATCGCAAATTCGAATATAGCCCCTGCCGCTCATCACTAGTGATAAATCTGGTGCAGGCCTAGACATCTTGTCTAATGGTCCCACATGGAATAATGTTACAGGCAATTATCAAGAACAAACCAGACGTTTATGATAATTTCCTGATCATATGAGGAGGTGAGAGCTGCATTTACATGCAGCAATTACATCTCTGTATGGGAACAAGTTAGCGCTACTACTACGATTTTGTTTCCATGCACATTCATTGTTTATGGACAGCAGTAGCCTGTTTGCACAGGAAGATGTGCTGCACAGGTGGATTTTTGGTCACCCTTTGAACAAGCATTTTAAATTAACCCAATGATTGGTCCATCTGCCCAATTATTTTTGGTTGTGTTCTACAAGGTTTTAACAAAATATGTCTAACACTGCATTTTCCAGGAAGATTATTGTCAATCGCTGAACATTCAAGACAGAAGTGAAGATTCTGTTAATAAACTTGTGGAATGTATAGTGAAGTGTTGGAATCCCAATCCTACAAAGAGGCCTACTTTGGACACAATACTTGATGCCTTTGAACAATTGATAACATGCAACGCACGATGCTTGTAAGTTCACTATTTTAATCAGTTTGGCCTTGTGTCATTGGGGTCCCCATTTAACAGAACATTAAGCACCAGAAATAGGCTGGGAGACCCCCTCACAAGGTTATATTAAACCATTGCGTTGTGGCTTGTCAAGGGGCATGGGCATGGCGAAACATATTCAAACCCGTTTTGTTAAAATCATACACCAGACCCCTTAATATAGTCAGACACTCTATTTAATATCAGCCCCTACCTTAATTTAAGATCTAAAACCAGACCAACTAATTATATTCAGACTTTCAATGCCAAATCGGGGCCCCTAAATATATTTAGACCTCCTATATTGCAATCAGTCCCTGGATCAGACCCCTAATTTAATTTAGACTCCAAATCAAACAAAAAAAATATTCAGATCTCTGATTAGAATATAAACTTGTCCTCCTGGCTCTTGTCCAGATGCTGGATATCATCAGGACCCAGTGCAGTAGAACCTGATGCTGAACGAGAGCCAAAGGAGCTGTCCTTCCTGACATTAGCCTGCTCGTCACTGAAGAAGGTCACTGCAATTACATGCAACAATTCTCCTCCACAGTATGCTAGCAGCAGAAGCTGTTTAGACAGCACAATCTGCTGCCATCAAACGATAATTTAGGTAACCGCACGAACGATCCTATTAACTGATGAACTAGTGTTTTGCTCTTTCGTCGGGTAATCAGCGGCACCTTTACAGTGATTATCGCTAACCAGCGTACGTACAAACGCTCGTTAGCGATAATCTTCCCAAACATAGGGCCTCTTTACACTTCCTGAAGTTTACTTGCCACTATCTACTGGATTAAGCTAATAGATAATGGATGATTTTTTTTATGTGCTGTGCCTCCTACCCAGGTTAACGGAGTATAAACTACTCCATGACTGAATGAGGGAGGTCAATCATTGTTATTACTGGGGAACTGGACCTCATTGCAACTTTCATTTTTCATCTTATTTATTGGTTGCTATAATGTTGAATATGTGTATAATATTATGGACTAAAGGCACCCATATACATCCTTTTGTTCTCCCAGGAGATAAGCCACCACCAAAAGTGTCTGGCAGTGGCTTTTTCCTCTCCCCCCACTGAATACACATTCACATTTAGCAGATCGGAACGTATGTGTTTGGGGAAGCTAAGGGAGAATCGGGAGAGAGAGCTGTTGGCCAAATGATTGTTCGGCCAACAGCTATTGAATGTGTATGTCCGCCCTTACCATAGCACATTAAAAAGAAGATTAGAAATACTGAAAGAAAAAGTACAATTTTAGCATATTAAAACTATCTATTATGCTTTCTTATTAGCTCAACAGCTGGAGATACACCTAAAGATGATGTGCCTGCAGATAATCAAGAACATGAAGTTCTCTATGAAACGATCAATGATTGTGATTTTTCTATTGACTATGCTTGGAAAAGTGTAGTAAATGAATTTGAGGCTAGTCATGGACTTCAACATAACACTGAACATTTTATAGAGTTCATGGAAAAATCTACTTATGAGGACATTGGTGTTCCACTGACGACCAAACCACACTCTAGAAGAGGAATTATTTTATAGACTTGGAAAGGTCAGATAGATAGTTTAAGTAAGACATATACTGAAATTGGAGCTGCTTGCGACTCAAGCATTTGCCTACTGAAATACTTAGCTCTGTAAAATGTATATATTGTTTTTTATGTATTTATTTTTGTAATTTATATTGGAATTCACATCAGAGATGTTCCACTGAATTCCAATTTACCTTCAATTACAACTTTGCATGGACTATAACCAACAGGCATGATATCTGTGATAAATGCATTGATCATAAAAATAAGTTGTAATGTATTTTAGTATCTATAGTTACATACACACATATGCATCATATGTGTATCTTTCAATATCTGTTTTTTATAAACTTGAGATATGTGAAAATGTAAATTTTTTAATAATGCTCTACAGAAAGTATATGAAATGACTGATTATATGTGTAATATTTATTTTTTACAAACTGCTTTCCTACTTCATAAAAGGCAGACAATTAAAGGGGTTGGTCCCCTTTGGGGAGTTTTTGGCAAACCCACTTCTCCCCGGAAGCATACTTATCTTCTCCCTGGCTCCTCTGCTCCCCAGGCTCGGATGCAACTCTTGGGTTCCCCACTGTCAACATCCACTTTGACACAGCAGAAGCCTGCTCCCCTTGCATCACATGATCTATTAACATGATTCAAGGGGAGCAGGTCACTGCTGCAGCCAGTGATTGGCTGCAGCAGTGTCAAAGTGTATGTTGACAGAAGACCCAAGAGAGGCAGTTGAGGCCAGGCAGCGAAGAAGTCAAGACCTGTAGTACAACAGATCTGGGAGTATTTGCAAATGTTTTACTATGTATTGTAATTTTATGTTTATGCCATTCTTTCAAGAAGAAGTATGGTTGGCAATGGTTCGCAGGAACAGGGCTAACCACCCTGTTTCTCCTCACTTGGTAGGAGTGGGCATGTCCTACTTCCTGCCAGGAGAGGGAGTTCAAGTCCAGACAGCGTGAAGGAAGGAAGGAACTGTATGCAGTTCTCCTGTGAGATCTTTGCCCCAGGGAAATTGCTAGACTCAAGAACACTGCTTCCAAGAAGTTTCAGTGTGCCTAGACAGCAGAATGATAAGCAAAATTACAGTTTTACAGACCCTGCTGCTGGTGAGGGAAAACAGGTCACACACCCATCACCTAGAACAACCACCAGGCCATAATAACTTCAAGCCTGTATAACATAGTGGACATCTATGTCGACAAGTGCCTGCAAGTTGCATTAAACTGCCCTTCAATCAGCTAAAATACCTCCTTATCTGGTGCCAGAAACTGCACTTTGTACTTAATGCTGCTGGATGTGCCACAAGTTATATTTTGCACTTTGTAAAGAGAGACTGTTATATGTTTACTTCTGGTCTGATTCTTCAAACCATCTTTCCACTGCACTGATCCCCAGGGAGCAATGGCCTGAGGGAGTACACTGTGGCACAATCAGGGCCAGTACCATGCCTATCCATGCCTATCCTCTGCAACGTCTGCTCAAGGGCTCGCTGCAGACCCAGCACCAAAGAACAGGTAAATAAGCTTCCCTTTGCAGCTCTGTCCAGGATGGGGGGTTTGACAAAACCCTCTTAAAGGTGGCCAACCCCTTTAATTTTTCCAAGTATAAATGACATAAATGAATTTTGCAGATATATCTTAAAAATAAAATTCTTGCACATCTGTTCCATTGATTTGGGAATTGTCATGGATATTGGTACTGTTTGTTTCTATTTTATTTGCATTCTATTTTATTCTATAGCTATGTACTGTACTTTCAAGACATGTAATATAAATCTGATTTCTTGTATAAACGCTCATATTTTCTGTATGCACCTTTTGATATATGTTTACAATGTATGCTGAACAGAAACTGCAATGTATTTAACTCACTTCATAATAAAACTGGGAAAAAGAGAAACTGATAGTTTTATTTGTTAAAAATGCCATATCTTATCGTTCTTTCCATGCAATTACTGTATGCCCTTGGTCCTTAAAGGGGTTGTCTGGTGTAGGAGCTGACAACTCCAATGGTCATAACCTGTGCCCAGGGAACAAAAAAAAAAACTCCTCTGTCCGCAGTCCCACCATTTCCGCTCCACTGCCTCATTCCAGGTACTGCCAAACTGGAAGTGGTTTGGTCCCGTAACCGAAGTGGCAAATCACTGGCCTCAGCAATTGCATGTGCTAGAGCAGCACACCATAGCATATGTGACTATTGAGGTCAGTGATTGGCCCTAATAGACCAAGACTCTTCTGGTTTGGCAGGGCCCAGAAGCACTGTCAATGAGGAATGATGGGACTGCAGACAGGTAATTTTTTTATTTTTATTATTGGGCACAGATAATGACTAGTGTTGAGTGAATTGAAGTCAAACAAATCGACTTCGATCCAAATTTCCGGAAAATTTTTATTTTCCGTGAATCCAAATTTCCTTGTATAATGTCCAAGAGTGCCATTATCACTCTCTGGCACCTTTCTACTGTGACAAGGGCCCACTATGGAATATGTGGGGAAATATCCTTATTAAAATATAACTTTTATACGATATGCAGTAAAATACAATACACCAGAGGATGCATCAACATAACAGACATACAAACATGTAAGGGGTTCAATAGTAGATACCCCACTACTGGTAGAGCAAAGGTAAGTAATAGAAACTGCCGCGCCTGTGTGGACGCAAGCAGTCTTACCCGACCAACCAGGTGGCTATGATCAGCGTGGCTTTGATGATGCATGGACCGGACGGAGTCTTGTATAGACGTGCAGTCAGAGGGAGTCGTGATGCTGTGCCCTATCTCATCCTGGATGCTTGGGGAAGGGGGCTGCTCCCATACTGCCTGTCTACACAGAGCACTCGCCCTAGAAAGGGCGACCCTGTCAGAATACCTGTCCCTAGTTATGGACCTGATCACTAGCACTATTAAAAATGCAGATTCTACAGACCTCCCGACGTGGCACGTTTCTGTCCTGTCGACTCCTCAGGGGAAATAAGTACATGTAGGAAAAGACAACATGTACCATATGCAACCGCAGGTAAAAAGGAGAGAAACCCTGCAGTCATATGGTTACAAAAATGAGGCTCTAATAACTGAAGTGAGAGCCTATGGACTGACACCCCTGGTGCAGGAGTGCCGTGCTGCAGAAGGATAGAGGTTCCTCTGCTCGTTGGTGTGTGGGGATATGGTGGTCCTCACTTAAGGTAATGTCCCTCTAGTTCAGGGGGTTCCTCAACAACTACCAGCCACACTGATACATACCTTCATGGGATTTAAATAGAGCCCATACGCGCCTCTCCTTAGAAGACCGCCCTGTGATCGTCCGCGTCGGCGTCTGACGTCACGCGCATGCGCCACGCGACAACACTTCAGACGCCGGCGCCTATACCACATGATAGCGGCGGCCAATCATATGGGGAGGCAGAGGGCCTAGTCGGTTGCCTTAGAGACCATGTCAACAGATAAGCAACCGCACAGTACGTCTCCTGATAGAGGCGTCTATGATAGCGCTATGACACAAAATCTTAGCAAGATTAGACTGACATTTCTTGCAGGAGTATAGGAGACAAGGTAGGTCACAGAGAATACTGAACATAATGCCGAGTGTATAAGGGACAACTAGGTATATCATATAGGCTCCTCCTATCAGTTTGAATGAGATTACGCCGATTATATAGGAGACACCTAGATGTATAACAAGGCTCCTCCCCGCAATTTATATAAAGCACCCAAAGTCTAGCCTTTCATTAAGGCCCAGGGGTGCAGAAGTTTTAAAATCAGTTTGAGGGTTTAGTAAGACCGCAGAGTGCACCTGTCTTTGCTATTATTTTGTTATATTGTTATATTGATTATGACATCCACACAATTGCTACCTTGTGTAGGATGTCTATTGTGGTACTTGTGGTTCGCTGCGGGCATCCTCCACCGTATGCATTTTTGCTGGGGATTGCCATTAGCAACGGGCCACAAGTGCAGGATTTGCTCCCCTATATATATGCACGACTGTGTGTGGGTTTGAGCACCTCCTGCTAATACCACGCTAGTCTTTTCAGTTTGTATATATAGAGATTCTTGGAGGTGTATAAACTCCAATTTAAATGTGCCTGTTTTCCATCTACAGGCCGCATTTAGGTGCACCTGTGAGGCCTGGGACATACCAGCCAGTCTTGAGTGGGACTCGCAGACTCCTCCCTCCTCCCATTGCAAGCATGGTTACATGCTGGAGGTAACTGGTGAGTTGTTTGTGAGTCGGCCTCATGCTCCTGTAATTTGCCCACTGGCTCCTGGTATTGCCCATACGGCCCAGTTAGGAGAGTGTTAGGTCCCGGGCTACTTGAGAAACCTTGGCGTGGTGCCCGGGCTTAGACATGTTCTACACCGTAGGACATGTTGACTAATCTCTCAATTTTAAAATCAGTTTGAGGGTTTAGTAAGACCGCAGAGTGCACCTGTCTTTGCTATTATTTTGTTATATTACTAAAAAGGTATACTTAATTACAAAAAGCTAAAAGAAATAAGACATACATAAACGTGCACAAAACAGTATAAAAATAAAAGGATAAAAAGCAGAAAGGTTTTTACTCAACGAATTGTGTGGTCAGAGTTCCTTCTGGTGGTTGTCCCAGAAGGTGAGATACTGGTTATGTGGGCATGCTGGCTGTCATGGATGAGATGTTCAGACCCCCTACGGTGCCCACATCACGCGGAATGCAATGATCACAATTATTAATACGTGAGTTGTATCAGAGATGAGTTATTGCTTATGAGATATTTTCTTCATCCTCTGGCACTGTATTTGAAAAGCTTCTGGGCGCCTGCGGGGTGAGGTTCCAGGCTGTCTGAGTGGCTGCATTTCCAAGAACCACCTTCTTTACTGAAAGTATCCTTTCCTTCTCAATTCACATTGATTCCTTTCTTTGTCCCTGGAGACAGGCCTGGAGAACTATCAGTGACACATAGTCTGATGTCAGTAACAGCTCTGAATTTATTCTTGACCATATGGGCCTTTTATACATCCATCCATACATACAAGAACAGCTGCGGCTCTCATTACAATAGTGCTGACTAGGAACAGTTCCTTATACAGACAGAAGGTCAATGTAAATATATATTCACCCTCTAGTATGATGTCACCCAACCTCCTGTCCTTCATACAGATCATATAGCTTATTCTATTTAACCCTTCAATTACCACTTGCAAAGGGCCAATTTTTTAACATTCAGTTGATAAACTGATTTCCTCCAAGGGTAATGTACATTCTAACTGCAGGCCCAGACAGAACGGCACATACAATCACAGAATGGCATGAACATATATAGGATCACACGGCAGATATAAAACATACACAGATAATAAAAGTTATGAGAATTGTTGTCCATTTCTCACAGGCATCACAACAAAAACTTTCATAACATCTTAAAGGGACCCCTAGCTGTCACTAACAGGATTCGAACAGTACCAATCTGTGTGCCTATGAACTTATTAGCCAATTGGATTTACGAATATACCGTCAGAAATGACTTTGATGTGTTTACTGCGCTGGCATCTGTAACATCCCAGAGTATGTCACTAAAACTCTTTCTCCCCGCTGCATCATGTTAAGTGTATGTATATTGTCATCTGGTATAAGTTTGCATCACTCTCTCCATAATGTGCATTATCCAGGCCTGTTTTATGTATTTTGCTGTAATTCCAATGTACACCAGCAGGTGGCAGCAGTATGTAGCAGACCATAGCCAGTTAGTATCTCTAGCCTGGAATAGTCCATTCCAGGTTACTCTCCCCTGTGTGAGCAGAAGTGGGATGTTCCCATGTCCTGTCTCATGAGGAGGAGAAGAAAGTTAGTTAGTGTGTACCAGCCCCCTCCTTGGGGAAGGCTGTGCTGGTGGGAGCTCCCAGACACAGGGATCCCAACCTAGGATCCAAGCCTCGGTTGAGGCCCAGGATCACTCTTCCCAGCCTGAGTCATCTACCTCAGTGCTGGTTGACAAGCAAGCAGCCATCTCCAGAACTAAAGATTTTCAGGAAGAAGCCATCATACCCTGCGAGCAGTCCTGTGAGTACTTATCCAAAGACCAGGAGAAGCCAAATTCCTCCTTCAGCTAGTCAGGCCCATATCAAGCAGACTACAGACAGAGCAGAAGACAGATACCTGCCAGTTCTACTAGGCATATGATAAGAAGCAGAATACATATAGATTCCTGCTGGGACCCAAGACTATTGCTGTAATTTGTATGGATCAAAGCTGCTACTCAGTAAAGACGAGTTGGAGCATATTACTTGTTTGGATCTCGTTTACTGCTATCAAAGTTACTCAATTACTCCTACTGACCACACTCAAATTTTATTGCAAGTGAGCCAGGATCCAGGAATCCAGCCGTACCAAGGTAGGAGACACCGTTGACACTACCATACCTACTATACAGAGACATTATCCCCACTCTGGCATTCCTCACCTGGTACGTGAGTTATAACATCTTAAAGGGCCCTGAGACTATAACCTGCGCACATTGCAATTGGCGTCACAAACTAAAAACCATTAATTTTGCGCCAGTGTGCATTAGTCACAATCCGGCTTACTGCATATTCGAATAGTTAGTCTGACATTTTTGCTTGTAATGGCGCAGCTTCTTCATGCCCAACTAGAGTGGGAAAATCCAGGAACGCCCCCAGTTAAAGCGGGAAACTCTAGCCCTGCCTAGACTGCTGTGTGCATAAAGGAAGTGAAAGCTCCTCCCCTCAAGCCCCTCCTTCTTCTCTACTTTGCCAAGAGAACAGAGCAACAAGATGGCGACTAAGCCGCACCAGAAGCAGACTACCCCGAAGTCCAATTGAGAGAAGATGCTCTCTGGAGATGACTTCCTCGACTTGAAAGAAGCTGTGGAGGAGATCCGGCTCCCGCAACTTGTTCGGGGATCCGGGACAGAGAAGCCCGTAGTCCCCACGCCAGCTGGCGCAGAGGAGGCGGTCAGAGTTTCCACTCCGCCGCCCAGAAAACACGGCTCATTCGAAGCACTGAACCTAATTGTCCCACGAGAAATTACTGCCCGTGCCCGCAACATGTGGGAATATAGAAAGGCCATAGAGAATTGGGCCATAAAAGTCTGGGACCATCCTCAGCCCTGGGACCCCGTCTTCGAAAGAAGGACCGGGAGCATCATGTGGTTCACCGTAGAACGAGGGTCCAGGTTTGTGCAAGACAGTGTGACAGCGTGGGAACTGTATGTGAATCGGCCCTCAGTGAAGCGGGCGTATCTCCTGCAGGACCGTCACAACCTTTATAAGGGGGACATACTGGAGTACACCCCCATGGAGTCGCTACAAGGCCCATTCGCGATGGCGGTGATTTGTTTGCTCAAGCCAATGATACCCCTGACCAAACCAGATGAGTGGCCGGACGATCCAAAGGCCATCTGTAGGGTACGCTGTTTGCAGGAAACACCTGATGGAGTACTTCTCTTCAGGGAGAGACCCCAACCAGAGCCGGAGCCGCTTATTCTAGGTTTGCCAACACCCCCAGCATGTCAAGTGTGCTGTGTGACTACGGCCATCACATCCATCCAGCCGACAGTAGTGTTCTAACTGCCTTGGAAAATGGCCGCCGCTCCGGGATCATCATTGAGTGAGGATCACTTACCTTTCCACTACAGCCGGAGGTACTGGACCCATTCAGGATGGCAAGAGAGTCCGCCCCGTGAAACAAAAAGTTGCGGCCCAAGTGAAGAGAGTGACCACCCGGTCTATGCCGAGCTCCACCACAGGAGGGCAGTGGCGCTCCACCACCCAAGCTCGTCTGGACTATCAAAGGCGGGACTGACCTTTGATGAGCTTTTCAAGCTCAAGCAGCGAGGAGAACCTTAAATCCCTCCTCTAAAGAGCTGCTCCTTCTCAAGATGATTGACTAAAGAACTACTGACTTTTGGGAACCACCCCGTGGACTGTGTCTGAAGGGTGAGGGTGTGTTGGCGTGTTTAATATGTTTTTGTTTGCAGTTTACCCTTGGTTTTGGCCCTCACCGGGATGGCCATGAGAGCTAGGACGCCCCCATATTCAGTTGTAGTTGCACTTAACAGTGCCAAAATCCCTTTTTTTCCCCCTTTTCAGGTTATTTGGTAGCCCCTTGTCCAAACGGTTCTCATGACTTGTGCTGCTACATTATTATTACCCATTTGGAATACAAATGACTTTCCTACCCATGTGAATTACAAATAACTTTGTGCCTTATGTGGATTACAAAGGACTTTCCTGCCCATGTGGATTACAAATATTACCTCATTTGGATTATTAATAATGTCATTGCTGTTCCGTTGGATTACAAATGACTTTGTTTGCACTTAAAGTTACAGTTCGGTACATTTTACCTTCAAGCACAGAAGAAGAAAGAGACTCTAATGTGGTTTTATGATTGCACTGATTTATTGTATTAAAATGTGCCTTATCCATTTGCACAAATTTCTCTATTTCAGCAAGGTTATAAGTATATTGTCCATTGCGTGTATTCTTTTTTAGGTACAACAATGTGATTTTATATGCATTTTGTATGGATTATGGTCCTTGCACTTTATTCAGGTCACCGGATAGTCAGCACTTAGTTGCTTAGTCATTATGGACTGCCTCTGAGGACATCTGGCACGTCACAAGCAGATCTAACGTCACCGTTGCTCATTATGGACTGCCTCTGAGGACGCAGAATACTAATGGTTCCTGAGTGACATAGCCTATTGCTACACAGAGAAACCAAGTGATAAAGTCACAAGCAGGTCTAACATCGTGAAGGGAAACCCGTTTGAGAGCCTTGTGTTGAGCCAAGGTTATTTGAGTCCTAAGGCCCTGCGCACTGCCTTAAGGAAAAATGTGTAGTTAGCTACCTGTATGATCATCAAGGTGACCGTGCGAAAAGCTATATATAGACCTTGGTGCTTGGAAGGGATTACAGGATGAAGCCACCCTTCTGTTTGGCGTATAATGCAATGTGGAGGGATTAAAGTACATGACACCCCCACACTCCATATGCGACTAAGACCAAGTCGTGGAGTATTGACCGCTTTGTGCAGTAAGACTTGAGTCGTACTTAATAAAGTGAAGTACATTTATTGAGTGGTAGCCATCTTCTATGTTAGTATGTCAGTCTAGTTTCATGCAGCACTTTGTATTATTTGTTGGTACCTTAAGAGCATATTTATATTGATATTTGTAGTTACCCTAAGCACAAGCCGAAGGTGGCTTGGTTCTTAAGTGCCGGGGAATGTTATACCCCAGAGTGGCATTACCACCTTTTTGTGCCCCTCTACTGTCTCCTACGGTTGATCCTGTTTCATCATGTGTATTTATTCCAGATCCTGCACAATGTGTATTGCAATTCTATGGAAATGTTATCTGGACATGTAATGTGCCTGATTTACCAGCAGATGGCGGCAACAATGGCAGAGCTAGTTTTTCTAGAGTGGAGCCTTCTATCCATTCTAGCCCTTGCTAGAGAGGGAGGTGTTAGTTAGAGTTAGTTGAGAGTATCCCCTGCAAGGGGAAGGCTGTGTTCCTGCCAGCAGAGCACTGTCTGCTCTGCTGGGCCCAGAGGCCTAAGCTGAATGCCTCCAGAGTCGAGAGTAAAGATTCCCTGAATAAGGATACAGAGACAAAGAGAGATAAAGCTAAAGATACCAAGACAGAGATAAAGAGATAAAGATAGAGTCAGACGACAAAGCTAAGTACAGCAGAAAGGAAAAGTTTATATTTAATCCTATCAGCAGAGCCAGAGAAAGTGACAGATGTAGCAGAGCCGAATGTGTTTGCCTGCCAGAATTTAAGCCAAAGCCTGTTGGTAACCAAAATAAAGTTTCGAAGATTGTTCCTCTGATGCAAGTTTATTCAAGTAAAGCTGTTTACAATGTTAATGCAAGTCTGAACTCAATTCATTTCTTCATCCCATTCAACAACTAACCCTTGCTCTGCAGCACCTGGGGTTCCAGGATATCCAGGTATGAGCACCGTGACAAGTGCACAGCCACAACACCTAAAGGGACATTATAGGCAACCCTTACACCACTCTTGCATTCCTACACCTGGGTATCACCATCACCATCTACTTAGGGGGGACCCTGTCCCTCATTGCTGAAATGCAACTGGCGTCACAACAAAAACTTTCATAACATCTTAAAGGGATCCCTAGCTGTCGATGAAAGCCTCTCCCCATCCCCCACCCCCAGCTCACAGAAAGTACTTAATCAAAAAGTAAAAAAGGACAAGTAAAGGATTTCTTTATTTGCATCATACATTATTTTATTTAGCAAGAAAAAAAAAACAGAAGCTCTCACAAGTATCTACAATATCCCCATTTTGTTTCTTTAATGAGAACAGCTTTAAACATTAATTCATTAATCAGCAAAAATCTGAACCTCATTGTACAAAATCAGCAATGACTTTCCTTGATTATCTGCATTATTTTTTTATGCATAAATTATAAAAATGCAAACATCCAGTAAATATATCCTAAACAATATGAAGGACAGACAAAGTGGTTCTGTACAGTTGTAAAAGGGCACAATTTGTATTGATTGTTGCATATGGTAGAACGTCTGATGTTTTATCAAATATGGGACAATCTAATAAGAATTCTTGTATATGCCCGAGAACCAATAATTTTGTGGCAATATTCTCTAATAAATCATGTTTTAGATACCATAGAGACAGTCACTTCAGTTATTCATGGATTTATTCAGAGGGTGGTGGTGGGGGGCAAGAGTACCACCCATTTCCCCTGAACCAGGCAACATAGCCAACTGCAGACCCCTTTTGTAAGACCTAATATTGCCAAATCCTACCTTTTGTCATATTTAAAATTAATTATGTCTGAAAACTGATATTTATCACTGTTTGTGTTAGCTAGTCGGAAAAAAAGAAATGACTAGCACAAAGTGTGTGTATTAGACAGCAGCCCTGATTCCTGCTTGTCTTGGGTTTAGATATAACCCTATTTTATTCTGTGGGGTGCAGGTTGTCTTAAAGGGGTTGTCTGTGTGTTTAATGCAGATGACCTGTCCCGATTTTTCAATTTTCATTGTTAGTACCGTAAGTATACAGGAGGTACATGTACCGTACAAAGAAAATCAGACATTACAGAGTAATGAACTAATTAATCATTTAATTGAGGAATGATGGATATACTACAAATAACATACAATCAATCAAATAATACAATGAGAAAATAGGGACGACACAAGAGGTAAAAGTGCTTGTAATCTACGATGGTCCAGCCATCTTTTATATACTGCAGTATAAAACCAGATGAGCCAGTCACCCAGTATGAAGGAATGAGGTTCTGAGGAATAATGCTGATAAAAGGGTAAAAGAGTCAGGTCTTGGAAATGGGAGTGGGAGGTTTTGATTATGGAGGAGATTAATCTTACATCATTTGCAGAATTTAGAGTACGTAGGGTGGTATACAGAGATGAAGGAGATATAGGCAGGTTTGAGTGGTAAGTTTAAAGGGGTTGTGCAGTGGTATAATTTTGATGACTTATACTCAAGATCATCAGATCTGGGGGAGGGGTCTGACCTCCCAGCACCCTGGTCGGTTGGTTGTTTGAAGGGGTTGTGGCGCATGTGTGAGGGTTGAGTCCTTTTCGATGTTTACCTGCACGCCTTCCTTGTAGCAGCAGTGCAGTGTAATTCAAACTGCTCGTTCCATTCACTTAAATGGGACAAGCAGCTTTATTTAATCTGCACGTGCACAAGGTCCGCAACCCCTTCAAACAGGGTGTCAGAAGTCGGACCTCTGCTGATCTGATATTGTTGACATGTCCTGACGACAGATCATCAGTATTATACGATTACATAACTTCTTTAAACTGAATTCTAAAAAGAACAGAAAACCAGAGCAGTGACTGGCACAAGGAAGAGACATTGGAGGAGCGGTTGCACAGAACTATGAGCCTGGCTACTGCATTCAGGGAAAGGGTTGGAAAGGTGGTGATGGTCAATTGTAGAGTTGAGCGAACCTGCCTTTTGGCAGGTTCAAATTCGGGGTTTAAGTGAATTACATCATTCTCACGGAATCCATCACGTAATTCAATGAAAGTATTCCGTATAATACAAGTGTATGGCCAGCCCCGAGGGTTTCGTTCTTCATTTGCATTATGACAGCATGCAAAACGGAATGCCACTAAAGGCATTCCATTTGGCATGCCAACATTGAATTACGTTATGGATTCCGTGAGAACGGAATTCATTACATAATTCACTTAAACCCCAACCCCGAACTCGACCTGCCAAAAGGCAGGTTGGCTCAACTCTAGTCAATTAGTAATAAATACTTAGACCCCAAGGCAAAGTGCTGATAACAGTATCTAGACTGTTTTAGGAAAGCGCATGTGCATTAGCTATGATATTTGTGACCATAAATAATTATGAAGAATAAGGCTAACGTTTCTATCATCCACTTTGTGGATCAATATAACAGATACTCAATAAAAAAGGAAACAAGATAAAATTGTGGAACGAATGTGGACCCAGTCATACGGTCGTATCTACTGTATTTTGGTCATACAACATTGACAAACTGGTTAATTTCCACTGGATGGGCCATCAATCTATTGTGTCTAGGGGCAGCATGACAGACCACACATTGTGGAAAAGAAGGACGAGGCAAGTCTGATTTCAACATGTTCGAGCATCTCTTACCCTGGAAGATAAGCGTTACCAGAAATGTCTGGTATCGGTATCTCCCTCTCCCTGTTGAAATTAACATGCATACTCAGCCAATCCAAGTGTTTGTGTTTAGATACAGTACTACCTATGTTTAGGTAAAGTGGTCTCATATACAGGGCTATATGTTTGAAGCACTGTATCATACACAAGCTCATTCCTACTAGGAATGGCAACATCATCGTAGTAACTGCTTGTGGCTCTAGGAATATTGATCTCGTAAAATGATCCAGGACCACTGTCTGATCTTCTTTCTACTTGTTTCTAATAAAAAAAGAAAACATAACTTATTATTATTTCCTTATTTTCCCACAAAATCAATAATTTCCTAGTTTATGAAGTGTCTTTTTTTGTCTAAGCTGTCTCTTAGTCTTGTCTGCTTGATAATTCCAATTTGGTGACACAGCCTTACAAAGGATTTACGTTGTGTGGATCTACAATATGGCGTCTATAGATTGCTATGACCTTACACTTTACCTCTTTGAGCCCTCAGTAGTTTCTTAACACCTTAAGGGCCTTGCCATTTTTCACCTTAAGGACCAGGCCGTTATTTGGAAACTTGACATGTGTAACTTTATGTAGTAATAACTTCAGAATGCTTTTACTTATCCAAGCCATTCTGAGACTGAGTTTTCTCGCAACACATTGTACTTCATTGTACAATTTTAGTCAATATAATTCACCTTTACTTATTAAAAAAATACCAAATTTACAGAAAATTTTGAAAAATTAGCCATTTTAAATTTTTTTATTTATCTGCTTTTAAGGCAGATATTGATACATCATAAAAGAGTTACTACTTTACATTTCCTATATGTCCACTTTCAGGTTTGCATCATTTTGTAAATGTAATTCTATTTTTTTAGGATATTATAAGGCTCAGAATTTTAGAAGCAAGTTTTTACATTTTTAAGAAAATTTCCTAAACCCACTTTTTTAAGGACCGCTTCAATTCTAAAGTCACTTTGTGGGGCTTACATAGTGGAAACCACCCATAAATGACCCTATTGTAGAAACTACACCCCTCAAGTTATTAAAAACTGATTTTACAAACTTTATTAACCCTTTAGGTGTTCCAAAAGAATTAAAGGAAAAAGGAGATAAAATTATAAAATTTCACTTTTTTGGCAGATTTTCCATTTTAATTCATTTTTTCATGCAACACATCAAGGGTTAACAACCAAATAAAACTCAATTTTTATTACCCAGATTCTGAAGTTTACAGAAACACCCCACATGTGGTCGTAAACTGCTGTACGGGCACACGGCAGGGAGACAATTTTAGTCAATATAATTCACCTTTACTTATTAAAAAAAATACCAAATTTACAGAAAATTTTGAAAAATTAGCCATTTTAAAAATTTTTATTTATCTGCTTTTAAGGCAGATATTGATACATCATAAAAGAGTTACTACTTTACATTTCCTATATGTCCACTTTCAGGTTTGCATCATTTTGTAAATGTAATTCTATTTTTTTAGGATATTATAAGGCTCAGAATTTTAGAAGCAAGTTTTTACATTTTTAAGAAAATTTCCTAAACCCACTTTTTTAAGGACCGCTTCAATTCTAAAGTCACTTTGTGGGGCTTACATAGTGGAAACCACCCATAAATGACCCTATTGTAGAAACTACACCCCTCAAGTTATTAAAAACTGATTTTACAAACTTTGTTAACCCTTTAGGTGTTCCAAAAGAATTAAAGGAAAAAGGAGATAAAATTATAAAATTTCACTTTTTTGGCAGATTTTCCATTTTAATTCATTTTTTCATGCAACACATCAAGGGTTAACAACCAAATAAAACTCAATTTTTATTACCCAGATTCTGAAGTTTACAGAAACACCCCACATGTGGTCGTAAACTGCTGTACGGGCACACGGCAGGGAGACAATTTTAGTCAATATAATTCACCTTTACTTATTAAAAAAATACCAAATTTACAGAAAATTTTGAAAAATTAGCCATTTTAAAAAATTTTATTTATCTGCTTTTAAGGCAGATATTGATACATCATAAAAGAGTTACTACTTTACATTTCCTATATGTCCACTTTCAGGTTTGCATCATTTTGTAAATGTAATTCTATTTTTTTAGGATATTATAAGGCTCAGAATTTTAGAAGCAAGTTTTTACATTTTTAAGAAAATTTCCTAAACCCACTTTTTTGAGGACCGCTTCAATTCTAAAGTCACTTTGTGGGGCTTACATAGTGGAAACCACCCATAAATGACCCTATTGTAGAAACTACACCCCTCAAGTTATTAAAAACTGATTTTACAAACTTTGTTAACCCTTTAGGTGTTCCAAAAGAATTAAAGGAAAAAGGAGATAAAATTATAAAATTTCACTTTTTTGGCAGATTTTCCATTTTAATTCATTTTTTCATGCAACACATCAAGGGTTAACAACCAAGTAAAACTCAATTTTTATTACCCAGATTCTGCAGTTTACAGAAACACCCCACATGTGGTCGTAAACTGCTGTACGGGCACACGGCAGGGAGCAGAATGAAAGGAGCGCCATATGGATTTTAGAGGGCACAAGGGCACACGGCAGGGCACAGAATGAAAAGAGCGCCATATGGATTTTGAATTTCACTGGGATAATTTTAAGTTGCCATATGACATTTAAAGACTCCCTGATGCACCCCTAGAGTGGAAACTCCAAAAAGTGATCCCATTTTGGAAATTATATGATAAGGTGACACTTTTATTGGTACTATTTTGTGGTATATATGACTTTTGATTGCTCTATATTACACTTTTTGTGAGGCAAAGTAACCAACAAATGGCTGTTCTGGCACAGTTTTAATAAAAAAAATTACTGTGTTCATCTGACAGATTAGATCATGTGCTATTTTTATAGAGCAGGATGTTATGGACACGACAATACCAAATATGTCTACTTTTATTTTTCTTTTGTTTCAGTTTTCCATAAAAATGCATTTTTTAAATAAATCATGTTTTTGTGTCTGCTTTTTCTGAAAGCCATATTATTTATATTTTTCGTGCGATTGGTACTATTTTGGAGTACATACTACTTTTTGATCATTTGGTATTACACTTTTTGTGATGTATGGTGACAAAAATTTTTATTTTTGTATGGTTTTTATTTTTGTTTTTTTATGGCTTTCACAATCATGTGATATTTTTATAGAGCAGGTTGTTACAGGTATTGTCACAGATGTGACAATACCTAATATGTCTGTTTTTTAAAATATATTTTGGTTTTAAACAATAAAAGCATTTTTGAAACAAAAAAAATGATGTTTTAGTGTCTCTATTTTTTGGGCGATTGTCTTACTTAGGGACTCATTTTTTGCGGGATGAGATGATGAATTGATTGGTATTATTTTTGGCTTTTTTTTAGCACAATTTTTATGATTTTTTTTATGGTGTTCACCAGACGGGTTAGGTCATATTATATTTTTATAGAGCAGGTTGTTATGGATGCGGAAATACCTAATATGTCAGGGTTTTTGATGTTTTTGTGTCTCCATTTTCTGAAAGCCATATCTTTTTTATTTTTTGGGAAATTGTCTTAGTTAGGGTCTCATTTTTTGCTGGATTGGTATTATTTTTGGGTACATATGACTTTTTGATCACTTGGTATTACACTTTTTGTGATGAAAGGTGACAAAAAAAATCTTTTTTTTAGCACAGTTGACCAGACGGGGTGGATCATGTGATATTTTTATAGAGCAGGTTGTTATGCACGCGTTGATACCCAATATGTCTGTTTTGTTTTTTTCAATTTTTTTTACAATTTTATATGTCTCTTTTTATGGGAAAGGGGCCTTTTTTTTAATTGAAACTTTACTTTTTTTATTGTTAAAATCACTTTTATTATGTTTTATTTTTGTCCCACTATGGGACTTCAACATTACAGGGTCTGATCCCTGTTTCAATGCAGCACAATACATCTGTATTGTACTGCATTGACTATCATGGCCTCATAGGCCTCCGTACTTGCCGGGCCCCAAGGCCTTTGAATGGTTTGGGGCTGCCATGGCAACCATGGGGTCCCCGCCACCGCGATCAGCACTGACCATGGCAAATGGGTTAATCCACTGCCATCTGCGTTATCACCGAGGCTGGTGAATGCAGCAGGCATCCGGCTGTCAGTAACAGCCATACCCCGCCGTTGATCATGGCACCGCATGTGGGGAAAGAGAAGGACCGCAGGACAAGAATCTTGTCCTGGGTCCTTAAGGGGTTAAAGATTCAAATCCAATCCAATTCACAAAACAAGTAAAGAAAATATAGCATGGGTCATCACATACCATGCTGGTAATCTCTTCTAGAGGAATTGAGGTACAATATGGCAGCACACAGGTTCATGCACATGGCTGTATTAACCCCTTAGTGACCACTAATATGCCTTTTTACTGATTTAAACAAAGGGGGTTTTAGCTAAACAGCTGGCTTTAATCAATCATTGCATGTACCCAAAATGGTGCATTAAAAAGTATAACTTCCATTTCTACATGAATCCAACAGTACAAAAATGATGGCATTCTCAATTTGAGACCACATGTACAGAATGTAGATACTATCCCCTGGAAACAATGCCTCTCTGGAACATATCTATACGGCAGGGCCGGACTGGCCATAGGGACGGGCCAAACACAATCTGGCTGAGTTTTTTTTTTTAAATTAATGTGGCAGCAGCCGGGCAGGAGTGGAGATGAGCGCTTCCATTGTTGAAGCGTTCATCTCCATATTCATCTGTATCGCCGTCCTCAGGACAGCGATACAGATGAATGGAGCAGGGGAGAGGCATCTCCCTTGCCCATTCCTCTGATAGGCTACAGGCCTAGTGCCTGTAGCCTATCAGAGGCCGGTGCAGGCGGAGCGATGACGTCATCGCGCGTGCCGCCCGAGCCGTACAGCGCGGGACACAGGCCCGGAAGAGGCCTGCATCGCATCGCTGACAGCAGCATGAAGGTAAGTATATGAGTTTATTGTTTTTATTATTTAATTTTATACTATACTGTGGCAAGAAGGGGGGTGGGGGCCCTATATATTGGCACAATATAGGGGGGGTCGGCACTATGGAGAAGAGGGGAAGCACTATGGGGCCATATATACTGGCACAATATGGGGGGGCACTATGGGGCCCTATATACTGGCACAATATGGGGGGGACACTATGCAGAAGAGGGGAAGCACTATGGGGTCTTATATACTGGCACAATATGGGGGGGGTCGGCACTATGGAGAAGAGGGGAAGCACTATGGGGCCATATATACTGGTACAATATGGGGGGCCTATATACTGGCACAACATGGGGGGGCACTATGGAGAAGAGGGGAAGCACTATGGGGCCCTATATACTGGCACAACATGGGGGGGCACTATGGAGAAGAGGGGAAGCACTATGGGGCCCTATATACTGGCACAATATGGGGGGTACTATGGGGCCCTATATACTGGCACAATATGGGGGGACACTATGCAGAAGAGGGGAAGCACTATGGGGCCCTATATACTGGCACAATATGGGGGGGTCGGCACTATGGAGAAGAGGGGAAGCACTATGGGGCCATATATACTGGCACAATATGGGGGGCCTATATACTGGCACAATATGGGGGCACTATGGAGAAGAGGGGAAGCACTATGGGGGCCCTATATACTGGCACATTATGGGGGGGCACTATGGAGAAGAGGGGAAGGAGCACTATGGGGGGGATCTACTGGGGGCCCTATATACTGGCACGCATTATAGGTGGGCACTATGGAGAAGTGGGGGACAAGAGCACTATGAGGGCATTATATAGGGGCATTTAATACTGGCACCCATTTTGATGCCACTATGGAGAAGGGAGGAAAGGAGCATTATGGGGGTATCTATGTGGGGCAGTCTATAGGGGCATTTTATAGTGTAACATTATGGAGGGCACTATGGAGACGGGGAAGGAGCACTATGGGGGCATCTTCTAGGGGGACTATATAGGAGTATTTTATACTGCCACAAATTATAAGGTCACTATGGGCACCTAAGCTCAACTGGTGGCACTAAGTGTTTTTTATAGTGGCACACAGTACGGGTCATTGGAACACATGAGGGCACTCTGGGGACATTGGCTCTACTGGGGGCACTAAGAGGAGGTATTTCTTTATTACTGCCACACAACGGGGCATTTTTTTGTACTGGTGCACATTATAAGGGGGGTTCTACTGTCACACATTATAAAGAGAATTATTACTATCGGGGCATTATGGTGGGCTTTATTACAACTGGGGGACTATGGGAGCATTATTACTTGTGGGACACAATTACTGTTGGGGGCACTGTAGGAGCACTATTACTACTAAATGCACTCTGGCAAAGAAATAATTACTATTGTTGGGACTTTGGGAACACCATTACTTTGGGGGCACCCTGGCACAGCATCAGCTTAGCGCAGTTCTTTTTGCAGTATAGTTTGGGGAGCACAGCTTCTCAGTATTGGGGGTGCATGATGGGATGTTAATTGGAGGATGATGGAAAAGTAGGAAACTAAGATGTCCGTCAAACTCTGCAGAGACGTGAGATGGCTGAAAGAAATTATCACGGCGGTCTGGTCTGAATGGAGAAGATGAAGAAAGAGAACATCTACATCAGAGGAGACGTCACTGGATACAAGAGGTATGGGGCGCTGTATTAGGCTACTTTCACATCTGCGTTAGTGATCCTGGCAGGCTGTTCCAGCTGAGAATTCACTGGATCCGACACTGCTGGATGCAGACAGAATGCCCGCCAGCCCCATTAACTGGCGGGACATAAACCGCTGCATGCTGTGCTTTGTGTCCAGTCGATTCCTTGCATTTTCTGCCGGATTAGGTGGCCGGATCGTACTAAGACCCCTAATGTCACCTGGGGACCCCCAAAGAAGCTTGTGTGTTGGCTGAAGCCTTTCTATCTTACTGGTGGCTGGCCCTGCCTCTCAATTGTGCTTCCGGTTTTGGCTCCCCCCCTAGACTGCAAGGGGGTGGGGCCTGTTGGGGGTCATGTGATTGGGCTGCTCAGTCAAAAATGCCCGGGCCTATTTTTTGTCCCAGTCCAGCCCTGCTATACGGCAACACACAGAGGCTATGTGCCTTCGTACTAAGGCTAGGTTCACATCACCATTTAGCTTTCCTTTCCTTTGTCAGAAGAACACAAAAATAGAAAAAACATATTTTATTTTGAGCATCAGTTATGATCAATTAGCATCAGTTTTCACTTAAAATAACTGATCCGTCTTTTTAGAGCATGAGTTATGATCACTTTGCATCAGTTTGTGTCATTTCTATCACAGATCAATTAGGGCAAGTTTACATCACTGTTTATTTTTCCAATCTTCTGATCTGTCAGAAGAACAGAAAGATAAAGAAAAAACGGATCCTGTAAAAAAAATCAATTTTTTACATGATCTGTTTTTATTTTATTTTCCTGTTCTTCTGACGGATCAGGAGAACGGAAAACTAAACTGTGATGTTAACTCGCCCTTCAAAAGAACAGAAAGCTAAACCGTTATGTAAACTCAGCCTAAAGAGTTAAACAGGCTCTGTGCACTGGAATCTTTAATGGCAAATCCAACTTATTCTGCAGTATAATATTTTTGTATTGCAAAGTTCTTTTCATTTTTAGGTCACGTTTACATCACCGCTAGTAATTTCCATTGTTCTGCTCCGTTAGAGGAGGCGCTAACTGAAACCAATGGAGCCAAACAGAGCCCATTGACTATAATAGGGTTTGTTTGGTTTCTGTTCAGGTACTGCTTTTTAAACAGAAAAAAAATATCCTTTATAAAGGACTTTTTTTTTCTGTTCTTTTTAGGCCTTGCACACGACCGTTGTTTTATTCCGTGTCCGTTGCGCTGTTTTTCGTGATTTTCTGCGGACCCATTGATTTTCAATGGGTCTGTTGAAAACTCGGCTAATGCACCGTTTGCCATCCGCATCCGTGATCAGTGGTTCCAGTCCGTCAAAAAAATATAACCTGTCCTATTATTTTCGCGGAAAACGGTTTGCGGACCCATTCAAGTCAATGGGACCGCAAAAAACGCGGAGGCACACAAGATTGTCATCCGTGTCCGCGCGTCCTCGTCCGTAGGTCAGCCGCATCGGATCGCGGACCTATTCACTTAAATGAGTCTGCGATCCGCCCGTTCCGCAAAAAGATAGGACATGTTCCATCTTTTTGCGGAACGGAAGTACGGGACGCAACCCCACGGAAGCACTCCGTAGTGCTTCCGAGGGGTCCCGTTCCGTGCGGCCATTCCGCAATTCCGGATTTGCGGACCCATTGAAGTGAATGGGTCCGCATACGTGATGCAGAATGCACACAGAACTGTGGCCATGTATTGCGGCCCGCAATTTGCGGGCCGCAATGCGGCCATGGATCACACACGTTCACTCGTGTGAACTAGGCCTTAGACTTTTTTTTCACTTTCCTTTATGTCTGGTGGTCCTCTAAAAATAAAGGAAGACACACGGAAACAAAAACGGAAACGGATCACGGATCAACGGAACCCCGTTTTGCGGACCGCTAAAAATACTGTTGTGTGCATGAGGCCTTAGAGGAATCTGCAACCGAGGCCCCAAACAGAGCCTCCAACGCAGATGTGAATATGCCCTTACTGGAATAAACACTACATAGCTGAATTAAAAAAGTGTTGCTTTATAGAATTTGACAATAAAAACTTGAAGGTATTTTACCGGAGGCTTTATCTGTCTCTTGTAGAAATAGAAAATGGCTACGGCCAGTGCAATTATCAGCGCTACTCCACATGGTATTCCAACTGAAAGTCCAACTATCAATCCCTATAAAATGAAAATAAAAATGTGCAAAATATTTGTTCTAAAAACAAAAGTAAGAAACTAAATATTTTTTAATGCAATGCTAAATTCACAGACAGTTAGGAATATTTTGGGTAAACTGTAACATTACAGATGGAGTAAACACTCTAGGAATGGAAAGCTTATCAAAGACTGCTATGTACAGTGCCTTGAAAAAGTATTCATACCCCTTGTACTTTACCACTTTTTTTTCCACATTACACCCACAAATTCTAATGTATTTTATTGGGATTTTATTTTATGTCCTAGACCAACACAAAGTAGCAAGTACGTGTGAAGTGAAAAGAATATGATACATAGTTTTCTAAATTTTTAATAAATAAAAATCTGAAAAGTGTGGCGTGCATTTGTGTTCAGCCCCCTGTACTCTAATACACCTAAATAAAATTTAGTGTGACCAATTGCCTTCAGAAGTCACCAAATTAGTAAATTGAGTCCATCTGTCGGTAATTTAGTCTCAGTATAACTACAGCTGTTCTGTGAAGGCCTCAGAGGTTTGTTAGAGAACATTAGTGATCAAACAGCATCGTGAAAACCAAGTAACACACCAGACAGGTCAGGGATAACATTGTGGATAAGTGTAAAGCAGGGATAGGTTATAAAAAATAAAAAATACCAAGCTCTGAACATCTCACGGAGCACTGTTCAAACCATCATCCAGAAATGGGAGTATAGTACAACTGCAAACCTACCAAGATATGGCTGTCCACCTAAACTGACAGCCCAGACAAAGAAAGAACTAATTAGAGAAGCAGCCAAATGGTCCATGGTCACTCTGAAAGAACTGCAGAGATGTGCATCTCAGGTGGGAGAATCTGTTCGCAGGACAACTATTGGTGGTATACTCCACAAATCTGGCCTTTATGGAAGAGTGACAAGAAGAAAGCCATTTTTGAAAGCAAGCTATATAAAGTACCATTTGCAGTTTCCCACAAGCCATGTACGGCACACAGCAAACATGTGGAAGAAGGTGCACTGGTCAGATGAGACCAAACTTGAACTTTTTGGCCAAAATCCAATACACTATGTGTGGTGGTAAATTACCACTGCACATCACCCTGAACACACCATCCCCACTGTGAAATATGGTGGTGGCCCCGTCATGCTTTTCTTCTGCAGGGACAGGGAAGCTGGTCAGAGTTGATGGGAAGATGGATGGAGCTAAATGCAGGGTAATCCAGAGCTACAATGGAATGGTCTAGATTATGTGTTAGAATGGCCCAAAGTCCAGATCTAAATCCCACTGAGAATCTGTGGCAAGACTTGAAAATTGCTGTTCACAGACGCTCTCCATCCAATCTGACTGAGCTTGAGCCATTTTGCAAAGAAGAATGGGCAAAAATGTCAGCTCTAGATGTGAAAGCTGGTAGAGACATACCCCAAAAGACTTGCAGCTGTAATTTCAGAGATAGATGGTCCTACAAAATATTGACTCAGGGGGGTTTAATACAAATGCATGCCATACTTTCCAGAAGTGTCATTTAATGTCACATAAAATACATTTAAGTTTGTGGGTGTAACGTGAAAAAATGTGGAAAAGTTCAATTGGTATGAATACTTTTCCAAGGTACTGTATTTCAGAAGGCATGGGGCTCGTTGGTACTATTTTAATTTTTTTTTTGTTTTGTTTTGTGTGGAAAAAGATGATTAATGTCTGGCAGTTAGATTAATCAGTCTACTGGTGTGAGGAAAGTAGAAATGGAGAAAATGATTATATTTCCTTCCATTTTTCTTTCTTCCTCCCTTTTCTTTTTGCTTGTGTTGTTTTTTTTTTTTGGATTTTCATTATATTATTTGTATGCTATGATATTTAAAGGGTTTCTGTCACCACACTTTTCACTATTAAACAGGCTGACATCATACATGTGCAAATGTCACCTGAATTTAACTCTCCTATTCTTTTTTTTTCAGTGTTCCCCTGTTTTTGTGCAATTATAACTTTTATTATATGCTAATTAGCCTTTAGAAGCAGGGGGGGGGGGGGTTGCACCTTTTTCCACTCCCTTCTACTCTTGATTGACAGGGCTAGGCCAGCGTTGGTCTTTTCCTGCCAGCCCTGTCTGCCGGGGAAATCTCGCGCCTGCGCCGTCCCGTTCAGTATTCGGCGCAGGCGCAATGAGGGAAGGACACTCACCAGCTACCGGCTTCCTTACTGCGCCGAATACGTCACAGTGAGGAAGTTGGCAGCCGGCGAGCATCTTTCCCTCACTGCGCCTGCGCCGAATACTGAATGGGATGGCGCAGGCACGAGATTTCCCCGGCAGACAGGGCCAGCAAGAGGAGACCAAGAATAGCAGAGTTAAATTCAGGTGACATTTGCACATGTATATTGTCAGCCTGTTTAATAGTGAAAAGTGTGGTTACAGAAACCCAATAATAAAAAGTTAAAGTAAAAAAAAAATATCAGAACTTAAAGAGGACTTATCACTAAAAAATGCAATGGAATCTGAACGCATCATGTTATAGAACAGCAGAAGCTGAGCAGATTGATATATAGTTTTATGGGAAAAGACTTGTAATTTTTACATTTATATCTGGAGCCCTGTGAAGAGCTATTGGCAGAGGAGGGGGGTGGTACCGGTGACTGCAGCTGTCTCTGTATGCACACTTATACAATGCCATAAGTCACTGATAACCAGGGGCGTTGCTAGGGTCCCAAAAGATCTGGGGCCCAAGCCCCAATGAATATGCCTCAGTTCTCTAAGTGCCTCCCAGGTGTCGTCTCCTCCGATGTAGATCTTCTCTGTCATCATCTTCTTCATTCGGTCCAGACAACTTCTTTCAGCCGCGCCTCGTCTCTGCAGAGTTTGACACACAGACATCTTAGCTTCCACACATTTCTATCATCATCCCCCAGCCTCGAGTCCCCATAGTGTTATCCTGCTACTCACTGTGCTCCCAAATACTATTCTGAAGAAGAATTAGTGCCCCCCCCCCCCATAGTAATAGTGCTCCTCCAAGTTCCACGAATAGTATTTCCTTCTAGAATGCCCTCATTAGTAATACTGCCCCCTACAGTGCCCCCAACAGTGATAATGCTCCACAAGAGAGTGCCCCTATTAGTAGAAGAGCTCTCCAGTATTAATAATGTCTTCACAGAGCCCCCAGTACAAATAAGGCCCCGTTAATGTTCCCCCAGTGGTAATAAAGCTCTCTACAGACCCTCAGTAATAATAAGGCCCCCCATAGTGCTCTTAGTAGAAATAAAACAGATCTATAAGTCCCTCGTATAAAGCCCCCAGTAGTAATAAGAACACCTATAATGTCCCCTGGATTTATAATGCGTTCTACTGTTATAATGCTCATCCTGAAGTGCCCTCAGTATTTATATTGCCCCCTATTGTTTTAATGCTCGTCCTGAAGTGCCCCCAGTATTTATAATGCCCCTTGTAGTGTCCCCTTTAGTTATATGCCTCCCTCCACCATACAGTACCATGTAAATAACATCACACCATCTCTCCTGCCCCCTTCAAAATACAGTTCCATGTAAATAACATCACCTCCTTTCCAGCCACCTTCAACATACAGTCCCATGTAAATAATATCATCCCCTCCCCAGCCGTCTCCAGCATACAATCTCATGTAAACATCACCCCCTCAACATTAAGTTCCATGTAAATAACATCACTCCCTCCCACACCCGCCTTCAACATACAGTCCCATGTAAATAACATCACTCCCTCCCACAGCCTCCATCAACATACAGTCCCATGCAAATAACATCACTGCCTCCCACAGCCCCCTCCGATATAGAGTCCTATGTAAATAACATCACTCCCTCCCACAGCTGCCTCCAACATACAGTCCCATGTAAATAACATCATCCCCTCCCACAGCCACCATCAACATACAGTCCCATGTAAATAACATCAGTCCCCTCCCCAGCCACCTCCAACACACAATTCCATGTAAATAACATCACTGCCTCCCACAGCCCCCTCCGACATACAGTCCCATGTAAATAACATCACACCATCTCTCCTGCCCTCTCCAAGATACAGTCCCATGTAAATAACATCACCTCCTTCCCAGCCACCTTCAACATACAGTCCCATGTAAATAATATCACCCCCTCCCTAGCCGTCTCCAGCATACAATCTCATGTAAACATCACCCCCTCAACAATCAGTCCCATGTAAATAACATCACTCCCTCCCCCAGCCGCCTTCAACATACAGTCCCATGTAAATAACATCACTCCCTCCCACAGCCGCCATCAACATACAGTCCCATGCAAATAACATCACCCCCTTCCAACATACAGTCCCAGTTAAATAACCACAACTCCCAGCATTGCTCTGCCTCTCCCTTCACTTACCTCTCCCCATGTAGAGGACATCACCACAGCTTCTTCCCCCTGGACTTCTCCTCTTCACTGCCGCCCTCTCCTGCACTGGTCACATGATGGTGACATCATCGTAGCTCCTTCTCAACCACTGCCTGTTTAACTGGTCACATGACCTGTGATGTCATCACAGGTCCTTCAGATCTTCCAGTGCATTTGATTCAATTGTATTGCCGCCCTGAGGACAGTTGTATCTAGCTGGCAGGCAGTACTTTCAGGGCCTGGGACAAAACATCAGGGGCCCAGGCCCCGAATGTTTTAACCTAGCAACGCCCCTGCTGATAACACCTCCCCCCTCTACCGAAAGCTGTTCACAGGAAATGGAAAAAGCAAAGATAAATGTATGAATTACAAGTTTTACTGACTCTTTTCCTACAAAACTACACTGAACAAAAATATAAACGCAACACTTTTGGTTTTGCTCCCATTTTGCATGAGCTGAAGTCAAAGATCTGAAACATTTTCTACATACACAAAAGACCCATTACTCTCAAATATTGTTCACAAATCTGTCTAAATCTGTGTTAGTGAGCACTTCTCCTTTGCCGAGACAATCCATCCCACCTCACAGGTGTGGCATATCAAGGTGCTGATTAGACAGCATGAATATTGCACAGGTGTGCCTTAGACTTCCCACAATAAAGGTCTCTCTGAAATGTGCAGTTTGATCACACAGCACAATGCCACAGATGTCGCAATGTTTGAGGGAGAGTGCAATTGGCATGCTGACTGCAGGAATGTCTACCAGAGCTGTTGCCCGTGCAATGGATGTTTATTTCTCCACCATAAGCCGTCTCCAAAGGCATTTCAGAGAATTTGGCAGTACATCCAACCGGCCTCACAACCGCAGACCATGTATAACCACACCAGCCCAGGACCTCCACATCCAGCATGTTCACCTCCATGATTGTCTGAGACCAGCCACCCGGACAGCTTCAGCAACAATTGGTTTGCATAACCAAAGAATTTCTGCACAAACTGTCAGAAACCGTCTCAGGGAAGCTCATCTGCATGCTCGTCGTCCTCATCGGGGTCTGGACCTGACTGCAAGTCGTAACCAACTTGAGTGGGCAAATGCTCACATTCGATGGCGTCTGGCACGTTGGAAAGGCATTCTGTTCACGGATGAGTCCCAGTTTTCACTGTTCAGGGCAGATGGCAGACAGCATATGTGGCGTCGTGTGGGTGAGCGGTTTGCTGACGTCAACGTTGTGGATCGAGATGGTGGTGGTGGGGTTATGGTATGGGCAGGTGTATGTTATGGACAACGAACACAGGTGCATTTTGATGGCATTTTGAATGCACAGAGATACCGTGACGAGATCCTGAGGCCCATTGTTGTGCCATTCATCCACGACCATCACCTCATGTTGCAGCATGATAATGCACTGCCCCATATTGTAAGGACCTGAACACAATTCCTGGAAGCTGAAAACATCCCAGTTCTTGCATGGCCAGCATACTCACCAGACATGTCACCCATTGAGCATGTTTGGGATGCTCTGGATCGGCGTATACGACAGCGTGTTCCAGTTCCTGCCAATATTCTGCAACTTCGCACAGCTATTGAAGAGGAGTGGACCAACATTCCACAGGCCACAATCAACAACCGGATCAACTCTATGCGACGGAGATGTGCTGCACTGTGTGAGGCAAATGGTGGCCACACCAGATACTGACTGGTTTTCTGACCCTCCCCCAGTAAGGTAAAACTGTGCACATTTCAGAGAGGCCTTTTATTGTGGGCAGTCTAGAGCACACCTGTGCAATATTCATGCTGTCTAATCAGCACCTTGATATGCCACACCTGTGAGGTGGGATGGATTGTCTCGGCAAAGGAGAAGTGCTCACTAACACAGATTTAGACAGATTTGTGAACAATATTTGAGAGTAATGGGTCTTTTGTGTATGTAGAAAATGTTTTAGATCTTTGACTTCAGCTCATGCAAAATGGGAGCAAAACCCATGTTCAGTGTAGATATGAATCCGCTCAGCTTCTCATGCTCTATAACATGGTGCTGTCAGATTGCACTGCATTTTTGGTGACAGGTCACTGAAACATAATCATTTCATGTTCAAAGATTATGAGTGGAAAAAAGGATCACCGTACATGATTTATTACATATGTGACTCAGAGAATATTTTTGGTCACTTCTTTTGTACTTTGCTCTTTTGCCTCATTGAAATATACTACTCTCAAATAAGTAACAGTTACTTCCTCCAGTTGCTTCCTGCATTCTTTATGGGTAAATAAATAACCCCAGCAATTACATGAATACTGGCATAGCCATAGGAAACTTTCATGACTTTTGCAATCACTGTCAAAATTCTAATCTTGACAGAAAATCCCTTAGGCTGCAGCCAAGTAGGTGACACTGTTCAAAGGTTTGCACCCCTATAACTGCCTACATGAATGTCAGGGGCTGAGGAGTCGGCTGCTATGGGGCCCTTGGGGGAGGAGGCCCCACTCAGATTGCAGCCTATTAATTTGACAGATGAAATCTAAGGGCTAGAAAACAATGAAGCCACTTCAAATGTTGAGTGCTTTACCGTAAACAGCTATTAAACATCTATAGGTCCACACTGTGTGAATTTTTTTTCCTTAAAAGGAACCTGCTTGCCTCCCAAAACGTCTCAGGCGGGATATTACCGGACTTTCGTAGCCATCCTGGGAGGACAGACGCTTGCCCTGATTTCCAGCATGAGGACGCAGATACAGTTTAATACCATAGTGAAGCAGGGTGCAGTCAGCTCCATGCTCCACCATTGGTCTATGCTAACCCCAGGAGAAAAGCTCAAAACAGTGACATCATTGAGCCTGCTGAGCAGGAGAGAGCAAAAGCCAATGGATGATATGCCTCATTCATCGGGGGAATGGGGCTAGGTATTACTTTTTAATTTTATTAAAGCTACAGGGGCATTACTACAGTTAGGGGCACTAAGAGGGCAACACTATTGTAAAGGGGACACTAGTGGCGATTCTAGTGACTCAAACAGGGCATTCTACTTTGTGGGGACACTATGGGAGCATATCTGCTCTGTGTGGGCACCAAGAGGGCTTTCTACTATGTGGCAGCACTAAGGGGATATTCCTACTGTGAGAGGGCACAATGGGTACATTTACACGACCGTGACGTGTTTTGCGGTCCGCAAATTGCGGATCCACGAAACGCTGATACTAGGTGTTCCGCATTCTGTGGAAAGGGCAGAGCCAACGCTATATCAAAAATGCCTATTCTTGTCCACGATTGCGGATAAGAATAGGACATGCTCTATATTTTTTGCGGGGCCACGGAACAGAACAACGGATGCGGACAACACACTGAGTGCTGTCTGTATCTTTTGCGGCCCTGTTGAAATGAATGGGTCCGCACCCATTACGCAAAATTGCAGAACAGATGCAGACCCATTTATACAGTGTGAATGTAGCCTAAGGGGATATTCTACTGTAATAAGGGAGCATAACTACTGTGAATGGGGCACCAAGGGAGCATTCTACTGTGAGGGGGGCACTAAAGGAGAATTGTATTGTGAAGGGGGCACTAAAGGGAAATAACTACTGTGTTGGGGCGCAAAAGGGAGTATTATTACTGTGAAGGGGCAATAAAGGGGAATAAGTAATGTGTTAGGGCATAAAAGGGACCAGGTGAGATTGGGCGTGTATAGGCATTGGGCAGACTTAGAGGTGTGGCTTGGTGTAAAAAAAATTGCAACAGCGTAAGGCTACTTTCACACCTGCGTTAGGTGCGGATCCGTCTGGTATCTGCACAGACTGATCCGCACCTATAATGCAAACGCTTAGATCCGTTCAGAACGGATCCGTTTGCATTACCATGAACAAAAAAAAAAATATATATATATTTATTTTTTTTTGTTCATGATAATGCAAACGGATCCGTTTTGACTTTACATTGAAAGTCAATGGGGGACGGATCCGTTTGAAAATTGAGCCATATAGTGTCAACTTCAAACGGATCCGTCCCCATTGACTTACATTGTAAGTCTGGACGGATCTGTTTGCCTCCGCACGGTCAGGCGGACACCCGAACGCTGCAAGCTGCGTTCAGGTGTCCGCCTGCTGAGCGGAGCGGAGGACAAACGGTGCCAGACTGATGCATTCTGAGCGGATCCGCATCCATTCAGAATGCATTAGGGCTGGACGGATCCGTTCGGGGCCGCTTGTGAGAGCCTTCAAACGGAGCTCACAAGCGGAGCCCCGAACGCTAGTGTGAAAGTAGCCTAACACTGATCTTGTCCTTCCTTAGGCTTCTCAAAAGTTGGGAGGTAAGCCTGTCACATGCAGTCCTTTATGTGTGGACAGCTTGGTACAGAGCTGTAGGATCTACGCAGAGTGAAATATTGTTCTCTGCGATACGATTCCATACAGATTGTATTTTATTCATATTAATCCCTTCTTTATATGTATAGGACTAGAGGTCGTGATGATCAGGTACCAAGTTCCCACTAAACAGTAAAAGGAAATGATGTAATTGAAAGAAAGACTTACCAAGTTTTGCTCATCCTTTGGTGCTGTAGAGTTACTGGAGGACTGAGGATAAAAAAAAAAATACATGTTTTATTAATGATTTAAATAAATTATAAATTTTGTAAACTGTCAGTTATTCACTAAATGCTTAATCAACATGACTGGAAACCAATTATAAAAAAAAAAGATCCATAAATTATTTAATGAATATTATACAAATAGTAACATAGTAACATAGTTTATAAGGCCAAAAAAAGACATCTGTCCATCCAGTTCGGCCTGTTATCCTGCAAGTTGATCCAGAGGAAGGCAAAAAACCCTGTGAGGTAGAATCCAATTTTCCTAATTTAAGGGGAAAAATTCCTTCCCGACTCCAATCAGGCAATCAGAATGACTCCCTGGATCAACGACCCATCTCTAGTAGCTATAGCCTGTAATATTATTACACTCCAGAAACACATCCAGGACCCTCTTGAACTCTTTTAGTGAACTCACCATCACCACCTCCTCAGGCAGAGAGTTCCATAGTCTCACTGCTCTTACCGTAAAGAATCCTCTTCTATGTTTGTGTACAAACCTTCATTCCTCCAGACGCAGAGGATGTCGCCTCGTCACAGTCACAGTCCTGGGGATAAATAGATGATAGGAGAGATCTCTGTACTAACCCCTGATATGTATTAAGGCAAATTGCCTGGATTTGTGGGAGGGGCCGAGTTCCACCTCCAGCCTATTTAGGGCACTCCCCTTACCTGGCTCCTGTACCGTCTGAGGTCTGAACTGCTTGACCCACCCACCACTCCACTTATTCACACTCATTCCTTTCCAGATCTTTTCCTTGGGTAGGCCCTCTTCTTTCTCAGGCCTACCTCATCCTCGGTTTCGGCACACCACAACCGACTGCGTTTGTTACCCTGTTTCCTAGGGTTTCTCACTGTACCATTGTAAGCGCCTGACACAAATTTATACATAGTTATTAGATCTCCCCTCAGTTGTCTTTTTTCTAAACTGAACAACCCTAATTTTGATAATCTTTCAGGGTACTGTAGTCCACCCATTCCATTTATTACTTTAGTTGCCCTCCTCTGTACCTTCTCCAGCTCTGCTATGTCACAGAAGCCTAGAACTGTACACAGTACTCCATGTGTGGTCTGACCAGTGATTTGTAAAGTGGTAGGACTATGTTATCATTACAGTCATCTATAGCCCTTTTGATGCAACCCATTATCTTATTGGCCTTGGCAGCTGCTGCCTGACACTGGTTTCTACAGCTTAGTTTGCTGTTTACTAAAATTCCTAGATCCTTTTCCATGTCAGTGAAAAAAATAGAACATGTAAAAAACAAATAAAAGCGGCCAAACTAGAGACCGAGAGATTAATTGCCAAAGAGAGTAAAACTAACCCTAAAATGTTCTTCAATTATATAAATGTTAAAAAGTATAAAGCTGAAGGTGTCGGCCCTTTAAAGAGTAATGAGGGGGGAGTCGCAGAGAGCGACGAGGAGAAAGCAAAGCTGTTAAATATTTTTTTCTCCAATGTATTCACTGAGGAAAATAAATTGTCAGATGACATGCAGAATGCAAAAATAAATTCCCCATTAAAAGTGTCCTGTCTGACCCAGGAAGAAGTACATCAGCGGCTTAAAAAGATTAAAATAGACAAATCGCCAGGACCGGATGGCATACACCCCCGTATCCTAAAGGAATTAAGTAATGTCATAGCCAGACCCTTATTTCTGATATTTGCAGACTCTATACTGACAGGGAATGTCCCACAGGATTGGCGCGTGGCATATGTGGTGCCAATATTCAAAAAGGGGCCAAAAACAGAGCCTGGAAACTATAGGCCGGTAAGTTTAACATCTGTTGTGGGTAAACTGTTTGAAGGTTTTCTGAGAGATGCTATATTAGAGCATCTCAACGGAAATAAGCAAATAACGCCATATCAGCATGGCTTCGTGAGGGATCGGTCATGTCAAACTAATTTAATCAGTTTCTATGAGGAGGTAAGTTCTAGACTTGACAGCGGCGAATCAATGGATGTCGTATATCTGGACTTCTCCAAAGCATTTGACACTGTACCGCATAAAAGGTTAGTATATAAAATGAGAATGCTCGGACTGGGAGAAAACATCTGTATGTGGGTAAGTAACTGGCTGAGTGATAGAAAACAGAGGGTGGTTATTAACGGTACATACTCAGATTGGGTCACTGTCACTAGTGGGGTACCTCAGGGGTCAGTATTGGGCCCTATTCTCTTCAATATATTTATTAATGATCTTGTAGAAGGCTTGCATAGTGAAGTATCAATTTTCGCAGATGACACTAAACTGTGTAAAGTAATTTACACTGATGAGGACAGTATACTACTACAGAGGGATCTGGATAGATTGGAGGCTTGGGCAGATAAGAGGCAGATGAGGTTTAACACTGATAAATGTAAGGTTATGCACATGGGAAGGAAAAATGCAAGTCACCCGTACATACTAAATGGTAAAACACTCGGTAACACTGACATGGAAAAGGATCTAGGAATTTTAATAAACAGCAAACTAAGCTGCAAAAACCAGTGTCAGGCAGCTGCTGCCAAGGCCAACAAGATAATGGGTTGCATCAAAAGGGGCATAGATTCCCGTGATATGAACATAGTCCTACCACTTTACAAATCGCTAGTCAGACCACACATGGAGTACTGTGTACAGTTCTGGGCTCCTGTAAACAAGGCAGACATAGCAGAGCTAGAGAGGGTTCAGAGGAGGGCAACTAAAGTAATAACTGGAATGGGGCAACTACAGTACCCTGAAAGATTATCAAAATTAGGGTTATTCACTTTAGAAAAAGACGACTGAGGGGAGATCTAATTAATATGTATAAATATATCAGGGGTCAGTACAGAGATCTATCCCATCAGCTATTTATCCCCAGGACTGTGACTGTGACGAGGGGACATCCTCTGCGTCTGGAGGAAAGAAGGTTTGTACACAAACATAGAAGAGGATTCTTTACGGTAAGAGCAGTGAGACTATGGAACTCTCTGCCTGAGGAGGTGGTGATGGTGAGTACAATAAAGGAATTCAAGAGGGGCCTGGATGTGTTTCTAGAGCGTAATAATATTACAGGCTATAGCTACTAGAGAGGGGTCGTTGATCCAGGGAGTTATTCTGATTGCATGATTGTACTATGTTATGTTACTATGTTATGTTAGTGTTACCGAGTGTTTTACCATTTAGTATGTACGGGTGACTTGCATTATTCCTTCCCATGTGCATAACCTTACATTTGTCAGTGTTAAACCTCATCTGCCACTTATCTGCCCAAGCCTCCAATCTATCCAGATCCATCTATAGCAGTATACTGTCCTCTTCCATGTCAATTACTTTACACAGTTTAGTGCCATCTGCAAAAATTTATATTTTACTGTGCAAGCCTTCTACAAGATCATTAATATATTGATATTTTAATATAAAAGACATTCATGTTTGTTTTATTACTGTTTGATTAGATGATAGAAAAAATCTTTAGTACTTCAGGATTAAAGGGGCTTGTTCCCAGTTTTACTTATCTTATCAGCTGTCCACAGGGTAGAGGATAAGCATCTGATCAATCAGGATCACTGCTGGGGCCCCACTGTTCACAATAACAGGTGTCCTGTTCCCCAGTAGATCATGCGTGACCACTGCCAGGCCATTTATTTTCACATATCAGCTCTCTTATCTTTTGGCATACCCTTAGGCCCCTTTCACACGGGCGTCACGTTTTGGCTCCGGATGCGTCCCGGGTGCATTGCGGCAAACCCGCGCGAGTAGGTACGCAATTGCAGTCAGTTTTGACTGCGATTGCGTTCTGTTGTTCAGTTGCACATTGTGCAATGTGTTTTGCACGCGCGGGTGCAATGTGTTTTGCACGCGCGTGATAAAAAACTGAATGTGGTACCCAGACCCGGACTTCTTCACTGAAGTTCAGGTTTGGGTTCAAGTTTGTGTCGATGTAATTATTTTCCCTTATAACATGGTTATAAGGGAAAATAATAACATTCTTAATACAGAATGCTAGGAAAACTAGGGCTGGAGGGGTTAAAAAAATAAATAAAATAGTTTAACTCACCTTAATCCACTTCGCGCAGCCCGACTTCTCTTCTGTCTTCTTTCTTCAGGACCTGGGTAAAGGACCTGTGGTGACGTCACTGTGCTCATCACATGGTCGATCACATGATCCATCACCATGGTGATGGATCATGTGATGAGCGCAGTGACGTCACCACAGGTCCTATTTTTGTGCACAGCAAAGAAGAAGAAAGAGAAGCCGGGCTGCGCGAACAAGTGGATTAAGGTGAGTTAAACAATTTTTTATTTATTTTTAACCCCTCCAGCCCTAGTTTACTTAGCATTCTGTATTAGGAATGCTATTATTTTCACTTATAACCATGTTATAAGGGAAAATAATATAATGATCAGGTCCCCATCCCGATCATCTCCTAGCAACCATGCGTGAAAATCGCACCGCATCCGCATTAATTTCTATGGGGCCTGCGTTGCGTGAAAAACGCACAATATAGAGCATGCTGAGATTTTCACGCAACACACAAGTGATGCATGAAAATCACAGCTCATGTGCACAGCCCCATAGAAATGAATGGGTCCAGATTCAGTGCAGGTGCAATGCGTTCACCTCACGCATTGCACCCGTGCAGAAAATCTCGCCCGTGTGAAAGGGGCCTTAGTGATTGGATGGAATTTGCTCTGACATTGTTAAGGATGCAACATGTACTGTAAGTGATGTGTGTGCAGTGTGTATATCGTTTGAGAGCCTTTTGTTTGAGTTGTGTTTGTGTGTCATGTGTGTAGCCTGTGTGTAATGTGTACAGCATATGTCTTATGTGTGTTAAATTCCCGCATGTGTCTACTGTGTGATTGGCAGAGATGGCCTTGCGGTTCGCCCGGCGGTTGTTTCGCAGGGAACTTTGCTCGTTCGCGATTCGCAGAACATGTGAACATATGGCGATATTTGCACGCGCCATATTTTTTTGCATAGCGCCGAACTTTGACCCATGACACATCCATCAGGTGGGACAGGACAGCTAATTGAGATGTTTCAGCACATGGACACACACCCTACCCTATAAATAAACCTGATGGCAGCCATTTTACATTCAGTATTTTGCCAGTGTAGGGAGAGGTTGCTGTGTGGAGCAGGGACAGACTGTTAGGGACACCAAACGCTAGCTAATAGGGCCACAAAAGTCCTTTTAAGGACTGGTAACATTGAGCTATTGATAGGTGTGACTTACTAAGGGGTGTAATATACTTATAATATACTTTCTAACATAGAAAGTATATTATAGTGCATTTGTATTGTGCAGCAGTTGTGTGCGGTTCTGCTGCGATACTGCAGCTAGATGGAGTGACAAACGGTATTGGAATAACTATATACAGTATATCAAGGGGAGAAAAACAGAACTGGATCGCACATCCACAATGCTATGCTTAGATCTAATTAAATTTGCTTCTCAGCGCAATATTAAAGTGTACAGCCCCCTATACTGCATGCTGTACAAGAGGCATTAGTGTACATTTTGATCAAAAGGCATAAGCCCACTCACCACGCCAAGGTTGTCTCTTTGAGTGGGATATACGCGGACAAAAATGCGCAGCACAATGCGGTGACAAAGCAGCACTGCCCTAGTAGGTGGCAGGACCCAGGAGTCAAACAGCAACCCTGCTGTCTGACAATGCCACCCATGGCACTGGGTCCCACCAACCCACCAGCACAGCGCCTTTTGATCAAAATGTACACTAATGCCTCTTGTACAGCATGCAGTATAGGGGGCTGTACACTTTTAAACTCGCTTCTCAGCGCAATATTATTAGATCTAAGCATAGCATTGTGGATATGCGATTCAGTTCTGTTTTTCTCCCCTTGCATTTGTATTGTGCAGCAGTTGTGTGCTGTTCTGCTGAGATACCGCAGCTAGATGGAGGGACAAACGCTATTGGAATAACTAATTGCAACTGGTGTGATATACCTGTTGCCCCCCCAGAAAATTATTAAGGGGAGCGATACACCTGCTTCCACAAAATACTGATTAAGGGGTTTGATAAACCTCCTTCCACAAAATATTGATTGAGGGGTGTGATACACCGTCTTCCACCAAATATTGATTAAGGGGTTTGATATACCAGCTTCCAGCAAATACTCATTAAGGGTTTCTTTATAGCTGTTTCCACAAAATACTGATAGAGGGGATTGATATATCGGCTTCCTCCAAATATAGATTGAGGCCTGCGATACACCAGCTTCCACCAAATATTGATTAAGGGGTTTGATTTACCGGATTCCAGCAAATACTCATTAAGGGGTTCTTTATAGCCGTTTCCACAAAATACTGATAGAGGGGATAGCTATACCGGCTTCCACCAAATATTGATTGAGGCCTGCAATACACCAGCTTCCACAGGTGAGTCATGGTTGTGACTCCTAAACCGCATGCTGTTGCCTGCGGTCTCGTGTGGTTGTTTCAACCACAGGTGAGGGCCGCTTGTATGTTGCCTCACTTGTGGTTGCCGTTGGCAACATGTTCTTATGATGTGCTGGGCAGCTTGCTGCAATGTGCATGCGGTTTCACCTGGCTTTATTAGGTGTGTCTTTTGTATGTCTGGTGTGCACAGGGTTTTAGTTATGTGTGCACTTTCTCCTTTAAGTGGCTGTCTTCCCTTCCCTGGTGTGAGAAGGGTTAATTCCCTTCTGTGTGTGAACACTGGGTGTGTCTGTGTGGGTGTGGCTACTTGGGCTATAAAGCCTCAGTGGAGACCTGAAGCTGAGGGGTACTCCAGCCTGGTTTGTAACCTGGAGGCACCCTCCTGGTCCCTTATACCATCTGCCAGTGAGGGCCACCCTTGTGGTCATAAATGTTATGTGATGTTAAATCTTGTTTGATGTTATGAAGATGTGTTTGTGTTATGCTTATTTATTGCAGCGTATGGTTTCCTGGGTTCCTGTGTGGTGTGTGCTCTGTCTCTTGTGTTGTTGTGGACAGCAGCACTTATACTTGGGTTCCAGGCTCTGTGTCTGTGGCAGGTAGGTGTGGTACTAGTTGCACTTACCTGCCATTGCCATATGTCTGTTTCTGTTCCTCTTTATTTGTAGCCTGGCCTGTGAGACTCCTGTTCCTCCGTGTCTAGGAGGAACAGGTCGTCTTACCCTGCTCCTAGCTTTAGGGATCTGCGGAGGGTTACTAGGGATCCGAGGTTCCGGAGCATGAGCCCTCCTACCTTCAAGGTCGGCTCATGCAGCTAGGAGTCAGGGTCAGATTAGAGATGCGATAGGAGGTGACCTGCTCCCTAATTCTGTGCTCCTGGCCTTGCAGCGACTACCATCTTCGTCATCGCACGGCTGAGGGTTTTCCCCATCCTCAGCCGTGACACAGACCTTACCGACACGCAGCCATATATATATATATATATATATATATACACTGACCTAAATAATTATTAGGAACACCATACTAATACGGTGTTGGACCCCCTTTTGCCTTCAGAACTGCCTTAATTCTACGTGGCATTGATTCCACAAGGTGCTGATAGCATTCTTTAGAAATGTTGGCCCATATTGATAGGATAGCATCTTGCAGTTGATAGAGATTTGAGGGATGCACATCCAGGGCACGAAGCTCCCGTTCCACCACATCCCAAAGATGCTGTATTGGGTTGAGATCTGGTGACTGTGGGGGCCATTTTAGTACAGTGAACTCATTGTCATGTTCAAGAAACCAATTTGAAATGATTCGAGCTTTGTGACATGGTGCATTATCCTGCTGGAAGTAGCCATCAGAGGATGGATACATGTTCTCATTCTGTTTACGCCAAATTCGGACTCTACCATTTGAATGTCTCAACAGAAATTGAGACTCATCAGACCAGGCAACATTTTTCCAGTCTTCAACAGTCCAATTTTGGTGAGCTCGTGCAAATTGTAGCCTCTTTTTCCTATTTGTAGTGGAGATGAATGGTACCCGGTGGGGTCTTCTGCTGTTGGTTGTGCGTGTTGTGGCTTCACAAATGCTTTGCTGCATACCCCGGTTGTAACGAGTGGTTATTTCAGTCAACGTTGCTCTTCTATCAGCTTGAATCAGTCGGCCCATTCTCCTCTGACCTCTAGCATCCACAAGGCATTTTTGCCCACAGGACTGCCGCATACTGGATGTTTTTCACTTTTCACACCATTCTTTGTAAACCCTAGAAATGGTTGTGCGTGAAAATCCCAGTAACTGAGCAGATTCTGAAATACTCAGACTGGCCCGTCTGGCACCAACAACCATGCCACGCTCAAAATTGCTTAAATAACCTTTCGTTCCCATTCTGACATTCAGTTTGGAGTTCAGGAGATTGTCTTGACCAGGACCACACCCCTAAATGCATTGAAGCAACTGCCATGTGATTGGTTGACTAGATAATTGCATTAATGAGAAATAGAACAGGTGTTCCTAATAATTCTTTAGGTGAGTGTGTGTGTATATATATATATGAAATACTGCACCTACCTCAAGTAATGTCACTATTATTACATATATTGACTTATTGACCTAATGTTGATATAAATACAAAAGTTCATTTTTTAAATTAAGTTCCATAGGAAACCGGGTGTTTAGTTTCAGGATCCAATATGCTTCACGCAGGAGGATTTTATGCTTGTAATTACCACCTCTAGGTGGCATAGACACTTTTTCAAAAACATAGATACGGAAACTATCCGGCCTCCTATTGTGCTTATTAATAAAATAATTAGCCGCATTAGAAACACCCGTAGCATGGGGGTTGGTAATATAGTTCAAATGCTCACGACGTCTGGCTTTAAATTTCCTGCTGGTACTGCCAACATACATAATATCACAAGTGATGCATTTAATTACATACCCCCCTCCATATTACAGTTAATATAACTTTTAATAGAAAAACTTTCTGTGTGAATAGCATTATCAAAAACCTTAGTTGGTTGAGCAAAGTTACATGTCTTACAGGGATGTGTTCCACATCTATTGAAACCTTGGTATTTTAACCAGGTATCAGACCTAGGGGTGTGGGTGCGGGAAAAAACTGAGGGTGACAACCTATTTCCTAGTGTGCTCAGTCTTAAAATACTGTCCTCATATAGAATCGGGAGACATTTACGTACCACCCGTTCTATTTAGGGGAACTGTCTACTATAAGTAAGTACAAGTGTGGGTTTCTCCATATTCCCTGTTCCCATTGTGACTGGTACTTTTCCTTTAAATAGTAAATCCCTTCTATCCTTCCTTTGTGCAATATTTATCAACAAAGAGAATCGGTACAGCGTGTTTACCTAATAAAGTTAAATTGTATTGTGACATAAAACAAACATACAAACATATAGGTAGAGACCATACAGCGTGCCTCCAGAGGCAGTTCACAATGCGTCCACTTGTGGCAGATCTGAGTAATTTAAATAGTTGCATTCACATGGAGGGTGTTGTGAGTGAAGGGCCTGGATCAGCATGTATTATTTGAAGCTGTGTCCAGTCTTGTGGTCACTCCTCTCCCCAGTGTGAAACAAGTATAAGTATAAATATAGGTAGGTATAGGTTGCATGTATATACTCAGATCGTATCCATCCAAATCATAAGTTAATCATCACACAATAAAAACCGTATGTATCGGACCGATCTGAGTCCTTCACCTACCCGATATCCAGTGGCGTGCGTGTGAGCTGTCTCTGTGCGGCGTACTCCTCCTTTGTGCAATATTGCAGGCCCTGGATAACATCCAATTGGCATAACCCCTATGCTTTAGGCGATCCCATATTATCCGACATTCATTATGGAATGCGTCCACAGTACTGGAATTCCTGCACGCCCGGATAAACTCACCCACCGGTATGGCTTTTATTGTGTGGATAGGGTGGTGACTGGTTGCTTTCAAAATAGTATTTCCAGAGACTTCTTAGCGGTAAGTCTCGGTATATATATACTGATCTATAATTCCAGTCAACGTCAAATCTAGAAAACACACTGTTTCCATATCCATATGGTGGGTGAATTTCAAGCCGTAGGGATTATTATTGGCGTAGTTCACAAAGTCCAGTATGGCAGATACATCAGCGCTCCAAATGAGCAGCAAGTCATCGATATAACTGCCATACCACATAATATCCCCCGAATATGATTTTTTCTCTGAGAAGACAAACTGCTCTTCCCAGTATGCCGTGGTTAAGTTAGCAAGGGAAGGCGAAAATTTCACCCCCATAGACACGCCTCTGGTTTGCACATAAAACTTAGAATCAAAACAAAAATAATTGTGGTTTAGAAGGAATGACGTGACCTCCACAATGTAATCAATGGACTCCATTGAATGTCTGCTGCACCTATGTAAGTTATATTCCAGTGCTTCTAGGGCTATATTATGGGGGATGGAAGGATATAGAGAGACCACATCCATGGTTAACCACTTGTAATCCCCGGCCCAAGTTTTTTCAAAAAAAGCTCTGAGTACATCAGATGTGTCTTTTAGGTAACCATCAACCCACTCCCCCATTCTTTCCAGTAATTACCCAATTCCCAAAACTATTGGTCTAAGTGGGTGTGGGTAGATTTTTTGTTGTGTGTTTTTGGAAGCGCATGTATGATTGTCAAGAATGACTAGGAATTCTATTTGATAAACATCCAGAGGATTTTTTATCCAGCTTCCTGTATGTGGAGGCATCCGACAAGAAATCCATCATCTGCTGGAAATAAACCTCTTGGTCCAATACCACTACTGTCCCCCCTTTGTCATCCATTTTTGTCACTAGATCAGACCGATCTTCCAATTGCTCACGTGCTCCTTTTTGTTCCTTTGTAAGATTATAACTATCATTGAATTTACAATTGTATATTGCAGTAAGTTCCCTTTCAAGTACTTCCTGAAAAACATCCATGCTTTGTGTACGTGATTTCACAGCATAATATTGTACGTTAGTGGTTTTAAATTCCTGCCCTGAAGATGTAGGAAGAAAACAGGCATTTTCTATTTGTAAATCCACCATACTGACTAAAGACATTTGTTCCTGAAAAGACAAGCTACCATATTCATATTCATTACTTCCATCTGACCACCCGCAAGTGTATCAAAGAAGTGTCTCCTAAGGGTTAAATTGCATATAAATTTATTCACATCCAGAATTGTGGTGAATAGATCAAAATCCCTTGCAGGAACAAAGTTTAATCCCAGTGACAAAACATCCAACTGTTCGTGTGTCAGTATAGCTTGTGATAAATTAATGACATCATAGGTATTTTGATCACACCCGTCACTTATTTTCTTTGTTGTCTGGTTGCTATTATATGTGGTTTTCTTTGGGTGTTTCCTGCCGGCTCTTCTCCGTTGTTTGTCAAATTCCCATATTTTGTTTTATTTTTAGATTTTTTTATAATAAGGATCTTGAGGTTGATTTTAGTTGCTCCTGGAATTCCTCCAAACAATCTTCCACTGATTCCTGTGAATCACTAGTAAGTTCAGAATTTTCAGGTTCAGAAGAATTAAAACTCACTTGTCGCACCACTTTCCATTTATTTTTATCCTGTTGTTTTTTACATTTATTTTTGGTTTTGAGGATTGACCTGGGGGTACGGGGAAATTTTTAACGTCTGCCCCACTCTTATATTTGGTCGTTATTATAGTCAAAGACATCCCTTTGAAATTTATTTTGTTTTGTTTCCATTATCTTTTCCTCCAGGTCTTTGAAAAGAGTCGCAATTTTGTCTTCTGACTCTTTACAATCCTGCAAGGTCTCAAATTTCCCCAAAGATTCTTTGCAGACCTCGATTTCCCGTTGTATCCCTGTGAGTTTATTCTTTTCATGGTCAATAATGAGAGTCATCAGTTTTAGTGAACATTCAGACAGTATGTTATTCCATTTAGAGACAAAATTATCAGAGAACACCGTGGTGGGAATCTTTTTGATTCTCAGACCTCTGGGTATCATTGATTTTTCAACATACTTGACCAATGTCGTATAATCCCACCACAGTTTAGTTTACTGAATTGCCAGTTTCTCCAATTCCTGCATCTTGGACTTCATCTCTAAGCGATCCAAAGTATGAGGATCTTGTATAGAAAAGAAGCGGTCCACTTTTGGACTCACAGTCTGGAACCAAAGCAAAAGCCATAGCAGGCAGGGAGGGAGGAGTCAGTTTGTATTAAAACATACAACTGTAAACCGTAATTAGGCAACTTTGTAATTTTTAGCGGCGAGTCACACGGAATATCCAAGTAACAGTCAATAAACAGATTACATTCCAGCTCACCATACAATCCCACTGCGAGGAACAGACCAGACAAGTCCTTGGTGCAAACACAGAAAAGAAGTTCCTGCATCCAGGGTTGTATTAGTTGCTGTTATCTTTATTTGTCTTCGGTTAAAATACAGCTATACAGACATTATCATGTTTCTAACTTAGCAGTCATTACTCATAACCTGATGTGTTATCCGGCCACTGGGGTGAAATAGTCACCATCCCCCATTAAGAGGGGAAAGGGAGGGGGGAAATTGGAGGGCAGAGACAACACCCCCCCAGTTCAAATTCACCAAGCTTCACCCACATTTGAATGTTACATAGAAACATAGAAACATAGAATGTGTCGGCAGATAAGAACCATTTGGCCCATCTAGTCTGCCCAATATACTGAATACTATGGATAGTCCCTGGCCCTATCTTATATGAAGGATGGCCTTATGCCTATCCCATGCATGCTTAAACCCCTTCACTGTATTTGCAGCTACCACTTCTGCAGGAAGGCTATTCCATGCATCCACTACTCTCTCAGTAAAGTAATACTTCCTTATATTACTTTTAAACCTTTGCCCCTCTAATTTAAAACTGTGTCCTCTTGTGGTAGTTTTTCTTCTTTTAAATATGCTCTCTTCCTTTACCGAGTTGATTCCCTTTATGTATTTAAAAGTTTCTATCATATCCCCTCTGTCTCTTCTTTCTTCCAAGCTATACATATTAAGGTCCTTTAACCTTTCCTGGTAAGTTTTATCCTGCAATCCATGTACTAGTTTAGTAGCTCTTCTCTGAACTCTCTCTAGAGTATCTATATCCTTCTGGAGATATGGCCTCCAGTACTGCGCACAATACTCCAAGTGAGGTCTCACCAGTGTTCTGTACAGCGGCATAAGCACTTCACTCTTTCTACTGCTTATACCTCTCCCTATACATCCAAGCATTCTGCTGGCATTTCGTGCTGCTCTATTACATTGTCTTCCCACCTTTAAGTCTTCTGAAATAATTACTCCTAAATCCCTTTCCTCAGATACTGAGGTCAGGACTGTGTCAAATATTCTATATTCTGCCCTTGGGTTTTTACGCCCCAGGTGCATTATCTTGCACTTATCCACATTAAATTTCAGTTTGAATTTCAGTTTGAATACTAAAATACATTTCACCAAAGCATGCATGCAGCAGAATCCATCGAAATATCACAGAGAGAGGAATATATACCTGCTGACACATAGGGAACAGCGCCTCCCCTGGTCAAACATACCGGATCCAAAAAATGCATGGTGTGAACAGATACCGGGCCTACACCATTATACAAAAATAGTTAAAGAGACAGAGCAGCAGCTAGGGGGTAGAAGGAGGAGAAGCAGGCAGAACTCGCAGTGCACAGGAGGCAAAAAGAAGACTGCAAATGTATCTGGAGTGAGCCATCCACCATGCACGGTCACATCTGCCGCTCCCAGGACGCCGGCACATGGCACCGCAGTGTGGGCTTTTTTTTTTACTTGTCAGCTACTGACAATAGTGTTGCCATCTGCAGCCTGCGCTGTAAACGCATAAGTCGCGGTAAGCCCAATACTCACCTAGGGACGACCGCCTTAAGAAGGCACCTGGCCTGCCATCACCGAGCCCAGTGGAAGCAACACCGTCAGAACCCACAAAGCCACACTCCCGGCGCTTCACGTCCTGCCTCGTCTCCTCTCTCCTCACATTTGTCCTCCACTCCACCTTCCACTGTGCCATCGTCACGTTCATCTGGCAAAAGGCAGGCTTCCAGGGCCCAAATGTTCGAACGTAAAAAGTTGATGAGGCCGGATAAGCCTCTTGCCCAACGGCTGCCGCTGGCTTCTCGGATCTGCTAGCCCGCCAACTACTGCCATATATACTAGTGGACTCGGAGGCCTTTAAAAAATGTATGGCCATTGGGACACCGCAATGGAAGGTCCTCGGAAGGAAATATTTCTCCCAGAAGGGCATCCCAGAGCTATATGGCCACGTTCAGCAGCAAGTGAATGTATCTCTGGTACACAGTGTTGGTTCCAAGATACATCTGACCACAGACACGTGGTCTAGCAAACACGAGCAAGGAAGGTACATAACTTTTACTGCCCACTGGGTGAACCTTCTGACGACTGTCAAGCATGCAACCCGTGGCACTCGTGTGGATTTGGTGTTGCCTCTTCTTCTCCTCCTCCATCCTCTGTCTCCTCCTCGGCTGACTCCTCCTTTTACACTTCTACCGCCTATTCCTCTGCACCCCCCAAGATCCCCAGAACCAATTCGAAGTGCCAGGTGATACGTTGCCATGCTGTACTGCGGCTGTTGTGCCTGGAAGCCAAGATCCACACCGGTCATGCACTGCTTTCAGCTATGTGGTAACAGGCCGATCAGTGGCTAACCGCGCTCAATTTGACAGTTGGTAAAGTGGTGTGTGACAACGGTGCCAATCTGCTGACCGCGCTGAAACAGGGCAAAATGACACACGTGCCGTGCATGGCACACGTCCTGAACTTAGTCGTGCAGCGATTCGTTGCCAAATACCCCGGGTTCAGGACGTCTTGCGGCAGGCCAGGAAAATCTCTGGCCATTTTAGAAGATCTTAAACTGCCATGGCTCACCTTGCTGACATTCACCTGCGACACCACCTGCCCGTCAGACGTCTGATTTGTGACAGCCCGACGCGCTGGAATTCCACCTTGTGTACGCTTGATAGGCTGCTCCAGCAGCAATGTGCCATTAACGACTACCTGTACGAACTCTGCAGCAGGACAGGTTTTAGGGAGCTTGGTTTCTTTTCACTGCGCCAGTGGCTTCTCATGCGTGACGCATGCAGACTTCTGCAGCCAAACTGTTCAGTAGCAGCCAGGGTGCCATCAGTGACATACGTGCCTTATGCCTTCTTTCTGGAACGTGCATTGCATCATGTCATTGATCAAGCCATCGAGGAGCAGGAGCTGGAAGATGAGGAAGTCTAAATACTGAATGAATTCCCAGCGGAGGCTATTCCATCTGAGACAAGTCAGCAGGAGTCTGAAGAGGAGTCAGACGAGGATGTTGCCTGGGGGGAGGAGAAGGAGCAAGAAGAGCAGGCTTTAAACTTTTCGGAGATCCCTGGTGTTGTCCGTGGATGGGGGAAGGAGACCGAGGACAACATTCTCCTGGGCGATGAGCAGGAGCCAGGGCACTCCACCGCTTCCAGTTTAGTGCAAATGGGAGCCTTCATGCTCTATTGTTTGAAGAGGGACCCCTCGTATAAAAATCATTAAGGGCAAGGACCAGTACTGGGTGGCAACGTACTTAGACCCCCAGTACAAACACAAAATGGCAGACATGTTACCAGCATCACAGAGGGCATTCAGAATGCAGCATTTCGAGGCCTTGCTGCGAGAGATGCTGCATTCTGCTGTTGCGGGCGCTGGCAGAAAAATGTCTGCCCACAGAGAAACAGTTGCGGGTACCAATCCTACCGCGCATGCAAGAAGAGGGCGGTTTGAAGATGTGTTCGTCACTTCGGATATGAGATCATTCTTGCAGGCAACACATCGACAGCTGCCCTGCGGATCTAGCCTCAGGGAACGCCTAGACCAACAGGTGTCCAACTACATTGGGTTAAATGCCGATGTGGACGCTCTGAGAAGCGAGGAACCCCTGGAATACTGGGTGTGTAGGCTTGACCTGTGGCCAGAGGTGGAACAATTTGCCATGGGACTCTTGGATTGCCCTGCCTCGAGTGTCCGGTCCGAAAGGACGTTCAGCGCAGCAGGGGGGATCGTGACCGATAAGAGCACTTGCCTAGCTCAAAACATGTGTTTTTGAATTTCACCTATTATCATTTGGGGTTTATTCAAGAGGGGGGATTTCATTAGCCATGTTTTTAATCCAATTTTATATTTTTAGTTCTTTTAAACATATGTATTTGACATGTATTAGTACTGGCCTACAGTAAAATTGTTATCCAATGACCATCTAATATACCTCCAGCCACATAATCACTTCATGTTTTCTGTCCAGTGAATGCCTAATGTTTTGAGCCTGTACTCCACTGGCCTGCACTAAGATTGATATCCATCGACTGTCTAATATACCTCCAGCCACATAATCACTTGATCTTTTCTGTACGATGAATGCATAATTTTTGGGGCCTGTAATCTAACAAGCCAACAGTAAAATTGTTATACGGTGACCGCCTAATGTACCCTCAGCCACATAATCATTTGTTCTTTTCTGTACGGTGAATGCCTAATGTTTAGGCCCTGTACTCCACTGGCATACAGTAAAATTGTTATCCAATGACCGTTTAATATACCTCCAGCAACATAATCACTTGATCTTTTCTGTCCAGTGAATGCCTAATGTTTGGGACCTGTACTCCACTGGCCTGCAGTAAAATTGATATCCAATGACCGTCTAATATACCTCCAGCAACATAATCACTTGATCTTTTCTGTACGGTGAATGCCTAATTGTTAGGGCCTTGGAGGAATTCAACACCTGTGACGACCACGTGTTATTGAATTTCACCTATTATCATTTGGGGTTTATTCAAGAGGGAGGAATTTGTTAGTTATGTTTTTAATCCAATTTTATATTTTTAGTTCTTTTAAACATATGTATTTGACATGTATTAGTACTGGCCTACAGTAAAATTGTTATCCAATGACCGTCTAATATACCTCCAGCCACATAATCACTTCATGTTTTCTGTCCGGTGAATGCCTAATGCTTGGGGCCTGTACTCCACTGGCCTGCACTAAAATTGATATCCATCGACTGTCTAATATACCTCCAGCCACATGATCACTTGATCTTTTCTGTACGATGAATGTATAATTTTTGGGGCCTGTAATCTAACTAGCCAACAGTAAAATTGTTATACGGTGACCGCCTAATGTACCCTCAGCCACATAATCACTTGTTCTTTTCTTTACGGTGAGTGCCCTAATGTTTGGGCCCTGTACTCCACTGGCCTACAGTAAAATTGTTATCCAATGTCCGTCTAATATACCTCCAGCCACAAAATCACTTGATCTTTTCTGTACAGTGAATGCCTAATGTTTGGGGCCTGTACTCCAGTGGGTTACAGTAAAATTGTTATTTTGTGACCACATAATGTACCTCGAGCCACATAATCACAATTTCTTTTATGTCAGGCGAATGCCTAATTTTTAGGGCCCATACTTCCGTGGCCTAAAATAAAAATTTTCTAGGCTCCAGCAGGGCACATTTTTGAGAATTTCCCTTTAAGGCGCCAAAAAATGACCCATTATTAAAATACATATTTTTTGTGGGAATTTTTGTCATTGATCCCCCTCTAGTATGTCACTGTCCATGTTGTGTGACTATTTGCGCACTTCTAGTAAGTATTTGGTGGCTGCAAATATGACCTGAAGGTTTTTCAGGTCGCCTGCCATTAAAGTGAATGGGGCCCGCTGCGAACTTGCAGTTCGCAAACATTAGATCGCGTTCGCGAATCGTCCTGTCCGATGTTCGTCCATCACTAGTGATTGGAATCTGTACCGCATTTGTCTATTGTGTGAGTGGTGTGTGTGGCATGCCAAATGTGTGAAAGATCTTGTGTGGCATATACTTAGAATGGGTCCGCATCCGTTCCGCAATTCTGCGGAACGGGTGCGGACCCATTAATTCTAAATAGTGACGGAAAGGATGCGGACAGCACAATCTGCATTTCCGGTCTGCGGCTCCATACTTCCAGTCCGCAGCTCCCGAAAAAAAAGAACATATCCTATTCTTGTCCACAATAGCGGACAAGAATAGGCATTTCTATAGGGGTGCCGGCCCGGTGTATGGCGGATCCGCAATACACTACGGACGTGTGAATGGACCCTTAATGTGTACTGTACTTTTGAGTGTGGGAGATATGTGTCAGATGTGCAAGTGGTGTGTGTATAGCATGTGCCTTATGTGAATGGTGTGGGTAAAGCAGATATAGACAGAAAGAGTTGTACAATAAGTGAGTGAATGTGTGTAGCATGTGTCTAATGTTTACTCAGTGCACAATGCACGTCCTGTGTGTGCAGTAATGTATTTTGTACAGGATATGGCTTCGTGCACAGAGTAATGTCCATATTTGGGTACACAAAAACATATTCCCTATCAGTACCGACACACCCCCAACTGGTAACATCCATCTGGACTTTCATTGCAAATGGCTAACACAGACTCACAGAATTACTAAAATAGACAGGTCAGGGGTGTATAGGTCCTCTATAAGATGAACCTAGGTTTTAGAGGAGGACAATAAGAAAAAAAAATTTTTCATTAGACCTCAGGTCAGACGACCAATCAGACCCCCATGTTAATTCGACGTCAGCTGACAGCCCCAATCAGACCCCCCCAATGTTAATAAGACCCCAATAAGACCTCATATCAGACCCCCAATCAGACCTCAGCTCAGACCCCAATGTGAATGACCTCCAATCAGACCTCAGATAAGAGCCCCATGCCTCTCATCAGCCCCCATATGCCTCTCATCAGCCCCTATATGCCTCTCATCAGCCCCCCCATTGCCTCTCATCAGCCCCCCCATTGCCTCTCATCAGCCCCCCCATTGCCTCTCATCAGCCCCCCCATTGCCTCTCAACGCCCCTCATTTTCTATCAGCCCCCCATATCAACCCCCATGGCTCTCATCAGCCCCCATTGCCTCATATCAGCCCCCATGTCTCTCATCAGCCCCCATTGCCTCAGATCAGCCCCCATGCCACAGGGCACATAAAATAAAATAAAAACTTACCTCTCCTGCTCCAGACGCTGCCGTTCCTCTCCTCTAGCGCTCCTCCTGCTCTTCCTGCCATCGGCTGTATTGTGAACCAGCGTGCACAGCATGAGGTCAAAGAGCGCCCTCATGCTGTGCGCTGCCCCTGCACAGCTGACAGCCAAGGACCAGGAAGTCCTCCAGTACTAAAGAGCTCTTCCATAATGGTGGCGCTCTTTAGTATTCACCCCCCTTTTAGACAAAAAATATGGTATATATATATATATATATATATATATACACACACAGTCAGGTCCATAAATATTGGGACATCAAAACAATTCTAAAAATTTTGGCTCTATACACCACCACAATGGATTTGAAATGAAACTAACAAGATGCGCTTTAACTGCAGTCTGTCAGGTTTAATTTGAGGGTATTTACATCCAAATCAGGTGAACGGTGTAGGAATTACAACAGTTTGCATATGTGCCTCCCACTTGTTAAGGGACCAAAAGTAATAGGACATAATAATAATCATAAATCAAACTTTCATTTTTTAATACTTGGCTGCAAATCCTTTGCAGTCAATGACAGCCTGAAGTCTGGAACGCATAGACATCACCAGAAGCTGGATTTCATCCCTGGTGATGCTCTGCCAGGCCTCTACTGCAACTGTCTTCAGTTCCTGCTTGTTCTTGGAGCATTTTCCCTTCAGTTTTGTCTTCAGCAAGTGAAATGCATGCTCAATCGGATTCAGGTCACGTGATTGACTTGGCCATTGCATAACATTCCACTTCTTTCCCTTAAAAAACTCTTTGGTTGCTTTTGCAGTATGCTTTGAGTCATTGTCCATCTTCACTGTGAAGCGCCGTCCAATGAGTTCTCAAGCATTTGGCTGAATATGAGCAGATAATATTGCCCGAAACACTTCAGAATTCATCCTGCTGCTTTTGTCAGCAGTCACATCATCAATAACTACAAGAGAACCAGTTCCATTGGCAGCCATACATGCCCACGCCATGACACTACCACCACCATGCTTCACTGATGAGGTGGTATGCTTAGGATCATGAGCAGTTCCTTTCCTTCTCCATACTCTTCTCTTCCCATCACTCTGGTACAAGTTGATCTTGGTCTCATCTCTCAATAGGATGTTGTTCCAGAATTGTGAAGGCTTTTTTAGATGTCGTTTGGCAAACTCAAATCTGGCCTTCCTGTTTTTGAGGCTCACCAATGGTTTACATCTTGTGGTGAACCCTCTGTATTCACTCTGGTGAAGTCTTCTCTTGATTGTTGACTTTGACACACATACACCTACCTCCTGGAGAGTGTTCTTGATCTGGTCAACTGTTGTGAAGGGTGTTTTCTTCACCAGGGAAAGAATTCTTCGGTCATCCACCACAGTTGTTTTCCGCGGTCTTCTGGGTCTTTTGGTGTTGCTGAGCTCACCGGTGCGTTCCTTCTTTTTAAGAATGTTCCAAACAGTTGTTTTGGCCGTGCCTAATGTTTTTGCTATCTCTCTGATGGGTTTGTTTTGTTTTTTCAACCTAATGATGGCTTGCTTCACCGATAGTGACAGCTCTTTGGATCTCATCTTGAGAGTTGACAGCAACAGATTCCAAATGCAAATAGCAGACTGGAAATGACCTCTGGACCTTTTATCTGTTCATTGTAATTGGGATAATGAGGGAATAACACACACCTGGCCATGGAACAGCTGAGAAGCCAATTGTCCCATTATATTTGGTCCCTTGACAAGTGGGAGGAACATATGCAAACTGTTGTAATTCCTACACCGTTCACCTGATTTGGATGTTAATACTCTCAAATTAAAGCTGACAGTCTGCAGTTAAAGCAAATCTTGTTTGTTTCATTTCAAATCCATTGTGGTGTACAGAGCCAAAAATGTTAGAATTGTGTCGATGTCCCAATATTTATGGACCTGACTGTAGATATAGATATAGATAAAGAGAGAGAGAGCAGCAGCAAACTTACATATTTTTCACATTGCAATTTTTATAGTGAAATGTATAGAACAGTAGAATAAAATAATTTTAATAAAATTGACAAATTCTAAATATGTACTTACAATAACTGTAGTAATAATAGTGGTTGTCACCTAGAAAATAAAAATTATAAAATTGCGCCAAAAATTTAATAATAATGAAAACAGACATATTAATAAATATTTTAGATACAGACATTATAGAAATGCATAGCTTAAAGTGTCTGTGTGACATTTAGCCTGAATTTTGTTCAGAAACAGCGCCACTTTTATCTAAGGGTGTGTCTGATACTGCAGCCTATATTTCAATACTTACATTTTGGATAATGGTTGATAAAGCTTCTGTAACCTCTGTAGCTGTCTGAAAGTGACATGAATACAATAAATACACACATATATGAATGTGACAAAATGTTAAAAAAAATATAGGGACAAGTTTAATTAAAAATGAATAATCAGTAAGTTTTTCCAAACCAATCATTTCCAATCTCTTAACGGACGTTATGACCAACAACATCAAGTCACTGCCTCAGGACATTGACTCAGGGGTTGGACAAACTTTTACCAAATAGCAGGGGATTCCTGCTGAGCCTCTTTGCAGTAACTTTCCTCTGTGGTTGATAAACGAGGGTTATGGGCATATGGATAGGGATGATCTACAGTGGTTTAGATGGTAGGAAAGGGGAAGCTGTTGCATAAGCCACGTCAATGAATACAGAGTCCAAAGTGACTAGAAAATGAATGTCCCTATTCCTTCCCTTGTTATCTTTCTATCTCCTATCCATACTCTTTCTTCCCTGTTCTTACATTCTCCATGTACTCTACAACAGGCTTACCCTTTGGACCTCGTTGGTTTTGCTCTTCTTGTTCCTTCTGCAGCACTTGCCTGTACAGCTTAGATGATATTTTTATTACCTTTACTTTCCATAAATTGATTTCTTTGTTTAAAACTGGTTAAAGTAAATTCAATGAGGTATCCCCCAACTCAGAGTTATGAGATATTAAAAAAAAAATCTATTCTGTACATATACAATTTTAATGAAGTGAGTCTTGACATTGTGATTTATCACTTTTGAATTAGCAACATCATGTTGATGAAGTCTTATTTGTTTGATTAATTTAAAAAATTGTATAACCTGCCTTGTAAATGTGGGCTCTAGGTTGCAAACTTTGACTATAGTCAAAATTTTTGATTTGGTAATTTATGTCCATTTTTGCATTTTAAGTATAAATACTCTTTCATTTAGAATTAGGCTACTTTCACACTTGAGTTGTTAATTCCATTATTGAAATCCAGCAGAGGATGTCCATTTTGCACATCAGGATGCATCACTAAAGACATTGAAAGTCAGTGGGTGACAGATCAGTTTTTTTAGGCTACTAAAAAACTGATCCGTCACCATTGACTTACATTGTTTTCAGTGCCACATCTGTTTTTATGACCAGACACAAAACTGAAGCTTGCAGCGGTTTTGTGTCCGGTCACAAAATGGAATGCTGCCAGAACGGAAGACATCCTGATGCATCCTGAACAGATTTCTGAATGCATGAGGACTAAACGGAAATGTTTTTTTCCGATAATGAGATCCTCTGCCAGATCTCAATACCGGAAAACAACAACGCAAGTGTGAAAGTAGCTTTAGGCATGAGAGTGTTGTGATGTACCATAGCAATGCCAGGTAGACTGCCCCCCACAAGCCATACACTGCACGCTAGGGGGAGCAATTTGTTTTCCCTTAATTACAATATACAAAACCTGACTAATAACACTAAAGGCCTGATTTACACGACCATGTCAGCCGAATATCCTGGACTATCCGCGTCTGCCCTGACCCAAACTGACTGCATCACAGTGATTTATGATACAGTCATCATGTGAGTTCAGTACAATAGACTCACAATCAGATAGCATCTGACCGTATCATAAGTCAACATGATGCAGTCAGGGGAGCCGAGGTTGGTCTGAGAGATACGGTCAACACACGGGCAGTGTTTCCCAGACCGAGCATGGTGGTGTGAATCAGGCCTAAAAGATGGTACAACACTGCCTGCAAACTACTGAATGCTATTAGAAAATTTTTGGTGCAAGGACCTTCATCCAATCTGGGGGTTTTGCCAAAGGGGTTTTGCCATCTCAGACAATGGGGGCATATTGCTAGGATATGCCCCCCATTGTCTGATAGGTGCAGGTCCCACCTCTGGGACCTGCACCTACAATGAGAACGGAGCTGGGAAATGAACGGAGGGCGCACTGCGCATGTGTAGCCTTCCTCCATTCATTTCTATGGGGCCGCCGAAAATAGCTGAGCGCTGGCTCAGCTATTTCCGTCTGCCCCATAGAAATGAATGGAAGCAGGGGCTGCGCATGCGCGGTGTGCTCCCATTCACTTCTATGGGAGCAGCGGGGAGCAGCGCTTGGTGGTGGATGGACCCCGGGAAATCCAGGGTCCTGCAGCCACAGCTCTCCCTGCTCCGTTCTCATTGTAGGTGCGGGTCCCAGAGGTGGGACCCGCACCTATCAGGCAATGGGGACATAACCTAGCAATATGCCCCCATTGTATGTGATGGGAATACCCCTTTAACTAAAAAGGTCAATATGCTCAATAGAGCTACCGATAATAATGAGTGATGCTCCTAGTTAGTGATGAGCGAAGCAAAGCATCTGAAGCGGAATTCGGTCTGAAGTTTAATAAAACTTTGATTCTAAACTAATCAGAATTTCCTCGCGCTTTGTGGTAACAAATCAGTTTTACTAAAATGGCAGCTGCACATGTTATAAAGTGAAAGTAAGTGTAGAGGAGACAAGCCCGGGAACGCAAGATCAGCCATAATGTAGTGCAGCCAGCCAATCCGCAGGTAGCCATCTCCTGTGATGTCACAGCTAGGCAGAGCCCGCACAGGCACCTCCATTTTCCTGTGAGCTGAGCATAGGGAGAGACAAGACAAGATGCTCATGCACTAGGGACAGTGTTGCTGCAAACTGTTAACAGAGAGTGTAGGAAAATATTGAAAAGAGAGAGTGGAGAGAGCGTAGGAGAGCGCTGAACTACAGACTCTGCTACAATTTATCGCCATGTACATAACTGCGCAGAGCACCAAGAGTCATAGCTAGGGATGAGCGAACCCGAACTGTATAGTTCGGGTTCGTACCGAATTTTGGGGTGTCCGTGACACGGACCCGAACCCGAACATTTTCGTAAAAGTCTGGGTTCGAGTTCGGTGTTCGGCGCTTTCTTGGCGCTTTTTGAAAGGCTGCAAAGCAGCCAATCAACAAGCATCATACTACTTGCCCCAAGAGGCCATCACAGCCATGCCTACTATTGGCATGGCTGTGATTGGCCAGTGCACCATGTGACCCAGCCCCTATATAAGCTTGGGTCACGTAGCGCTGCACGTTACTCTGCTGTTGCAAGTGTAGGGAGAAGTTGCAGCTGCGACGTTAGGGCGAGATTAGGCAGTGATTAACTCCTCCAAAAGACTTCATTCAGTGATCGATCTACAGCTGTGGATCATTGAACTGCTGCTATTCAATTGCTCAGTGTTTTTAGGCTGCCCAGAGCGTTTTTCAGTCACTTTTTTCCGGGGTGATCAGCGGCCATTTTGTGGCTTGTGGTGCGCCAGCACAAGCTGCCACCAAGTGCATTTAACCATCAATAGTGTGGTTATTTTTTGCTATATCCTACATCAGGGGCAAGCTGTCACCAAGTGCATTTAACTATCAATAGTGTGGTTATTTATTGGCCATATACTACATCAGGGGCAAGCTGAGCCTGTGTCACCCAAGTGCATTTAACCATCAATAGTGTGGTTATTTTTTGCTATATCCTACATCAGGGTCAAGCTTTCATCAAGTGCATTTAACCATCAATAGTGTGGTTATTTTTTGGCCATATACTACATCAGGGGCAAGTTGAGCCTGTCACGAAGTGCATTTAACCATCAATAGTGTGGTTATTTTTTGGCCATATACTACATCAGGAGCAAGTTGAGCCTGTTACCCAGCGCCTAAAAAATAGGCCTCACATTTATATTCATCCAAATCTGTCATTACTGTTTTAGCTGGTCAAGTTATTTAGTGTCCGTCAAAGCACAGTTTTTGTTCTGTGTTGAAATACAATTCCCAATTTTGCAATTCTCAAAATTAGTGGTTTCTGCTGTATCAGGCCTACTTTAAATCTATCCCTAAAAGGGTATATTAGATTGAAAGTGCTGATAGGGTAATTCTCAAGAACTTCACACACACGCTACAGTGCAGATCCAAGTCTAATTCTGTGATTAAACGTATACCTGTCACCCGCGCCTAAAAAATAGGCCTCACATTTATATTCATCCAAATCTGTCATTACTGCTTTAGCTGGTCAAGTTATTTAGTGTCCGTCAAAGCACAGTTTTTGTTCTGGGTTGAAATACAATTCCCAATTTTGCAATTCTCAAAATTAGTGGTTTCTGCTGTATCAGGCCTACTTTAAATCTATCCCTAAAAGGGTATATTAGATTCAAGGTGCTGACAGGGTAATTCTCAAGAACTTCACACACACGCTACTGTGCATATCCAAGTCTAATTCTGTCCGCCGTAAACGTATACCTGTCACCCAGAATCTAAATAATAGGCCTCAAATTTATATTCAGCTAAATCTGTCATTACTGGTGTGCTTGTATTAGTGTAATACGGTACCTAAATAGATAGCCAGATAGTGTTAGGTGTCTGTAAAAAAAGGCCTGAATTTTAATTCAATACATTGGCCCGAATAATATTTTTCTTATTGTGGTGAACGGTAACAATGAGGAAAACATCTAGTAAGGGACGCAGACGCGGACATTGTCGTGGTGGTGTTAGTGGACCCTCTGGTGCTGGGAGAGGACGTGGCCGTTCTGCCACAGCCACACGTCCTAGTGTACAACTACCTCAGGTCCCAGTAGCCGCTAGAATTTACAGCCATATTTGGTGGGGCCCAATGCCGTTCTAAGGATGGTAAGGCCTGAGCAGGTACAGGCATTAGTCAATTGGGTGGCCAACAGTGCATCCAGCACGTTCACATTATCTCCCACCCAGTCTTCTGCAGAAAGCGCACAGATGGCACATGAAAACCAAGCCCATCAGTCTGTCACATCACCCCCATGCATATCAGGGAAACTGTCTGAGCCTCAAGTTATGCAGCAGTCTCTTATGCTGTTTGAAGACTCTGCTGCCAGGGTTTCCCAAGGGCATCCACCTAGCCCTTCCCCAGGGGTGGAAGAGATAGAATGCACTAACGCACAACCACTTATGTTGCCTGATGATGAGGACATGGGAATACCACCTCAGCACGTCTCTGATGATGACGAAACACAGGTGCCAACTGCTGCGTCTTTCTGCAGTGTGCAGACTGAACAGGAGGTCAGGGATCAAGACTGGGTGGAAGACGATTCAGGGGATGATAAGGTCCTAGACCTCACATGGAATGAAGGTCGTGCCACTGACTTTCACAGTTCGGAGGAAGAGGCAGTGGTGAGACCGAGCCAACAGCGTAGCAAAAGACAAAGAGGGAGCAGTGGGCAAAAGACTCCGCCTGCTACTGACCGCCGCCATCTGGGACCGAGCACCCCAAAGGCAGCTTCAAGGAGTTCCCTGGCATGGCACTTCTTCAAACAATGTGCTGACGACAAGACCCGAGTGGTTTGCACGCTGTGCCATCATAGCCTGAAGCGAGGCATTAACGTTCTGAACCTTAGCACAACCTGCATGACCAGGCACCTGAATGCAAAGCATGAACTGCAGTGGAGTAAACACCTTAAAAACAAGGAAGTCACTCAGGCTCCCCCTGCTACCTCTTCTGCTGCTGCCGCCTCGGCCTCTTCTGCTGCTGCTGCCGCCGCCTCGGCCTCTTCCTCCGCCTCTGGAGGAACGTTGGCACCTGCCGCCCAGCAAACATGGGATGTACCACCAACACCACCACCTGCGTCACCAAGCATCTCAACCATGTCACATGGCAGCGTTCAGCTCTCCATCTCACAAATATTTGAGAGAAAGCGTAAATTCCCACCTAGCCACCCTCGATCCCTGGCCCTGAATGCCAGCATTTCTAAACTACTGGCCTATGAAATGCTGTCATTTAGGCTGGTGGACACAGACAGCTTCAAACAGCTCATGTCGCTTGCTGTCCCACAGTATGTTGTTCCCAGCCGGCACTACTTCTCCAAGAGAGCCGTGCCTTCCCTGCACAACCAAGTATCCGATAAAATCAAGTGTGCACTGCGCAACGCAAGGTCCACCTAACCACAGATACGTGGACCAGTAAGCACGGCCAGGGACGCTATATCTCCCTAACTGCACACTGGGTAAATGTAGTGGCGGCTGGGCCCCAGGCGGAGAGCTGTTTGGCGCACGTCCTTCCGCCGCCAAGGATCGCAGGGCAACATTCTTTGCCTCCTGTCTCCTCCTCCTCCTACTCAGCTTCCTCCTCCTCTTCTTCCACCTGCTCATCCAGTCAGCCACACACCTTCACCACCAACTTCAGCACAGCCCGGGGTAAACGTCAGCAGGCCGTTCTGAAACTCATATGTTTGGGGGACAGGCCCCACACCGCACAGGAGTTGTGGCGGGGTATAGAACAACAGACCGACGAGTGGTTGCTGCCGGTGAGCCTCAAGCCCGGCCTGGTGGTGTGCGATAATGGGCGAAATCTCGTTGCAGCCGGTTTGACGCACATCCCTTGCCTGGCGCATGTGCTGAATTTGGTGGTGCAGAAGTTCATTCGCAACTACCCCGACATGTCAGAGCTGCTGCATAAAGTGCGGGCCGTCTGTGCGCGCTTCCAGCGTTCACATCCTGCCTCTGTTCGCCTGTCTGCGCTACAGCGTAACTTCGGCCTTCCCGCTCACCGCCTCATATGCGACGTGCCCACCAGGTGGAACTCCACCTTGCACATGCTGGACAGACTGTGCGAGCAGCAGCAGGCCATAGTGGAGTTTCAGCTGCAGCACGCACGGGTCAGTCGCACTGCGGAACAGCACCACTTCACCACCAATGACTGGGCCTCCATGCGAGACCTGTGTGCCCTGTTGCGCTGTTTCGAGTACTCCACCAACATGGCCAGTGGCGATGACGCCGTTATCAGCGTTACAATACCACTTCTATGTCTCCTTGAGAAAACACTTAGGGCGATGATGGAAGAGGAGGTGGCCCAGGAGGAGGAGGAGGAGCAAGAGGGGTCATTTTTAGCACTTTCAGGCCAGTCTCTTCGAAGTGACTCAGAGGGAGGTTTTTTGCAACAGCAGAGGCCAGGTAAAAATGTGGCCAGACAGGGCCCACTACTGGAGGACGAGGAGGACGAGGATGAGGAGGAGGTGGAGGAGGATGAGGATGAAGCATGTTCACAGCGGGCTGGCACCCAACGCAGCTCGGGCCCATCACTGGTGCGTGGCTGGGGGGAAACGCAGGACGATGACGATACGCCTCCCACAGAGGACAGCTTGTCCTTACCTCTGGGCAGCCTGGCACACATGAGCAACTACATGCTGCTGTGCCTGCGCAACGACAGCAGAGTTGCCCACATTTTAACGTGTGCAGACTACTGGGTTGCTGCTGGATCCACGGTACAAAGACAATGTGCCCACCTTACTTCATGCACTGGAGCGTGATAGTAAGATGCGCGAGTACAAGCGCACGTTGGTAGACGCGCTACTGAGAGCATTCCCAAATGTCACAGGGGAACAAGTGGAAGCCCAAGGCGAAGGCAGAGGAGGAGCAAGAGGTCGCCAACGCAGCTGTGTCACGGCCAGCTCCTCTGAGGGCAGGGTTAGCATGGCAGAGATGTGGAAAAGTTTTGTCACCACGCCAAAGCTAACTGCACCACCACCTGATACGGAACATGTTAGCAGGAGGCAACTAACATGGTGGAACAGTACCTGTGCACACCCCTCCACGTACTGACTGATGGTTCGGCCCCATTCAACTTCTGGGTCTCCAAATTGTCCACGTGGCCAGAGCTAGCCTTTTATCCCTTGGAGGTGCTGGCCTGCCCAGCGGCCAGAATTTTGTCTGAACGTGTATTCAGCACGGCAGACGGCGTCATTACAGACAAGCGCAGCCGCCTGTCTACAGCCAATGTGGACAAGCTGACGTTCATAAAAATGAACCAGGCATGGATCCCACAGGACCTGTCCATCCCTTGTGCAGATTAGATATTAACTACCTCCCCTTAACCATATATTATTGTACTCCAGGGCACTTCCTCATTCAATCCTATTTTTATTTTCATTTTACCATTATATTGCGGGGCAACCCAAAGTTGAATGAACCTCTCCTCTGTCTGGGTGCCGGGGCCTAAAAATATCTGACAGTGGCCTGTTCCAGTGTTGGGTGACGTGAACCATGATTCTCTGCTATGACATGAAGCCTGAATCTCTGCTGACATGAAGCCTGAATCTCTGCTATGACATGAAGACTGATTCTCTGCTGACATGAAGCCTGAATCTCTGTTATGGGACCTCTCTCCTCTGCCTGGGTGCCTGGGCCTAAATATGTGACAATGGACTGTTCCAGTGGTGGGTGACGTGAAGCCTGATTCTCTGCTATGACATGAAGACTGATTCTCTGCTGACATGAAGCCTGAATCTCTGTTATGGGACCTCTCTCCTCTGTCTGGGTGCCGGGGCCTAAAAATATCTGACAGTGGCCTGTTCCAGTGGTGGGTGACATGAAGCCTGATTCTCTGCTATGACATGAAGACTGATTCTCTGCTGACATTTAGCCTGATTCTCTGCTATGGGACCTCTCTCCAATTGATATTGGTTAATTTTTATTTATTTTATTTTTATTCATTTCCCTATCCACATTTGTTTGCAGGGGATTTAACTACATTTTGCTGCCTTTTGCAGCCCTCTAGCCCTTTACTGGGCTGTTTTACAGCCTTTTTAGTGCCGAAAAGTTCGGGTCCCCATTGACTTCAATGGGGTTCGGGTTCGGGACGAAGTTCGGGTCGGGTTCGGATCCCGAACCCGAACATTTCCGGGAAGTTCGGCCGAACTTCTCGAACCCGAACATCCAGGTGTTTGCTCAACTCTAGTCATAGCTAATCCATTCTGTTATCTGTAGAGTTACTGTGCCGTCAGTATTACAGGGAGGTATTTATCGCCGTGTACATGATTGTGCAGTGCCCCAATATTATTACACTATAATACCATAGGTAATTCGTTCTGTTAGTTGTAGAGTTACTGTGTGTCAGTATTACAGGCTACTGTTACTTTTAGGCAAATTGGTCTGGGTATACTGTACATGTTTTATAGTGATTCGTAACAAATCTAATTTCTTCAAAGCTGCCGAATCAAATTTTTCAAAACTTCGCTCATCTCTACTCCTAATATTTATAAGTAATGAGATTTGGTCACAGATATTTATTGTTGATGTTCAACTTATTTCCCAATTACTGGGAATGGTATTAATATTGATTTTGATAGATGGTTTTATTAATTTTGTAGATGAGCATATAGATAAAATGGGACTTAAAATAATGAGATTAAGTATGCTTGGTATGACTTGTGAAGACAAAAGGGACCCTTAAGGGAAAAAACATTCATGTTACCGTAAAACACACTTGGTGCTATCTCTATTACAATTTATGTTTTAGGAACATAAATATATACTGTACATGTAGTTTCAGGTGACCTTTTAGAATAAGGCTACTTTCCCACTGGCGTTTTGGCTTTCCGTTTGTGAGATCTGTCATGGGCTCTCAAGGTGGTCCAAAACAGATCCGTTTTGCCCTAATGCATTCTGAAAAGGATCCGCTCAGAATGCATCAGTTTGCCTCCGATCAGTCTCCATTCCGCTCTGGAGGCGGACACCAAAACGCTGCCTGCTGCGTTTTGGTGTCCGCTTGATGAAACTGAGCCAAACGGATCCGTCCTGGCACACAATGTAAATCAATGGTGACGGATCAGTTTTCTCTGACACAATCTGGCACAATAGAAAACAGATCCGTCTCCCATTGACTTTCAATGGAGTTCATGACAGATCCGTCTTGGCTATGTTACAGATAATACAAACGGATCCGTTCATGGCGGATGCATGCGGTTGTATTATTGTAACTGATCCGTTTTTGCAGCTCCATGACAGATCCGCCCAAAACGCGAGTGTGAAAGTAGCCTAAGCTGTTATGCTCATAAATGTGGATCAGCACTATTTCTAGCAATTATATTACTTGTATCCTATATTTTCAGCAATTTTCCCTCTTTAGGCTCTATTTCTAATTCTCAGAGGGGCAGACACTTGCTGCTATAATGTCTCCCATACACAGCACTGACAGAGAGGAGGAAATCTTGCTACCCTAAATTTCTATAGAACACTCAGAAGCAGTAGAAGCAGGAAGGACATTATACAAATGTAAATCCAGATTTGGTGTGAGGTAGAATATTTCTATCCTCTATATACAGGATATAGATAGAGATATGTGTGCAGCATGTAACCGCTGTGATATAATAACCCATCGCATCTCTCAAGATGGATTTTATCAGTAAATTAAGAATGAATGAACAGTGTGGGACATAGCAAAGGGGTTGGCTGGTAAGTGAAGAAAGAGGCATTTTTCATTTATAAGATATATTATAAAGTTTCCTATATTTGCTTGTACTGCTGATTTATTCAAGGTTTACTTAACAGACTGGTTAAATTGGCGCTGAGGAGGGAGAAATGTAAGAGGATAAAATATGAATCTTGTCTAGATAAAAGTATTGGTATCACTTTATCAGGAACAATGGCAGAATTGTTAATGGTAAGTAAGTGAATAGCCTCAAATGTAATATTATGGGATGCTTTCAAACCATATCTATGTGTACAAAAAGAATCAGCACAATGTGAAAAAGAAAAACAAGAATAATTGAAACAAATTGTTAATAAGAAGCAAGATTTAATAAATGATTCTCGTTCACGCAAGATGTAGTGATGGCAAAAAAAAATACAAATGCATGGGAAAATGAGCATAATACTATACTGTACGAATTATAAAAGCACTATAGCTGGGGATTCCAGAAAGAATTTAGCCAACATTGTTAAAGGGAGTCTGTCACCTCCAAAATAAGTTTCAAAATAAGCATACTGAGATGTAGGGTGAAGGGCCCAAAACATAACCATAACTTTCCAGTGAATATATGATCTTCTAATCCTGAGAAATGCTTCTTTTGATTTTTATGAAGATAAGGTTTTTGGTGCACCATGGGCGGGGCTGCTCCCTTTGGTGCGCCATTGCACTGCTAGAGATGCTGCCTATTGCCTTTCCTCTGGTTTGATATATAGTCCCTTAGATTGTACAGCTGGTAGTAATGACACTTGAGAAACCAGTTGCAAGGATGGAATCTCGCTGCCGACAGTGCACCAAAAACCTTAATTTTATAAAAATGAAAAGAAGTATTTCTCAGGATAAGAGGAACGGATTTTCATTGGAAAGGTACGGTAATTCTTTAGGGCACCTACCCTACATACTTTGAAACAGATTTTGGAGGCGAAAGACTCCCTTAAAAAAGCACCAACAAAAGAATGATTCCACAACAATCAAAAAACAGAAAGGAACATTTGTCAAAGAACCAGACGATATCATTGGAAATTTTTAGTTTACTATAAAAAAAACTTCATTCTTCTGAAATACAAAAAGTTGATGCAAATATTAATGAATAGCTTAGAAAACTGGGATAACCCCCATTACAACGTAAGGAAAGAAACATTATCAAAGCTCCTTGGCTCCATTAGCATTGGAAAAAAGACCTGGATTAGATTTAATTCCCTTTGAAATATATCATAAGTAACAAGTGGTGAAAATTCCAGAACTGAAAAACATGTTTGATGTGGCCCAAGAATAAACCAGTTGAGCCAATCTACATGTACATATGCCAAGATAATCATTTACGAGAATCTATATTTGTGTTGGATGGCATGCGTATGTGTGTATCCTCGTTTGTTGTGACAGTGTTTATGTGTGTCTGCCATATGAGGCATATCAGCAGGGGCGTTCACAAAAATCCTAGAGCTGCATAGCAACACCTAGTATAGTAACTTACATAATAAGTTAATATTTATTGTAAAACTAATAGTTATAAAGGAGCTTTATTAATACTGATACACCATGCATGCCATATGCCAGTATCTCTACCCAGTGCAGCATGAAACAGTTTTAGGAACAGGGTACAATCTGGCTTAGACTAAAAACAACAGGTCAACCCAAAATTTTAAGCTTTTTTAAAAAGACAAGTAACACACTTTACCTCACTGAAGTTTCACCCACACTGACTTCACAAATGCAGCTTTCATTCACCATTTTTTTTTCATTCATGCACCATATTTGTAAGGGACCTTACACCAGACTACTTTTATAATACATTAATTATTCTCCTCCATAAAATTTTTATCTAATTTCCTTTCACAGTGCAGATAATAAAACTGTCTACCTGCAGCCACCACTAGAGGGAGCTACCTTTGAACTCAATGAAGGTGTAAAAATATTTATGTATTGAGCTCCCCCTAGTGGCAGCTGCTGGAAAATGTTCTAGCTTTATATCAGCAAGCGGGAGAAAGAGTTCAGTGTCACGTCCCCACCGACTATGGGTCCCAGAGTAGTGGCATGGTATGAGCATAGCATGGAACATCTGCAGCTGGCATACACTGTGTTAGAGATTAAGACTATGGGTAGCATCATAACTCATTTGGGTCCAGGATTCAAATCTGTATGGAGTTTTTCTGTTCTCTACAGCTCACTATGAAATTAACACTTGTGAGATGTGAGCACCATGAATGTAAGTGATGACAGCAGCTTTTATAGGGCTGTTGAAAATGTTGGCACTATATAAGCAACAGCAAATAAATCAAGACTGATAAAAAAAAAAGCTGATAATGGCACATGGCAGCTACACATGCTGCATTTCTTTAACTCAGGTGCAAATCTAATGTTCGGTAAGGGGGATAATAATTCTAATAATTATAGTAATAATAATAGTAATTATATATATATATAATCACTGGATCTGTTTTAAATGTGCACTGCAGTTTTTGAAGCCAAAGTACAAGTGATGATTAGACATGTTGTAATATATCTTACTAGGAAAAAATTCCTCTTTCACCACTTAGGGTACTTTCACACTAGTGAAAAAAAAAACGCATCAGTTTTGGAAAGCAATCCGTTCAGTATGCATCAGGATGTCTTCCGTTCCGTCCCTTGTACGGTATTTGACCGGACAAAATACCGCAGCATGCTGCAGTATTTTTTCCTGCCAAAATCCTGGAACAATACCGCACTTGCCGGATCTGGCATTAATTTTCATAGAGATGTATTAATGCCGTATCCGGTACCAAGTGTTCCGGAAATTGACTTATCCAGTTTTCCGGTCTGCGCATGCTCCGGGATATAGGAGAAGGGGGTTTCTCTTTTGATCTTTGAAAAAAATTATTAAATACCGGATTCGTTATTCCGGATGATACCGGATGAGATGGATCTGGTATTTCACCGGAACCGTCTAATGGATCTGAAAAAAAAGCTTTCCGTTTGTATACGGATTGTCGGATCCGGTTGCCGGAACTGCCTGCCGGATTCTAACAACGCTAGTGTGAAAGTACCCATAGACTTATTTTCTCCGCTGCCTCTTGCATTGATCACTTACTCTCAATTCACAGGCAAAATCTGTCATGCTAAAGACAAATAGAAGACTGATTTTCAGCTTCACTAATGGCACAGGTTACAGCTATTGCTCATAGATGTCTATAGGGAGGGGAGGAGGAGGAGGAGCTGCAGGCAGTGAGACATGGGCACCCAAAGACTCCACTGAAGACTCTAGATAATTTTCTATCTCACTCCGATGCTGGGTTCATAGATACCAGCTTCATAAAGTCCTTCATGCTGCTGCTTCTTTTGAGTGTATGTGTGAGACAGGGGAGCAGGATTACCTCATTTCTGCTTATGTAATTTATGGTAATAACCATAGCAGATCAGTCTCTGCCCACTATGGCACAACTGACAATAAGATACGGAGCTTATAGGAAAGACAGGCAGTGCAATACAATATAGATACAAGTGAGTATTCCTTTTGCACCCACAAAACAGCTTATTCTGAAAATTCATCTGAAAGAACAGATGCATCAAAATGGTTGAAATATAAAATAAATAAACATAAAAAATATAAAATAATTATCTTTAACAGAAAAAAGAAATATAAATTAATATGAATTCCTTTAATGTATGCATGGATAGTGCAAAATTTAATACAATTGAAATATTTTTATGCTCTGAAATCATTTCAATAGTTTGAGTAGAAATTAACAAAATGGAAAAGTCATGTGAATATCAGACCACTTACCGCATATGGATCCTTGCCGCTATAATCCGTAGTTGTCTACAAAGTAAACAATATCAGCTAAAGTTAGAATATCTTATTGCAGCTCCCAAAAGTCCTCGTGAAATAAAAAGGAGCAATTATAGTAACGATACTGGCTCTGTTTTTCCTTAGTAAGAGCTGAAGAAGCATAATAATAATGATAATAATATTCATTTATATAGCGCCACCATATTCCGCAGCACTTTATAAAAGACATCACAATGTCAACTGGGAGTGAGGGCCCTGCTTGCAACAGCTCAGAATCTATGAGCAAAATAGTAAAAGTACAAAATGTAAAGGAGTTGTAAACAATTAGACAAAAAGGTAGTTATCCATGGGCTGTGCTTAGTTGTACAGCTTAGTCCCATTCAATTGAATGGAGATGAACTGCAATACCTGGCACAGTGGCACTGTTTATTTTCTATTATATCATACAATCTTATTAACATAAAACATAAACCGACACATAGGTCATTAAACGTGTTTACCTTATATACTCCAATTGTAGCATTCTGCAAAGCAAGTATTAGAAGAAGTCAGAAAACCATTTCTTAAAGAGTTTATGCTATTAATGATTGGAAAAAAAATGAAAATCAGACATTATATAGTACATAGCAATCTGTTTCTAACAAATCTAGAACAAACCCTGTACCTCACATGGGTCCAGAGATCTCTGCATTCATTGCTGCAGCTCTCTTTAGGTTGGCAGCTCGGGGTGTGTTGTCCTTTGTGAAGGACGTGCCCCTTCTCAGGGGGCACGTCCTTTCTGCTGCAGCTCTCTCCCTGTAGCTGGCACAGCTTCTAACAGGAGATATGGCTGGTGGCAGCTGAAGGATTGAACTGAGCATATGCAAGCTCCTCAATAGATGGACGTGCCCATTACTGTACACATTAAACATCCGGGGGGCACCATTATAAGGTAGTAAATAGAATATCTAACAATTTGGAACAGAAAGTAAATGAGAAAAGTAACTCGTTTTTCATGCTGAATTATATTAAAATAACAATTAATGGTGGAACAACCCTTTTAAAGGGTTTCTGTCACCACACTTTTCACTATTAAACAGGCTGACATTATACATGTGCAAATGTCACCTGAATACGCCATTTTTAACGGCTGTTAGACGGGCGCATTTCTGTCTAAGTTAAAACTGCTAAAAACAGCTGAATAGGGTTTTAACATAGCTAATTAATTCGTAACAAATCAAATTTCTTGTCAAACTTCTGAGAAGCTGCCGAATCAATTTTTTTTTAAGTTTTGCTTGTCTCTAGGGCTAATGCATTCACATGAGTATATTGAGCTATAGACATGTATCACTTATAATCTTTATCATTCATTGTGGTTTTACAATATGTCTGTAAAAATGTTGATTGTTTTTGGTTAAATTGTCCAGAGAGAAGAATAAATCATGTTGGCAACACTGGTGCTATGTGTAAGGGTGAAAAGCGCAGGCAGACCTTGGGTTTTAATATGATTTATTTTTTTTATTCCATATGTTTAACAAAGTAAGAAGTTTTAAAAGGATTCTGAGTACTGAATTCTTAACTTTATGTATCTGGATTAACGCTGTCAAATACAAGAGATAAAGCCCCCAAAAAATCCTGATTCTCCTGATAAGAGAATGTGACACTGATAGCTGTAGGTAAACTCCCTAAGGCCTCATGCACACGACCGTTCCTTTTTTTTGCGGTCCGCAAAAAACGGAAGCCGCCCGTGTGCCTTCCGCAATTTGCGGAACGAGCGGGCCCATTGTAGACAAAACTGACAAGAATAGGACATGTTATATTTTTTTTGCGGTGCCTCGGAACGGAGCAACGGATGCGGACAGCACACGGAGTGCTGTCCGCATATATTGCTGCCCCATTGAAGTGAATGGATCCGCACCCGAGCCGCAAGAACTACGGTCGTGTGCATGAGGCCTAAAAGAGTGTATTGGACCTATTGTGCTCTCCCACCCACAGCACCTTCCCCAATTGGAGTGGCTATCAAAGGGAAATCTGGAGTTCCATATTGTAATGATTAAAGCAAACCTGCCACAAAATGAAGTGCAATGTAACATGTTATAGAGCAGAAGGAAAAGATTTGTGGGATTCAGTATTACATGTACGTATTCATTTAAATCCCTGCTCTTTCTATGCTTAGGAGTCCAGTGGATGGTCCTACACAGTGATTGACAGCTATTTCTCAAAGCTAAAGTACTAAAGTAGGATGTAACAAACTTTGACATAATCAATAGTACAGTGTGTGTGTACATGAGGAATAACACTATTTCTGGCCACTATATGACTTGTGTCTGGGATTTTTAGCATAGTGAATGTCTAGTTTGCAGTTCCCCCAGAGGTGGTGGGTGGAGACTAGCTGCCATCAACTGCATACAGAAAGTAGAGTAGAATCTGCTTCCTAACCTTCTCTTACTCACTCAGACACAACACCAGGATCATGGAGGACATTACAGAGAAGTACTGACCTGTATGATTGTGATAAATGCACTTGTGCTGGGTTATAAACAGCTCTTTGTCTGTGCCTGTTTCCTCTATCTAACTCCTGGTGCTGCTCACTCCTCCCCTCTCCATAGACTGTGGTACTATTGATTTATTGACCATTAAAATATATATATGAAAAGTTATAATGCATATTTCCCTCAAAACTAGATATCAGTCTGTTCACCTTATCCTGCTCTATGACATACTCCCTGCATATGCACTGCTTCACTGCCTTATAGAAGGCAAGCTCCTAGGAAGAGGAAGACAATAAGCAACATCTATTAAGCTAATTACGCTACTATTGTGGTGTCACACTTTATGGTGCACGCTATATGTGCATAAGTTGCGACTTTTTAGGCTTCTTGCCACTTTTCCAAAGTGGCAAAAAGGGGGCAGGTCTTAACGGAAGGGGCAGGGCACTCCAGTTAAGGCGCCTCTCACACCAGTTCAGGGAGATCAAGACTGCAGCGTCTGAAAATGTCTGAACTATTTAATACGGTAAATTCTGTAACAAAAAAATTGAAAAACACATGATTTGACATTTTTAGTCACCAAATTTGAACAGTGATCAAAAAGTCGTACATATCACAAAAATAGTACAAATAAAAAATGTGTTCTGCAAAAAACAAGCCCTCATACAGCTCTGTAGATCTAAATATAAAAAAGGTATGACTGTCAGAAAATGGTGATGCAAAGAAAATTTAGATTTTTTCCAAAGGTTTTAATTTTTTTTAAAGTAATAAAACAAAATGAAAACTATACAAGTTTGATAATCATGTCATTTTAAGTGCACAATGAAGGCCATGATGTCAAAATCCCAAAAACCTTAGTTTGTTGATTTTTCAATTTTACCCCACAATTTTTTTTTTCCCTGTTTTCCAATATAAGACATGATACCAATGAGCAATAAAACACAAAATGCGGCTGTACAACACAAATAGAACGCAAGTGACAAATGAATAGCTCCTAGATGGGACAAACCCAGACACTCAGCATATACAAAAATATAATACAAAAATGTATATCCAAAAATGTATCTTTATTGAAACCGATAAAACAAATAAATAGATGCATAAATTGGCAAAGAGACACAACCACATGGAGTGCACACAATACGTCGGGATATCAAGTTATAGCATTGCAAGTAATGGAAAAGGTGGGATGGAAAAACAAGTATAAATAAATACAAAATCAAACCATGTGGTTCCCCCACCAATTAAAAAACCATGATTCACAATACAGACCCGGCTAGAGGCACCTCATAGAGACTCCAATACATGTTTCGCGTCAGCTTCCCCTGAGGAAAAAAATAAGATTTTGTCCCGCAAAAAATAAGATTTTATCTATTTTAAATAATATTAATTTAATTGTATTAAATTAAAATGAAAAGTTAAAAGATAAGCATTGATTAACTTTTTTTTATATGCATCCAGCATTTATATAGGCCATATGCCGAAATACTGCTATTATGCTGCGTTCCATTCACAAGTAGTGCATATACTGTATCTTTCATCACACCCTATACTGACTATAAAGACCCCTTAACTCTAAAATACAGACCCAGATCAGAAACCGAAATAAATACAGTCCTCTGACAAGACTGCTAAGTAAATACAGACTCCAGAATAAATACAGACGCCAAAACCCCAAAATAAATATAACCCCCATAACCCAGTTGGTATATTGCATCCCCTATCGACTGCATAACTAACCAGTCATGGGGTTCCGACCACTGGGACCCCTAGTGATTACAAAAATGGGTGTTTTGTTACTCCTACATCCCTGTTCACATAGAGTGGTAGGTCGAGTGTGGGCTCTGCGACTGCATCAACATAGGGTTACAGGACCTCCTCTTCTCGTGATCAGTCAGGGTCCCAGCAATCAGTTATTTATCTCCTACCTAGTAAATAGGGGACAATTATACCAACCAGAAAACCCCTTTAAATCCCTGTATTATTTGGGGGGAAAAAGGAAAATTGCCCTTCTGCCAATCTTTACTTTTAATTTTTTGTTTTATTCATTACACATATTACACGTTTAATCATCTTTCAAAATACTAACAGAACAGCATGTGCTACAGAAGGGTTCTTCATATTCGTAAAACCTATAAATCGTCAAATAAATCAACGATTCTTCAAGATAAATATGAACTGTATCTGCAGACTACTGAAACCTACTCAACAAGGAAGTTACAAAGTTTAGTTCAGTAAGATAGGTTTGGCAGGAAAAGAGCACACATCCATATTTGCCAATTTAATAAAAGCACTACTAGAATACACTTACTGTTCCAATCACAGAGAAAGCGGGCCATTAGCTCTGTATACAATGAATAATCTGTCCAGGCTTTGTTATTTGTAAAGAACCACAAAGCACTCCCTAGCCATAGTGGAAATTAATCTTGTATCACCTGTTAATTTAACTACGATTCTTAATAAGCTGGCATTACACATTAGAAACAGTAATGTATTGTTAAGTGAAATGTTCTGATTTGCTGTATTTGTAAACCCAATAGCATTGTATAGATAAGTCAGGGTTAACACATTGACTCAATCCCCTTAGATTGCCAGGGGATGGACTTGGATCTACTCCCTGATTAGGAAGCGAGAGAACCTACATGTCCTTACTCCCCAATTACCACCAAGCAGGAGCCCCAACATTAGGGTATGACCCAAGGGACGAAAGGGTGTGCCCTCTTGTCACTGCACCACCCTAGGCAGTATGAGGGTTGCCATTATGATCCGTGTGCACCATTGCCACAAATACTACCACTCACATCCTCCACTTGCTTTTCCTGGCTAGATGGAGAGGCCTCCAGACTTTCTTCCAATGGCAGATATTGAGGAAAGGAGTAATAAAGCAATTGGATTTCAGCGTTCAATCCTTTTGTGCTTGGGGAGGAGTGTGGCTGCTGTTTTCTCCCCTCTCCTCAGAATACATATGAGGATTGGGAGGGATAGCTTTCAGCAGAACAAGCATTTGGCCAACAGCTATCTAAAATGTACGGCCAACTTTGGCATCTGCAAGCACCGTTTTTTGTCTGGCCAAATCCAGGCACTAATGCTGGGAACAGGCTGGATCTCTGCTGGGTCCCATAATAGGCAATGGGCTCCAGCTCCTTTCCCTTATACCGGATATGATGAACTCCAGCAGGCTGTCCCTCTGCCGGATAGCTTTATCACATATGTGATAGTAGTCTGACCTGTGTAGATGTCACCGTACAAGGAAGAATGAGATACGCTTTGACAATCACCTATGGTTAGTCATGTATTAGCTTTACAGATGTTTTATCTGTCATTGTAATCTCGCCTGTAATGATAATGAGATGATTGCTGAAAAGAGATTTCCAAAGAAGAGGAAGTAGCACTTATTAGAGGGCTTAGGCCGAGTTCACATCAGTTATTGTGAGCCAAAAACAGGTGTGGATCAAAACCACAGAACAGGAACAGATTTGTATATGATAACTTATCTCTGAGTCGGCTTCACCACTGGTTTTGGCTCACAACAACTGAAGGAAATAACTGATCAAATAACTGAAGCATGAACTCGGCCTCACTTAGTCATCCATTGCTTCATTCTGGAGGAAAAGCACTTGAATCCAAATGCAAATGTTAAGTGCACTGTTAAGTGCACTGGGGTGCAGCCTTGCTCCTCCTTCTTCTTCTTGGTTAACAGGGCCAGGACCCTGGAAAGTCATTTAATCTGACCCTGTCAATAAAGAAGGAGAGGGACGGACAGGAGGAGCAAGAGTACACATGGTGACTCAAGCCCACCCTCGGTGCACCTATCTGATCATATGCACATGGATTAGACTTTGGTGGAGATTTATCAAACTAGTGTCAAGTAGAATTGGCTTAGTTTGGAAAATGAAAGGAGGAATCTGATTGGTTGCTATGGGAAACTGAGCCAGTTCTACTTTACACCAGTTTAACAAATCTCCCCCATTGTCCCTGGTAACAGTACATTTCCTTGTGATAGATTCCCTATAAATCACCACCGAGTGTAGGTTATGTCTAAATGTGGGTTATGTTGAAAAATTAATTCCTAACAAAATTGAAATTGAAAGTTAACTATATAAATGCAGCCGAATAAATGCAGTGGAACAGACATAGTTGGCCTGTATGGTTCCCCATCAGGCCAGTCCAGTTTCCCCAAGAAAATGGCTTTTACTAATGACCCACCCTTGTTTTATGGCTCATGCATTGTTTATAGAGATGAGCTAATTTCTTAAACGTTCGATTCAGCTGATTCGCTGAATTTCACCCAAAAATTTGCTTCGTGACAAATTTTGTAAGTAACGGGAGCAATGACAGGGAGCTGCGATAGCGCCGCCCCAGTTATTGTACCCCTCAGATGCCGAGTTCATACATGTGTAAAACAATAGTGTAAAACAATAAAAAAATAATTAAATCAAACTTACCTCCTCCATTTGCTCGAGACGGGCCAGCCGCCTCCATCTTGCTTGAAGATCTCGGCCGAAAATCCTGTGTGGCGCGAGATTACGTCATCATGCCGGCTGGCGTGGTGACGCTGGCAGGCGTGATGATGTAAACTTGCACCACACTGGATTTCGGCCGAGATCTTCAAGCAAGATGGAGGCGGCCGGCCCGTCGCGAGCAAATGGAGGAGGTAAGTTAAAAGTTTTGGTTTTTTTATACTATTTCAGGTTAAATAGATTCACTGACACGAAGCACGAGGAAATTCGGCTTCTAGGCGAATCAAATTTTTCCTGAAATTCAGATCGAATTCCATTTTGTGGGATTCGATTCGCTCATCTCTAATTGTTTACACAGCAAAAGCAGTACCATGACGTATCCGTGGGATCTGAACGCTGGAGCCCCCACTGATCCCCCTTCTTGATTGAGCGGCAGGTCGAGCATATGCCCTGCCTCTTCATCCATTCTCTATGGGGTAGCTGGAGATGGCAGAGTACAGAGCTGGCTATTTCCAGTAGTCCCAAAGAGAATAAATGGATCAGCAGGGCATATGTGTGGCATGCACACCATCAAAAAGGGGGAACAGGACCCATTCCTGGGATCAGTGGGGGTCGCAGAATCAGACCCCACTATTCATATAGTTATGCCCTAGGGAGGATAACTTGAAAACCTGGACAACCCCTTTAAATCCTCCACCACTATCTCTTTACATGGCAGCAGTGATGCCTGTAAATATGGAATATCATCACTACCACCATGTAAACCATACGTGTCAATACTGGAGAATGTGACGCACTGTGCAGAATTTTTCAGTCATAGGTCCAACCCCCTTTGCAGGTCGTAACCTTTAACAAAGCCCAAGCAAAGGTGCTAGAGGAGCAACGTGAGCAAAGGGCACAAACGGAGGGTCATAACTGAAGCAGAGACATTAGGGTCACCTGAGGCAGGGTAATAGTGGGGATCCTGGAGCAGGGGTAACTAGAGAAGAGACAATATTAGTGGTGCATTTAGAGTGGGGGCATCTGGAGCTGGGGCATTTATGGCAGTGCAGCTAAAGCAGAGGCATTAGGGTTGCTTGAGGCAGGGTAATAGTGGGGATCCTGGAGCAGATGTATTAGGAGGGCAACTGAAGAAGAGGCCATATTAGGGGTGCATTTAGAGTGGGGGCATTGCAGGGCATCTGGAGCTGTGGCACTAATGGGGGTGCACCTAAAGCAGAAGCATTGGGGAAGGACCTAGGGCAGAGTCCCCCCAATGCCACTCTGAACTCTGCAGAAAGCAGCACACATGCACAGATCTGAGTCTACTGTAAACAAATCCCCTATTTCCCCCTTACAGTCTCCTACAGCTCACTACTGTAACACACCTGAGAAAACAGCCCAGCACCGCAGGAGTCCTTCTCTCCAGCAACCACAGTTTTCTGACAGCAGGGAGGGCAGGAGGATGGCCAGACATGTTCTCTCCTCCTTCAATGCAAGCAGTCCAGGAAGCTTAGAAGATACTGCGGGGCCTCCTGTACAATTTACACCAGTAGTAGGCTGCATCGCTTTGCCATACTGCCACCTAGTGGCTACAATAATTATCTTTCCTGAGAAACAAGAGAAATAACTACTCCTCCGTCTTCCGTTCAGGATGCATCAGGATGTCTTCAGTTCAGTCATTTTGACTGATCAGGCAAAAGAGAAAACGGTAGAAAAAAACTGAAGACTTGCCTGAATGCCGGATCCGGCATTCTTCCCCATAGGAATGTATAAGTGCCGGATCCAGCATTCAAAATACTGGAATGCCGGATCCGTCCTTCCGGTCTGCATTCTTCCCCATAGGAATGTATTAGTGCCGGATCCAGCATTCAAAATACTGGAATGCCGGATCCGTCCTTCCGGTCTGCGCATGCGCAGACCGGTAAAAATGTGATAAAAGATACAAGACGGATCCGTCTGTCCGCATGACAAGCGGAGATGGATCCGTTCTCGTAATGCATTTGTGAGACGGATCCGCATCCGGATACGTCTCACAAATGCTTTCAGTCACATGCAGATTGGCAGATCCGGCGGGCAGTTCCAACGACGGAAGTGCTTGCCGGATCACACTGCCGCAAGTGTGAAAATAGCCTTACTGGGGGCCTACTGAGGAATCCCCCGCCTCCCCAGTGGGCCAGTCCGAGCCTGATTCAGGGCGATGTGCAGTATTAGGTTTCTGACAAGCATAGTATTCTAAATTAAGGCCAAAAAGTACAACTTTGGTCTCATCTGACCACAGCACCCTCTTCCACGTTTGCTGGTCCACTACATGGCTTGTGGCAAACAGCATACTTCTTGTCACTCTTCCATAAAGACCAGATTTGTGGAGTACATGACTAATAGTTGTCCTGTGGACATATTCTCCTACCTGAGCTGTGGATCTCCAGAGTGACCATGGCTGCTTCTCTAATTAGTGCTCTCCTTGCCTGAGCTGTCAGTTTAGGTGGACAGCCATGTCTTGATAGGTTTGCAGTTGTGCCATACCCTTCCATTTTTGGATGATGGATTGAACAGTGCTTCGTGAGATGTTTAGAGCTTGGGATATATTTTTTATAACCCAACCCTGCTTTACACTTCTCCACAACTTTATCCCTGACCTGTCTGGTGCGTTCCTTGGTTTTCATGATGCTGTTTGATCACTAATGTTCTCTAACAAACCTTTGAGGCCTTCACAGAACAGCTGTAGTTATACTGAGACTAAATTGCACATAGGTGGACTCTATTTACTAATTAGGTGACTTCTGAAGGCAATTGGTCACACTGGATTTTATTTAGCGATATCAGAGTACAGGGGGCTGAATAAAAATGCACGTCACACTTTTCAGATTTTTATTTATTACAAATTTTGAAAACCATGTGTCATTTTCTTTTCACTTCACACATACCTGCAACTTTGTGTTGGTCTATCACAAAAAATCCTAATGAAATACATTTAAGTTTGTGTGTATAATGTGAAAAAAACGTGGATATATATATATATATATGCAGTAAATATATATAGTAAGTTTGAGCGCACAATATGATATATAATTAATTAATTAAAGTGGTTTTCCCCAATTTTTTTACTGATGACCTATCCTCTGGATAGGTCATCAATATCTGATTGGTGTTGGTCCGACACCCAGGACCCCTGCCGATCAGCTCTTTGAGAAGTTTGCAGCTTACCAAGCACAGTGTAGTACATTGTATAGCGGCTGTGCTTGGTATTGCAGTACAGATCCATATAGTGCCCCATATAGTGGCCTCTCTGGTGGCTGGGACCGTGTGAGCGCACATAGGCTGGTTCTTTTTCCTATAGTGTGCAAGCACGGCCACCACTGATGGATTGCAGGGTGATCGTAACCATGGAAACAAGCAGTGTATAATGCGATGGAAAAATGAATCCAGCCAGCAAAGGAAGCAATATGGACAATCACAATACATTAGTAAGTGCCTTGTATTAACATTTCTCTACATGATAAATGCCACTTGCCGAAGTGACACAACCCTTTTAACAGTAACTGTATATATTGTATTATGCAGCCTTATATCATTTGTGAAGGGACAGAAGAATTGTACCCGTAGTTTAGGGGAGCCATCTTTAAAATCAGTCTCCTACTCAGTGCAGTTTCTAGGTAAAATTTCTCTCAGGGTGAGGGTCAAAAAAAAACTCCCCCCCCCCCCTCAAAACTGCTCGATGAAATAAGTGTCTCCCTATTGTAAAAAATGTGTCACCACATTGCACGGACGGTCACAGTGACGCACCCAGTGACCCACAGACTCAGACTCTCACTCACAGCAGGCTTTCTCAGCACTGCTCCGGGCGGGCGGTAACAGGCAGGCTCTGCGGGCGGCGGTGCTCACCTCACTCACTGTACGTCACGCGGCGCGTGAGTGAGCGCCGCCGCCCGCAGAGCCTGCCTGTGGGGGGACATTTTTTTTAATAAGGATCACTATGGACATTATTTAGAATGGAGGCTGCTGTGGGTGTCATTATAACTGTATAATGTCTGATAGGCCTAGTCCTGAGTTATATTACCCTGCCCTGTATAATAATGTACCCTGATACCCCTTAGTTATATTACCCCGCTGGGGATCAGGGATGGGTACATTATTATACAGGGCATGGGCAGGGTAATATAACTCAGCTCAGGACTAGGCCTATCAGACATTATACAGTTATAATGAGTAATGACACCCACAGCAGCCTCCATTCTAAATTATATAAATAGTGATCCTTATTAAACTTAACACAGTGACAGTGGCCCCCATTTTCATGTCTCCCACAGTGGCCCCCGCCCCCATTGTAATGAATGCTCCCCCCCACAGACCATCACTCGCCTCACAGCAGGCTTCTTTTCAGCATCAGCACTGCTCAGGGGCTCAGGGCGGGCGGTAACAGGCAGGCAGTGCGGCGCTCACTCACTGTATGACATCACACGCCTAGTGGGAGGAGCAGGCGTGTGATGTCAGTAAGTGCCGCCCGCACGTACCGGAGCTGAGTGACTGGACTCGGTAGTACGTACGGGCACTGTCTGAAGAGTGAGAGGACTCGGCACTCGGGCAGGCGAGATCTCAGAGGGAGGGAGCCAGGGCGCAAGGCAGAGAAACGACAAGAGGGCGCCCCTGCCGGCGCCCCCCTTATGACAGCGCCCCGGGCTGCCGCCCGGCCCGTCCGCCCCTAGAAACGGCCCTGCTCCTACTGACAGATTGCATGTAAGGGACTCTGGTGGCATTATAGAGGCATAAGGGGGCACTGTACGCTGAGCTGACAGTGAGGGGCCTGGGCCCTGCACTAGTACACTCCTAGCACTGTGGCAGAAACCTTGTCACACCGTACGGGCAAGTGGATCCACATGTTACCAGATAGCGCAATATTCTCACCAAAACCAAGAGAGAGAAAAAGATGCTTACATCAGCATAAAGGGCTCTACTAGGCAAAGGTAAGGGTTAATCCCTCAACAGCCATGCAATCTAAAGCGTAATCGAAACCTTTCTGACCAACATAATAACCATTGATGTAGCCGTTTAAGTGCTGATAACAATGCAGGAATCAACATACACACAATGACAGATAGGCTTTGCTACATGCTGTACCAGGATCCAGTGACTGTAAGTAGAGGAATTACAATGTGAACTATGCTAGAGTAGGGGCACGCGCTTTATCACCTCAACGGGACACAAGAACAGGGATCTGTTCTTCCTTCTTTGCAAATTTTATCAAGCTTAAAAGTTTGGGGTAGTTTTTGGCTGCCACTAAAGCCTCATGCACACGACAGTGCTGTTTTTTGCGGACCGCAAACCACGGATCCGCAAAAAACGGAAGCTGCCGTGTGCGTTCCGCAATTTGCGGAACGGAACGGGCGGCCCATTGTAGACATGCCTATTCTTGTCCGCAAAATAGACAAGAATAGGACATGCTATATTTTTTTTGCGGGGCCTCGGAACGGAGCAACGGATGCGGACAGCACACGGAGCCTGCTGGAGTTCTCCGGATCTGGTATTACTGGATAGTGCCACTTGCTCACCGGACTCCATTGACTATAATGGGAGAGATCCGGCCGTTCACCGGCATATCAGCTGGGATTCGGCCAGACAAAAGTCGCTGCGCACAATGCTTTTTGTCTGGCTAAATCCAGGGAGCGACCAGATCCCCACAGCATCTCATTATAGTTAATGGGGTCTGGTAGGCATGCGTGACAGTCCGGCTATGCCGGATCCGATTCTCTTGTGGGCATGCTAAACTATACTACAGCTGGCATCCGCAAGCGAAGGTGTAAGCTCAGCTCTTGAGGTCATGCCGCCACAGCACCATATTATTACTATACTATTACGGCTCTGAGCATTAAAGGGGATGTCCAGAATTGGAAAAACATGTATGCTTTCTTCCAAAAAACAGCACCACCCCTGTCCTTAGGCTGTGTGCGGTATTTCAGATTGACTCCATTGACACCAATGGAACATAGCTGCAACACCTAACACAACCCATGCACAGGGGTGCTGCTGTTTTTTGGTAGAAAACAGCCATGTTTTTTTTAAATCCTGGACAATTCGATATGCTCAGTGACATACTATAAGAGTATGGTACTGAGTAATTAAAGGGTAAAGTAAATGAAAAGTATCTGCTACTTTAACAAGTGTTGTAGTTTTGAACTGAAGTAGCGTTAGGGATTCAGTTATGGCTTTCCGTTATAACATGGTTTTAACGGATAACGGAATCCATAAGACGGACGGATCCGTTCTTCTGCCCATAGACTTGTATTATGACGGAATGCAAAACGGAAGCCTTTAAAAGGCATTCCGTTTGCTTTCCGTCCTAATAGATGTCTATGGAAATCAAAACGGATCCGTCTGGGTCCGGTTATGCAAGACGGAAAACAAAGTCCTGTCCCGGATCGGACCGGACGGATCGCGGACCCCATTCAAGTGAATGGGTCTGCGATCCGCATGCGGCAGCCCCACGGTCGGCGCCCGTGCTTTGCGGACCCCAATTTGCAGTCCTCAGCACGGGCACGGAGCCCTTACGTTCGTGTGAAAGAGGCCTAATGCTGTATACCACTGAGGCCAGTGATTGGCTGCTGGCTGCAGCAGTCGTATGCAGTGTACTGTCACATCACTGCTGCAGCCATGATTTGATGTCACTGCTACATCAGTGGAGAAGAGAGGAATCGCTGGAGCAGAAGGGGTTCGGGACAGTAAGTATAAAAGATTTTTATTATTCTGAGAGCTTCCCTTTGTTCAAAAAAATAGGAATAAAATGGACAAAGCCCTTAAAGGAGTTTTCAGGGAACAATTTTTTTAATCTAATATCAGCAGCCTGCCTCCATAAACAGAAAATTCATACTAAACCTCTTAGTGACTAGCGTGTTTTGGGCCTTAAAAGATTGTCTCATTTCAGCAAATAGCATTTATTATGTAGAGAAAGTTAATACAAGCCACTTACTAATGTATTGTGATTGTCCATATTGCTTCCTTTACTGGCTGGATTTATTTTTCCATGACATTATACACTGCTCGTTTCCATGGTTATGACCAGCCTGCAATCCAGCAGCGGTGGCCGTGCTTTCAAATTATAGGAAAAAGCTCCAGCCCATGTGACCTCCCACGGTCCCAGCTACCAGAGAGGCTTGCGCTTTTTCCTATAGTGTGCAAGCACGGCCACCACTGCTAGATTACAAGGTGGTCGCCACGTATAATGTGATGGATAGATGAATCCAGCCAGCAAAGGAAGCAATATGGGCAGTCACAACACACTTGCTGAAGTGACATAACCCCTTTAATGACCAGGAGATTTTTTTCATTTTTTAAATCATCACATTCCAAGAGATATAACTTTTTTTTATTTTTCCGTCTATGTAGCCATATGAGGGCTTGTTTTTGGCAGGACAAGTTGTAGTTTTTAATGGTGCCATTTTGGGGTACACATAACATTTATTAACTATTAGGCCCCTTTGACATGAGCGAGTTTTCCGCGCGGGTGCAATGCGTGACATGAACGCATAGCACCCGCACTGAATCCTGACTCATTCATTTCAATGGGTTTGTGTTTTTTCCCGCATCAGTTCTGCGTTGTGTGAAAAAACGCAGCATGTTCTATATTCTTCGTTTTTCACGCAGTCTGAATGGGTCTTCAGTGAAACACGCATTGCATCCGGAAGCAAGTGCGGATGCAGTGCGTTTTTCACTGATGGTTGCTAAGAGATATTGTTTATAAACCTTTGTTTTTTTTTCACGTGCATGAAAAACGCATCAAAACGCATTGCACCCGCGCGGAACAAACTGAAGAACTGAACGCAATCGCAGACAAAACTGACTGAACTTGCTTGGAAAATGGTGCGAGTTTCACTGAACGCATCCGTCACGCTCGTGTGAAAGAGGATTTACTGAGAAGGAGATGGGTAAAAAACAGCAATACTGTCACTGAGTTTATGTTACAAATTTAGCTGCATTCATTTTTTGGCATAAATAACACAATAGCTTTATTCTCTGGTTCAGTACGCTTACAGTAATACCAAATATATATATATTGTGACACAGTAAAAGGTCTGGTGTGGAGGGGAAGGTATTTTCCTCCCAGCATGTGCTGCAAGCACCAGACTGGATCTTAGGTGCCGGTTCAGCCTTTGCCAACACCTAAGGCCTCTTTCACGCGGGCGTTGCGGGAAAAGGTGCGTTGCGGGAACATGCACGATTTTTCCGCGCAAGTGCAAAACATTGTAATGCGTTTTGCACGCGCGTGAGAAAAATCGGCATGTTTGGTACCCAAACCCGCTTGGGTTCTGTGTTCTGTAGATTGTATTATTTTCCCTTATAACATGGTTATAAGGGAAAATAACATCATTCTGAATACAGAATGCATAGTACAATAGCGCTGAAGGGGTTAAAAAATTTTTTTAAAATAATTTAACTCACCTTAATCCACTTGCTCGCGCAGCCCGGCTTCTCTTCTGTCTTCTTCTTTGCTGTGTGCAGGAAAAGGACCTGTAGTGACGTCACTCCGGTCATCACATGGTCCGTCACATGATCTTTTACCATGGTGATGGATCATGTGATGCCCGGAGTGACGTCACCACAGGTTCTTTTCCTGCACAAAGCAAAGAAGAAGACCGAAGAGAAGCCGGGCTGCGCTATCAAGTGGATTAAGGTGAGTTAAATTATTATTTATTTATTTTTAACCCCTCCAGCGCTATTGTACTATGACCTCCAAAAAATAGCTGTCGCCAGCCAAAATGTGCACCGCACGGCCACAAATTCACAACTCCTATAGATGCACAGCACGCCAGCGGTGATGGTCTTACAAAAATATTTTATTAAACATATATGCAGAAAATACAATACAATAAATACAAAATTTAAAACGCAGAAGGGAAATACAGACAAGTGTGGATGAAAATACCCCCTATGGAGGCTGAGGAGACCCTGGAGCATAGATAATACGCAGCAGAGTTAGGGCACCGGCGGCCACACAAACAGGATCAAAGGCATATAAAGTACATGACAGTGCAGTAACCAACCTGGCTAAGGGGAGCAACCCGACGACCGTTCCGCTCTCTGGCTTTTTGCCCTGTGAAAAAATCTATAGGAGTTGTTTTTTCATTTAGTACTAGACTACTGGTTGCCTACTCTTGACATGTGTATGTTTTGTTATAACATTAAAATATAACTTTTATTAGTCACTAGTTAAATAATTAATGATTACTAAATCCTATCTAACCTACTGATTAAAACTATCTACTAGGACCTCTAGGGTGCTGTATTTCTTTGCTTGCTGTGCTTTTGTTCTGGTGGCCTGGTAGCGGCGCGCTTGCTCCAGTCACTGCCTATTTATTTTTGCCGGCGTCTGCCTACTATCTCACATACAGAGGTCTGTGTAGTCTAAAACCTTATACACTGCCCCCCGACATGTTTCGCCATATACATGGCGTCTTCAGGGGAACGGGCAGTCTTCGGTAGAAAAAATAAATAAAATAGGCAGTGACTGGAGCAAGCGCGCCGCTACCAGGCCACCAGAACAAAAGCACAGCAAGCAAAGAAATACAGCACCCTAGAGGTCCTAGTAGATAGTTTTAATCAGTAGGTTAAATAGGATTTAGTAATCATTAATTTTTTAACTAGTGACTAATAAAAGTTATATTTTAATGTTATAACAAAACATACACATGTCAAGAGTAGGCAACCAGTAGTCTAGTACTAAATGAAAAAACAGTCAAAAGTGCCTCTACATGTGTAGGGTATTTATCTGTAATATATATCTATAGGAGTTGTGCGCTATTGTACTATGCATTCTGTATTCAGAATGCTATTATTTTCCCTTATAACCATGTTATAAGGGAAAATAATAATGATCGGGTCCCCATCCCGATCGTCTCCTAGCAACCGTGCGTGAAAATCGCACCGCAGCCGCACTTGCTTGCATTCACTTCTATGGGGCCTGCGTTGCGTGGAAAACGCACAATATAGAGCATGCTACGATTTTCACGCAACGCACAAGTGATGCGTGAAAATCACCGCTCGTGTGCACAGCCCCATAGAAATGAATGGGTCAGGATCCAGTGCGGGTGCAATGCGTTCAACTCACGCATCGCATCCGCGCGGAATACTCGCCCGTGTGAAAGGGGCCTAACTGTCTTGAAACCCAGCTGAACGGCAGCAGGGGAGTGATGAGGCCTGTGCCTGGATGGATGCTTGTGACCTGTTTGGGGAAGACAGGTCGACTACATCCTGGACTTAAACCCTTTTATTGCCTTACCTTGCTTTGACTATGTATGACTGATTTTTAGCTCTTTCCTGCTGAGATTCTTTGCAATGACTGACAGGCATTAAGTTTGTGGGATTGTGCAATACTGTTTGTAGCAATATGGAGGATTATGTGTAGTTCCAAATATCTTGGCACCTTGGTGTCAAGCGTTATATGTGTTGCACACTCCTTTGAGACTTGAATATGCCGACCGGTTCTGGCTGGAGGGGAATCATTTCTGTCACAGCATTGTCCTGTATTGCTGCTGGTCTATAACTTATGCCAGATGTGATGAGTTGTATGACATTTTAACAATAAAGGATGAAGTTACATTACATGTGTGTTTTCATATATTTGGTGAGCTGCTTGTGTGAATAAAACACTGCAGTTTGATCAAGAACTGTTTTTGGTGCCTCTGTTCTGCGTCCGCTCACCCTGCCTACCAGGGCGAATCCCCACAATTGGTGGCTTGGAACGGGCAAACGCAGCAAGGCTGGTGGAAAACGGAATATTTTTGTTTTTTATTTTTCCGGGAACAGTTTTATGTCCTGGATTTAAGCCTGCTAAATTGCAACCAGTGTCACTGGACAAAATGGAGGCTGTAGTGAAGGCCCTCTTGGAGTCTAACCAGCGACAGCAAGAAAGGAACCAGCTGCTGCTGCAACACGTGATGGCTAGAGATGAGCGAATCGAAGCTGAAGAAGTGGAATTCAATCCGAATTTCAGGAAAAATTAGATTCGCAACCAACGCGAATTTCCTCGCGCTTCGTGGTAACGAATCACAATTTTCCTAAAATGGCGGCTACACGTGTGAGGACACATGGGGCAAGGAACTCTGAGAAGGCAGGATCACCCAGATTGACATGCCTGCATGCAGCCAGCCAGCCCTGTGATGTCACAGCCCTATAAATACGGAAGCCATTTTAGATTCTGCCATTTTACAGCGTTCAGAGTGCAGGGACAGACGTGTGAAGGCGCTAGGGACAGCAAGTAGAAAAACTATTGTGGAAAGAAAAGACAGAAAAAAACTATTTATAAGTGCAGGGAAAGAATAGGAATCATTTCACAGCATCTTAGTGCAGGGAGAGAAGTCAGAAGGCGCTAGGGACATTGATAGAAAAGTGATTTACAAGTGCAGGGAACGATTATTTGGGGATCCAAATAGTCATTAGACAGCTCTGTCATTCCAGCTATTTGTTATTGGGCTGCAAGTGTTATGTTGAAAAGCCTTTAGTGGCTTATGTCTTAGTATCTTATTCAGTACTACAAGAAAAACATATACGCATTTCAGTTGAAAGCGTATAGGGGCGTATTTCATTAAAAAAATATATATATATACGAAATGCACTGTTGCAGTTATTTCTGGTGAAAGCGTATAGGGGAGTATTACAGTAAAAAAAGAAAAATATATACGCACTGCACTGTTGCAGTTATTTCTGGTGAAAGCGTATAGGGGCGTAGTTCAGTATAAGAAAAAAATACACACATTTCACTTCTGCAGTTATTTCTGGGGAAAGCATATAGGGGCATATTTCAGTACTACTAGAAAAATATACTCTCAGTGCATTTCTGCAGTTAATTGTGATGAAAGCGTTTAGTGGACTATTTTAGTACAAAAAGAAAAATATATTTGTCGCTTTTAGGGGTGTTTTAATTTTCTGTTTAATTTGTGTAGTTCAGCTACAAGTATGTCATGCAGAGAAGTGCCAGGCCATGCACAGAGGAGTGGCAGAGGCCTGAATGTTTCGGGCGCAAGCAGAGGTCGCAGCAGAGTAAGGGGGCGTGGCAGCAGGGGTCACTTCGAGAGGCCTGAGCTCCCAGGGTCAGCTAGCGGTCGTGTCTTGACCAGCAACCCAGCGGTTCTTGATTGGTTGACTCGATCTTTGACTTCATCGCAAGTGACAGCAGCGCCAGCAGCCTGAGTCTAGAGTCGCTGATGAGCAGCTTTCTTCACCCGCATAGTGTAGAAACTACTCACAAGCAGGTAGACATAGAGCAGAACCCGAACCAGCAGGTGGTGGGATACTTGGAGTGCACCCTGCCAGCCTTCATTGAAGATCCGCTAGACTACTGGGCAGCCAAACTGGTTTTTGTTTGGCCGCAACTAGCAGAGTTTGCCCTGGAAAAGCTGTCCTGCCTGGCCAGTAGTGTGGCATCAGAGCGGGTGTTTAGTGCTGCAGGGGCCATAGTTACCCCAAGGAGAACTTGCCTGTCCACCCAAAATGTGGAGAGATTGACCTTTTGTCATGATGAATCAGGTGTGGATCAGCCAGGATTTCCAGCCACCAATTCCTGATGCATCAGACTAGATCATCCATGGTGCCACACCAACACTTTGAGGCCGGTTTCTTCTGGCTACATACTATTCTGATGCTGCAACCCACCTGATGCCACACATCTGATGCCAAGTGCTCCTTATTTCACCCGCCTTCGCCAGCGGGTACTCTGTGGTCTCCTCATGATGCTGCCACCTCCACACTATGTCACCTTGCCACTCTATGGTCTCCTCATGCTGCTGCCATATCCACACTATGTCACCTTGCCACTCTGTGGTATCCTGCTGCTGCCATCTCCACATTATGTCACCTTCCCACTCTGTAGTATACTCCTGATGCTACTGCCATCTCCACACTATGTTACCTTGCCACTCTGGGGTATCCTGCTGCTGCCACCTCCACATTATGTCACCTTCCCACTCTGTGGTCTCCTCATGCTGCTGCCAACTCCAGACTGTGTCACCTTGCCACTCTGTGGTATCCTCCTGATGCTGCTGCTACTGCCATCTCCATACTATGTCACCTTGCCACTCTGTGGTATCCTCCTGATGCTGTTACTGTTGCCACCTCCAGACTTGGTCATTGTGTCACTCTGTGTCCTCCTGATGCTGCCGCCACCTCCACACTCTGTCATTGTGCCACTCTGTGGCCTCCTACTGATGCTGCCGCCACCTTCAGGCTCTGTCATTGTGCCATTCTGTGGCCTCCTCATGCTGCTTTCACCTCACCACTATGTCATAGGGTCACTCTGTGGACTTCTCATGCTGTTCCCACCCTCCCCACTTCATGACTGGGCCACTATTTTGCCTTTCGGCCTGGCTGACATAATTATTTATTTGACCTTTCTTCTGATCTGTCAGAAGGAAGAAAAAATGAGACGCACAACGGTTCCTGTCTGTGTAGTAGCTGTAAGGCCTGTATGGTCCCATCAGAATTGGCTTATGATTTGGTAGCCAAAAGCAAAAGTGGATACAAAACACAGAAGACATGCAAATATTAAATTCACGTGTCATCTGTGTTTTACATCCACTCCTATTTTTTTGGGCATTAGCAATACTGATCGATTATTGAGCAAATGCTGACCGAGTGAAGGCGGATGCTCCACAGACAGGATCAGTTTATTGTGGGTTATTGTTCTGATGGTTTAGAGGAAGGGCAAAATAATCAGTGACGTCAACACAAAGTTACTACTGACACCCTCTCCACTCTGTCCGGGGGGGCTCTTCTTGTATACGCGTTTAATAGAACAGATTCTGTAGACATCTATGTGGAATCAGCTGGCGATGGTATAAAAGGAGTGCACTTCTTCTTGACGCTAACATAGACCTGTGAGGCTGAGTTCATACTTGAGTTATTTGGTCATTGTTAGCCCCGTGACTGCCCAAATAAGTGAAGTGTGCAGTGATTCTAAGAGTGACGCCTGTCATGTGCTTGTCATACTGACTCACAGTATTGTTTTACTAGCACAGCAGACTTCCCACGCGATTCGCCGCAAATAAATTCGGATCGAAGCAAATTTTCACAAAAATTTGCGAACCGGCCCAATCAATTTTTTTTTTAATTCACTCATTTCTAGTGATGGCCTTAGAGACAGCAGGAGCATCGCAGGGGGTTCACGATGCCTGGAAAGCAGTCCACACGGCGATCCCAAAAATGGCACCATGACGTCGACACCTACCTGGCGGTGTTTGAGAAGGTGGCCATGAGTGAGAGTTTACTCTGAGGCCAGTGGGCTGTGGTCATCGCTCAGTTCCTGGCATCAGGACCCCAACAAGTTTACTTTGATTTACCGGATGAGCAAGCGGCGGACTACAATAAAGTGAAGGGTGAGATCCTGGCATGACTGGGGGCGAATGCATCGCGTGCATCAGTGGGAGTTTAACCCGGCCGAGCCAGCGAGACCACAATATTATGATTTGATACACCTGTTGCAAAAATGGCTACAGCCCGAGGTACTGAATCCTACTGCTATGCTGGACCATATTGTGGCTGACAAGTTCTGGATCCAGCACTGGATCGGCCAGGTGTCTCCGGCTAGTGCCCTTGAGATGGTGGACATGGTAGAGCAGTATGAGGCTACCAAGAACCTAAAGGCGGGCTCTCTGGTTAGGGGATCAATAAAACCCAGAAAATCCCCGCCCCAGACCCGGCGGCCAAAGTCGAAAAAGACCGCTCGGGATGTACCCACTGAGGATCTGGCCCCCGATAATCTGTTGGCGTGTCATGAGCCTAGCCATGTAAGGACCGACTGTCCCCATCTAGCTGAGACTATGGACACAAACTTTGCTTACCGACAGTCGCTGTATGCCAGAAAGGTGTGTGCGACAGGCATCTCAGAGACTCTCAATGACAAACATTTGTGTCAGGTGGAAGTAGGAGTCACTCCTGCGGTGGCGCTGCTTGACTCAGGGAGTCTGGTGACCCTTGTGAGGGCTACCCTAGTGCGGGCCACTGAGTTTACTGGCCGGAAAGTCGGCGTGTTATGTATACATGGAGACTTAAAAGACTACCCCACCACTCTGTTGTCTCTAAACACGGTCGCTGGCAGGCGGATTCATGAGGTGGCAGTGGCCACGAACCTGCACTATGAGTTAATACTAGGAAGAGACTTCCCGTTGTTCCCAGCCAGCAGTTAGATCTACCGGTTTCCAAGAGTCAGGGATAGCCACAGCGGATTTACCTTGCTCAGATGGGAGGCCAGAACCCTGGGAGCCTGAGGCAGAAGAGCCAGCGGTAGGGGTGACCGCCACTCCGGTGGATGAAGGGGAGACAACCCCTCTGAATGTGATGGTTAGGGAGGTGGAAAACTTGCTGCTGGGCCCTGAATTGGCAGACCTGAATGTCTCCGGTGACAATTTCGGCTCGGCACGGCACAACACAGAGATCAGACTCTATCCCAAGCCTGGGAAAATGTGTTAATAGTCGATGGGTAACCACAATAACCTGGAGCAAAGTCGGTCTTTCTGTGTTTTGTGGTTCACCACGATTTGTTGGATCGTGTCACCCAACTACGGGGTGATAATGTTGAACAGTTGCTGGTGCCCAAGGCATATCGTAAACTGGTATTTGATCTGGCCCACCGACATGCTCTCGGTGGCCACCTGGGGCTACAGAAAACTCAGGACCATATACTGCAGCGGTTTTACTGGCCCAGAATTTTGTAGGTCTTGCCCAACCTGCCAGATAACTAGCCCCCAGTCACACTTCCGTAGTCCCCTTGTACCTTTCCCAATTTTCGAGGTACCCTTCAAGAGAATCGCAATGGACATCATAGGACCAGTATCTAAGTCCGCTAGAGGTCACCAAGACATCTTGGTCGTCCTTGACTACGCCAGCCGGTACCACTGCGTCATGCATCTGCCAAAATCGTAGCTAAGGAGTTAATGGAGATGTTTTCCCAAGTAGGAATACCTAAAAAGGTCCTGACAGACCAGGGGACACCTTTCATGTCGAAGGTCATGAGGGAACTGTGTAAATTGCTGTACATAAAACAGTTACGGACGTCCGTTTACCATTCGCAAACTGACGGTCTGGTGGAGAGATTTAATCAAACGTTAAAAAATATGCTAAAAAGACTGATGTCCAAAGATGGGACGGAATGGGACCTCCTCTGCCCTATCTAATGTTCGCAGTGCGCGAGGTGCCCCATGAACTACTAAATGGCAGACATCCCCGGGGGCTGTTGGACATAGCCAAGGAGGCGTAGGAACCACAGCCCACTCCACATAAAAGTGTCATTGAATATGTCACCAAAATGCAAGAACGGATAGAGACAGTGTTGCCACTTGTTGGGGAGCATATGAAGGCAGCTCAGCGAGCCGAGAGTCAGGTCTATAATCGAGAGGCTCGGGTCCGGAACTTTAGCCCGGGAGATCGGGTCTTGGTTCTTGTTCTGGCTAGGTGGCAGGGGCCCTACGAGATAATATAAAAAGTAGGGAGACCTGTACTGAGAGCAACCCGCGAACGGTTTGTCTAGAGATTCCGGCCCCTCTGTCTGTTGCAGGTGAAGCGGCTGCCACAGTACGTATTGCTGACAGCCTTTCCCCTAAGCAGGCTCAGGAGGCCAGGGACTTCGTTAGTCGGAACACGGATGTGTTCTCTGACCTCCTTGGACGTACTTCCGTAATCCTCTATGATATTGTCACAGAGCCCCAGGCGAAAGTCCGGTTAAAGCCGTAGTACAGCTGATGCTACGGCTAGATGTTATTGAGGAGTCTAAGAGTGAGTGGGCCAGCCCAATAGTTCTGATACCCAAGCCAGATGGGACGTTACGGTTCTGTAATGATTTCCGTAAACTGAATGAGGTCTCTAAATTTGATGCGTATCCAGGGTGGATGAGTTAATCGAGCGATTAGGGCATGCACAGTATTTTTCTGTCTTTGATCTCACAAAAGGGCTTACCTCAATGATATTGTCGTTTATAGTACCGACTCGGAGAATCACTTGGCAAAAGCACAGGCCATAGTGGACTCCTTCCGAAGGGCTGGGATAACCGCTAACCCCCAAAAATGTGCTATAGGGTTGGAGAAGACATGATACCTAGGGTATGTCATTGGGTGCTGAGTCATCAAAACCCAGATGAGTAAGATAGAGGCGATACGGAATTGGCCACGACTTGTCACCACCAGGCAAATAGTCGTTCCTGGGGATGGTGAAGTATTACATGAGGTTTGTTCCCCACTTTTCTACTTTAGCATCACCATGACAAGGCTCTTGAAGGGACAGAAGTCAGTGATGGTTCACTGGTATGATCAGGCGGAAGAGGCTTTTTCCGCTTTGAAGTTGGCCCTGTGTGGGCCACCGGTTTTGGTGACACCCGACTTTAAGAGGGAGTTTGTGGTACAGACTGATGCCTCCGATGTAGGCCTCGGAGCTGTACCGTCTCAGGAGATCAACGTGGAGAAGCTTCCCGTTGTTTTCCTGAGCCGCAAGCTCACCCCAGCTGAGGCCAGGTAAAGTATAGTGGAGAGAGAGTGCCTGGCCATCAAATGGGCACTCGAGTCTCTCCGCTACTATCTGTTGGGGAGAAAGTTCCGCCTGGTTACCGACCGCTCCCCTCTCAAGTGGATGAGCCAGGCCAAAGAGAGGAATGCCCGGGTCACCAGATGGTTTTTGTATGGAGGGGAACGTATTTTCCTCCCAGCATGTGCTGCTGGACTGATTGACAACAAGGTGAGGTCAAGTACCAGACTGGATCTTAGGTGCCGGTTCAGCCTTTGCCGACACCTAACTGTCTTAAAAGCCAGCTGGACGGCAGCAGGGGAGTGATGAGGCCTGAGGCCTGTGCCTAGTTCACACTTTGCCAACAGGTCCACGCCAAAGTTTAAGTCCAGGATGTAGTCGACCTGTCTTCCCCAAACAGGTCGTTTGGGGAAGACAGGTCGACTACATCCTGGACTTAAACTTTGGCGTGGACCTGTTGGCAAAGTGTGAACACTTGCCTGAACTTGGACTCTTTATGCAGAACCTGCAGCATGTTATGAATGAACACAAGGACTTTCAACTAAGGTGAAGTTGTTTACTGTTATACCTGCTTGTGTGAATAAGGCTACTTTCACACTAGCGTTCGGAGCGGATCCGTCTGATGTTTCATCAGACGGATCCGCTCCGATAATGCAGACGTTCGCATCCGTTCAGAACGGATGCGTCTGCATTAAAACTTAGAAAATTTTCTAAGTATGAAAGTAGCCTGAGTGGATCCGTTCAGACTTTACATTGTAAGTCAATGGGGAACGGATCCGCTTGAAGATTGAGCCATATGGTGTCATCTTCAAGCGGATCCGTCCCCATTGACCTACATTGTAAGTCTGGACGGATCCGCTCGCCTCCGCACGGCCAGGCGGACACCCGAACGCTGCAAGCAGCGTTCAGGTGTCCGCTCACTGAGCGGAGCGGAGGCTGAGCGCTGGCAGGCGGATGCATTCTCAGTGGATCCGCCTCCACTGAGAATGCATTGGGGCCAGACGGATGCGTTCGGGGCCGCTCGTGAGCCCCTTCAAACGGAGCGCACGAGCGGACACCCGAACGCTCGTGTGAAAGTAGTCTAAAACACTACAGTTTGATCAAGAACTGTTTTTGGTGCCTCTGTTCTGCGTCTGTTCACCCTGCCTACCAGAGCGAATCCCCACAATATGTATAGTCTGTTTTTTTATGTTTTACTACTTTTGCATAATAAAACCCCTTTTTTTAAAGTAGAAAATAGTTTTGCATCGCCAGATCAAAAGACTCCAAACTTTTTTATTTTTCCTTCTATGGAACTGTGAGAGGGCTTGATTTTTGTGGGTTGACTTGTAGTTTTCATTAGTATTATTTTGGGGTACATAACACTTTTGATCACTTTTTATTCAGTTTTTTTGGTGGTGATTAAACAAAATTACATGATTATTGCATAGTATGGGTCATTACAGATGATATTTTTTTCTATTGAAAAGCGTTTTTGCAATGGAAAATTTTTCTTTTTTTACTTGGAATTTATTTTTGTTTTATACCTTTTTAAAACAAATATTAATTAAGCATTCAATAGTCCCACAAGGAGACTATAATAGGCAATCTTTTGATCGCATCTAAAATACATTTCACTATTCCTAGTGCTATACTGACATTCACCAGCAGGCTGCTCGAGAGGTCCTTACTGTCTGGATTTGCTGTTGTCTGATATTGTGTGGCCTGTTTTTATGAAGAAAAAAATGAACAGGGAGCAACTTTGCTGAATTAGCAACGATACATTCTGAAGAACTTTTGGTTTGGAAATCATTAACTGCCTGTAGTGGACTGTGGAACCAATTCTTAATCAGAGCAAGTGAAAAGTTTAAGGAATTGCTGGTTGAGCTTTAATATTCTTAAGGAGGACCTGTCTCCTCTCCTGATATGCCTGTTTGTAATAGCTACATGCATTCCCCATGTAATAACAATTCTGGAGCATCTATTCTTATGTCTCTGTTGTGCCATTCCTTTATTATTTCTACTAGAAGATAAGAATGAATTGCTAGCAGTCTGCAGTAAGGGTACAGAGGGGAGGTAACCAGTTGGGGGGTGTACCTGCACAGTCTGACTCTATCCAATCAGTGCTGCCATTGTCTGACTATGCAGGGACACCCCCATACTGGTTACCTCCCCTCTGTACCCTTAGCAATTCATAACTTCAAGTTGAAATGATAAAGGAATGGCACAACATAAAGCCATAAGAATAGATGCTCCAGAATTGTTATTACATGGGGAATGCATTCAGCTATTAAAACAGGAATGTCAGGAGAGGTGACAGGTCCTCTTTAAATTCCTTTTGTGATCAGACTATTAATGATTAGGCTTTGTTCACATTTCTGGCAGAGGACCAGAGTTCACCATATCAATGCACCGTGGGATCCTCATTGACTGCAATGGGATCAGATGGGGATTAATACATTTTTAGTAGCAATAACTGAGGAACCAACATAGAGTCAGTCAGTATTGCATAGGGAATAACATTATTTAGTGAACATGAGACCAACACAGATGCCTTCAGCTGCCAAGTGCATATGTAACAAGTCAGCCAGTTTCATAGGTACAAATCTACTGACAGATGCCCTTTAGATGTGAATGTCATCGTTGCAGCTCTGGTGTTATCTCCAAACTTGATTTTTTTTTTTATTATCACTTCTGCATATTCAAGCAAGAATTCCTCTCATGATTGAAAGTCCCATTCTATAAAACAAAAAAAAGCAGTACTTGTTCTCCTATAACAGATAACATTCACATGCTGTCTACTAGTTTTTTTATACCTGGATACCTGGTGTTATATCACTAGGGAATAAATTACAGGAATATGTTGGTGGAGTAATAAATCCTTGCAGGCTTGAACCACGACATTACCTTGTGACTAGTGATGAGCGGCAGGGGCAATATTGGAATCTGCGATATTTCGCAAATATTTGGGCGAATATTCGTCATATATTTGCGAATTTGCGATTGTTTTTTTCATTGCGAAAATCGGCAATGTAATATGCGCGTATTGCGTGCTCAATACAGGCGTGGGTCACTGCTGCTACATTTTCCAAGCTGCTAGAAGTTTCCTGAGACGGGAGAAAATGGTTGGCACGGCAGAACATTACAATAGCTTTATATGCAGATAGAGTGCTCCAATATATTCGCGATTGCGCAAATCGGCAATTAATGATGCGCCTGTTTTTGCGCAACACATGCAACTTTACATTTTAGCAGGTCTGACTACATATTACTGATTGGTGCACTAAGTATTGTTGTGACATCACAGCACTATGTCTATAGCATATATGTATGGACAGCAGAGAAACAGTAATTCCTATCACATTACCTAACCCCCTGCACTGGAACCTATCAGCTACACTATATCATTATGTAACCTACACTGACTATCTCCCAATAACTATCTGTATTATATATATAAGCTAACTAACTATCTAATGTAATTGAACAGTAAAGCACAGAGCACAGCAATGACACTGCTCTCTCTCTCAGAACTCCATAAAACTACAGAAAATGGCTGCTGGGGAGTTTCTTATATAGTAAGGGGTAGGCAACTTTCCTATTGGTTGCTAGGGCTGTTGCTAAGCCCTGACAAAGATATTGCAGCCTTCTCATTGGCCCACAAGCAAGAAGGGAGGTTACTGATTAAAAAAAATCTAGAATATTCGCGAATACGAATATATAGCACTATATCCTAAATCTTCGCGAATTTTCGATGTGGCGAGATTTGAGATTAAAATTCGCGATTCGAATATTCGCGCCCAACACTACTTGTGACCCCAATAAATGTCCAACTTTACACATAATGATAAATGAGATTTTATATACTAGTTTTACGCCCATAAGGTTCTAATAACCCATTTTACTTAAAAACTAATTTCTTCATGCACAAGACAAATCTAAAATGTCTTACTTACCATAGACATGTTACCGTGTACAGCCAGCTTTATGGTTGTCTCTGTTCAGCTGTTTCGGCATAGCTTAAGCACTGGAAGTAGGTACCGGACCAACACTGCTTCACCCATTGTGTATTAGACAGAGCTGGTAACGGAAGCACTGATCCCTCCGGGGGATGGTTACCAGCAGTTATCAGCTCCATCCTCTTCCAGCACTGGAGCCACAACAAAACAGCTGATTGGAGGGGGTGCAAGGTTTTCTATCCACGCCAATCTATTATCAATTTTTGGTCTATCCTGAGGACAGGCCATCAATATCAAAATCCTGTACAAAAGGGTGGTCTTACAAATAAAAAAAAATTCTGACAATTCCGTTTCTTCTTAGATTCAGCTTTTACTTCTCAGCTGATCATCAATGTAGAAATTTCCACTTTATAACCTGTAGAGATATGTGCCCGGCTCTCCAGGACTTCGCTTATACCACAGAAGTAGGGTGAAGATTTACTAGAAATGTTGTTCCTATATATAATGTGGTGTTCTGCTCTACAAAAAACTGGAAATTGTATAATTTACGCACAACTGTTGAATTTTTGTCATCTTTGTCATAATATTATGAGGACTGCTGGATCTGGTACAGTGTCCCACACTATCATGGGGACAACCATGACTGCACACTGTTACTGGGACATCTAAGCTCACTCATGGGGTTAAATACTAAAGTCCTCAACAGTGGCTGCCACAGTTCTTCTTTATTTTATTTTTTGTGATTTCTTATCTACTATACATAGTGCTAAAGCTGTCCCAATTTTAAAACAAAAAAGGTAAAAAATAAGCTAAAGAGAAGACAAAGTTGCAAAAAAAGAGGTCTGCAGCCTTACTTTTCGGAGGGTAGGCTGATACTCTATGACTTCTCCATCTACACATTGTAGTTATGGACAGGTTAGGTTTTCTTTGGTGACACCTCTAGATTGTTGGGGTTTATTGTTATTAAAATTCATTGGAAAAAACTGGATGGTACATAAAATGTTACACTTCTTACACGTCACTCTTAAACTAGTTCTAAACCTGTTCATATACATTAGATGTACAGTGATTGTACGAGCAGATTTCAGTGGGATTGGATGACCATCTAATGTGCATACGAGCCAACCAACTCTCCTCAATGGCAGATATTGGGAAGAGACTGGTCACACATGTCTAATTTCAACATGTCTGATAATTTTGTTCTCGGAAACATAAACAGCCCATCATATGAATCAGACCTAAATGCCTATAGACAATTATTTGAACTAATTATTGCTTCCAATTATTTTGGTTTATGGTTTCTAATCATAATTCAAATAACACTCGACTATGGAAGCAGAAAGCAAACTACAAATTAAGAAGACTCCAAATACCGGTAGACCATGGAGTGCAGGAGGCAGCTCACCAACCTCACATACATATTCAAAACAGGTTCTACACAGATGCAGAGGTCCACGTATAAGAACATACAATAAACACGTACTGTACCATTTCTGAAGAAGTCTTTCTAGCAAGGATGATATCTTTGGAGCTCCAAAGTTTCTGAAAGTCAGTTCTTAGCAGTAAAGTAAAGCAGCTCTGAATAAAAAAGTTTGCTCCGGTGTAAAGCTACAGAACGACTTCCTTGTGAGTCCCTGTGTCGGCCGTGATTTGCATGTTCAGTTCTCTGTGAGCTCTGTGTGAACAGTGTGTTCTACGTTCCAGGTCTTTGGTTGGATATAGGCTTGGGAAGACTATTCTTCCCTTGTTTTAGTTGCTCCACCCATGATGAGAGAGGTTCCTGTAAACTGCAGACATTTCCAGAAGTCTTGATAGCAATCACAATATTGAAGAGATGAAGGAAAAGCGTCACTCACCATTAGTTGTGTTGATAGTAGCTTTATTTGGGTAAAAACATGCTAGATGCGGTCACTGCACACCAATCCAGGGCAACAGCCGTTTCCCACTCAAAGGGTAGTTTAACTACTTCTATGCCAGCACACTTTCAAACCTTTTGATCTCCCTGATGCATAGTGTGTATGTGTTCAATGAGGCGGGTCGCTCCGATACCAGTTTCAATTGATTTCTTATGTTCCCTAAAACGAACATATAGGGGCCTGTAGGTTTTACCTATATAAAAATCGGCCACACGGGCAGAGAAGAACATATACAACATATGTCGTTTTACAATGAATAAATTCTCTGACTGTGTGCTGTGTACCTCCTATATGGATCAATGTACCTCTGTACACAGAACCGCACATAGAGCAGTGTCCACATCTAAAATTTCCCCTTGGCCCCCACTTGTCCAACCAATTGGTTTGCGAACTCACAAAATTGCTATCAGTGATAACATCTCCTATAGTTTTACTGACAATAGGCATATTCAGTGTTTTATCTCTCAAGAGATGATCTCTTTGCAGCATATGCCAATTGTTCAGGATAGTTTTTTTTAATTGTTTGGGCCATAGGGGAATATTCAAATGTGAACACCGCTCTAGCGTTTTTTAGAGTCTGTCCTCCCATCGAGTTTTTCTTTTTCCTAGGTGATATCAGGCCATTAGCCCTTTGAGTGTGCGCTTTTTGATAAGCTTTATCAATGATTTTCCCTAGATATCCCCTCTGTAATAGTCGTACCTTCAGATCTCTACATTGTTCTGTATTTGTGATCATTCTTGCCAACTGTAAAAATTGGCCATAGGGGACAGCTGTCAGCACATGTGGGGGATGGAAACTCCTAAAGTGTAATAGAGCATTTGTAGAGGTGGGTTTCCTATATATAGTGGTGTCTAGATACCCATGTTTCACACCGACTAGAACATCTAAAAACTCTAATTCTTGCTGCTCTATTCTACTAGTAAATCGCATGTTCATATCATTGATATCGTTAAGATACTGTACAAAGGAGTGGAACTGATTCTTATCACCAGCCCATATTATGAAGAGATCACCGATGTATCTTAAAAATATCCTGATGTGTTTAACATATGGATTGGTAATTGTGAAAATGTATTTTTCTTCAAAAGTTGCCAAAAATAGATTAGCAAAGGTACAAGAGACTGGTCTCCCCATAGCAGTACCTGCTATTTGACTGTACCATTGCTGATCATACAAAAAGGAGTTATGAGACAATACAAAGGACAGTGCTTCCCCTATGAACTCAGTATAGTGTGCGTTCTTACCAAGCCTAGTTAATAAACTGCAGATATTTTGTACACCTCGCTCCGGAGGTATCCTGGTGTAAAGGCTTTCCACATCTATTGAAGCCAGTAGATAATCCTCTTGCCACTCAATTTCTTTGAGAGCTTCAAGAAAGTCACTGGTGTCCTCCAGGTACGACGGAATCCCTTGTAAAAGCGGTCGCAATATCCAGTCTAAATACTGGGAAAGGGGCTCGGTCAGTGACACGATGTCTGTCACTCTTATCCAAGGGACTTAATTTTGGTTTGGTGAATGAGTTCAATGATATACACTTTGAAATAGATTTATTTAAAGCAGTGAGGAAATTGAATCAACATAAATATTTCCATGATAAAAATACAAATGTAGAAAAGTTAAAAGAGGTAGAAACCCCCATTATTATAGGTCCCCTAGGATTCAACTTTGGTGAATATCAGGATAAGGCCTCATGCACACGACCGTTGTGTGCATCCGTGGCCGTTGTGCCGTTTTCCGTTTTTTTTCGCGGACCCATTGACTTTCAATGGGTCAGTGGAAAAATCGGAAAATGCACCGTTTTGCAGCCGAGACCGTGATCCGTGTATTCTGTTTTTTTGACGGACAACGGTTCACGGACCCATTCAAGTCAATGGGTCCGTGAAAGAACACGGATGCACACAAGATTGGCATCCGTGTCCGTGATCCGTGGCCGTAGGTTACTTTCATACAGACGGATCCAAAGATCCGTCTGCATAAAAGCTTTTTCAGATCTAAGTTTTCACTTCGTGAAAACTCAGATCCGACAGTATATTCTAACACAGAAGCGTTCCCATGGTGATGGGGACGCTTCTAGTTAGAATACACTACAAACTGTGTACAAGACTGCCCCCTGCTGCCTGGCAGCACCCGATCTCCTACAGGGGGCCGTGATCAGCACAATTAACCCCTTCAGGTGCGGCACCTGAAAGGGTTAATTGTACTATCATATCCCCCTGTAAGAGATCAGGGCTGCCAGGCAGCAGGGGGCAGACCCCTCCCCCCTCCCCAGTTTGAATATCATTGGTGGCCAGTGCGCCCCCCCCCCCCTATTGTAATAATAGGTTGGTGGCCAGTGCGGCCCCCCCCCTCCCTCTATTGTAATAATTCGTTGGTGGCACAGTGTGCGCCCCCCCCTCCCTCCCTCTATTGTAATAATTTGTTGGTGGCACAGTGTGCGCCCCCCATCGGCCCCCCCTCCCTCTATAGCATTAACAACATTGGTGGCCAGTGTGCGGCCTCCCATCTCCCCACCCCCCCCATCATTGGTGGCAGCGGAGTTCCGATCGGAGTCCCAGTTTAATCGCTGGGGCTCCGATCGGTAACCATGGCAACCAGGACGCTACTACAGTCCTGGTTGCCATGGTTACTTAGCAATAGTACAATAGTAGAAGATTCATACTTACCTGCTGCTGGCTGCTGCTGCGATGTTCGTGTCCGGCCGGGAGCTCCACCTACTGGTAAGTGACAGGTCTGTGCGGCGCATTGCTAAATGAACTGTCACTTACCAGTAGGAGGAGCTCCCGGCCGGACACAGACATCGCAGCTCCCAGGTAAGTATGAATCTTTTACTATTGTACTATTGCTAGTAACCCGCTGCCACTAATGATCGGGGGGGGGGGGGGGGAGATGGGAAGCCGCACACTGGCCACCAATGTTGTTAATGCTATAGAGGGAGGGGGGGCCGATGGGGGGCGCACACTGTGCCACCAACGATTTATTACAATAGAGGGAGGAAGGGGGGGGCGCACACTGTGCCACCAACGATTTATTACAATAGAGGGAGGAAGGGGGGGGGGGTGCACACTGTGCCACCAACGAATTATTACAATAGAGGGAGGAAGGGGGGGGGGCGGGGGCGCACACTGTACCACCAACGAATTATTACAATAGAGGGAGGAAGGGGGGGGGGGGCGCACACTGTGCCACCAACGATTTATTACAATAGAGGGAGGAAGGGGGGGGAAGGCGGGGGGCGCACACTGTGCCACCAACGAATTATTACAATAGAGGGAGGAAGGGGGGGGGGCGCATACTGTGCCACCAACGAATTATTACAATAGAGGGAGGAGGGGGGGGGGGTGCACACTGTGCCACCAACGAATTATTACAATAGAGGGAGGAAGGGGGGGGGGCGCACTGGCCACCAATGATATTCAAACTGGGGAGGGGGGGGTCTGCCCCCTGCTGCCTGGCAGCCCTGATCTCTTACAGGGGGATATGATAGTACAATTAACCCCTTCAGGTGCGGCACCTGAGGGGTTAATTGTGCTGATCACGGCCCCCTGTAAGAGATCGGATGCTGCTAGGCAGCAGGGGGCAGTCATGTACACAGTTTGTAGTATATTCTAACTAGAAGCGTCCCCATCACCATGGGAACGCCTCTGTGTTAGAATATACTGTCGGAAATGAGGTTTCACGATCTAACTCATATCCGACAGTATATTCTAACATAGAGGCGTTCCCATGGTGATGGGGACGCTTCAAGTTAAAATATACCATCGGATTGGAGAAAACTCCGATCCGATGGTATAAAAGGGACTCCAGACTTTACATTGAAAGTCAATGGATCCGTTTGAAATGGCACCATATTGTGTCAACGTCAAACAGATCCGTCCCCATTGACTTGCATTGTAATTCAGGACGGATCCGTTTGAAATGGCACCATATTGTGTCAACGTCAAACGGATCCGTCCCCATTGACTTGCATTGTAATTCAGGACGGATCCGTTTGGCTCCGCACGGCCAGGCGGACACCAAAACGACTTTTTTTTCATGTCCGTAAATCCTCCAAAAATGGAAGACCCACGGACGAAAAAACGGTCACGGATCACGGGAAAACGGAACCCAGTTTTGCGGACCGCAAAAAAATACGGTCGTGTGCATGAGGCCTAACACTGACAGACAGATGATAGAAACTCTTTTAGAATTACAAGGGTGTGTAACAGAGACACAATTGGAACATAGTGAGACACAACAGGTGTTTACAAGGGGAGTCAAACCCACTTTCACTCCACCCTTGCCGGCCGGCTCCAGCCTTGACCTCTTTCAGAGACAGGTTATCAAGGAAATTAAAGCCCTGAATTATCTTAAAGAGGGATCCAAATATTTATAATCACATTGGAGACGTCATTGATACCTGAGTTTTTATGTAGATTCATGCCATGTCTTTTGTAGATATATTTTTTATAATGTATATATTATATATTATATATGACTGATAATGTACATGTCTGCTGTCTACAAAAAATGTCATGTTAATGTTATAAAAAAGGACTGAAAACTGATAATAAAGAAACATCTGATTTAAAAAAATAAAGAGGGATCCAATCTAAAAGAAGGAGAGCTTTGTGCCCTAGACTGGATCTCTAAAAATAAAGACATAATAATTAAACCGGCCGACAAGGGTGGAAAGACAGTGGTTATGTATAAGACGTAATACATGAAAGAGGCAACACTCCAGCTGAGTGACAGTAATACATATTTACCCCTGAAAACTAACCCGACAGGTAAACATCGAACACAATTGAGAACCCTGTTATGGAAATATGTAGACATAGGAATTTTATCCAAAGGTACTGCAGAGAAACTTTATCCACTCTTCCCTATTAAACCAGTATGGTATTATATGCCAAAAATCCACAAGTCACTGGTAGATCCTCCAGGACGTCCCATCGTGTCACTGACCGAGCCCCTTTCCCAGTATTTAGACTGGATATTGCGACCGCTTTTACAAGGGATTCCGTCGTACCTGGAGGACACCAGTGACTTTCTTGAAGCTCTCAAAGAAATTGAGTGGCAAGAGGATTATCTACTGGCTTCAATAGATGTGGAAAGCCTTTACACCAGGATACCTCCGGAGCGAGGTGTACAAAATATCTGCAGTTTATTCACTAGGCTTGGTAAGAACGCACACTATACTGAGTTCATAGGGGAAGCACTGTCCTTTGTATTGTCTCATAACTCCTTTTTGTATGATCAGCAATGGTACAGTCAAATAGCAGGTACTGCTATGGGGACACCAGTCTCCTGTACCTTTCCTAATCTATTTTTGGCAACTTCTTTTTATATATTAAATATTTTTATTTTCATTTTCAACATATAAAAATTCAAGAAAACAGGAAAACAAAGAGAATAGACAATAAAGATTCAAAAATATGCACAGGCATTTGTTACATAATTATCATTAATAACATCAGAAATCTATCCTTATCCTGTTTCTTTTCTCATGTCAAAAATATATACAATCAAGTTATATTTTTGGCAACTTTTGAAGAAAAATACATTTTCACAATTACCAATCCATATGTTAAACACATCAGGATATTTTTAAGATACATCGGTGATCTCTTCATAATATGGGCTGGTGATAAGAATCTGTTCCACTCCTTTGTACAGTATCTTAACGATATCAATGATATGAACATGCGATTTACTAGTAGAATAGAGCAGCAAGAATTAGAGTTTTTAGATGTTCTAGTCGGTGTGAAACATGGGTATCTAGACACCTCTATATATAGGAAACCCACCTCTACAAATGCTCTATTACACTTTAGGAGTTTCCATCCCCCACATGTGCTGACAGCTGTCCCCTATGGCCAATTTTTACGGTTGGGAAGAATCATCACAAATACAGAACAATGTAGAGATCTGAAGGTACGACTATTACAGAGGGGATATCTAGGGAAAATCATTGATAAAGCTTATCAAAAAGCGCACACTCAAAGGGCTAATGGCCTGATATCACCTAGGAAAAAGAAAAACTCGATGGGAGGACAGACTCCAAAAAACGCTAGAGCGGTGTTCACATTTGAATATTCCCCTATGGCCCAAACAATTAAAAAAAACTATCCTGAACAATTGGCATATGCTGCAAAGAGATCATCTCTTGAGAGATAAAACACTGAATATGCCTATTGTCAGTAAAACTATAGGAGATGTTATCACTGATAGCAATTTTGTGAGTTCGCAAACCAATTGGTTGGACAAGTGGGGGCCAAGGGGAAATTTTAGATGTGGACACTGCTCTATGTGCGGTTCTGTGTACAGAGGTACATTAATCCATATAGGAGGTACACAGCACACAGTCAGAGAATTTATTCATTGTAAAACGACATATGTTGTATATGTTCTTCTCTGCCCGTGTGGCCGATTTTATATAGGTAAAACCTACAGGCCCCTATATGTTCGTTTTAGGGAACATAAGAAATCAATTGAAACTGGTATCGGAGCGACCTGCCTCATTGAACACATACACACTATGCATCAGGGAGATCAAAAGGTTTGAAAGTGTGCTGGCATAGAAGTAGTTAAACTACCCTTGAGAGGAGGAGATAGAAAGCGTAAATTACTACAAAAAGAAGCTAATGGATAATCAAAACTAATGCCATGGGACCATTAGGTCTGAATGATAAGAATGACCCGGCTGTATTCATATAAAATGATGTTGTTTTTAACACATGAATGTCCTGTGCAGTAGATAGACTGACATGTAATTGTCTCACCTGTCCACCGGTCACGTGGAGGAGTGAGTGTGGTATTTACTACGCCCCTCAGCCACGTCACAGGAGGCTTGACAAAGCACTGTTTAGTGGGAAACGGCTGTTGCCCTGGATTGGTGTGCAGTGACCGCATCTAGCATGTTTTTACCCAAATAAAGCTACTATCAACACAACTAATGGTGAGTGCCGCTTTTCCGTCATCTCTTCAATATTGTGATTGCTATCAACACTTCCTAAGCAGAGCACCGCCACAGTGTGACGTGAGCTGCCGTGGCAAGCGTGAATCCAGTCCTACATTATCAGGAACCGCATGGTGCAGTGCCGACCGTGTTTCTCTCCAAAAGTATTCCAGATCCACTTTCTCTTTTCCACATTTTAGTACATTATTTTTTTTTTTTTTAGCAATGTATGCACAATACTGCATAATGAAAAAGCTAAATCAGGTAGAAATTTCAACAATTTCAATAAAATTTGAAACAGAGAAATTAAATATGACATTCCCATGAATATTCAGACCCTTTGCTATGACACTGAAAGTTGAGCTCAAGGGCATCTTGTTTCCATTGAGATGCCTACAAAGTGAGGCTTGGCTTAGATGCTGCAGCTGCTGTATGTGGCCAAGACCTTGCCCACTAACGGCAGCCAATGGACGCACAATTTTGACAGTAATGCCTGAGCTTTATCCAAAAAATGATGAATCTATTGGTTGCTGGTAGGGTTTTGGCCACAGAAGCTGTGTTGTGTAAGCCAAGCCTGAAACTGCTAGGATCAGTTTTGTGTAGCCTTTAGTGCTGAAGTCTCTTCATAGTATACCAAGCACAGCGCCGTACATTGTATAGTGGATGTTCTTGGTATTGCAGCTCAATTCCATTCACTTGGAGTAGCACAACCCCCAGAATAAATTTTACTGGTGGGGCTCTAAGCACCGCAGTCTAACACTGATTGAAGTCCTCTCCGCTTATACCCCCTCCCTGAAATATCCTCTGATATCCCATAATACCTGACTGGACATGCTGGGAGTTGTAATCCTCTCCTCTTATACCGATTGCTGAAATGCCCTCTGATATCCTATAATAAAGACCTGGACATGCTGAGATTTGTAGTTCTCGACCTTATCCTTGTAATATACTCTAATATCATGTAATAACACCCTGGACATGCTAGGAGTTGTAGTCCTCTCATTATAGACCTCCTTCCTGAAAACATCCTCTGATATCCCATAATAACGACCCAGTCATGCTGGGAGTTGTAGTCCTCTCCTCTTATACCTTCCTGTAATCTGTCTTGATGCTGGTATATAGATTATGCTTTCTATTCTGTGTGTTGTATTATCACCCACTATCCCGGGTGTGTTTTGTCCTTATTTTGGGGGTTATGGTAGTGGTCACCCTAAGCCTAACCTATTATATAATGGATGAACTACATGTAAGGTTGCCACTTTATTCCAACAGATTACCCTTCCCTGTAATACCGGCTAGGCCAATGGTTTACCAGGCAAGTGGCAACCCTAGTGGAGGCACCCCAATGATTAGCTGTTTTCAGCAGCCTGGATTTAAAACATTGGATGGAGCCAAAGGCCGAATGCACGCGGCCGTGAGCGGTCCATGGTAACACGGCCTGGATTCCTGCTGAGAGCAGGAGCGCACCGGTCATTGGTTGCTATGACGCCGTGCGCTTCATGCCGCCGCTGCACTACAGTAATACTCGTATAGATTATACTAGTGTATTACTGTACAGTGGCGGCGGCACGAAGCGCACGGAGTCATAGCAACCAATGACCGGTGCTCTCCTGCTCTCAGCAGGAATCCAGGCCGTGTTACCACGGACCGCTCACAGCCGTGTGCATTCGGCCAAAAGCAAAAGGCTCCATCCACTGTGCAGTGGCCTTGAAGTTGCCGGCATACTGCAGTTTGTAATAGGGTGGTGCTGCCCCCTTAAATTATTTCATCCATGCTTTGAGTGTAAGATCCGGTGTCCCTGAGAGTGCGAGAGTGCAGATGGAGCCCAGCAGTCTCATAGTATATCTTTCCTCTGTTAAATGTCCTATTGTGCCTGACAGGTAAAGGGGCCCAGCACTAATCAGTGATGTGGCCGACGACCATCAGATGTCTAGGCTCAGTCATGGAGAGAAGACGGCAAGAGGCAGTTTAGGGGAAGATGACAATTGGGAGGAAAGCAGAGAGTGTCTAATGGCCTCCATAGCATGGCCCTGACAAGACAGCCCTGATCCATGTGCCCCACCACATCTTGTTAGCGTGAGTTGTCAGAAACTGTAACCGAGACTTGTAACTATATAGGGCCTTGTGCCTCAGTGTAAGGCTTCATGCACACGACCGCATGTATTTTGCAGTCCGCAAAAAATACAGATGACGTCCGTGTGCATTCCGTATTTTGCGGAACGGAACAGCTGGTCCCTAATAGAACAGTCCTATCCTTGTCCGTAATGCAGACAATAATAGGAAATGGAATACACACGGAGTACCTTACGTTTTTTTTTGCGGACCCATTGAAACGAATGGTTCCGTATATGGTCCGCAAGAAAAACCGAAACGGACACGGAAAGAAAATACGTTTGTGTGCATGAGCCCTAAGTTTCATGACTGCGCTATCCCCAAGTGGGGTTCCAAGATAGGATCAAGGGTAACATATAAAACTGACCAGACCATGCTGTTAGACCTCATGCACATGACCGTATGTATTTTGCGGTCTGTAAAAAATACGGATGACGTCCGTGTGCATTCCGTATTTTACGGAACAGCTGGCCTCTAATAGAACAGTCCTATCCTTGTCTGTAATGCGGACAATAATAGGACATGTTCTATTTTCTTGCGGAACGGAAATACGGACATACGGAAACGGAATGCACACGGAGTACCTTCAGATTTTTTTGCGGACCCATTGAAATGAATGGTTCCGGTCAGCAAAAAAAACGGAACGGACACGGAATGAAAATATGTTTGTGTGCATGAGGCCTTAGTCTGTTCATTTACATGGTGTGGCCTGGAAGGGGTTAAGTAAGAGAAACTGGTCTGGGTACTTGGTGTCGGCACCTGGACCAGCGGCTGTCAGTAACAGAACAAACCCTGTTGATCGTCTGGGGACCATAAAAATGTTTGCCGGTTATCCAAACCGGAGTATATGGTCAAAGTGCGGTCAGGAAGGGGTTAAAGGCCTCTGCAGTAAGGCACATTGACAGTCAATAAAGGGTTAACCCTGCAGAACACTGCCATGAACATTAGTCATGGACACCTGTGACATCACAAGCACGTGTGTCATAAGAGAAAAACCCTTGTAAAAAGCGGGCGAGCGGCCATATTTGGTGCCGTACTTGATGGCCTGAGGACCTTGAGCTTAACTACCCCCGCCCACCGGACCTTTCGAGGTTCTAGCAGGAAGCCCATCGCCCAACGGGAAGAAAGGGACATCCGCCTAGCAAACCAGATCAGCCCGGCTGCTGCACCCCCTCCCCCCTACTATTTATGTGGCAGCCACATAGTGGCATTACCCTCTAAGCCCAAGGGAAGGGCAGCCCTCCAGCCATGGTTCCCTAGAGGTTTCCTCCACAGGGGGTTTTCCTCTCCTGAGTGCTGGAGGGTGACTCTCCGTGAGTCGGGGGTTTGCCATTTTTTATATTTTAAATAAATAATTTTACAATTTATTCCCCAATTAAGGTGTTCTGTGTCTTTATTTTGCATTCTTTGGTTTTAAGGGTGTATGCATGGTTTTCTCAGGGAGGAGGTTAAAAGGGTATTCCCATCTGGGACATATATGGTATATATTGATAGGATATGCTATAAATGTCCGATAGGTGTGGGTCCCACCTTTGGGGCCTGCTCATATGTCCAGAACAGGGCTCTGAAGTAAAAGGAGAGCACATTGCGCATGAGCGGTGTCCTCTCCATTCATTGCTATGGGAGTTCCAAAATAGCAAAGCCCGATAGCAGCGAATGGAGAACAAGCAGCACAAGCGTTGCCACCTCTCCATTCACCAATATGGGATTCCTGAAAATAGCCAGACCAGCGCTCAGCTATTTTCTGAAGTTCCAAAGCGGTGAATGAAAGCTGGCCGCTCATGTGTGACTTGCTGTCTGTACACTTCAGGGGCCCCATCCTATGCCATAAATGTATATCCCTTAAAGTGAAATTAATTATGAAGTAACCAAGTTAGCGGAGCGTTGCTAGGACTCTTAGCAGTGTTAGGAGTCCTAACACAGTTGCACTGAATAAAGAACAGTCACTGGTGACGGAGAGGGTCAACGACTCTTCAGGTGAACGCTGTGGGGTGAATGGATCAATCTTCTACTCCAGTTTTATGGCGTTGGAAAGTTGCAAATTTAGCCACATGTCCCATTTTGTGCCTAAGTTGGAACAATGCCTGTCCTAAATATATAAATGCGTATTATATATGTAATATTAGGGGATTACATAGAATAAATAACACAGGCACACCTCCCCCCCCCCCCTTGAGGAATGAGTTCTCATTTATCAAACACATTGCCCATAGTAACCAATCACAAAGCAGCTTTCATTTTTCCAGAGCAGTTAAAGAAATGAAAGCTGATTGGTTGCTAGGTGCAACAAAGACAAATGAGGCCTAAGATGTACTTTGGAACAGATTTTTCTCATGTCTATATCGTCACAGTACAGCAATAACACCACGTCAAAGTGCCCTCTTTGCGCTCCTTTATTATAAGTGCCAGACTGAGCCCTCATACATTTACTCAAGTGTCTGGGATTGACCTCATAACTGCCAACCATAGTTAGTTCCAGCCATACCACTCCTACATTTGGTACAATTGTGGGCCCCTTGTGCCCATTAGAGATGGTGAGCGACAACACCATATAAGTGCCAACCAATAACCCCATAAGTTTCATCTGCTGTCTGCATAACTTGCAGCCATGGTTCCCCAAGAAATTCCAGCAATATTGACCCCATAGGACGGTGATATCCTTAGTGATGCTAGGGGTGATAGCCCCAGTGCCCCCATAACTGCCTGCCTCTGAGTCTCCATAAGTGAAATCCACACTGCCCCTACAACTCCCAGCAATATTGCTAACATAGGAGCTATCCACACTGATGCCAAAGGTGATAACCATGGTGCCCCTACAAATGCCATCCACAGTGTCCCCATAAGTGCTAGCCACAATGCCCATCTAACAGAGCAACCACAGTGCTACCATAAGAGACAGCCATGGACAGTGTCATATTAGTGCCAGTCAAAGCCCCAAAACATTTAATCCACTGCCTTTATAACTGCTTGCCATAGTTTTGATGTTCCTACACAAGTGCCAGCCCCGCCTCACTAGAAATGCCAGTCACAGTTCCCCCATAACAGATAAACATCCTATAAATCTCTGCCAAAGCACTCTAAGTTTTCAACAAATCCATAGTTGTGCCATGATTAACAGCCACAGTGCCCCACATAGCCTCCTCCACAACAGTCTTTAATTTTTGGGTGACCATTTGTCGTCTTTTTTCCCCAGACATGTCCTCTTTCTGGGATCTAAAAAAATTGCCCAACCAGAACTTAGAAATTAACAAAACTGCCTCAGATTCTCTAGGGGAAAGGGGGCGGGAGTGGAGTGCACAGCAGTGCGGACACTATAACCAGCTACAGTGGAAGAGCTGAAGAACCTATGATGACATCTCCTTCATATGATCAGTGCAAGAGGGGCCGGAGCTCAGCGGTGGAGGCGGGAAGGACCTGTGATGATATCACCATCATGTATCAGTGCAGGCGGGGCCGGAGCGCAGCAGTGGAGAAGTGGCGAGTCTGAAACCTTGGAAGTTGTAGTACGCTCCTCTTATACCCTCTCTCTGATTTGTCCTCTGATATCCCACAATAACAGAATGGACATGCTGGGAGTTGTAGTCCTCTCCAATGTCAGATTGGGGGCCCACTACACAATACATGCAAATACGCCCTCAGGGGTACAGGTGAATCCACCGGTGGGCCCCGATCAAGGTGGGCCACTACTCCCCCACCCTCTGCACACCTTGCAAAGTAGAGTGACTGCACTTCATATAGATAGGCAGAGTACAACATCTCAACCAGCCTAAACGTCCATATTAAAAAAAAAACACTGGATAGATTATTTATCAGTTTATTATTATAGATGGATTGGGTGGCTGAGATTACTTCTAGACTCGGAGGTAGGCCAACCAGTGTCCTCGTTTCCTAGGCACCTGCCTTCTTGAAGTAGCTGCAGGGACCCCTAGAATCAATCACCTTACAGCGTCTTGATGCTGTCTGCCACTGTGTGAACGGGGCCCCTATCCAACACTGCACCAATGGCCACAGGTGCCCTCCTGAATTCAACTGTATCACAGTCCTCGAGACAGTAATTCAGATGAATATTGTGGTGAAGGTGGCGGTATTTTGTGCTGTGCTGTGATATTTGGTTCTGCTGGGTTGGTATATTGTGCTGCACTATGGTATTGCAGGCCTTGCCTACTTCTGCTGTCCCTGCCTCATCTTATGTCAGTTTGGACTTGCCTACATCATGGGGCAACATTTAGGTTATTTTCCAGGGCCAGTTTAAGTTCCCAGTCAGCTCATGGGCGCAAGGAGCGTTACTAAATGGCCCCCAGACTGTCTAGACTTTCCCCAAATTTAAAGGCAATATCTCGCCAGCGGGCTGCTTTTCCAGCTGATGACACAGACACATAGCTGTGGTTCCCCTGATTAAAACACTGAGCTGAGGTGCCATTCTCGCGTTATATATTTTTTTTCTTAATATGAAAATTAACTTTTTGATGCCATTACTCTTCTTGCACCCAAGCTCCTCTCCTTTTTGTGGCCATCATCTTAATGCTTTCATTGACAAGGCCAGGCAATGACAAAGCAGCGAGGGAGGATCTTGGGTGGAACAAGAGCACTGGTGACACCCTCATTGTCCCCAGAGTCCTAACTTGCATATTAAGAAAAAGGATCATGACTCTGGAATGGGGTCGCAGATCAACAAAAGATAAACAGCGTTTTAATCAGATGAACCCCAGCTATGTGTCTATGCAAACAGCCGGATAGGGAGGTCGCTGGTGATAGATTCCTTTTATCACTGGCTCATGCCGGAAGTTAAATCTGGTGAAGTGCTAGACCAGGGGTAGGCAACCTCCGGCACTCGAGCTGTTCTGAAACTACCACTCCCAGCTAGTGTTGTCACTAGAGATGAGCGAATTTCATATTTTGAAATTCGTTCACGCTTCGTTTGGTGGTAAAAACAGAATTGCGTTATAGATTCAGTTACCGCGGACCATAGCACAATTCTATGATGTAATGGATAACGGAATGCAGTTATTCATTCCATCATAATAGAAGTCTATGGGCTGCATAACGGATCAGTCCCGTTTCCGTTATGCAGGGGAGTCCTCTCCTGCATAACGGAAACGGGACGGATCCGTTATGCAGGCCATAGACTTCTATTATGACGGAATGAATAACGGAATGCCTATAAATGAAATTCGCTCATTCCTAGTTGTCACTATACCAAAATTTTGATTCGATTTCGATATCATAAAAAAGTATTGTGATACTCAATGCCATTCGATATCACACAAAAAAATAAAAAACACCAGAAAACCCACATGCTTTACGCATTTTATGGAACATTCGGCCCTATCCTATTTTTTGGCGGGACAAAGTGACAAAAAATGGCAAATCACACCGTTTTGTTTTTTTTCTCTGTTACGGCATTCACCGTATTTTTTTAGATTTTAATAGTTTGGACTTTTTCGAACGTGTCGATATGTAATATGTTTATTTTATTATTGTTTATATATTTGATATGTAAAATTGGGAAAAGGGGCGATTTAAACTTTTAATATTTCCGTTTTTTTATTTATTTAATTAATAACTATTAGCCCTTAGGGGCTAGAACCCTTGACCTATTTACCCTAATAGAGAACTATTAGGGTGAATAGGACTTTACACTTTTTAATAGGGAGTCATTCTGGATTTTTGCCTTAGATAGCAGAGTCCCTAATGGCATGAATAGTAGATATGATTTAATTTTTCAATATTAATATAGTACTTGCAATGCTGGGTTATGTTAAATTTGTATAAAAGAATTTTGTGTTCCCACTCCTCCACAATACTCACTCCCATGCTGTGATTAATTAGCAACACTTGAGGGGAGTGGGATTGTGGAGTAGGGGTTTTAAACCAGTCAGTCTGTAAACGTACTGTGGTCATGATTAAGACTTTATGTCGAAACGCATAGACCGCTTCACTCTCCAGTGGGATAATGGATTTTAAGATGATGCAATAAACGCTGGAATGTTCATGATGCTATGTAACCCTTGCAGTTCTGAAATGTATTGGATAACTCTGACAGCATTAGGTCAGTGTCATCTAATACATTCCAGAACTGTAAGGATTACATAGCATCAAAAATCAAAGTAATGCTATGTGACCCCGGCAGTGCTGGGAGTTCAGGCCGGGTGCCTGAGTGCAAGTCCACAAGAAGACATTTGCTCGTCTAAAAGGGCTCTAAAGCAGTAATATGTATGTATGTATTCGCTTTCTGAGTCTGGTGAACCTATAGTACCGGAATCAGCAACCTTCGGCACTCCAGCTGCTGTAAAACTACAACTCCCAGCGTACATATGTAATTGGCTGTAACTCCCATAGAAGTCAAAGGAGGATTCTGGGAGTTGTTTCAGAACAGCTGGAGTGCCAGAGGTTGCTAATTCCTGCTATAGTACATGGTGTATTTGATATGTAGATGCTGGGACACAGCTCTGCCCTCAGCATGTCTAACCCTGTCAATGAAGGGGAGGAGTGTGCACAGCACATGGGGTGTTACAAAGCAGTGCTCAAAGGATTCAGTCCCGCATCTTGGCGTTCAAACATCTCATTTGCATATGAATACAATCACATATTTCTCTGCTGCTGTTTAACATACAGACAATAGAAAGGTATTGTTTTAATCAGTATATACTATAAAATATTAGTAAGGCACTCGCATCATTCGTGCACCGGAGAGCAAAAGAGCACAGGTAACTAATATGATTTATTGTATTTTATTGACACTATGCTTTATAAAAACACATGCGAAAATTCAGAATAAATGAACTTCTAGGATAGAATAAAAAAAATAAAAAAAATTAATAATATAAAAGAAATATATAAAAGAAATTATGCAGTCTCTTTGTTGACCACTAGATGACAGTCTTTAGCAGCTTTCAAACTCTAATACGGTACTTTCTACACTGCTCAAAAAAATAAAGGGAACACAAAAATAACACATCCTAGATCTAAGTTAATTAATTATTTTTCTAAAATACTTTGTTCTTTACATAGTTGAATGTGCGGACAACAAAATCACACAAAAATAAAAAAATGGAAATCAAATTTTTTAACCCATGGAGGTCTGGATTTGGAGTCACACTCAAAATTAAAGTGGAAAAACACACTACAGGCTGATCCAACTTTGATGTAATGTCCTTAAAACAAGTCAAAGTGAGGCTAAGTAGTGTGTGTGGCCTCCACGTGCCTGTATGACCTCCCTACAACGCCTGTGCATGCTCCTGATGAGGTGGCGGACGGTCTCCTGAGGGATCTCCACCCAGACCTGGACTAAAGCATCTGCCAACTCCTGGACAGTCTGTGGTGCAACGTGACGTTGGTGGATAGAGGGAGACATGATGTCCCAGATGTGCTCAATTGGATTCAGGTCTGGGGAACGGGCGGGCCAGTCCATAGCATCAATGCCTTCGTCTTGCAGGAACTGCTGACACACTCCAGCCACATGAGGTCTAGCATTGTCTTGCATTAGGAGGAAGCCAGGGCCAACCGCACCAGCATATGGTCTCACAAGGGGTCTGAGGATCTCATCTCGGTACCTAATGGCAGTCAGGCTACCTCTGGCGAGCACATGGAGGGCTGTGCGGCCCTCCAAAGAAATGCCACCCCACACCATTACTGACCCAATGCCAAACCGGTCATGCTGGAGGATGTTGCAGGCAGCAGAACGTTCTCCACAGCGTCTCCAGACTCTGTCACATCTGTCACATGTGCTCAGTGTGAACCTGCTTTCATCTGTGAAGAGCACAGGGCGCCAGTGGCGAATTTGCCAATCTTGGTGTTCTCTGGCAAATGCCAAACGTCCTGCATGGTATTGGGCTGTAAGCACAACCCCCACCTGTGGACGTCGGGCCCTCATATCACCCTCATGGAGTCTGATTCTGATCGTTTGAGCAGACACATGCACATTTGTGGCCTGCTGGAGGTCATTTTGCAGAGCTCTGGCAGTGCTCCTCCTTGCACAAAGGCGGAGGTAGCGGTCCTGCTGCTGGGTTGTTGCCCTCCTACGGCCTCCTCCACGTCTCCTGATGTACTGGCCTGTCTCCTGGTAGCGCCTCCATGCTCTGGACACTACGTTGACAGACACAGCAAACCTTCTTGCCACAGCTCACATTGATGTGCCATCCTGGATAAGCTGCACTACCTGAGCCACTTGTGTGGGTTGTAGACTCTGTCTCATGCTACCACTAGAGTGAAAGCACCACCAGCATTCAAAAGTGACCAAAACATCAGCCAGGAAGCATAGGAACTGAGAAGTGGTCTGTGGTTACCACCTGCAGAACCACTCCTTTATTGGGGGTGTCTTGCTAATTGCCTATAATTTCCACCTGTTGTCTATCCCATTTACACAACAGCATGTGAAATTGATTGTCACTCAGTGTTGCTTCCTAAGTGGACAGTTTGATTTCACAGAAGTGTGATTGACTTGGAGTTACATTGTGTTGTTTAAGTGTTCCCTTTATTTTTTTGAGCAGTGTATGTGGTACATGTAATTGCATCTGTTCTCCGCCAGATGGTGCTGTTCTTCAATAGGCATATATTGCTGGTAAGTGCAAGAGTTATTGCATCTATTTACCACCAGATGGCGTTGTTTCTCGATGTACATGTGCTGCTGGTAAGTGTTTGTTGATTAGTGTCTGTTAGTTGTTACTCAATATTTGCAGTTATGAGTACTAGTCGATATATCATAGCGCAAAGAACAGACTCAGTCCACTTATTATTTGCTCATAAAAATGAGTGTGGTAAAATGCAATGGCTCAATCCAGTATATGTAAATGCTTTGTATCAATTCAGTATTTAACAGTCGGCTAGCGTGGCGTCCTACATGCCTAACATATGTAACTCATAAGGTACCTTATTTTCCCTATAGATGTCACCAGGGGCGTAGTTGAAATGACTGGGCCCCATAGCAAAAAAAATTATGGCTTGGCCTCAGGTGTGCTGGCTGGCTTGGCCTCAGGGGTGCTGGCAGACTTGGCCAGGCAGAAGGAGTGTGGGAGACTGCGAGGCCTTTTCTCTCCAAGCTGCTCCGGAAATTTTTTTTTTTCATTATACCTCAGGTCAGACCACCAATCAGACCCCCAATGTTAATCAGACCTCAGCTAACAGCCCCAATAAGATCCCCAATGTTAATAAGACCCCAGATAACACCTCAGCTCAGACCCCAATATGAATGACCCCCAGTCAGACCTCAGATAAGAGCCCCATGCCTTATAGCAACCCCCAGTAGCCTCATAGCAGCCCTCAGTTGCCTCTCCATCACCCCCAGTGCCTCTCAATCAGCTCCCAGTGCCTCTCACCCGCGGCCCCCCAGTGCCTCTCCATCAGCCCCCAGTGCACCCTCCCTGGTATTAAAATCATTGGTGGGCAGTGCACCCTCCCCTGTATTAAAATCATTGGTGGGCAGTGTTCCCTCCCCCCTCCCCTGTATTAAAATCATTAGTGGGCAGTGCGCCCTCTCCCCCAGTATTAAAATCATTGGTGGGCAGTGTGCCCCCCTCCCCAAAATTAAAATGATTGGTGGGCAGTGCGCCCCCCCCTCCCCAGTATTAAAATCATTGGTGGGCAGTGAGCCCTCCCCCAACCCCCCTCCCCAGTATTAAAATCATTGGTGGACAGTGCGCCATCCCCCAACCCCCCCTCCCCAGTATTAAAATCATTGGTGGGCAGTGCGCCCTTCCCCCTCCCCTGTATTAAAATCATTGGTGGGCAGTGAGCCCTTCCCCCCCGGTATTAAAATCATTGGTGGGCAGTGCACCCTTCCCCTCCCCAGTATTAAAATCATTAGTGGGCAGTGCGCCCTCCCCCCCAGTATTCAAATCATTGGTGGGCAGTGTGCCCCCCTCCCCAAAATTAAAATGATTGGTGGGCAGTGCGCCCCCCCCCTCCCCAGTATTAAAATCATTGGTGGGCAGTGAGCCCTCCCCCAACCCCCCTCCCCAGTATTAAAATCATTGGTGGACAGTGCGCCATCCCCCAACCCCCCCTCCCCAGTATTAAAATCATTGGTGGGCAGTGCGCCCTTCCCCCTCCCCTGTATTAAAATCATTGGTGGGCAGTGAGCCCTTCCCCCCCGGTATTAAAATCATTGGTGGGCAGTGCACCCTTCCCCTCCCCAGTATTAAAATCATTGGTGGGCAGTGCGCCCTCCCCCCCAGTATTCAAATCATTGGTGAACAGTGCACCCCCCCCCAACATTGGTGGCAGCAGCAGTTCCAATCGGAGTCCCAGCAGTGTCTGTGTGGCGCATTGCTTATGCTTTTAGACCACTGGAAGGTCTGAGGGCCAGGTTAGTCCATCTGGACTGGCGACTTGGTCGGGAGCTGAGGGGAAGCAGGCACTACCAGCAGTGGCAGCGGCTGTCACGTGCAGTGGGTGTGCTGGGGCCCTCGGGGCCCCTCAGGGGTCTGATGGCTTTCCCCCTTCCGACCAAGTGGCTGCCGAGTCAGAGGGAGGCCCGGGGACCTGACAGAGGACGTGGCAGTCTCGTCTATTCTGACCACGTCCAATCAGGGGTTTCAGGTGGCATTAGTGGCTGACGCCAGCCTGAACGCTCTCAGGGAGCAAGCGGCGTTGCCTCCCTCAGACTCAGACCTCGAGCAGATGGTCTGGGACCAAGGACGGCTGTGCCGGGTCACGGTCCAGCAGGGCTCACGGGAGGAGTGGCCTAGAGACCGGCAGTTAGTAGAACTGACAGGGGACGTGGCAGTCTCATCCATTCTGACCACGTCCCACCAGGGGTTTCAGGTGGCGTTAGGGGCTAGCGCCAGCTTAAAAGCTCTCACAGAGCATGTGGCACGGCCTTTCTTGGATTCAGACCTCCAGAGGGCGGTCTGGGACCAAGGTCGGTTGTGCCAGGAAACGGTCCAACAGGGATCACCAGAGGCGTGGCCTACGGTCCGACAATTTGTGGTATCCTATCCGTTCAGGGCGGAATTTCTGTGGGCTGCGCATGAGATTCCGGTGACCAGATACCCTGGGGCCGCTAAGACAGAGGCCTGGAGGGGAGACATAGCCACCCCTGGGGCATCGGTCATCGAGGGTGTCATGCGCTTCCAGGAAAAGGCACCGGCCTTGTCGTGGTTGGTGCACGACAGTATGGGGCTGGCCCAGACCATCCAGAAGCGGGGGTACAACCAGTTGGCTTGTGAGAGGACCCACCACGTGGGTCAGCAAGCGTGGATACTGGTTCCAGTACCTCAGGACAAGCTTCAGGCGGCCTGGGAGGGACCGTACCTCACGCACCAGTGGCTCAATGCCAGGATGTACCTGGTCACCCTGGACCACGCCCGGGGAAGGCAGAAGGCGTGGGAGGCAGGTGCCCTCCCAGAATGCCGCCCCTTCCGGGAGAGGATCCCTGAGAGCATTTGGCACAGACAGGCTTGACCCTTACGACAGGAAAGTGCCAGCTGGACATAAGCGAGGGGCCCCGGGCAAGCAGGGAAGCTTCGGAACCTGGGAGAGTGGATGCCAGCTCATTCTGGCTCACCCTCCAGGACAAGCACCAGGTGATTTCCTTCATGGGCACCGCCGGGCACTATAGGGAGTTCGCACCCCACTATAGTAGCCTGGCGAGGCCCCTGACGGACCGCACCAGGAAGAAGCTGCCCTCCGCAGTCGATTGGACAAACTACTGCGAGACGGCCTTCCAGGCACTGGAGGATGCCCTTTCTAGCTTCCCGGTACTACAGGCAGCCGACTGCACGCGGCCGTTTATAGTACCGACTGATACCAGCCATTGTGGAGTCAGGGTCAGGCTCAGTCTGGGTGACTCCACGGGTCAGGAACGAATGGGAGGTGGGTACGCGGGAGCCTGGCACTCCAGCCGTACCACTTTGGCACTCACCACTAGAGAAGGTGCGGATGGGTGCATGGGGGAACACAGGAATGTGCTGCTCCCTGGCGCCCTCTAAAAGGGGGAGGTGTGAGGAGTATGGATTAATATTTACTGTCAGCCATGTCCACTCCTCACACCCCCATTTGCGGACAGATAGCGGAGGTAGTGAACTCCACTGGAGGGCCTTGCTTCAAAGCCCCAGCCCTGATTGTCATTTGATTCACTTCTTGGCATGTTCATCAGTGTACATGCAAAATAAGTTCCCACCCCCAGCCATCTGAGTGTCAGCTGGCAAGGAAGAAAGCCCCAGGGATCCAGGCTTCAAGGAGGCCCCAGGTGGAGAAGGTCACTCCTCAGTCAACCAGTTTGGAGCCAAGCTAAAGCCTGCAGGAAAAACCCCCAGCAGGAGGTATCAGCCCTTGCCCAGGATCAATGAAACCCCCCAGACATGTTGGCACCTACCTTTCATTAGGAATTATGAATCGCCTGGCCATCGCAGGCGCAAACCGGATACATATTGTACGATGTACGTGCCCATGGTCTTTGTTTAATGGGGCGAGGTCAGGGAAGGGAGATATCCATATCTCCCCATAGAAACCACATAACAGTACCAGGTTTGCTTGTAGCCGGAAGCCAGGCAGGTCCGTTGGTCCCAGAACCATCTTCCTGTGACCCTCTGGTCTAGAGCTATGAACCCTAAAGGGTTTTGTGGGTCATTTGCTGCTAGCCCAGAAGAGGGAGAGTGGACCCCTCCCTGAGGCCGGGAGGGGAGGAGCCGGCTACAGGTTAAAAGGCTTGTGCCAGCAAGCGGCAGGTCTTTCTCTGAAGAAGGGTCACATCATGTAATGTGTTTAGAGGGACCCAGGAACTAGCTGAGATCACGGCCCTTCATGTGGACTGCAGCAAAGAACACCTCACCACCAAAAGGAACTTTCATCTACCCAGTAACTGACTTTTACACTGCTTAACCCTGTTGTACCCATATAATCTGTATTTGTAACCTCAGACCACTGTATATATTCTCTGTTTATATTGTGTTAAATCTAGTGTGCCCTTATGGAGATTAAATATATAATTTAATCTTGTATCTCGATCACGAATCCCCACGTCCGTGTTTTGGCCTAGTTATAAGCTACCGCGGGTTGGTTTCTCACCCTATATAATCCCTTTAGCAGACCAGGCTTATATCAAACGAGAAGCTGGTGGTAGATTTTCCCAGGCTGAGACAGCGCTGTTTTCCCTGCGGCAGTGAAAAGGCTCTCTCAGCTTGTTGCCTCTGTGCCCGCGTGGACAGGTGGGGGGGGGGGGGTGTGTGTGTGTGTATATAAACGGTACCAACCTGACCTTACCTGCTCCGCTGGAGGGCATAACGTCACATTTTTGGTAACCAGGGACAATACAGCATCTCGTGAGCTCAACGTAGTTGACGTCAAGCGCGCACGAGGTGTGGTATTAGTCACTGAAACCACCCAAAAATGACCCGATTCTAGAAACTAAACCCCTCAAGGTATTCAAAACTTGATTTTGAAAAAGTCATTAACCCTTTAGGTGTTCCACAAGAATTAATGGGAAATAGAGATACAATTTCAAAATTTCACTTTTTGGCAGATTTTCCATTTTTATATTTTTGTTTCCAGTTACAAAACAATGGTTAACAGCCAAACAAAACTTAATATTTAAAGGCCCCAATTCTGTAGTTTACAGAAACACCCCATTATGTGGTCGTAAACTGCTGTACGGGCACACTGCAGGGAGCAGAAGGAAAGGAATGCCATACGGTTTTTGGAAGGCAGATTTTGCTGGACTGTTTTTTTTTTTTGACACCAGGTCGCATTTGAAGCCCCCCTGATGCACCCCTAGAGTAGAAACTCCAAAAAAGTCACCCTATTTTAGAAACTATGGGATAGGGTGGCAGTTTTATTGGTACTAGTTTAGGGTACATATGATTTTTGGTTTCTCTATATTACACTATTTTGTGAGGCAAGGTAACAAGAAATCGCTGTTTTGGCACCGTTTATATTTTTTGTTATTTACAACATTCATCTGACAGGTTAGATCAGGTGGTATTTTTATAGACCAGGTTGTCACGGACGTGGCGATACATAAATAAAAAAATTGTATACATATTGGGTAAGTTTTACACGGATTTAATTTTTGAAACAAAAAATAAATAAAAATCATGTGTTAGTGTTTCCATAGTCTGAGAGCCATATTTTTTTTTCAGTTTTTGGGCGATTATCTTGGGTAGGGTATGATTTTTGCGGGATGAGATGACGGTTTCATTGGCACTATTTTGGGGTGCATATGAATTTTTGATCACTTGCTATTACACTTTTTGTGATGTAAGGTGACAAAAAAAAGGCTTTTTTTTTACACCTTTTTCGTTTTTTTTACAGTGTTCACCTGAGGGGTTAGGTCATGTGATATTTTTTATAGAGCAGGTTATTACGGATGCACCGATACCTAATCTGTATACTTTTTTTTTTATTTACTTAAGTTTTACACAATAACAGCTTTTTTAAAACAAAAAAAAAAAATGATGTTTTAGTGTCTCCATAGTCTGAGCCATAGTTTTTATTTGGGCGATTGTCTTAGGTAGGGGCTCATTTTTTGCGGGATGAGGAGACTGTTAGATTGGTACTATTTTAGTGGGCATACACCTTTTTGATCGCATACTGTTGTACTTTTTGTGAGGTAAGTTGAAAAAAAAATGGTTTATTTAGCACAGTTTTTTTTTTTTTTTTTACGGTGTTGATCTGAGGGGTTAGGTCATGTGATATGTTTATAGAGCCGGTTGATATGGACGCGGCGATACCCAATACCCAATTTTATTTTACTTTATTTGGGGGAAATTAAGTTTTTGTTGTTTTTTTTTTTTTACTTGAAACTTTAAAAAAAAAGAAATTGGGGGGGGGGGGGGGGGGGGGACGACTTTATTTTTTCAACTTTTTTTTCACTTAATTTTTTGTCCCACTTTGGGACTTCAACTTTTGGGGGTCTGTTCCCCTTTACAATGCATTTCAATACTTCTGTATTGGAATGCATTGGCTGTATAAGTAATACAGTGTGTATTACTCATACAGCTTCCGGCCTGCGAGATCCAGGGGGCTGGATCTCACAGGCTCGTCACCGGAAGGCAGCGCCAATGCCCAATGAAGGCATCGCGCTGCCTTCAATGCCATCTGGTCATCAGAGCCGCATGGGGACCCGATAGCGCAGCCGCAACCTACAGTAAAAGCCGCAAACCGCAGGTCTGAATTGAAGGGTCCACCGTGTACTTTTGTAATTGCATGTAATACACTGATCAAAAAAATAAAGGGAACACTTAAACAACACAATGTAACTCCAAGTCAATCACACTTCTGTGAAATCAAACTGTCCACTTAGGAAGCAACACTGAGTGACAATCAATTTCACATGCTGTTGTGCAAATGGGATAGACAGCAGGTGGAAATTATAGGCAATTAGCAAGACACCCCCAATAAAGGAGTGGTTCTGCAGGTGGTTACCACAAACCACTTCTCAATTCCTATGCTTCCTGGCTGATGTTTTGGTCACTTTTGAATGCTGGCGGTGCTTTCACTCTAGTGGTAGCATGAGACGGAGTCTACAACCCACACAAGTGGCTCAGGTAGTGCAGCTTATCCAGAATGGCACATCAATGTGAGCTGTGGCAAGGTTTGCTGTGTCTGTCAGCGTAGTGTCCAGAGCATGGAGGTGCTACCAGGAGACAGGCCAGTACATCAGGAAATGTGGAGGAGGCCGTAGGAGGGCAACAACCCAGCAGCAGGACCGCTACCTCCGCCTTTGTGCAAGGAGGAACAGGAGGAGCACTGCCAGAGCCCTGCAAAATGACCTCCAGCAGGCCACAAATGTGCATGTGTCTGCTCAAACGGTCAGAAACAGACTCCATGAGGGTGATATGAGGGCCCGACATCCACAGGTGGGGGTTGTGCTTACAGCCCAACACCGTGCAGGACGTTTGGCATTTGCCAGAGAACACCAAGATTGGCAACTTCGCCACTGGCACCCTGTGCTCTTCACAGATGAAAGCAGATTCACACTGAGCACATGTGACAGACGTGACAGAGTCTGGAGACGCCGTGGAGAACGTTCTGCTGCCTGCAACATCCTCCAGCATGACCGGTTTGGCATTGGGTCAGTAATGGTGTGGGGTGGCATTTCTTTGGAGGGCCGCACAGCACTCCATGTGCTCGCCAGAGGTAGCCTGACTGCCATTAGGTACCGAGATGAGATCCTCAGACCCCTTGTGAGACCATATGCTGGTGCGGTTGGCCCTGGGTTCCTCCTAATGCAAGACAATGCTAGACCTCATGTGGCTGGAGTGTGTCAGCAGTTCCTGCAAGACGAAGGCATTGATGCTATGGACTGGCCCGCCCGTTCCCCAGACCTGAATCCAATTGAACACATCTGGGACATCATGTCTCGCTCTATCCACCGTCACGTTGCACCACAGACTGTCCAGGAGTTGGCAGATGCTTTAGTCCAGGTCTGGGAGGAGACAGTCCGCCACCTCATCAGGAGCATGCACAGGCGTTGTAGGGAGGTCATACAGGCACGTGGAGGCCACACACACTACTGAGCCTCATTTTGACTTGTTTTAAGGACATTACATCAAAGTTGGATCAGCCTGTAGTGTTTTCCCACTTTAATTTTGAGTGTGACTCCAAATCCAGACCTCCATGGGTTAAAAAAATTGATTTCCATTTTTTTTTTTGTGTGATTTTGTTGTCAGCACATTCAACTATGTAAAGAACAAAGTATTTCAGAAGAATATTTAATTAATTCAGATTCTAGGATGTGTTATTTTTGTGTTCCCTTTATTTTTTTGAGCAGTGTAGTTACTGTGTTATGCAATGAAATCTCACTCTATAGCACCACCTGCTGTTTGATCATTTTTATTCCTCTGTCCTGCCCACTGAGACGCACATGCTCAATTCTATCCCTCAACCTGCCACCAACTGCAGCAGAAAGGACAAACCCCCTGAGAAAGGACACACTTTCTAAGCGGACAGCTTGAAATAAATCTAGCAGAGCAAATAGAGCAATGAATGGGGAGATCTCTGGATCCATGTTAGGTATAGGGCTAGTTCTAGCTTTGTTAGAAAGAGATTGTCATGTATTATATGATGGTTTATTTAACCCCTGTAAAGTGATTCTGATAATTGCACCATATAAGGCAGGGGCTACATTGTGATCTTGGCCACTACGCCAGTCACTCAACCAAAGACCTCTGCATAGTAGCACCGAATGAGTTTGCAGCGTGACTTACAAATGACTGATCTCAGAATGGCATAAAAAGTCTATTTTTTGCGATTCTGGGGTCACAGCTTCCGAGTCGTGCTTCGACCCCATTCAGTTCAATCGCTGCACTGCTACACAAAGATCTTTGGTCGTGTGACTGATGTCATGGAAGATTGCCGTGTAGCCCCAAAGAAAATTTTCTATAAAACAGATATTTACTGTAATGGTCATTAAGTCAGTCTGGCACGGAGATCATTTTATTATCATTCTGTTAATGACATAGCAAATAATGGCAGTTACATAGTAATAAAAATGGCATTACAATTCTCTTCGGGACAAATAAAATGAAAACTAGGTCTAGCAACATAGAAAAGATTTAATACCATAAAAATAAAAGTTCTTATTTCCCAGTGATAATTTGCAGTCTAAAATATATTTTGTTAAGCAAAATATTCAATGATTTCCCATCTTACATTAAAGTAGTAAAATAAAAACAAAAAAAAGACAAGATGACCATGAAACAAATGTAAGAGGGCATGAGAAGCTTATTAGTCTTCAGTATTGCACGGACTATTATCAGATCATTTACAATATCATATTTACATTTGCAGGAGACCATAACTACATAATTTAAGTACAAAACAATACTATAAAAGCATGTAAATTACAAAAAAAAAAAAAAGTAAGCTATACAGTACTTTTTCACGGTGATAAAAATTTAAAAACATTACAGATGTCTCACCAGTAGAGGGCAGCATACACACATCTAAATATACACAATTGGCAGTTATGCACTTGTGGCGCTACAAATTGAGCCATTGTAATTCAGAGGCCGCAATCCTTTAAGTATGCAAACCAAAAAATTATCACATTTCAACAGAAGTGGTAATCTAAGGTCAAAGTAGCTACACACAACTGTATGTTGGTGCTGTTAAATGGGTAACCACAATATTGTGAAGGACAGACTCTGGTGGTAGTGCGATATGACGCAAAGAAACGTATTTACAGATATCGTGGAGACCAATCACCTGGTTTTCCCTCATAAACTCATTTTGATAGTAAAGAGTTTTATTACATCCCTGATATTAGATAAATTTGGTCTTGAGTGAGAAAGGCCTTAACTTAAACATGCGATTGTGCGATCTGTACATTTAAAATATGTCACTAGAGTCCCCCTTAACCTGGAAGATTTACAAGGGTTTACTTGTTTTAGTAAGCGACGCCCTTGAAACTTTTCAAAATTTTCTTGTTAGAAATGTCTGTTTAGCTGTGGATCATGTGATCACTGGTCACCTACACACAGCGGTATAGATAGGTCTGTATGTAGATATATATGGGTAGCACATCTCTAAAAGCTCAGCTCTGGACCAGATTTTATGTTAAAGTGGTGACAAACGTGGAGCTCAATAGATCTTAAATTGAAAACAACAAGGGAGATTTATCAAAATCTGTGTAAAGAGAAACTGCACATGGCAACCAATCAGATTCCATCTTACATTTTGTAGAGCTCATTCATAAAGGATCAATCTCATTGGTGGCTAAGGGCAACCAAGTCAGTTTTCCTTTGGACCAGTTGTGATAAATCTCCCCAATGTCTTATATGTGCTATACTCACTCCAATTTCTCTGGTCAGATTCTCCTGCTGGAGGACAGTAATTGGCTGCAGTGGTGATGGTCCATATACCTGCATCACAGTGTCTGTGGCATGAACAATGACGTGCAGCTATATGGCATGTCAACACTGCAGCCAATTACTGCCTCTGCAGTAGACAGTTGACCGCTGCAGCCAGTGTCCTCATGTGTTGTATTCCAGCAAATTACTGATGTTGCGTCTAAAGAACCAGCACCAGAAGAACTGGGCTAGTGCGGCAGAGAATGGCGCTAGAGAAAGGACTGAGTATGACTAACTATTTTAAGACAATTTAGGGTCTCTGAAATTTTTAATCATCTCGGACAACCCCTTTATGAACCTAACGATCTCACTTTAAAGGAATATAAACTAAGCTGGCCTATTAGATGCAGATATTTGGTCCTTGGTACATTGGCACAGTACAATAGCATGCTAGTAAAATTTGGATCCTTATTGTTACAAATATCCTGCAGACTGAGTTTGGCCATTAATCAGAGAGATGCACAGCATTCAGCTTAATCTCCCAGAGGTCCATAACATTGATGTTGTAAATGTTTAGTGACAAAGTTATGTACAAATCATTTCCTCATATGTAGAGCGTCCTGAAATTTGGTGCTGGTGTATCGGGCATGGAATCCTTTTTTGTTGATTGTATCGTCCGTATGAAAGCGAATCATAATGGAGTCTCCAGCCGAATATATTTCTTCTGGGGGCTAAAAGAGGAAAAAAAAAAAAAAATATATATATATATATATATATAATATAATAAATAAAAAATCTAAGAAATATGGGATTACACTTACCGGTAATCTTTTTTCCTTGAGCCTATGACAGCACACTTGGATAGTGTCCGCCCCCTCGTCAGGACAGGAAACACAACCACTTGAAAAGGAGGTACCTTTTCATGCCAGTACTATTTCAAGAACTAAGGAAACAAAACACACTTTTTAAATTTTTATTTTTGGGAGGGAAATAAGCGGGTGCTGTCATAGGCTCAAGGAAAAAAGATTACCTGTAAGTGTAATCCCATATTTCCCCCCTCGCCTATGACAGCACCCTTGGATTTATCAGCAAGATTTTAGGGAGGGACAACTGCCTGAAGGACTTTCCGTCAAAATACCAGGCCCTCCTGAGAGGGTAACTGAAGTTTGTAATGCCTGAAAAAAGTGTGAGGGGAACTCCAGGTAGCTGCCCTACATATTTGGTCAATGGAGGCAGAGGCTCTCTCTGCCCAGGAGGCAGAGACAGCTCTGGTAGAGTGGGCCCCAAATTCTTAGGGTGGGGGAGCCCCCTTAGAGGAATAGGCTAAAAGGATAGCCTGCCTTATACATCTAGCTCTAGTTTGCGAGGAAGCAGCCGACCCCTTCGTCCTGCCCACAAAGGAAATAAGGAGCTTTGAGGAAGCTCTCCAAGCTTGGGTGACTTAAGTACTGTAAAAGACACCTCTTCACATCTAAACAGTGAAATTCTGATTCTTTTTTATTTGATGGAGAGGCGCAAAAAGGTAAGAGGACTTCCTGAGAGCGATGGAAGGAAGAGGAGACTTTTGGAAGGAAGGAAGGGTCCGGTGAAATAATTACTCTATCGTCCAAAATATTCAAATATGGCCTTTCCATAGAGATCTCACTAACTCTCCTGGCCGATGTAATAGCTAATAAAAAGGCCAACTTCAATGTTAGGACTTTTATGGAGATTTGTTCAATGGGCTCGAAGGGATCTGACGTAAGGGCAGACAGGACAAGATTTAGATCCCAAGAAGGAATTTTAATTTTCTGCACTGGGGCTAATTTAGAGACTGCTGTAATAAACCTTTTTATCCATGAATGGTAGGCTACCCTGAACTCGAATAACGCACTCAAGGCTGAGACCCGCACCTTTAGAGTACTGGGTCTAAGCTTTTTTTCTCCACCCTTTCTGTAGAAAATCTAAAATTAAAGGTAAGTCAGGGGTTTCAAATACATTGACAGGCCTGTTTGCAAAGGCACAAAAGGCTTTCCAAACTCGTAAGTAGATCTTTGACTTGACTGTTTTACGGCTGGCTAAAAGGGTATTAACTACTTCTTCTGAAAGCCCCTTCTTCCTCAAGATCTGCCTTTCAACATCCAAGCAGTCAAATGCAGGTTCTCCACTTCTGGATGAAAAAGGGGCCCCTGAGTCAGAAGTCCTGGGAAGACTGGTAGGACCCACGGGGAGGCTATTGACATCTTGCATAACCAAGAGAACCAAACCCTCCTTGGTCAAAAAGGGAGCTATTGTAATCACCAAGGCATTCTCTTCCCTTATCTTTCTCAATACCCTTGGCAGTAGCTTTAATGGGGGAAAGGCGTAAAGAAGTCTCTCTCTCCAAGACTGGGCTAGGGCATCCACAGCAGATAGGGCATCCACAGCAGACGGACGCTCCTCTGGAAAAAGAGAGAAGAACCTCTTTACCCTTCTGTCAAAAAGATCGATGACTGGGTGGCCCCATAACGCAGTTATTTTGTCAAATATATGTTGGTCTAGAGACCATTCTCCGTCGGATTAGATGTCGGCTTAGGAAGTCTGCTGTCACATTCTCCTTTCCTCTCAAGTGAACTGCAGAAATTGATGAGAGAATCTTCTGCCAATTGAAATATTTCCTGACTGAGGGACATAAGACTCGGCGATCTGGTACCTCCCTGCCTGTTGATATATGCCACAGCTGTCATGTTGTCTGAATAAATCTGAGCATTTCTGCCTCTTATTAACTGAAGACTCCCCATCAGGGCCATCAATATAGCTTTCAATTCTCTGAAATTGTGAGACTGATCCTGACTTTCGATCCCACTGACCCTGTAGCAGAAGAGACTGTATATGAGCCCCCCAACCGAAGGGGCTTGCATCCGTGGTGAGAAATAAGACCTCCTGTCCCTGCCACAAGACACCTCCCTGAAGATTTGACAGGTTGGTCCACCAATCTAGGGAGGAGAGGGTATGCGGTGATAGATGGATAATCGAGTCTAGGAATAAGGGATCTTTGTCCTAGACTTCCAGAATTTGTAGCTGGAGAGGTCTGGAATGGAATTGCGCCCACTCTACTCCTGGGATAGCCACCGTCATGAGACCCAAGACTGACATGGCCTCCCTTAGGGATACTGACTGTCGAAAGGCAAGTCCCTGAACCTGGGATATGATTAGGTGAGCCTTGTGAAGGGGAAGAGAACAAATCTGCTGCCTTGAGTCTAGGGTCATCCCTAAAAAGGTGCACAACTGACTCGGCACTAGATTGGACTTCTCTAGGTTCAGGTCCCAACCCAATCTGTCTAATGTCTCTCTGAACCATGAAATCTGCCACATTAGCTGTTCCGACGTCAGAGAAGGAGGAAGTCGTCTATGTATGGATTGACCACCAGAACCCTCTCTCTCAGATGGGCCATCATCTCCGCCACAATTTTCATGAATACCCTGGGGGCTTGAGATAGTCCAAAGGTAAAAGCCCAAAATTGTAAGTGAAGTATTCTGTCCTCCAACTGAACCGCTACTCTCAGGTATCTCTGATGATTGGGATGTATGGGGACGTGGTAGTATGCATCCCTGAGATCTAGGGATGCCATGAAACACTCTGGAAACAGATTTAGTATCACAGACTTGATTGTTTCCATATGAAATTTCTCGTACACTAGGAACTTGTTTAGGTTTATTATTGTACAGTAGGAGCCATTTGGGTTTTTTTTTTTTTTTTTACAAAAGAGTTGAATAAAAACCCCTTTCTCTTTCCTGAACTGGGACTTCTGACATTTTTTGCTAGAAGGGAAGATGCTTCTGAAACCAAGGCCGCTTGTTTTTGGGGACGGGAACAATAGTCTGTTACAACATATCTTTCTGGCGGCAGTCTCAGAAAATTAATCTTCTAGCCTTCTGAAAGGATAGAGATTATCCAAGGGCTGTTTGATATTCTCCTCCAATGTTCTGCAAAAAAGTAAAAGCCGACCTCCTACTGGGGCTCTGGCATCATTGCTGCTGCTTTCTGGAGGCTTCTGCACCAGAAAAAAGATATCCCTTGGACTTTCTGGCAGCACCTGGAACCTGCTTGGATACCTCCCGCCTTCTATAGATATTTTTATTTGGCTGAGGGCGGAAAGGTCTTTTATGAGACTGCTGGCCTGTTGATGGGAAGCCCTTTTTATCTGAAGCCTTCTCAAGCAGGTCATCTAACACAGGTCCAAATAGGAATTCACCCTGGCAAGGTATTGCGCATAATTTAGCTTTAGAAGAAGAGAGTCACCCTTCCAGTCCATCAACCATATGGCTCTCCGAGCTGAATTAGAGAGGGCGGAAGCTCTAGCCGAGAACTTCAAAGAGTCTGCAGAAGCATCTGCAAGGAAATCTATTGCGTTATATATGGTTGGAAAGGAGGAAAGCAACTCTTCCCTTGGGGTTCCCTCCTTAATATGCTCCTTTATCCAAATCTTAAGTGACCTAGCCACAGAGGTGGCAGCAATAGCAGGTCTAAAGGCACCCACCGTTGCCTCCCAGCTCTTTTTTAAGTAAATCTCAGCCCTTCTATCCATAGGATCCTTTAAACTCCGAGTCTTCAAAGGGAAGGGCTGCCTTCCTAGAAATTTTAGCCACAGGGCGTCTAATTTTGGGGCTCTATCCCACGCCGTTGAAACTTCCTCAAACGGGTATTTACGTTTCAAGGCCGAGGGAATAAAAAACTTTCTGGTCTGCTCCACTCCTTTTTAATAACTGCAGAAATATTTTCGTGGACGTCAAACCCTTTTATCTTTTTAGGGCCCAGACCTTCAAAATATGGAGTCTCTAACCGACTGTGGTTCTTTATAATTATCTAACCCCATGGTAGCTCAAACTACTCTAAGGAGCTAATATTTTCTGTCTGAAACAGTGGTCTTCCGGCTATATGATCATCAAAGGATTCATCCGATGATGGTCCTTCTCCCTCTTCCTCCAATCCTGACAATTCATGGTCGCTGGAGGGGGGAATAGACGCGGCTGCAGAGGTGCTGGGGCGGCTCTTCAGGAGGCTATTAACAGACTCCTTTACTGACTCTTACTTAGTCCCGGATCATCTGTTTAAGACTTGTCATAAGAGATGGGGCCTCATCCTCTAATAGCTTGGCCACGCAGACTTGGCAAATAGGCTTCCCGCAGCCGGCGGGTAGCTTTTTCTGACAATTGGCACACCCCTTATCTCTGGATCTTGAGACCCTTCTACTTTCTTTGGACACCTAAACATAAAAATAGCCCCATAAGAAATAAGAATTCTAGAAATCTGGGGTATTAACCCCTCTTACCCCACCGTGGTACCGAAGACTCATTGGTGGTTTCAGTGGGTTCTGCGCGCTGTGACTGTTCCATATTTAACGCTTGAATACCAGAGTATGGAGACAGATGCTGCTAGCTTCTTCTCCAGCTAGCAGTGTGAGCTGGTTGAACTTGAACTCTGCCGGGCACGGACCGGCTACTCCTACATCCGGTCTTCAGCAGCACATGCTTCCTTCCACTGCCCTGAGCAATATCAGCGTCCGGAAGTGACGTCAGAGCCAACCACCGAAACCGGAAGTGGCGTCAGCGCCAACCACCAAAACTGGAAGTGACGTCAGACACTGGCAGCCGAACATGTGGAACACGGCCACAGAGGTTCACCACTCAGCAGACCTGAAACAAGCCTCCAGACGGAGAAGGGACCGGATTGGGAGGAAGAGACAGAGGTCCAGACTTCTGCAGCGGCTTCTTAAAGAAGACTTACACCGCCGGGTAGGCCCTCCTCTTAAGTTACTCACATGGGGCGCCCGCAGCTCTCCTTTGTGGTGTGGTGTGAATCCAAGACCTGTCCCTTAGGACAGGAAACAGAACTGGCATGAAGGGGGTCGGTACCTCCTTTTCAAGTGGTTGTGTTTCCTGTTTCCTGTCCTGACGAGGGGGCGGACACTATCCAAGGGTGCTGTCATAGGCGAGGGGGGAAAAAACTTCAATTAAAAATATACACCAGGTATAAAATATACAATGTAATTATCATGGTTTTCCTATAACCCATTACCAGATTTGGAGATAAAACCAGCAGCTGGACATTTTGAAGAACATTAGACATTAAAATGCTGGTTTTCTATGTTTTACCTATCTAGTTTGCAGTTATTTTTTTGTCAGGCCGAGAAATTCATCAACCAGTGCAATCATCAAGCTAACAAGGTCTAGAAAAGTTGTCCATATGCACTGAAGAACTAGCAGCCAAATCCTCTTTTGGTTATCAGGAATATCACCATAAAACATGTGCAACCAAATGGGTCATGTATCTATTTCAACGGGGAAAGCAGAAAAAAGCTGGAATTGCACATGTTTTTGAGACAGTGGCCCAGATTTACCAATGTGCCTTCATCTATGATCTGTTGAAAAAAATGGATGCTTTTTTTCGTCGTGCTCGAAAAGGGGATGGGGCATGGCTCTGTGGGAAAGAAGCGTGGTCTAAGATGTGCCGTTCTGTCTCAAAGTGAGCCAACCAATAGTTGAGAGAGAAAAATGTCTATCCTTAAACCAGAAGTATCCTCTAAATGGAACCCCGTAATAAATCTGGTGCAGGTCTAGACATTTTGTCTAAACTTACACAGGAGTAAATCTGGGCCAGTGTTTTCTTTCTCCAGATTTTGAGACAACACCAGGAGTGGATCTGAGAAAAGTCAGAAAAGACTGATAAATCTCTCAGATCCTTCTTTCCTCCACAACATCTACTAGCAGTGTAGAGTCAGGTGGTCCCATACTCATAAGATTGTCGGTGTCAGTTCCCTCGGGATCACCCTGCAATAAAGAACTGGCAAGTAGTCTCCTGGCCGGCTCCATTTACCCAGCTGCAGCGGTATGTCACATCAACAACCCATGCCCACTGCGGCCTCTCACTCACTGGCCTCTTCAGTGCACTACTGAGGCCAGTGATTGGCTGTAGTGGCCATTTGTTGGAATGTCACTGCTGCAGCCGGGTAAACAGAGCCCAGTCGGGGGAACAAAAGCAGCAGCGCTCGATCTGCCAGGTAAGTATTTACCAGTTCTTTAAAACGGGTGCATCTCCTGAAACTGGACAACCCCCTTTAACAATTTCTGGTGTCCTAGTTGTGTAGTCTTCAGCTGGACATCATTACCGGTTGTCCCTAGCCAAGCTTCTGCTACCCTATAGACCAGGTTGTATTGTCAGTTTGTACTTAAGCAGGACCCGTCATCTCTCCTGACTGTTTTAGTAACTACTTACATTCCTCATGTAATTACAATTCTGGAGCATATATTCTTATGGCTCTAGGCTGTGCCATTCCTTTATTATTCCTGCTCTAAGTTTACAAATAAATTGACAGCAGTAAAAAGGTACTGCTGGGTGTTACCAGTAGTGGGCGAGTCTGGCTCTGTCCAATCAGTGTTGCTGTCAGCCTGTGCATTGATGGCCCCCCCCCCCCCCCTGGTAACACCCAGTTTACTGCAAGTTGCCTGCAATTCATTCATAACTTCTATTAGAAATAATACAGTAATGGCACATCAAAGTCATAAGAATAAATCAACAGAATCTAAAGAAATCTAAAACAAAAACAAAGAAAAATAAAGCTATTCTCACTTTCCCCGATCTTTCTGTTCTAGCTCCAAAGCTTACCAGGTCCCCACTGGTCTCTGCTGAAAATTACCATTCAGCCAATCACTGGCCACAGAGGTGAACCACATCAGCATTTTCTGTGAGCTGAAGGGGACCACAACGCAGAGGCTATAAACTGTAATGAGTGTTGTAAAAGTGCAAAAAGTCACAAAATTTGAGCGCAAGTGACCGCAAAAAGTTGCAAAACCTCTATTCTGCAACTTTTTGAAGCCAGAATTCTGGAGTGTAGGTCGTGACGAGTTATCCCCATGGTGTCTAACCCCTGGGGTATATGTACCACAGGTTGAGAAATTAGGGATGTCAAACTCGTGGCCCTCCAGCTGTTGCAAAACTACATATCTCCGCATACCCCGATAGCTGTAGGCTGTCTGAGCATGACGGAAATTGTAGTTTTGCAACAGTTGGAGGGCCACAAGTTTGACATTGTTTGTATTGTCTGGCATTCAGCACAGATAACTTCTCTTCGGTGTGCTTTCACATATATGCTAATCAAATATCACAGAACTTGAAACATTTCAAATAATTAAAAAACAGGGAATTCACAGAAATATGGAAAACATACCCCCGAGCCACAATATCTAGCTAGTCGTGGAGCAGTACTGTCATAACCATCGTATATCTCCATGTAGTCATAACCACAGTCTGATTCTTCCTCCATTTCAAAGGTCTCAAAGATCAGTTCTACTCCATAGCCATCTTCTGCTACAATGACCCAGTCACAGTTGGCTTGTACTGGGTAAATATTATCACCGTACTGGGCATGTGAAAAGAGATCTTTTGTTTGGATCTCAGCTTTCAGTCGTCCTCCGCATTCTGTAGATGGAAAAACACAATATAGAAGATTTCCAGACATTGCTCCTACTTCTAGAACGTCACTGATTTCTTCTGACCTGTACGGCTGCATTACTGCAAGAATGGTGATCTATCTGCTGTGTGCAGGTACATTACTAATCACTCACTTAAAATATGTTCATAAAAGGGTTTGAACAGATCACAAAAAAAAAAAAGGTGCTTTAGGAAAATAAAGTGGTTTATCATCCAATCCACAGGCGAGGTGACACATGTATGATCACTTAGGTCTGACAGGACACCATTCAAAAACGTAGGGGTCCCTTAATCACCCATTCACAGTAACTGTTCAGTTTCCCTACAGTGCCTCCACAGGGGAAGTGAAGTATTACATAATTCCCTTTTAAGGCAATGGGTTCTCTGTGTGATGCAGGACAGGACAAGGCTTCCAGAACAACAGATGCTCTATGACCGTTCTCCACTTTCGGCTATTAATCCAGAATTCCCCGATACAGTATATAAAACACATCTCTATATGAAATCAGGTGCCATATTACAGAAGCTTGTACAAAGCCATAGTACAGCCTGCGACCTAAAGGCCATGCGGTCGTTTAGAGTTCTTCAGTGTATACGACACATTATATTCAGTCACCTACCTGTGTTGTACTTGGCTTGAAACCCTTTCCTCTGCACCGAAGCATCAGAATAAAAGCGCAGAAACATATGATTTGTGGATGCAATAATAGGTTCGGGTTTACTGCTGCCACAAAATCGGCCTAGAATTGTGGATTTGCCGTTTGGTCCGTCATACAGCTCAAGGTGGTCATAGGCACATTCCTGGTGCAATTCAATTTCAAAGTCATTAAACACCTGGAAGTGTAAAAATGATTAAATCCCCTGTAATAACATAAGTGGCATTTAGACCAAGACAACAGATAGGTTCACCCAGAAGAGGGCAGACAGACGAGCACCCCTGTGCAAGGACAGTTTGGAGGTTTCATACCCATTGTATTTGGTGCGACTGTCCCTGATTTCCATATACAGTCCGGCAAATTCACTCTGCCCTGACCCAAAATTGGGTGGGGCTAACACAAATTTTGTGTTTCCAGGCTGGTTCCCAGGGGGCAGGGCTTATATTTTACCGATTTTACCAACTGAAACATTGGTAAGTATGCATGCACCTGTCAAAAGCATCAATCATACAAATTCCTCTCTGAAGCACATCCAATTATGTCTGGTTGACGCATACGGGTGGAAGGAGGCTCTATCTATAGATGGTTGGATCTGTGTCTATCAGATATTTATGTCATATCCTGTGGATGTTTGACATGGGATAACCCCGGAGTTCTCCCATTACAACAGCTTACTCCCTATTGACTGCATAGGGAATATGTGCCAATTTGGTGGGGGTCCAACCAGTCACAAGAATGTTGGCTGCATTCCCCCTTTTGAATGGAGCGTTCTGGTGCCTGATTCCAGAGAGCAAAGAGCCGATCGGATACTGATCGCCTATCCTAAGGAAACGTGATCAATATATATTAAAAAGGGTTCTCCGGACTTTCTACTGATGACCTATCCTCAGGACAAGTCATCACTATCAGATAGGAGGGGCTCCAACAACAGGCACCCCCGCCGATCAGCTGTATGAGAAGGCACACGCAGTGTGCACGTGCCGTCTCCCTTCTCTATTACTGTACGCTGCTGCTTTGCCATAGACATACAGTGTAGAGCAGGAATAAAGAACAGAAACTGAACGTGCCGACAGCCGATATTTATGACCTATCCTGAGGTCATCAATGGAAAAAGCCCAGACAACCACTTTAATCCTGGAAAATCCTTTTAATAAACCTTTGTCAGGATCAGGACTTGTACTTACAAGTTTGACTCTATGACCTGCTGTGGTGGAGATCTCCCAGGTGCACTCTTTTCGACTGGGGTACTTATCAGGATAGTTGGGGCTTGAAACGGTTCCTTCTGCACTTAGGAATCTGTGTTCACAGCCAGCTGGATGTAAATTGATGAGGAGTTATAAATAGTAATACATTTTATGTAACATGCTAAATACAAAATGCATTAAAAAGGTTGTCCATGAGAGCATATGGACGACCTTAATAGGGTGTGAAATCATACAGAATAAGGCCTCTTTCACACGGGCGACGTGTGTGAGGGCCGGATAGTATGTGGGTGCGTCGTGGGAAAATCGTGCGATTTTGCCTGCGAGTGGGGTGAGTATTGTATGCGACTGCGTTGCGTTCAGTTTTCCACGCGAGAAGCACGTGAGAAAACTGAATGTGATACCCAGACGTCTTCACTGAAGTTCGGATTTGGGTTAGGTATTCTGGAGATTTTTATATTTTCCCTTATAACATGATCATAAGGGAAAATAATAGCATTCTTAATACAGTCAAGTCAATTAGGGATGGAGGGGTTAAAAAAAATAAAAAATAAAAAATAAAAAAATTTAACTCACCTCATCCACTTGTTCGTGCAGCCCGGCTTGTCTTCCTTCTTCTTCGAGGACCTGGGAGAAAAGGACCTTGACCAGGTTATGAGCGCAGTGACGTCAAAGGTCCTTTTCTCTCAGGTCCTTGAAGAGAAAAAAAAAACACTACAAGCCGGGCTGCGCGAACAAGTGGATGAGGAGAGTTTAATTTTAAAAAAAATAAAAAATATTGTAACCCCTCCATCCCTAATTTACTTAGAATTCTGCATTAAGAATGCTATTATTTTCTCTTATAGGGAAAATAAAGATCGGGTCCCCACCCCAATCGTCACCTAGCAATAATGCGTGAAAATCGCACCGCATCTGCACTTGCTTGCGATTTTCACGCAGCCCCATTCACTTCTATGGGGCTTGCGTTGCGTGAAAAATCTCTGCTCATGTGCACAGCCCAATTGAAGCGGATTCAGTGCGGGTGCAATGCGTTCGCCTCACGCATTGCACGCATGCGGAATGGGCCTAAGGAGCAAAATTTGCTATTTCTTCTGCAATAACAGACCTCACTGAGTCAATGGGGTCCATTGGGTGTTATTCATATTCGTTATTCAATGAATATGTTATAAACGGAAGCCACAGCACAAGTGTGAACATAGCCTCATCGCAACATGGGACATTCGTTCTCAAGTTCAAAATCACTCTCACGGGAATTAATTAAATGCAGTCTGTCACCTCCAAAATCAGTTTCAAAAGTAAGCATACTGCCATGTAGGGTAGGTGCCCTGAAACATAACCATAAGTTTCTTGTGAAAATCCACTCCTCTAATACGGATTTTTTTTTTTTTAAACCCACAAATAAAGGTTTTTGGTGCACCAGTCTTCTCCTCTGCTTTTGCTACCAGCTTTGGAATCTCAAGTACTAACTTAAACAACAAGAAAAAGTGATAGTTGGAATCACTGGCGGAGCGATGCTGCATCTAACAGTGGTTCAGTGCACCAAACACCTTATTCTACCCTACATGGCAGTATGCTTACTTGGAAACCATTTTGGAGGTGACAGACTCCCTTTTAAGAACCAGTTCCTCATCTCTACATGTTCCCCACAGACATGAATTGCAGTTTTCGTCACAGCATTTGGATACCAAGACACAGACTGAAATGAAAATGTTTGACTAATTTCACGTAGAGTTACGTTCAACAGAGTAGGGTCTAGTTCACACTTCAGTAATTAAGTCAGTGTTTGATCAGTGATTTCCATTAGTCATTGTGAGCCAAAACCAGGTACGCCTCAAGAACACAGAACAGGAGGAAATCTTTCCATTACACCTTATCTCTGTGTAGCCTCCACTCCTAGTTTTGGTTAAAAATCACTGATGGAAATTACTGACCAAAGATCGATTGGGAACGAGGCCCAAATCCTGTGGAATCCTGGGAAGTAGATTCATACGGCAGATTGAAACTATTCTGCTTTTTATAAAAAGGCGCTTTTGTGGTCTGGTGGTTTATGCAATTTAGTAAAAATTGGAAATGAGCTGCAAAAGAGAAGACTTTTAAATCTTTTCTCCATATTTCTCAGTTAGGCACTTTGATAATTCTGCTCAATGACCTATAGCCAGACCTCACAGGGTCCATGTTACATACTACGTAGGAACTGTTGAAATCTGAAGACCGTCTCCTTGGCTCCCACAGTCCGTACATTCAGCAATGCTGAGAAGGGTTATCCAAGACTAATAAAAGACCTCCCAGAATGGCCAACCTGCAGTGGTGACCATACACACCTGTTCCCCACCACTGGATTCGGTGTCTGTTACTCCCGGGCCGGCTCTTCTCCTCCCTGCAGCTCGGAAAACTGATAACTGCGGCTGCATGGTTGGCCACTCTGGAAATTCTGTATTAATCTTAGATAACCCCCTTTAAACTGTGTTCACATCACCATTTATTATTTCCATCAATCTGTTGTTATAGGAGCAGAACAATGAAATTAACAGAAGTGGCGTTTCCAGCAAATGACAGGAACAGCATCTGACAAACACCACCGATTACAACGGAATCTGTCGGACTTCCATTAGAAAACCAATCATGCTGCACTTTTGTCCAGCATTTTTAACTGACTTTGATGGAAGCCCCTAATAGAGTCGATGTCGATACCAATTATTATGTATTTTTGTTCAGTATTTATCAAGTACAAATGCAATCTAATGTGATGACTTCTTCACAAAGTCAGTGGACAGCCTTACCCTCTTTACAGTCGTGTCCATTTTCATGGAGCATGTAGCCATTTTTGCACTGGCACACATAGCTGCCTAAAGTATTGAGGCACTCATGCTGACAGCCCCCGTTCTCCTTCGAGCACTCGTCCTTATCTGTACAGGAAAGCAGATGGAGCTTTAACCCTTCCACACCGGAGGTTTTTTAGTTTTCATCTTTCTTCCGCCACAACTTTTTTATATTTCCGTTCACATAGCTGCATGAAAGCTTATTTTTTGCAGGACAAGTTGTACTTTCTAATGCCACCATTAATTGTGACATACAATGTAGTAGGAAGCGGTAAAACAATTCCAAATTGAGTGGAATTGGGAAAAAATTAAAATTCCTCCAACCGGTTTACGAGTTTTGTTCCCACGGCGTTTCATTTGTGACAAAACGGACCCACGCCCTTCATTCTCTGGGTCAGTACGATTACAACGATACCCCATATGTATAGGTTTTTATGTCTAAATAGTGTAAAAATAAATGTATACTTTATTTTTTTAAAGTTTATTTTTAATCACCATATTCTGACCGCTGAGTGGGAATTCGGTTTTTGCAGGACAATCGGTAGTTTGTACTGATACCATTGCGGAGTGTGCGTCTTTTTGATCACATTTTCTAAAAAAAATTTGGGGTAAGAGAACCAATGAAAAAATTGCAAATTGGCCATTTTGACCCTTTTTTCCCCCATTGTGCCATTTGCCGTATTAGAAAAATATTTTAATAGTACGGGCGTTTTTGGTCGCGGCAATACCCATGATGTTTATTTTTTTTAATTTTTTTTTTTATATTATACGGAAAGGGGGGGCGATTTAAACTTTTAAATTTTTTTTATTTTTTTCAAATTTTTTGGATTTTTTGTAATGATTTTGAAGCTCATATGAGCCTATAAAATCTTTATTTTTATTTTGAATAATCATGTATTTTTAAAATGTGTTTATTAATTTATATTGCTCATTTCTTATATTGGCCTGTCATTGGTGGCCAAAATAAGAATTGCAGTTTGAATACTCTGGGTCTCGTCAGAGAGACCCAGCGCATTCAAATCAATTACCGGCATCCTTACTTGCCACAGAGGATGCCAGTAAGACCCCCGGAAGCGTGAGCTCACTTGATCACGGCATCTAAAAAAAGGCTTTAATTACTGCGATCAGCATTATTCCCGATCACGGTAATTAGCGGAAGGTTTCTGCTGTTTGAAACAGCAGAGACCTGCCGGCCATGACACCCGCTGCACATGTGAGTGGGTGCCATGTTTGCCTATCGCTCCAGCGCCGTACATGTACAGCACTGGCAGCGAAAAGGGTTAAGAGGACCTTTCACTACTTTTTACTTTATAAAAGCAATACCTCATACGTACATTTTGGCTCCTGATATGCCAATTAATAGAATCAGTACAAGGAGGAGAAGACAATCAGCTTTTCTCAGTGCTCGTCTCCTTCTCCCTGGCTGTGACGCCGTCCAATCGCAGTGGACCACTTCACAGCCAGGGAGAAGAGCTGCTCTGGTGAGTGTCGGTAAATCTCACGAGAACAGCCTATGCAAGCGAGCATGGTACTTGCTGTACTCGCTTACATAGCCTGATCTCACAAGATTTACCAAATCTCAGGAGGACAGCTCTCCTTCTCCTTGGCTGTGAAGTTGTCCGCTGCTATTGGACCATCTCACAGCCAGGGAGAAGGAGACTCCCACTTAGAAAAGCGGATGTCTCCTGCTCCATGTACCGATGCCATCAAATAGCATCTCAGGCAACATAAGACAAACAGGGGACATAGGTGCACAACAGGGAAAATTGCGAGACAGCATCTCCTGAACATGGACTACAGTATGAGGTATTGCTTTTCTAAAGTAAAAAAAACTGGTGAAGGCTCCTCTTTAAATAAGTAATGTCACAACAGTGGGACTCTTTCTAAATGAAAGCCCGTCCTAAAGCTCATCATACAGAAGAAACCAATCTTCTTACCAGAGAAGAAGTTGACTTTAAATCCTCTTTTTGACACTGTGTTGTCAGATTTAAATTCCAGTCGGATAGTATTGCCCTGTGAAGTTACCACTTCTGGCTTCTCCGATCCACAATATCTTCCATGTAGTTTAGTATCCGTCTTGAGTACACTGCGAACTTCCACATAATCGTATTTACAAACCTGCAGAAGCCAAAGTAAAGACTGATATTACTGTTCTTGTAGATCTACTCCTACATAAACATAACATAGGGGAATGAGTACTGTATGGTATGAGATATTACCATAATGCTACAAGGGGTTCAATGCAGGGGTTGAATAAAGCATTTATATTTTGTGTCTACTGAACTTACATCGTTGCCTTCAAGTTCAAAGAATTCGAACTGTAGAGATATTCTGTACTGCGCTGGAGCCACCACCTGCCACACACAGTTTTTATTAGTGGGGTATTCATTAGGCCAACCAGGGCTAGTGATCGTCCCATCCAGCTTTGTGATAACACCGCCACATGCAACTACGGGAGAGACAAAAATCAAGAATTTCTGGGTAATGATTTTGATTATAGCAACTAGGAATGAGCGAAGCAACTTTGGATCCTAGATCCGAAGTCGATTCGCTCAAAACTTCGGCTTAACGCTGTACAGAGATCCGTCTCCATACAGCATAAAAACTTATGGCCTCCGACGAGGCGAAGGGAGTTATTCCCAAAGTCAATCGAGACTTTGGTGAATAACTTCGGTATTTGAGTTTAAAACTGAAAACCATTCTAAACCTTGGATCGGAAGTTGGCTTCGGTTCTGACTGGTAGCTCGGAACCGACGCAGACTTCGGATCCAAGTTTTAAAATGGTATTTCTGTTTAAAAATTAAAATACCGAAGTTATTCACCAAAGTCTCGCCAGACTTTGGGAATAACGCACTTCGCCTCGTCGGAGCCGATACTGACAGATTGATCTCCATACAGCATTAAACCGAAATTTTTGAGCGAAGCAACTTCAGATCTAGGATCCGAAGCTCGCCTCTCTCATCCCTAATAGCAACTGTGTATTTTATTACAAATTCTCTTTACAAACAATAAAAACTAACATTTTTCTTAGGTCTCATGCACACTACTGGATTTTTCTTGTGTGTGCTACCTGCATTATTATTTTTTTTGCAGACAGACATTGACCCATTCATTCCTATTAGGCCATGCACACCTTATTTTTCGTAGATCCCTGAGGACATTCCGGCAAGTTATAAAACTAGTCCTATTCTGGTCCGTTTTGTGGACAAGCATAGTCTTTTCTATTGATGGGAGGAAGTATAAAAATAAAATGAAGTTTTTCATGGATTTAATGTTTGCAGAACGAAGTACAGACACAGCTGTGTGCATGAGGCCTTATAGGAGACTATCCTACATATTATCTATGGTTGTGTGCACACAAGGATTTTTAATATAAAATATATATATATATATATATATATATATATATATATATATATATATATATATATATATATATATATATATATATATATATCTCTATCTCTCTTTGTGATCTAGTATCTACCTACCTTCACAGCTTTTCTTATCCGGAGTCAGTTCATATCCTGGGTCACAGACACATCTGTAACTTCCCAATGTATTAACACAGCGCTGGGCACATCCTCCATTATCTGGTCTGGCACACTCATCAATCTCTAAATAAAAAAAAAAAATTCAATTGGCACAGTGTAAGGTCTCGTGTACACAAACTGTTTCAAAGTCTTTTTTTTTGCGGCCCATATATATGGAACTGTGGAAAGGGGTAGTCATGATGAGGTTCACAATGCGCATGATCAAGAAGATTTAGGCCCATATCAGAAGACATCCAAGTCACAGGAGCTAGCCCTATGCATCATACAGCCTTACAAAGTTGAAAAGACAAAAAACAAAAAACACTACCTTTAAAGAAGTTAGCAGAAAATCCAGCTTTATTGACTGAAGAATCAGAGAAAAATTTTATCCAAAGATTATTTGAGGTAGATTTAATGTCATCAGGCTTCTCATAGCCACAGAACTGCCCAATAAGGGGACTATCTTCTGATGGACCATCACGTATTTGCAGGTGATCATATAAGCAATTGTCATGAGTTTCAAACTATGGGAAAGAAATTATAGAGTTCAACATAATTCAAATATATTCATTGTTTGACTTTCCAGTGTAGAATACAGTATATAGACAAATCGTAAAAACAACGCCAGAACAATTCACCTTGGTCGTTACTTTGAGGCCTTCAAGCAAATATATATATAAAGGCAGCGGTCTCATGATGACAACCCCTACCCATATGTCCTATTAGGACATATGAACATCATATGGTGGTCTTGTACTCTGGAGCCCCCTCTGGTAGACCCATCACATCTATGTATTTGGATGGTTATTTATTTGAATGCCAGTTATTTTTAAATGTACAGATAGACATGGCTCCCCTATCCAATTTCTGAAGAAGTTGCCTGAAACTAACCAACCAATCATATTACAAGCTTCATTTTCTACCCAGCACACAAAGGATGGAAGCTGTAATCTGATGTTAGTACAGGTAGGACCTCTACTTCTGATTTCCATCATTTTCTTAAAGGGAATCAGTTATGAGCTTCACAGTGCCCAAACCAGGGGGCACCCCGATGGCTTCTCCCACACTGTTGTCTAGGGAGCCTGTTGGTATTTTACCCTGCCTGTGTTTCGGGCAGCATAACTGGTTTCCTCTAAAGATGCCGTATTGTCAAAAATGATCTAGTTTTACATTAAACATTTTAAAAAAGAAATGTAAAGCTGGTGAGTGAGCGTGCCATCTTTACATTTCTATACCTCTGCTACATTACATTTGGCTATTCGGACATCCAATTTTAGCTACAGCACCCACGATCCATACTGTAATACCAGTGAGCCGCCATTTTGTACAAGTTACTTATATTTAAAAAATAAAAAATTATATATTTTCCATGTCATTATATGTACTCAATAGAAAATTCCATGAGAAATGGGGTTTAAACTCAATATTCATAGAAATATTTATCATTTTTGTTTTTCATTTCAGTACTATTCCATGAAGAATGAAATACTGTTGTTCTGTAGCAGATAAGATTCCTGAATAGATTGGTAATCCATTTTCCGCTGAAGTGAGGGGAAATTTTTTGAAGGATAATCCTCATGACAATAGTAGGTGCAGAGTTGGGATAACAATGAGAGAACTTCATTGTATAGGCCTAGCTAAATATGCTCAAAGAAAAGCAGTACATTGATTAGTGTAATTCTCTAAGTCACTACAGGGAAGGGGGGCTCTCTCTAGTCACAAAGATGGCCTGACTGAAAAAGTTGAGGCTGCCTGCCGTACAACAAAGAGGAAGCTACAGAGCCAGGACAGAAAGTAGAATACATGCCGTGACTTAAATTATATCCAGAAAATCATCCGTCCATTTTTAATGAAAAGAACTGAATAGAAGATGGACATATAGGTTGTTAATATGTGAAACAATTTTTGACGGAAGTGTCCCTTTAGAATAATCCAGAAATTTTGCAGTTTTCATACTGACCACTGAGCCTCATAATAAGCCGACACTTCCAGTTTCTAAAGAATTCCCTTCTCAGCAGTCCCTTCACCATCACTGGCAGGATTATAATAAATAATCACACCACTGACAATAGCCGATCCTCTCCGCTGAACTCCTCCCCCTCCCTGCATCGTCACAGAGCATGCCCAGAAAATTATCCCATCTTAATAAACCAGTTTTCTATGTCCATGTGGCTATAGCAAAGCAGATCTCTTAACTGCTGTTAAAAGAGCAGAGAAACTTAAGTTGCTCAGGAAAGATACAGAAAAAACCCCCCAAAAAAACAACAACTAATAAACTGAAAATAAAAACAGATGATTAGGAAAAAACAAAAGAAGAATGTGATACTATGTGGTTTCCGTTATTAAACAAAATATAGTTGATCCGGTCTCATTTCATCATTACATACAATACATCTGCAAGTGGAATATCCCTCTAAGGCAGGCGTGCTCAACCGGCATCCCTCCAGCTGTTCCAAAACTACAACTCCCAGCATGCCCTAATAGCTGTAGGCTGTCCAATCATTCTGGGAGTTGTAGTTTTGCAACAGCTGGAGGGCCGCAGGTTGGGCATCCCTGCTCCAAGGCCATGCGGTATCCAGATTGCACCCATATAGCACACAGACCCACTTAAAGGGAACCTGTCACCTGGATTTTGTGCATAGAGCTGAGGACATGGGCTGCTAGATGGCCGCTAGCACATCCGCAATATCCAGTCCCCATAGCTCTCTGTGCTTTTATTGTCAAAAAAAACTATTTTATAGATATGTAAATGAACCTTAGATGAGTCCAGCGTTCTGACTCTGAGCCCAGCCACGCCCACTGTGAAGGAGCCCAGCACCGCCCCGCATCCTCCGAATCTCCTCCTTGTTCCACGACGTCAAAAAGCTAGAGCGCCGTAATCTCGTGATGCGCGAGCTAGTGCATGCGCAGTTCTTTCCCGGAGGCTGATGCCAGCACAGGGAAGGAACACTATGCCAACACTGGGCATGCGCTAGCTCACGCATTGCGAGATTACGATGCTCTAGCTTTGTGACGTCAGGGAGCAAGGAGGAGATTCAGAGGATGCGGGCGGTGCTGGGCTCCTTCACAGTGGGCATGGCTGGGCTCAGAGTCTGAGAACGCTGGACTCTTCTCTGAAGCATGGAGGAGACAGGACTCATCTTTGCCTCATTTGCATGTCTATAAAATCTTTTTTTTTCACACAATAAAAGCACACAGAGCTATGGGGACTGGATACTGCGGATGCGCTAGGGGCGATCTAGCAGACCATGTCCTTAGCTCTATACCCAAAATCCAGGTGACAGGTTCCCTTTAAGTAAACGGTGCAATTAACACTACAGAGAAACTAGCTGCATGCACTATTCTTTTATTATCCGTCTAATACATTATTTTTTTATAAAAAACAAAAAAAACAAAAAACTGTGCACCCAGACACTAACTGGACCGCCAGGTAAGTCTGTGTTCTGCAGACGAAAATCAGAACGGCCATCTGAACTCAGCCTAAGAAGTGTCTTACCTCAAAAGTTTGGAAAGAAAGGCCAACCACAAATCCTTCTGAGACTGTAATTTTCCATTCACATTGTCTGTCAGGTCGATAATCATCTGGATAGTTAGGAGACTGGATCTGACCAATATCCTTTTTTATGTGGCCTCCACATTTAGCTAGAAGATGAAATGAAGTAGGCTATAATCACTAGAAGTACATCTGGTCCTGCTTGATGACCTGATCCAAACTTGTGAACTGTTTTATTATAGTCACAGCCGGTAACAGAAATAAACGTTACATAGCTACCATCTAACGTACAAGATTTAAAGGGACGGTCTGTTCCCAGGTCACCCCTTTAATATTAGAGACGCAACAGGGATCAGACAATTGACGCAGGTCTGTAGACTGAACATGCTCCCTGCGGTGGCCGCACAGTGTTACTATTAGTGGCCCTCAGCTCCAATTCATAGATTAGAAGGAGAGGATGCACCCATCTAGGAGGGCCATGTCCTAACGGGGCATATGGCTGGGATTCGTCGAAGTAGAACGGTTTCTTTTAAGGGGTTGCCCGGGTTTTTGGACTTTAACTGTAAACTTCAGCCATTTTGCTCTGGCTTCCTTCAGCAGTCTTCCGGTTCCAATCCTGTAGTGCACCGTTGCAGCTAATGACTCAGTGGTACGGCACTAGTGTGTCACATGCCACTTGAGGACATGTCATTGCTGAGGTTAGTCATTAGCAGCAGTGGCACACAAGACCTTGTCCATCCAGAAGTTTATAGGACGGGGAACGGAAGACTGCTGAACTAAGCCAAGAAACCAGGGTGCTGGAACAGAGGCGGTGAGCGTCATCTTTTCAAGCTGTGGTGGACAGTTAAGGCTACTTTCACACTAGCGTCTTTGGTGGATCCGGCAGGGTTCAGCAAAAATGCTTCCGTTACTGATAATACACCGTCTGCATCCGTTCTGAATGGATTTGGTTGTATTATCTTTAACATAGCCAAGACGGATCAGTCATAAACTCCATTGAAATTCAATGGAGGACGGATCTCTTTTCTATTGTGGCAGAGAAAACGGATCCGTCCTGCCACACAATGTAAGTCAATGGTGACTGATCTGTTTTCTCCGACACATTTTTGTCAGGCGGACAACAAAAAGCTGCAGGCAGCATTTTGGTGTCCGCCTCCAGAGCGGAATGGTTACTGAACGGAGGCAAACTGATGCATTCTGAGCGGATCCTTTTCCATTCAGAATGCATTAGGGCAAAACCGATCCGTTTTGGACCGCTTGTGAGAGCCCATGACTGATCTCAGAAACTGAAAGCCAAAACGCCAGTGGGAAAGTAGCCTAAAAAGTAAAAACTGGACAACCCCTTCAAGATCTTTTTTTGTCTGTGGACGGTCCGTGCAGGAGTAAATCGTCACAATCATGAATGTTATCACAACTTGTATTTTTTGCAGTAAACCCAAACACACTTAAAAGTCACAAACCTTCATAAAGAGCATGGAATCCTTTACCCAGGATATTACTGCTACTTCTAAATTCAATCCATAGCCTGCTATCAGACGATTCTATTGGTTCTGGTATACGATCCCCACATAATCTACCTAGTGTAAAAAGAAGTAGCAGTTAACACATGTAACACATTAGCTTACTATATATTAGCTAGTTATGGATTCCTAAGGGTGCTGCCACACCTCCAGGTTTTTGATGCAATTTTTGAAGCCAAAACCAGGAGTGGATTGAAAAAAAGTGGAGAAATCGTATCTGCCCTTAACATTTTCTCTACGGTTATGATCCACACCTGATTTTGGCTTCCAAAATTGCATCACTGACAGCACCCACAGTAGAACTGGCTTAGTTGCCCATAGCAGCCAATCAGATTCCATCTTTCATTTTCCAAAAGAGCCGTCAAAAATGAAAGGTGGAATCTGATTGGTTGCTATGGGCAACTAAGCCAGTTCTACTTTCCGTCAGTTTGATAAATCCCCCCCTAAGGGCTCATGCACACGAACGTAATTCATCTCCGCTTCCGTTTCTTTTTTTTGTGGGTCGTATGCAGAACCATTCACTTCAATTGGTCCGTGTGCATTCCGTTTCTGTTCCACAAAAAAAGGAGTGCATGTCCTATTGTCCGCAAATCACGGTCCGAGGCCCCATTCAAGTCAATGGGTCCGCAAAAAATACGGAACGCACACGGAACACATCCGTATGTCATCCGTATTTTGCGGATCCATACTGTAGAAATGCTGTGCCCAGCCCATATTGCTCGTGTGTCTGGTGATTAATAAGTTACTGTTTCCTTTACCGATCCGCAAAAAAACACATCGCACACTGATCACATACGGAAACCATATGGATATGTTTTGTGGAATAACGGAACGGAAGAGGACTTAAATCAGAGAACAAAATAACCTCAAATATGGTACAACGGATCTGTGAAAAACGGACCGCAAAGCAACAACAGTCGTGTGCATGAGCCCTAAAAGTCTTCATTAGCTGAAATAGGTAGCAATGGAGAACTATGCAATAAATGTAGATCTCTTATTTCATGAATGTATTTTTTCTACTTCCGATCAGCGTTCGCTAACCGGTGGCTTGGTAGCCACACGTGGCTCTCAGGTCCCCTGCCTGGGGCTCCCAATTTTTGGCGGCTATGCCTGTACCATAGCCAATGACATCACAATAAAGCAGCTGTTCCCATCCTATAGCGGGCAGCACGACTGTCTCCTGAAGGCAGAATATACTGTGGACAAGCTCTTTAATACTTTGGTTGGCTGATTGATCTACGCAGTGAAGAAACCAATGAAATCTCCCTCAAGGACCCTCACAGTCAGACCACCAAGTCAAATTACCTTCGCAGCACGAGTGAATGCTCTTTTAAATCTGACTTAACTTTATGGCTAGCCCCATGCTTTGGAGTTTGCTGTTCATATACTGTATAGGTGGACGGAAAATCCTCAGCCGGTTAAACATTTGACACATATAATCCGCATACTGAGTAAGGCCGCATGCACACAACCGTGGTGTGTTTTGTGGTCCGCAAAACATGGATGGCGTTCCGCACTTTGTGGAACGGCACGGACAGCCTTTACATATAACTGCCTATTCTTGTCCGCAAAGTGCGGACAAGAATAGGACGTTATATTTTTTTTTTGCGGGGCCACGGAACGGAGCAACGGATGCGGACAGCACACGGAGTGCTGTCCGCATCTTTTGCGGCCCCATAGAAGTGGATGGGTCCGTATCCGAGCCGCCAAAACGGCGGCTCGGATGCGGACCAATTAACGGCCGTGTGCATGAGGCCTAATCAGCATGGAAACGGAACCTGCAGGGCCGATTTTAAATCTGCCACATGTGGATTTTCACAATGGATTTCACCCTTTGGATGCAGATTTTGCCATGGATTTCGCTGCAAATTCCATACGTTTTTTCCTGTCGTGTGTGAACGTACCCCAACAGTCAAAACAATATCACGTAAAACCAGTTACAAGAATACAAAAAAGCATCAATTTTTTTGTCGCAAATACTCAATACTGATAGCACATCAATTTTTATTCGAATGTCCTACCTTTATTTTTATAAGAAATATCATGATATGATTTCCCCCCCCCCACTTTTGAAGCTAGAAGTAAGAATTGGATTTCAAATATTACTTACGGATGAGGTGAATGTTGATGCATCTGTGGTGTACGCTGTGTATTATTTTATAAAATACAGTATGTCAGGCTAAGGGCTCATTCACACAACCAATTTTGCATTTATTTCAATGGGTCCGCAAAAGATACAGACAGCACAATGTGTGCGGTCCGCATCCGTAGTTTCGTTCCACGGCCCCGCAAAAAAGATAGAGCATGTCCAATTCTTGTCCGCAGTTGCGGACCAGAATAGGCATTTACTATCATAGTGCCGGCCATGTGCGTTCCACAAAATGCGGAAGGCACGGGCCGGTATCAGTGTTTTGCGGATCCGCAATTTACGAACCACAAAAAACACACACGGTCGTCTGAATGAGCCCCAAGGTCTCTTTCATACTCCATGTCCGTGAGGTCCATATGTAAATAATCTGTGTCGCTGTTTTTTGCTCTCAGTGTATCATCCGTATTCCAGTACACTGCTAGGCTGAAAATTAATTTCCAGAGCATATCCAAGCCAAGATGAGAGAAAACTATGGACCAAAAACCATGGATGATTTTCATGGACCCATAGACTATAATGTGCGTGAGGAATCCGTAATCATGGACACAAACAGGACATGTTTCTGTGGTGTAAAAGCCACACAATAATGTCAATGGATACGTGTTCTGTCCGTGGAGACCACGACCACCACATGTCCATGAATTACTGGGTGAAAGTGGACTAAAAAGTACATAGAGCTTTCTTGGAAGCAGCATGGCACACACAAAAATAAATAAAATCGCTATACAATGTAGAGGTAGGTCTAGACAAGCAACCTACCTAATAAGGGCGCCTTCCTCCAATATCCATCTCGGATTTCAATATAGTCATACCAGCATAGTCGACTTTTAAAGAGGTCCATTTCTGTGAAATTCAGGACTATCTAGAACCACATATAATGAACACCATTAAGAAATAAAACATTAAGGGAGATTTATTAAACTGGCGTAAAGGAAAACTAGCCGTGTTGCCCATAGCAACCAGATTTTTCATTTTCGAAAGCAGCTGTGAAAAATGAAAGTTGAAATTTGATTGGTTGCTATGGGCTACTAAGCCAGCTTTCCTTTACATCAGTTTGATAATTCTCCCCATAGCTCTTTAACACACAAGTAAACCACTAACATAAGACAGAGGGAATTAAAGGGGTTGTCGGGGCTCCGGAGAGGTCATCGATATCAGATCGGCGGGGGTTCGACACCCAGCACCCCTACCGATCAGCTGTATGAGGAGACGACGCGTGAAGTGCGCATGTGCCTTCTCTCTTCCTGTCCAGTGCTGCTGTCTCTAATCTGGTCTCCGATTACGTAGATCTGAACTTTATGACCTATGTAAAGATCCATTTAAGCTCCTTTTTTCTTATCATGGGATTTCGGGACATTGACTCGGTTGACGTTCCCAAGAGGGGTGGTGATCGGAAGCGCATGTTAAGAAAAAAGGAGCTTAAATGGATCTTTACATTACAATCTTTACAACCCCAGGGACTCCATATTGAATTTAGACGTGAACAGTGTAGATAGGTAGAATAGTTCAGGTATTTATGTCTGACTCATAAATGGTGTCACGTTGGACGGCGGCGTGGTGACGTCAACGACATGCGCATTGCAAGTGGTCGGACGCCAACTTGGTGAGCGCGAGCATGGGGGGTGATGTCGGATGACACAACATTGATCAGGTACACATTGCTAGTATAACGTGTCACAGATGGCCTGATTGATCTAGAGGCGGTTTTTAAATTATACACATGTGGTGATTGGGCTGTGCCTTAGCGATTGGCTCCAACATGTATAGGAGAGGTCACATAGATGTATTTATGTTTGCCAGTTTTTACTATTTGTATACTTGATAAGGGCTACTGCGTAGCCGAAACGTCGTACTTTGTGTGTGCACTCATGGCTTCCAATAAACAAGACGCACCGGATATGCTGCTGTGGATCTGCATCCCATGTTGCATTCCGGTTTTGGTCTAGAGGTCCGGTTGTGCCGCTCTACTACTTTGTTTATGCCATCCTCAGGATAGGTCATCAATAGTAAAAGCCCGGACAACCCCTTTAACCAAAGCACCATATGTACAGTATATCCCAAATCAGTCAGATTAAGGGTGTAGGAAGGGGAGCAATGGTTGCTTTAGTTATTACTTTTCAGTCCCCTAACAGGACGAATATGTGTGACAGTCTAAAATTATAGGGGCTTTAAAAAGTCACAAGCTGTTGAATGCGCCACTGTTTTCGCTGCCAACACCAGAGACAAATTTATCATCGTTTACACCAGTTTTATGTCACAAAGCCAGAAATCTACGGAAGATTTCTATTTAGGCGCACGGGCTGCCGAAGGATGCACCTAATTTAGGGTGAGGCCTGCACCTGGTAATAAAGTAGGTGCATCCGCCAGCAGCGCAAGGGATATCACAACCAACGCAGAAAGTGCCGGTCTTCATAATTCTCCCCCATTTGTTTCTCGAATACTTGTACTGTACATGGACTAAATTGTGACCTAGTCCAAACTGTCCGGGACCCTAGGGTAGAAGGTTCAGGGTCCAATCCTTGGTGTTGCTGAGAAGATGTCCCTCTTACCAAAACCTCCTCTGAGTTGTCTCCTGCCATGCTGTTGGAGATAGAAAGGCTATAGCTGTCGCTTTAGGCTTTACGGTTATTACTTTAAAAGTACCTTTTCTCCAGGTGTTACAGATATTCTCCATATGCAATGGGTGTAAGATGGGTAACCACTTGGATAACCAGGGGCAGAGAAATTGCCACTTGACTCCATTAAAGTTTCCCCACATGCTTAAAAAAATAAAAATATTGCATTAAAGAACTGTTCCTGTAAAGAATGGAGAGTGATGACGTCTAATTGAAGTCTATAGCTTGTGCCCGTAATTATCATTTATAAATATTACAGTATATTGCCAGATCTACAAAAAGAATGAGACTACTCACACACTACAAGTTCAGCACCATTGTCAGTTATCATTTGGATTATAGTTTAGATTATTCCAAAGTTACAAATTAAAAAAAAAAAAAAAATGGATGTAAAAGCTCATCAGACATTACCTGGGCACTTATATAACTTCTTTGCCTGGGCTATATCTCCCCGGCTGAGCCGCATGCGCTGTCCAATATTCTGAATCTGGCTGAGAGGTTGTCGAGGACGAATTGTGTCAAAGTATAAACCCCTATTGACAGAAAGAAATATGTTGCAGAATATTTTCTGAATAAAAGTTAATATTGTTGAAGTATTCTTTTTATATTTCTTATTCCAGTCCAGGACACTGAGGCCTATTGCACACAACAGTATTTTGCTGTCCGCAAAAAATACGGATGACATCCGTATGCATTCCCTTTTTTTCAGAACAGAACAGCTGGCCCCTGACAGAACAGTTCTATCCTTGTCAGTTATGGGGACAATAATAGGACATGTTCTATCTTTGAGCGGAACGCATATGGAGTACCTTGCGTTTTTTTTTGTGGATCCACTGAAATGAATGGTTCCGTATACGGGGAAAAAAATAAAAAATAAAAAATAAAAAAAAAAGTTTGTGTGCATGAGGCCTGTGGCTCCCTTGCAGATGCAATCAACTATTTCGAAATACCTAAAATGATGCCTTTAGTGCAAGGAGGACAGAACTATTGCTCCACCAACTGGACAGCGGAGACGGCATTTGAAAGGAGGGAGCATTGCATTCCATATTGCTATTTGTGGATTCACTGGGGCTATCCATGGGATAACCACTTTAACGCCTATGTGCACCTTTGCAACCAATGCATTCATAATAAAAATGAAGCACTGTTGCAAATACCCTTGATGAGAAGTTTCCAGAGTCTCCATGGTAAAAGACTACAAACAACCCCTAGGTCAGCAATAAAACAGATCAGATAGCAGAAATGACCACTACAGGATCAGATTACCTACAGGGCTTGTTTGCAGTCTATAACAAAGAGCTCACGGAAAGTAAAGACACAAATAGTCTCGATTAAAAATGTAAAAAATTTACTAATTTGAAAAGTTGCCATATTTGTATTTCAGATATACGGAGCAATAAAAATTAATTGCACTTAAAAAAGGTGTTATCACAATCCCTCCCTTTTCTAAAACACACATACCCACCCATCCCCTGGTTGAACTTGATGGACTTCTGTCTTTTTTCAACCTTACTAACTATAAGGCCCATTTCACACAAGCAAATTTTCCACGCGGATGAATCAGTTCTGCGTTGCGCGAAAACGCAGCATGTTCTTTAGGCCTCTTTCACACGACCATTGTTTTGGTCCGCATCCGAGCCGCAGTTTTGGCGGCTCGGATGCGGACCCATTCACTTCAATGGGGCCGAAAAAGATGCGGACAGCACTCCATGTGCTGTCTGCATCTGTTGCTCCGTTTAGTGGCCCCACAAAAAAATAAAAATAAATTCTATTTTTGTCCGCGCTTTGCTCACAAGAATAGGCTTTTATTAAAGGCTGTCCGTGCCATTCCGCAAATTGCAGAACGCGCACGGACACCATCCGTGTTTTTCAGACCGCAAAACACACCACGGTCGTGTGCATGTAGCCTTATTCTGCGTTTAATACAGCCCTGGCCCCATAGATGTGAATTGGCTTCAGTGAAAAATCCATTGCATCCAGAAGCAAAATGCGGATGCAATGCGTTTTTCACTGATGGTCGCAAGAGATGTTGTTTATAAACCATCAGGTTTTTTTTTATCACAAGCGTGAAAAACACATCAAAACGCATTGCACCCGCGTGGAAAAAACTGAACGCAATCGCAGAGAAAACTGACTGAACTTGCTTGTAAAATGGTGCGAGTTTCACTGAACGCATCCGGAGCCAATTCTTCACACTCGTGTGAAAGAGACCTAAGAAAAGACTAAGCCCTGACCACCAGATTGCCAGAAAAACAGGTGAGCAGCCCGATGCTAACCTGTAAACAGCACAGCTTAGGCTACTTTCACACTTGCGTTCGGAGCGGATCAGTCTGGTGTCTGTACAGACGGATCCGCTCCTATAATGCAAACGCTTGCATCCGTTCAGAATGGAGCCGTCTGCATAACTTTTTTTCAGATCCGATTTTTCACTTCGTGAAAACTCAGATCCGACAGTATATTCTAACACAGAGGCGTTCCCATGGTGATGGACACGCTTCAAGTTAGAATATGCTAAAATAACTGTGTACATGACTGCCCCCTGCTGCCTGGCAGGTGCTGCCAGGCAGCAGACCCCCCCCCCCCTCCCTCCGCCGGATATTTAACTCATTGGTGGCCAGTGAGTTAAAAACAGGGGGGGGGGGGGGGGGGGGGCCACCATTGAGTTAAATATAGGGGTGGCAAAAAGAACTGTGTACATGACTGCCCCCTGCTGCCTGGCAGGTGCCAGGCAGCAGGGGGCAGTCATGTACACAGTGACCGACTCTGTTGACGTTCCCAAGTGGGGTGGTGAACCCCACCAATGAGTTAAATACAGGGGAGGGAGGGAGGGGGGGCAGACCTCCCCCCCTCCCCTGTATTTAACTCATTGGTGGCCAGTGCGGCCGGCCCCCCCCTCCCTCCTCTATATTTAACTCACTGGCCACCAAATGAGTTAAATACAGGGGAGGGAGGGAGGAAGGGGGGGGGGGGGGGGGGGGGGTGGGGTCTGCTGCCTGGCAGTTCTTTTAGTATATTCTAACTTGAAGCGTCCCCATCACCATGGGAACGCCTCTGTGTTAGAATATACTGTCGGATCCGAGTTTCACGATCTAACTCAAATCCGATGGTATATTCTAACATAGAGGCGTTCCCATGGTGATGGGGACGCTTCAAGTTAAAATATACCATCGGATTGGAGAAAACTCCGATCTGATAGTATATTAATAGGGACTCCTGACTTTACATTGAAAGTCAATGGGGGACGAATCTGTTTGCAATTGCACCATATTGTGTCAACGTCAAACGGATCCGTCCCCATTGACTTGCATTGTAAGTCTGGACGGATCCGTTTGGCTCCGCACGGCCAGGCGGACACCAAAACGCTGCAAGCTGCGTTCGGGTGTCCGCCTGCTGAGCGGAACGTAGGCCAAACTGATGCATTCTGAGTGGATCCGCATCCACTTAGAATGCATTGGGGCTGTACGGATCCGTTCGGGGCTGCTTGTGAGAGCCTTCAAACGGAACTCACAAGCGGAGGCCCCGAACGCAAGTGTGAAAGTAGCCTTACTGTGCTAGGCCGTTTCTGTAGCTCCCGTGCACTGCAATGGCAGCTACGGAAAGAGGGGAGCGCTGGCCTGCTCAGCTTTTTCCCGGCCACCTGGGGCCAGGGCATAGACTCATCTGGCCTTAACATTAATGATAAAACCCCTTTAATCACCTGAGCAAAGCACACTGAAATAAACTCAAAACTTAATAGGACACCATATAGACATGCAATCCACTGACCACTACAAAAATTAACCTTGCGAATTACAATATAATGTGTCCATATTCACGCAAGCATAGGTTCTACAATTCCTTCAGCAAGCAGTCACATAGCACGAATAGCGCTGTGTGATGTGAGATAACCATTTAAAAATAAAAAAATTTATTCAAAACTTTTAAACACAAAAAGGTAATTTATTATGTCTCCCTATGCCTTTTTGGCCCAAAATAAATAAATATATAAGTTGCATAACCCTGTCTTGCAACTTTTTAAACACCCGAGTGCCTAAATTTGGGAGTACGCGGCATTATTAAGTGGCCCTCAATGCTGGTGTAAATGACTGAAATCTACTCCAGTCAGGAGTCTTCAATCTAGACACACAGACCAGCAGAGGTTTAGAGTAGGACCTGCCTGACTGAGACCACCTTGGCAAGGGTAGGTGGGCACAGATGGGTTTTGATCAAAATATATTGGCTGAGAGAGTCTCAGATTTTGGGCTTATGCCCACGAACGTAAAGGCTCCGTGAGGCAGCCGCATGCGGACCCATTCACCCGCCGTATGCGGTCCGCAGCACGGAGCCCCTTACGTTCGTGTAAATGAGCCCTTTTATCAGAATGAGGGCTTAGTCCATTTATAAGGTTTGCATCTAGTGCATTATTTTATGTGAATTTCCTTTTAGAAGTGTAGCCATGTACATCCGCATACTCTGCCATCACATCGTACAAGATGTTCTGTCTTTTTTTCTGCGATTTCAGCAGAGGATGTGCCTAATCTATGACTAGGCCTGAGCCTCATCATAAAGCGAATCCTCAAACAGTGCAGGAGAAATCAAAGATCGGTGTAAGACACTGGTCTCTGATAAATAACTTCTACTCTCTCCCTCTCTTCAACAACTAGGTGTTGCCAGGTGGCGGCGTCGGTGGGGCGTGTGGTGATCCCTACAAACTCTGACATTAACCAATCAGATGACCACCAGACTGTTAAGCGAGAAAGCCCATTTAAAACTGAGCATTTTAACATGCATTTGTTAATTTCTTCATAAACATTCAGGAAGAACAATGCAGAAAAAATAAATACATGCTCTTGAGTTATACAATAAGAAATGCAAAGCATTTACTAAAAACATCATGTCTGGAGAGGTGAAAGCTCCTCTTTAAAGGGGAAATTCACAAACCGATATAGAATTATCACGTTAAATCACTTACTGCATCAATGGCAGCTCGGTTTCGTATTCACTTCTGTGCAAACTAAATACTACTACCACAAAAAGAGTACCTACAAAATTGACTGCATTTTTATCCTATTCCTTCAAATAGCGTCTACCTCCGTACAATGGCTCATTCATGGTCAAGTCTGATATACTTGTCATTCCTGGAGATGATTCTTTTATCCCCAAAGGCTCTTTTCACGTTATAGGAAGATTAATATCTTTCATTCTTAGAAGCTGTTCAATTGACGGCTGATGAATTGCTAATTCCTAAAGACGTACGTAGCCAAAACTGGACTTGCAACGCTAGGTAAAGTCTTTGTTCAAATAAAAACCATTTACCAGGAATTGAACTTTTAAAACCCCCATCTCCTTGGAGATTAGACAGATTAGAGAGTTTTGCTCTTTTATTAAAAATAAAATCAAAGTGCAGAGACTCTACAAGATCATAAAAAGGACCTACAGCAGAAGAGAATGTCTTTCTACATAACGCCATGTTTATAAGGTATCCAGCTGAGAGAACGCTGTTATTTTCGATTGGGATTTTGAAACTGGATCTTTTTTCCCCCTCAAAGCATTCAATTTCACCCTCTTTAATTACCAGCTTTCCCTAATGCTTCATTTCCAGCTAGCTCCGAACCAGTTAGATATGGAAATTATTTCTATTATCTTGAAAGTGCCTTTGCTTGCAGTACTGAGAACTCATCGCTTCTCGGTTGGAAAAGGATCATGGAAGCTTTAAGCAAAAGTTAGAAATTGTGTACACAAGTATCCTTAATAGTAATACTCAAAGTACTACAAAGGCACCGACATGTTTAAGAGGTAACTTTTTGGAGTGGCTGCAATTGTACTTTTACAATATTTGATTAGTTGGTTCAGTGGTAAACAGCATTCACGTCATGTCTTTTCCCACAAAAGTACAACCCAATTCCAAAAAAGTTGGGACGCTGTGTAAAATTTAAATAAACTAAAAATGTAATGCAATGATTTCCAAAACTCTCAAACCCATATTTTATTCACAAAAGATCATAGAACACACAAGATATTGATGATTCCTGTGTGATGTAGGGTTCTAGCTGCTCAGTTCTGAGTCTTCTTTGCTGGACTTTTCGTTGCACGATGTCCCAAATGTTTTCTATTGGTGAAATGTCTGGACTCCGTTCAGCACCCAGACTATTCTGTGAAGCCATGCTGTTGTAATGGATGCAGTATTTAGTTTAGAACAGTCTTACTGGAATATGCAAGGTCTTCCCTAAAAGACACATTGTCTGGATGGGAGCATATGATGTTTTAAGACCTCTATATCAGGCATGGCCAACCTGCAGCTCTCCAGCTGTTGTAAAACTACAACTCCCACCATGCCCTGCTGTAGGCTGATAGCTGTAGACCAGGCATGCTCAACCTGCGGCCCTCCAGCTGTTACAAAACTACAACTCCCAGCATGCCTGAACAGCCTACAGCTATCAGCCTACAGCAGGGCATTGTGGGAGTTGTAGTTTTACAACAGCTGGAGGGCTGCAGGTTGAGCATGCCTGCTGTAGACTGTCCGGGCATGATGGGAGTTGTAGTTTTTCAACAGCTGGAGGGCCGCAGGTTGGACATCCCTGCTCTATATAATGTTCAGCATCAGTGAACTGTGTTCACAGACAATGATTTCAGGAAGTGGTCATGAGCCCATGCAGTAATTCCCAGTATAGAATCATACCTGTTTTTAATGCACTGCCACCTGAGGGCCTGTACATCATGAACATCCAATACCGACCGTCGCCTTGGCTTTTGCACATATCGATTTCTCCAAACTTAGCAACAAATTGCTCCTTCAGCTTTTTTTTTTCCATTAGTACCACTTTGAGTCCTTTGCTGCCTGTCACAACTTTTTTGAGATGCGTTGTTGCTATCAAGTTCTAAATTGGTAAATTTTTTTCATGGAATGGTAAAATGTCTAACTTTCAACATCTGATATGAGTTTTATGATATATTGTGAATAAAATATGGTTATATGATATTTGGAAACTATTGCATTCAGTTTTTTTTTTTACATTTCTTTACATTTTATACAGGGTCCCAATTTGTATTTTTTTGGAATTGGGGTTATACAATCTGCATATGCTTTTAATACAAAAATGAGAATAAAACTTGCCAGTGACCATTGCTGGCAGCTTACGAGAACAAAAGTTAGAGCTTATTGAACTCCAACGCAACAGATCCCCACAATTTCCATGGGTGGAGAATCAAGACATCCCCCATACACATAAGATGGTTGGCTGGTCCCGTCGAAATCAATCAGTTCAGCCAATGTTCATATAATGAAGGCAAAAAGACCAGCCCAGGCTAAAAGCAGCTTAAATTAAAGAAACTACAAATCCCAGCATGCAAACACGTTCGGCCAACTCCCATAGAAGTGAATGGAACACTCAGGGAGCTGTAGAACACCTGGAGTGCCGGAGGTTGCTGATCCCTCACCTATCAGATTGATGAGGGTCCAGCACCATCACTGATCAGCTGTTTCGGGTTGCTGCATTGCTAGAAACTATACTGTGTACAGTACTGGAGGCAGACAACGGCATACAGCAGCTAATCTTCCATTTAAGTGAATGAAAGCGGAGCTTCAGTACGCATGCTATGGAAACTACACAGTGTATGGAGCCTCCTGGGTTTCCTGATCTGTGGTGGTACTGGATGACAGACCCCCACCGATCTGACAAACTATTCTTAAGATAGGTCATCAATATTGTAGCCTGGAGAACCCCTTTGATCATGGCCCCCTTATGCTGCATTGATAGACAGTGGCGTACATAAAGTAGTAAGGACCCCATAGCAAGGATCAAACCAGGCCCCCCACACAGGACAGAAGGGTTTCCTCCTAAACCTCTTTCGGTGACCCTTGGGCCATTTTTTCCCACTGCCTCATTTGCTAAAAGTTGTTTCTTTAGAGGGTAGAGACCTGACCAAGTTTTCACCCTCAGTAGAAGAGGAGATGATCCCAACTGGGCCCCCTATTGCCCTGAGCCCCATACCAGTCACATAGTCTGCCGCTATGGTAGTTACGCCCCTGTTAATAGATAAATGTCTTGAATTCATGCACAAATCATTTTTGGTGAATTCACGGTTTACTGACAAAATGCTTGTATATACAGAAGAAAATAAAATAAAAAATTGTAACTGAGCCACAAGCATGAACTAAACCAGACAGAAATGACTACGAAGCAACTGTGCCATTAGCTTATATATCTAACAAGAGGCCTTTGTATGTCTATAGTTTACAGGTCATTACTCCAGGAAAACGAGTAGGATGAATTATGTTATTTTTTCTTACACCATACAGCTTGTAAATATTCCTTAAGTACACTACCAGGTGGTCACATATCACATTTACCAGTGGCACCAGGACAGCAATAGTTTACAATATGTACTTGTGTAACAGAGTAATGCAATGCCAACAACCGTAATGAACAAACTCCTTTTAAAAGGTCATAAGAACATCTGAGATTAAGAATTTATTATGGGGCTTTGGGAGGAATTCTTCATAAAAAAAAAGTCACCAGATAGCAGCCTTATGTCAACTTAAGTTAGTTTGTTGCAATTGATAGACACAACGAATATGGCTTTTAACCACGCGGATTTTGCGCTTCTGCATTCATTTTCTAAATACATTCGACCTGCCTACAGCTGCCCCTTGGGATCAGTTTACAGTTTCCGCTTCTATATTTGTGGCCATTTAACAATTGACCCCAGCAGGAGGCAAATCTACGTTAGTTTACACTTACAAGCTACACAGCTGTGTTTCCATAGCCTAGGAAGCATATCCTCCATTTAAACAAGGCAAAAGGGGGAATTATGGACTACTTGTCTTGCATGTATCATTTGGGGTAAATTTTGGCCTTCGCTCTGCCATACAAAAGGATCTCCATACCTTCTAGAATATATTCCCTGCATTGATAAAATGCATTTCGACAAAGAACCAAAAAAATTCTAAGGTCCGAGCCACAAGAAGGAGTCGTATCTATACGATTCACACCTGATTTTGACTTCCAAAACTGCATAAAAAAACCCGAATGTGTGCCCTGATTTACAAGTACTGTATATTCTCTGGTCCAGACAAGTAAGTTGGGTTGAGATGGATACAGAAATTTTTTCTAAACTCTGCAACAAGGTTAGGGCACATTGTGACAATATCTTTACCAGACACGGATTTAAAAGGTAAATTGGTTGGGTTGCACTCGCTGTCCAGTCTGTGAGATGCTTCAGTGGAGGGGATATAATCCAGATAAAACAATAGTAAGAGATACCACCGCACACTCAGGGTTAACATGCAAGTAAAAAGAGCCATATGGCTCTAACTCTAATGGCCACATCTATATAGACGTTGACCTATATTTTCCAATACCTTTTACATATCGGTTTCCATTCTGTATAGCCATATGCCTGCCTTATTATGTAATATAACCTTTTGCTCCTAACTAACGAATTTCTGTTCCGTTTTTTTTATTAGTGACTTATGTGACCAAGGTCTGAAATGACTGAAACGTCAAGATTCGGAGTCACAAAAATAGGCATTCTTCCGTATTTACCTATGTATTTATTGGAGGATATGTCACAATAAAAGATTTACTTGCATGTTAACCCTGAATGTGCGGTGGTATCTCTTACTATTGACACTGATTTAATACAGAGTTTCTTGAAACAGTGACCAATTCAGGCAAACAGTTCAAGGGAATGTAAGAAACGTTGTATTTTCTCTGATTAGCTATATTACATCGTTCTCCTTCTAGCCACATTCTTCCTTCCTTCTCCTTAGACTTCACGTTTATCTCCGTTTCTTTAAATAAGCCTTTTTTTGACTTTTCTGTCTCACTGTAACTCACTCCTCCTCCGTCTTCTAATGGAAGTATGAAATCTGTTCCGTCAGTGATCCAACAGCTGTCTTGTTTCTCAAGATGGATTTAGCAAAGAATGTTAGTTTATGAGGGAGAGAAATCTTTCTCCAATACGATATATTACAAAATTTATTATATTCCACTTTTCTTCTGATTTATGCAAAGTTGGTTGAAACAACAATGACCAATTAAAGCCCATCACTATCTAATAAAGACACGTGTATGACTACAGTTAATCCAGATCTTCCCCTCATCTTCCTATACCAGGGCTCGCCACTCTGTAGATTTCCTTTAGCTGGCCCTCCACATGCAGAACCAACACGAAAGGTATATGATGGTCATTGTTAAAATTAATTGCAATCCATTTGGTCTCCTGAACTATGCAGGTTCATTAATGTTGGTTCTGCAGATAGAGACAGCTAAACATCATAGATATCAAATTTACTGAATCCTTAGTTAGTAAGCTGGCAGACGACTGTGGTGTTGGAAGAGAAGAGCAATACTGACTGCAGTGAAACTTGAACTGCTATATTATGGATGGGAAAGGACAGTATTTAAAGTGCAAAATAAATAAAAACCCATAGATGTAATACAAAAGCACTGAAAACATTATTGCACATTACACATTCAATACATAAAAACAGCTGAGGCACTTAAAGGGCACCATTTAGCAGATTTGCACATAGGAAACTGGCCGACCTGTTGCATGTGCACTTGGCAGCTGAAGGCATCTGCGTTTCTGAAAAAAATAATAATGCAAATAAGCCTCTAGAAGCAACAGGGGCACTGCCATAACTTCTAGAGGCCTCAGCACCTTGACTGGTCCAGGCAGTGAAAACACCATCATGCCTGGCCCTGTCAAAATGCAGAAGGTGCAGCAGTTACAGAGAGAGCTGAGCCTCTAGGGGTAACTGCAACACCCCCATTGCTCCTAGAGAATAATTTAGCCGTCAAGCGCTCATGCAACAGGTGAGTCAGTTTCATAGGTACAAATCTGCTGACCGATGCCTTTTAACAGGGCAAACAGAAAAATAACAAATTCTATGAAGAACTTAAGAGACATAACCTTAGATTCCAACCTTGAGAATGTGTTCCGGGCATAATGCATGATACTGTCAAAATCATATGTCTCTCCCAAAGAATTCACTTCTCCTGGTTCCATCTTAAGGAAGTTGTATTCCTGACCTATGGAAAAAAAAATGATAATTATATAAATATATACAATCTGCAGCCTTCGGCACTCCAGCTGTTGTGAAACCACAACTCCCAGCGTGTCCTCTTGCTCGGCACAGAAGTGAATAAAACATGCTGGGAGTTCTAGTTTCACAACAGCGGCAGTGTGGGAAGTTGCTGTCCTCTGCCCAAAACTGTATGATATTACTTTGATAGGTCTCCACAAAATAATGAGCAAGTACCATAAATGTCTGATCGATAATGATGACCGGAGGCTTCATGCATAGGACCGTTTTTCTCATTTTGTACAGAGTGGCCCAAGAAAAAAAAAAAAAAGTAGCCCGCCTCCAATATCTCAAAATCAAACTGCCTAATAGTAAATCTGTCCTAGTTGTCCTTAGCAACCAGAGCTCAGCTATCATTTTTTCAGATCCCTGTAGGAACTGAAAGCCGAGCTCTGATTAGTTGCTCATAGCAACCAAGACTGATTTATTATTCAGTTTGATAAAAGTGGCCTATGGTGTCAGAAAGATGGCGTCCTCCCTGGAACAGTGAATAGTGATTGTGGAAGACTGTGTGTGAAGCAGATCGAGGAAACGCAAGAGGAAGGACCACTGAGGAAGGAGTCACTGCCAACTCCGAAACGCGTCTGGTGCACAAGTCTCAAGTAAAGCAAGTAAGAAACCGCAGCGTATTATCTGCGCAACAAAAAAAAAATTTCTGGAGCGCTTTCTACATATCAATCAGGAAGAAATGCAAGTCCATTTGTGTCTAAACTAACAGACACCAAGGTAACGCCGATAATCAAGTGGGTCAAAACATTTATACCCCGGCGTCCAAAACGGACAGTTTCTTTGCCTGCCACAGTACCTTACTCACATATATCGAGAGCGGACCGGAACTGAGGCCTCTTGTGCTGCAACACGTGGGACGCCACGCCAAGCACGAGTGACCGGACAATATACCGCTTCAAACAGTGAGTAGTGTGTTCATACACACCAAGCCATTATATCGCATTAATTGATATGCTGTAACAAACAGCAAGCAATATACGAGACTTTGTATCACATTGCAACATACTGGCCACAGCTGCTAGTCATTTCCCGACAATAGGAGAGACATAGCGAATATACCACTGCGCATTTGAACTTTAATACCATCAAATTCACCAACCTTATTGGATATCAGTGACACTTATACTGGCTTTCTCAATTTACATAGATAGTTATTTATGTATTAACTGTATTTTAGTGAATGTATTTTATGCTATTCCGGTACCGTATATTATTTTATTGTAACTAATAAATAGTCTAAACGCATTGGCTGCAGTTCCATTTGATCATCATATGAGGTGTGCCCCTCTCCTCCATATAGTTCATTTACCTACCTAGAAGATTGGGGATATCTTTCTTTTAGGGGGAGCACCCATTCCGTATAAATTGGAGGGTGAGCCAATCCAATCCTACTTTTAATGGTCTTAACCGGTCTGCCCCTTTCAAAAAACAGAACCCATGGGAGGTCCGCAATTTATATAATTTTTTTTTAGCAAACAGCACTTAATGCTGATATGTGTACCCTTAATGTATTCGGAGGTAATCCCTTCTCAAATCCTGTTCGCAGGAATCCTAAAACTGCTTGAACAGAAAATTTCTGAGAAGAGACCTTAGCTTGAACACACCAACTACAGAAACTCCTCCAAACTTTAGAGTAAATTTTGGAAGTCACCTCTTTCTTGCTGGTCATCATGGTGTCAATAATGGCATCCGATAAACCCCTAGACCTCAATATCACCCTTTAGGTTCCATGCTGCCAGATGTAACCTTTCTCCTTTGGGATGACAGATAAGATCCTGTGACAACAGATCTCGTTTCCAGGGAAGAATCCATGGGCTCTGAACTGACAGGTCCTTCAGCAAGGGAAACCATGGCTTTTTCGGCCACAGAGGAGCTATCAAAATAACATGGGCCCTGTCTAGCTGGATCTTTTTTAGTACCCTGGGAATAAGTTGGAGGGAAGAGGGGGGGGAGGCGGCATATGCCAGTTGAAAGTCCCACTTCTGTGACGGCGCGTCCACACCTATGTTCCTGTCGAAGGGGTTCAGGGAAAATAACTTTTCTAATTTTGTGTTTGCTGCAGAGGCAAATAGATCTACTTGTGGGGTCCCCCATAATTCTGTGATCTAAAGAAAAACCTGTTTTTCTAGGCTCCATTCTGTTGATCTTAGTGAAGTTCTGCTTAAAAAGTCCGCCTTTGTGTTTAGGGATCCTTTTAGGTGTATAGCTGACAGGGATCTTAAGTGAACTTCCGCCCAAGAAAAAAAAATGTTTTCTGTTAACAGGTTCAGAGCCAAGCTTCTTGTTCCTCCTTGACGATTTAGGTAGGCAACTACTGTTGTGTTGTCTGTCCTTACTTGAATGTCCTTTCCTTTTATGTAATGAGACAATGCCTTTATTGCTTCCCAGACAGCAGCCAACTCTCTCTGATTTGGAGAGGGGTCTCTGACTGTCAGACCATTGTCCTTGGAAAGAGATGAGAGCAGTGCGCTCCCATCCCCAAAGGCTTCATCTATCATAATAACTAGCAGATGTTTGGGATTCCAGGGAACCCCTCATCAGATGTTCTGGATTTTTCCACCACTGCAGGGACTGATTTACTAGTAAGGGAATTTGAACTACCCCCCTATAACGATTCCTGACTTCCAACACACTAATATCCACTGTTGTAGTATCAGAGTGTGGAACTGTGCCCATTTTACTGCCGGGTTGCACGAAGTCAAAAGAACCCAGTAGCTTCATAGCCTCCCTGATTGTGCATACAGATTAATTTTGAAATCTCGAAACCTTTTCGCTTATCACCATCACCTTCTGAGTTGGAAGAAATGTTTCTTGAAGAGTAGAATCTAGACTGGCCCCTAAAAAAAAAAGTTAAATTCTAAGATGGGCAAGGATTTGATTTTTTCCAGTGTATCAGACAGGTTGGATAATAAAGGGTCTGACAAGTTATGAACAAGTTCTTTTCCAGTGTATGTTTTGAGCCGCCTACAATAAATAGATAGGGAATGATTAGGATGATTAGGATGTTCCGCCTTCTTAAGTGAGCCACCACCTCTAGCATTACTTTGGTAAACACCCTCGGGGTGGAGGTGATTCCAAAAAGGGAAGTACTTGGGACTGATGTAGTTCTCCTCCGACCCCCCCCCCCCCTCCCAAAAAAAATAAAAAATGAACCTGTTCCGGCTTTCTAGGTTTATTATTAGTCGGAACCCTCCATCTGTTTTTTTTTTTTTTAACCAGAAAGAAATAGCCTTTTTTTGATGCGAGAAAGGAACCGGGATAATAGCTTTTTGAGCTAAGAGATTCCGAATCCCTTCTTCCAATTTTTCTTGCAAGAAGGACAATCTTTGAATTGGGGTTACCTTGAAGACGTTTAAGGGAGGAGGAAGACAAAAAGTAATATTGCAACCTTTTGCAATAATGTTTAGTACCCAAGGATTTACAGTGATCTCTTCCCATTCTTTTACGAACAACTTTAGTCTTCCTCTCCCACCTGAAACCTGGAGTCATTGTTTGGAAGATTCTCTATTTTTGGGGTAAACAAGAAGCCTCTGTTTCCACTCTTGATTTTTTTTCCTTTGGACCAGTGTGTTTCCCTAGTAGATCTTTTTGCCTGAAAGGTACCCCCTTTTTTAACTCTTCAAAAGGGAAATTTTCTTTTATTTGTATCCTTAGGAAAGGACTTTTTAGAGTCTAAAGCCTTTTCTAAAAATGCTTTCTAAATACTGGCCAAACATCAAGTTTCCATGAAAAGGTAAACTACATAATTTCATCTTGGAACTGATATCACCTGTCCAAGATTTTAATCAAAGAGCTCTTCTAGGCACTACTGCTAGTCCAGTTGGTTTTGCTGCCATTCTGACTGACTGCCGTAGAATCCCACAAGAAATCCACTGCTTTTAAAAGCAAAGGGAAGGAGTCTTTTGGTGTGTCATAAGGGGCTCCTCCTTTTAGGAGAGCTTCTAACTGCAATAACCACCTTTTCAAGGATCTAGACACAGACGTGGCAGCAAGCTTAGATTTGAATAGAGCAGTGCTAGCCTCCCAGGTCTTTTTTAAAGTCTGATCTGCTTTCTTATCCATCGGGTCTTTTAGGGTCCCTATGTCTTTAAATGGAAGTGCATTTGCACCTTTGACAAATTTTGACAGACACATCAACTTTAGGGCAGGATGTTAGCAAGGCCTCATCCTCTTCACTAAAGGGGAGGCGACGTCTCAGTTTTCGGGATAAATAATTTTCTATCAGGTGTTTTCCATTCTCTTTTTACTAATCCCTGCATGTTTTTGTGGATTGGAAAAAACTCTTTTGCTCCAGTCCACTAAACATTTGATCTTGGATGGACCTATGGACTTTCTCATCCGAGAGATCCATAGTCGCCCTGACCGCTTTTATCAACTCTTTTGTATCTTCAGAAGAGAAGAGAAGGTTTTTGAATTCTCAATCAGACCCAGATGAATCCAAAGAGTCCAGATCCTCCAAATCTGATGCCTGTTCACTATCTGCAGATGAACTGGAGACACTTCTTTTGGGATCCCTATGTTTTGAGCTAGATGTCCCCGGATAAGCTATAGGATTTTCAGCTAGGGCAGACCTCAGCTCTTCCCTAATTACATCCCTTAGTTCTTCCCTAATAGACGGGACCAAGTCTTGCCATATTAGTAGTACATTTTTTGCAGAGTTTTTTACTATATGTATCAGGCAATTTTACTGAACTTATAACACCCTTTAGTTTTCGGACTAGACTTAGCTTTCTGAGCCCCATCCTTATCACTCTGCATACATACAGGAAGAGGGAGAGACAGAGGTACAAGGGGTTAGCATTAATAACATAACCAGCATTCCCCCCAAAAAAGACTTACTTACAATAGTAGGGCCCTGTGAGGTCTCCACCTGACCAGTACCTAGCTCAGACATGTTTGTCTGCACTACCTCCGATCCCCTTAAAATACTCTTACCTGTAGACATCAAAACAGCGGGCGACCTCCGCCATGATCATGCGCGCCAATTGTGCGTTCCACCGACCGGAAGTACTTCCTGGAACGCACATGAACCGCATCAGACTTCCAGTGGAGTCATCGCGAATGCCGAAGGTATCGGATCGCGATGAGCTTACAATACAACCGTAGGGACTCCCTGAGTGTCTGGTCACACATGGACCCCCACGCCCGACGTGCTGAGCGGGAGGTAAGGAACAGGGATCTTGAAGGGCTCACCAGTACCTCAATAGCCAACTAAGGCATGGGTGCTGCCTTCTTCCCTCATGTGTATAAGGCATTCCATTTTCTTCTATCCACCGCCTCTGCCTGCCTTAAAACAGAAACAAGCTCATAGCAAGTGCCATGAGGATGATCCATCTCCCACCTGGAGGGACAGGAAGACACCGAGGAGGATCAAATTTATTCTTCCTGTCCCTACCTGGCTGGAGGCAGGTTATCTCATGGTATGCAGTCATGGATGAAAGGGAAAATATGGGATGCAAGCGGAAGGTATCAATTGTTTGCAGACCAAATATGGACACTGCTGTGTGCATGAAGCCTTACAGAGAATTTATATTTATATATTAGTTTAGTATTTATATATTAACGAAATCTCCTGCTCAAGAGAATTTTTATACCCTTCAAGTTCTTTGTGCTGCAATTATGTCAGGTTGTATGGCCCAACACTTGGCCGCCGAGCAACAGTTGCTCGCATTTCCTGCAGGGAGGATAAGTACACAGACCAGGATGCTCAGAATATTCTGATGTTCGCTCACCTTGCTGTATGTTTTCTCTTACAATTGTCACATGTTCATCCCTGTCTGGACGAGTATGTTCATGCCAAAATCCAATCACATGTCCCAGTTCGTGGACCACAATGCCAAACTTATCACAGTTCTTTCCTATGGATATAGCCTGAGGACCTCCTCCTCGTCGACCTACATATGAACAGCAGCTTCAAAAATTTTAAACACAGTTATAAATAATTTTCTACATTTTGTGTATTATCATCATTGTATGCCTTGTCCTCTATAACTGACCTAGTTTTCTATGATATATTATTAACTACATACAAGTGTCAGCAAAATACGATAGATATAATTCAGCAGTGAGCAATGAGTATCCTTAGGACAGGTCATCAATATCAGATTGGTGGGGGGGGGTCCAACTCTTGGGAGCCCCATTATCAACTGTTTGAATGAGCTTGTGATCAAGAAGGGACAAATGCTGTGTCTGTATGATCTCAGGACCATAAATGTTAGCTACTGTAGTTTGAAGAGATCTCTATTATATGGTTTATCCCATGATTAATATAAAGAATTAAAATCAGACATCATACAGTACATGACAATCTCATATCAAAGCTAGAACCAGCCCTGTCCCTCACATGGATCCACAGATCTCCCCATTCATTGTTCCAGTTGCTCCGCTAGATTTATATCAAGCAGGTAGCTCAGGAAGCTTGTCCTTTCTGCAGCAGCACTCTTCCTATCACAACTCAGAAGGCAGTTGAAGGATGTAACTGAGCATGTACGTCCACCTCAATGGACCGAAAAATAAGGTAACAAACAGCAGGTAGAGCTATACAGATACATTTTATTAAATTACTCAGTAGATCAACGGGTATTGTTCATTGAAATTGAGTCAGACGCCTACTTATTAACCTAGAAATCATGCCAGCTTTACACAGCACTCCACTGTAGAATACTTAAGAGGTTGTCCTGTCTAGAAGCAGACCAGAAATTTGCTTGGTCCCCCGACTGTTGCAGCTAATGACAGGCCTAAGCGGTCACATCTGCTTGATCAGTACATCACTGTTAGGGACATGCCGATCAAGCATATGTGACCACTGAGGCTGCACCAGTGGTAGCAGCGGTCACAGGACCAATCCATATCCTGGTCTTGTGGGAACTGGAATCCTCTGGGAACTGGGCAACAGCCCAGACACAGCAGGACATAAGATGAGGTAAAGATGATAAATACATATACACATCTTCTCTATGGGTCCCAGAAGATCAGCCATGCCCCTTCCTTCTCATGATCCAGTGTCTGACTAAGACAACTGACTAGAGTTGAAGCTCCCTCCTCTGCCCTACCTGTAGGATAATTCAAATATTGTTAAATGGGTTTTCCAAAAATTAACCATAGAATAGGTCATCAATATCGGATTGGTGGGGGTCCAACTCTTGGCACCCCCACCTATCAGATACTTGAAGGGGCTTGATCGTTCATGCGCTCTTCAAACCATACCAAGCATAGTGCCCTAATCCCATTCATTTAGGGGACTGAGATGCTCAGAGGCCATGTCACAGGCCTCACTTGTACACTGCAGCTTTTTCAAAGAGGAAATGCCAGAATGTGGACCCCCCATGATCAGATGTTGATAGCCCCTAGACAAAAGCAACAGTTTACTTGTTTTAGCCACATACAGACAACCCTGCAGTCAAACAGCGGGCGATAAAGTTCTCCTGTTCACTCTTATCATTCATTTCTAAGCTTAGGTTCCTTTAAAGTGGAGATCCATTGAAAATATAAAAAAAATTACAATGCATAAAAGTTATGAAGGCAGAGAAAAATAAATAAATATATATAATTTTTTTTTTTTTTTTTTAGACGAGCATGTCCACTGTGGGGAAACACACACACAACTTCGCGTTATGGACAGTGCTCCTGTAACATGAGCGCAGGGCACTAGAATGATTTATAATGCTGTGTGTTTCTGCCTGACCTCGCTGTAATGTTTAGTACTGATGGTATTATGTGAATACAAATCATTGCAGTGGAGATCGGGCACAGATACACAGCATTATAAAATCGTTAAATGCTCTGAGTTCATGTTACAGAAGTCCCGCTTCCACATGCAGGGTGGTTTCCGATGTGGACACGACCATCTGAAACTGGCCTAATGATGTAACTATTACTTTGTTCTGAATAAGCATGGAGTCAATTTTTCAAAAATGTATGTTGCTGCAGAAAAGGAAAAAAATAATTATAATTACTAGGGATGTCCCGATACCGATACCAGTATCGGTATCGGTACAGATACCGGGCATTTGCACGAGTACATGTACTCGTGCAAATGTCCCCGATACCACTGCCGATACCTGTGCGCCGCTTCTGTGTCTGTCCGCGGCCTGCCCCTGCATCTCCCACAGCTAACAGCTTCAGAGGCAGCAGCAGGCAGTGTAATAGGAGCCTACAGTGGAAGCTAGCTCCGCCCCACCCCTCCCCGCCCTCCAACCAATCAGAGGCAACCAGCACTGACTCACAGTGCAGGGACTCAGAGAATCGTCTGACAGTTTATTAGTTAAAAGAATCGTCACCGAGTCCCTGCTAGACGTCCTGCTCTGCGGCTCCCTGTAAGTCCGTCCGGGGGAAGGGGGGGCATTATTAGCATAGCATGTAGTGGAGCTGTGTGTGTACAGGGTGCATGTAGCAGAGCAGGAAGCCTGGCAGGGACTCGGTGACCGTCTCTGACTCATTCGATTCTTTTAACTAATAAACTCTCAGACGATTCTCTGAGTCCCTGCAATAACTATACATTGTAATTACATCAGTCTGCTCCACTGCATTCACTGCAGCAGAGCTGTGTTTGCCAGGAGCGAGTCCCTCTAAAGGTGATAGTGTCTGTCTTCTATGGCCCTACATTACTGTATGATGGCCACAAGACTATTATACAGAGGAAGGGGGCTTCAAAAATTGTTGTCCTGACTCCTTACAGTATGTCTCCTTGTGGCCGTCCCATACAGTATAACGTCTCCTTGTGGCCGTCCCATACAGTATAACGTCTCCTTGTGACTGGCCCCATACAGTATAACGTCTCCTTGTGGCTGCCCCCATACAGTATAACGTCTCCTTGTGGCTGCCCCCATACAGTATAACGTCTCCTTGTGGCTGCCCCCATACAGTATAACGTCTCCTTGTGGCTGCCCCCATACAGTATAACGTCTCCTTGTGGCTGCCCCCATACAGTATAACGTCTCCTTGTGGCCGTCCCATACAGTATAACGTCTCCTTGTGGCTGCCCCCATACAGTATAGTCTCCTTGTGGCTGGCCCCATACAGTATAACGTCTCCTTGTGGCTGGCCCCATACAGTATAACGTCTCCTTGTGGCTGGCCCCATACAGTATAACGTCTCCTTGTGGCTGCCCCCATACAGTATAACGTCTCCTTGTAGCTGCCCCCATACAGTATAACGTCTCCTTATAGCTGCCCCCATACAGTATAACGTCTCCTTATAGCTGCCCCCATACAGTATAACGTCTCCTTGTAGCTGCCCCCATACAGTATAACGTCTCCTTGTGGCTGCCCCCATACAGTATAACGTCTCCTTGTGGCTGCCCCCATACAGTATAACGTCTCCTTGTAGCTGCCCCCATACAGTATAACGTCTCCTTATAGCTGCCCCCATACAGTATAACGTCTCCTTGTAGCTGCCCCCATACAGTATAACGTCTCCTTGTAGCTGCCCCCATACAGTATAATGTCTCCTTGTGGCTGCCCCCCATACAGTATAACGTCTCCTTGTGGCTGCCCCCCATACAGTATAACGTCTCCTTGTGGCTGCCCCCCATACAGTATAACGTCTCCTTGTGGCTGCCCCCATACAGTATAACGTCTCCTTGTGGCTGCCCCCATACAGTATAACGTCTCCTTGGAATGTTATAGTTCTGTTTGCCTTTTGGTTGGTCAGTGGTCAGAAAATACATGTGTGTGTATTTTATTGTTAAAATTAGTATCGGTAATTGGTATCGGTGAGTACTTAAATAAAAGTATCGGTACTCGTACTCAGTCTTAAAAAAATGGTATCGGGACATCCCTAATAATTACCAAACTGACTATTGCTCAATCTTTTGCTTTGTATTTCTGCTCAGTTCACAAATTCATACAGCTGGCAGTATGCTTCAGGAAAAAAACATTATCCTGATGTAGACTGGACCGTATCCGTGGAATCCCATTTGACAGATATCCATCAGAAAATGTATAGTTGCCATATTGTTTTATTCCTATTTGACTGTTCACAGGCATCATGGCCTAAAGTTACAAACAGTAAGGAGCACGATAACCCTTATACTTACCCACATGTTCTGTAAGTAAAGACGATATAACTTTCTTCATCAGTTCTTTCTATAAATGTAACGCAGGTATATCTTTCCCAGTGTCTCATAGCTTGTTTAAATATTGCTCTTTGGTGGCCTATAAAATAAAATGATTAGAAATGTGATATGAGTATAAAACTATATAAGAAAAAAGAAAAGAAAATAAATCAGCCAATAGCAGGCGGCGACAAGCCTCCCTAGGACCCTAGGAAATTGCATATGTTAACAGTACAGACTGCATTTAATGTGATCAGTGCCTGTGTGAACCATCTATTGGACTACCTCAGTAAAGTACAGTGGACTTGCTACGCAACACCTGGCCTCATCATTGTGTGCACTAACACATAACATTCAGGGACCCTGCCTTGCACCTCAAAACTCATGTACACCAAAGGCACCCCACCTAACACCAGGCAGTAGCCCCAAAATCAGGGTATGCCCCAAAGATCGGAATTTATTATTTTTTTTATCACAACAAGGCCTAATACAGTGAGGACTGCCACTGAGTGCAGCACTTCTCTCCCGGGGTTTCACAAAAACAATTATACTAATGTATGTCCGTGATAAAATGATCAATACAACTATTACGACAACAGGACACAAACCAGTAAAGTTGCCTTGTATTATATAAGGGATGATTCCACCAGGCCATATTCTCTCTGTCCTTGAGGTTGCAGCTCTGCGGACTCGTTCCCCGTGTGGTTGAAGGCTATCAATAGTGGATTGATTTGCAGTCACAGCATCCAAGCTACCTTGTGGAGAAAGATGGAACACAGTTTAAGTATTTAAGTACATGATAGCCAAATAGCAATAAACAGCAAAAGGCAATTATTAGCAGTGACTATGGTTCGCAAGGTAGAGATCAGCAAAATAGGGATACCTGCCTCATGCATTCCATATTTTTCTCACTCCCATCAATAGAAAGGGCTACTGTCATCCACAATTTGCACAAGAATAAGACCTGCTCTATTTGAAAATAGCCACATAGATCCACAAAAAATATGAATGTTTGCATGGCTCCATAGAAATTAATGTTTCCTCCCTGCATTCAATAACTAACAAAAAAAGGAGAATGAGAGTGCCAGCATTTAATATACTTACCGTCAGTGCTAGGTCCCTGTATACTGGCTGCCGGCACTTAGCACTTTCCTGTTAATTACTGGGCTTAGGAAAGAGAAAGGAGGAGAACAGGACTGCAGTTATGAGGACTGACAGTTAGGCTATTCTCTCTCTTTCCTGTGCTCAGTAGCCAACAAAAGCACAGGGAATAAAGAAATGTACAGAGCTGCCAGAGCCAGGAGCATAGGCAGAGAGGGCACATAAAGGGATGTAGGGGGCAGCAAGATAAGAGGCAGGCTGAGAATCCTGCCTCTATGTTTCAGAGTCATCTTCACCAAAAGGAGACTCTTTATAATTTTTGCTAGAAAACAGGATCTAAACACCTTTCCCCGAATGAAGTATATTACAAAATGCTTCACATCCCTGTCCTTACACAATATTAAAAATAATCCCAAATGACAGCTACACTTCAATCTAATTTAGGAGTTTATACGATTTTAAAATGGCTATAATCATTTTGATTGGGAATTAAAGACTGGAGACTCAAATGCCAGTCATATTTAGAAGTTTAAAGGGAACCTGTCATCAACTTTATGCTACCCTCACTCAAGGCAGCATAAAGTAGTGACAGACCTGCTGATGTCAGCGGTGTGTCACACACGAGCTACAAGTCAGTGGTTGCCGAGAACCAGCATCATAATCAATGCAGCCTGGGCCTTGAAAAAGAGTCAAATCTACCTGAGAAGAGTCAGTTATTCATCAACTCCTGCTCTCTCACCCATCTACTGATGATTGGCAGTTCTATTCTAGGGAGAAAAGTAAGAAGACTGTCAATCATTAGCAAATGGGTGGGGAGAGCAACAAGTTCAGCATAAAATTGAGGACAGGTTCTCTTTAAGGGTGCATTCACACGACCTTATGTATTTTGCACTTGCAGTTTTTTTTTTGCGGATCCATTATAACAATGACTATTCCTTTATGCAAAATGGACAATAGGACATGTTCTATTTTGCAGAGATACGAAATGGACATACAGATGCGGATGAAATGAACGGCTCCGCATCTGTTCTGTAAAAAATGCGGATCTGATGCGTAGCAAACATACGGTCATGTGAATGGAGCCTAAGATGGGCTTAAATTATTAATAAATTCAGGCTTCTTTGGCACATCCCCTGGCGGTCCTTGTTCCGGAAAAGCAAATCAGAGCTGCCACTTTGTGGCATAAACAACAAATCAGGTGCCCCTTGGGAGTCTTTGCCTCCTCCGACAGGCCATGACCATTGGAAAAAGGCGCACATTTTTTGTGCAAAACCTGAATGCACCAAAAAGGTGAGACTTTACACCAGAAAGCTGTTCCCGCACAGTGAATTCCCTCAAATGTCTGAAGTTGTCAACATTTTAATTACTAGGCAACTGAATAATAAGGTCTATCCATATCACTTAAAGGGGTTGACCACCTTAAGTATCAAAAATCCAAAGTGCCCCAGACAATAGCCAAAACTATGAAGTATTAATTACTAAAGCTAAATGTACTGGCTTCTATCTCATTTTCTAACCTGTTCACCATGACACTTCCCTGGAGAAGCTCCTCAGACCGGATGTGTGGGAGGAGCAGCTGTAAAGTGAAAGTAAATATCCCAGCATGCACTGCAGCAAGTATCTTCAGAGGAGCAGTCACATGACATCCCCACCCACCTGTGTTCCCATAGAAACAAGAGCCCCTCAGACATTATCAAAAACTCAGTCATCAGTAAATAAATGCTGTACAGACATAATAGAAGGAACGCCCCAGTCCCAGCAGTAAGCTGTACAAACATAGTAATAGAAGGAACGCCCCAGTCCCAGGAGTAAGCTGTACAAACATAGTAATAGAAGGAACGCCCCAGTCCCAGGAGTAAGCCGTACAGACATAGTAATAGAAGGAACGCCCCAGTCCCAGCAGTAAGCTGTACAAACATAGTAATAGAAGGAACGCCCCAGTCCCAGGAGTAAGCCGTACAGACATAGTAATAGAAGGAACGCCCCAGTCCCAGCAGTAAGCTGTACAAACATAGTAATAGAAGGAACGCCCCAGTCCCAGCAGTAAGCTGTACAAACATAGTAATAGAAGGAACGCCCCAGTCCCAGGAGTAAGCTGTACAAACATAGTAATAGAAGGAACGCCCCAGTCCCAGGAGTAAGCTGTACAGACATAGCAATAGAAGGAACACCCCAGTAGTAAGCTGTACAGACATAATAGAAGGAACACCCCAGTCCCAGCAGTAAAGAGGTCACTACCCATCCCACACATGTTTCTGGGGGGTGGGGTACCCCGTTCATAAATTTGCTGTGGGGCTCAGTCATTTCTAGTTGTGCCACAGGATGTAAGCCATGAACAGAATGAATAGAGAGGGAGATTTATAGTTTCCCTTGTTTCCTAAAAGTGGCGTTAAAAACTTGCAAACTATGTGTTTGCGACTTTTTAACTGCGCCTTTATAAAAAAGAAAAAAAAGAAAAAAAGAAGTGTGACATGGACTGCCGGAGGAGGGGGATCTTTTGAGCGGGGGTACAGACAACAGAACTCTGATGAATACATTTGTACAAAAATCGATCTGCTAACAGAGGAGCATCCTGTCTATCATCACACAACTTACTCCCAGCTGACAGCCTAGAAATCATCTATGAATATATGACCCTTCACCTGGGGAAAAAGGGGGAATGAGTATAGTCACACATCAGTACATACAGTAATTACAGTGGTGGGGGGGGTCACACATCAGTAGTAGGATTCCTCAGTTTGTGGTCCACAGCACCTGCAGGCAGGATCCTCTCCGCACAGAAGAGACGGAGAGGGCAGAGTCTGCGGTAAGTGCTCAGCCATCACAGCTTCTCCTCAGTCTCCCTTCCTCCTGCAAAAGTTCCTCTCAGCTTTTAAGAATCCTCCTGCTAAGCCCCTCCAGTCCTGTACAGCCAGAAGGCACCTCCGATACAAGCAGCACTCCTTCAGGCATGGACGAGGTATCTCCTCCATGGCATGTGCAGGGATGGACGAGGCAGGCACCTGTGAGAGCAGGACAGGAGGGGGAATGGCTGCCAATAGCAGGAAAACCAGGCAGATCTGCTTAAGAAGATCTATTAGTAAGTGTATTATTTCCCTACTTTCTTTACGATATAATAAGTGCGAACAGAGTGGCCAAACCCTTTAAAACTGTTACTTTTTTTTCTACCACGTGAATTTCTTGCAAAATATGAATAAATTCTTAAAGTGAACTATTTTTATCACACAGTAACATACACTGGTCAGACATAGGATGCAGTAACATTAAGGCATAAATGGAGTTATACCCGCAAACAAAATAAAGAGCAACATTAAACAGTTTATAATATAAAATAAGTAAAAAGATACCCAAAGGTCTGGGCAGGGTACCACATTACCCTTTATAACTGTTTGGGATGTTAGATTCGATGGTGTGGCATTCAAACTTGAAGTAAAATTGTCAAGTGGGTCATCTAGAAGACAAAATACAGCTTTATTGGTAATAATTAAAATATCCTGTAAATGTATAAACACTTAACAGGTGCTTTTCATTAGTATCAGTGACAAATAGAGCATTTTAAAAATTTCGACAGCAGCCGATACATCACTTTCATTGGATAAGCCTTCTCTGACCCATAGAAAATAGTGTTCCAACTGCAGATGTTCTGCCTATGTTGCCTTTCCAAGTTCCTCAATGTACATCTGCGCTAGAAAAGTTCATAGTTAAATCTAATTAAAATTTTAACAAAATTATTTCTACATTTTGTTTTTTTTTTACATTTTAGAGCCTTCATATCCCTTTTCAGTAGGCAGGAGCTCTGGCCATACAAAAGTTGCTTCTTTAGCCAGATGTGGCAAATGGTAAAGAATCTGGTTATGTAGAAGAACTTGCAGGGAATGTGTCATCAGAAAATGACCCATTGTTTAAATCACGTTTTTAAGTTTAACATAATAATTTGTTTTTTTTTAATTTTCCATGTCAATATCTATAGTCAAACAAAAACCATGAAATCCTACAGTTTTTGCACTGGCTAATAATAATAATAATAATAATAATAATAATAAAATTATGATTATAATAAGCCACTTCTTGGTCTGTACAGATCACTTTAATGCAGTTATCTGCTTATCTGTCATTCTAATCCTGCCTGTAATGATATCACTTATGTATAGATAAGATAAGATCCACCATTTACTATAGGTGATTTTACAAGGAAAGGATAGATAAGCTTTGACAATTACCTCTGCACAGGTCACAGAGTATGCCTAGAGAACTCTCCATAGAGGTCAATGAGGTCCCCTCCTGACAATTGTGTCTATGGACCATGGGGCTGCCGTAAAGCAATTTTCTTAATGCTTTAAACAGCTTAGGCAAGATGGCTGCACCCATAATCATGTTCAGGAAATGAAAAAAAAAAAATCTTTACACTGGCAGAAAAACCTTTAATTTTTTGGTGACATTTCGTACGAGAACTTTGAGACGTCAATCTTGTAAAGAAGCATTTTGTCAAGGTGGAAAAGCTTCCCTTTTCTCGTTCCTCTGTAAAGCAAAGGATGGTGTTCTCTGATCACAAGATCTGACCAGCAATGAATAGGAATTTCAAAAACGGGCAGTTGTCTAGCCAACCTTGAGTGAAAGATAGATATGTTAACCGTATCCTTCTCTACATGCTCAGTTCTGCCTCCTGTGTGGGGGCGGGACACTGGGCACCTCTGGAGGGTTCCCATTCAACGTATTATTAGAGTTTGTTGTTTGAGTTTATTTTTTTTTTACCATGCAGTTTGCCTTTTAAAGTAAATCTGTTGATGTTTGAAGGCTTTCATCATGAATTAATCCTTTATGTGCTCTTTTTTTCATTTGCTTGTTTCCATCTTCACATTATGAAACAGCCATATAAAATAAGTGCATTTACTCCGAAATAGCCAAACACTGATATACAGTCAGGTCCATAAATATTGGGACATCGACACAATTCTAACATTTTTGGCTCTATACACCACAATGGATTTGAAAGGAAACAAACAAGATGTACTTTAACTGCAGACTGTCAGCTTTAGGCTAGATGCACACGACCGTTGTTTCTTTGCGTCCGCAAATTGTGCGTCTGCCAAAAAAAACGGATGCGGCACCCGTTTTTTTGGGAGGATCCATTTTTTTTCCACAGATCCCTTGTAATAAAGGCCTATCCTTGTCCGCAAATGTGAAAAAAAGTAGGACATGCACTATTTTTTTTGCTGAAGGGAAACACGGACAACGGACGCGGAACACAAACGGATGAACTATCAGCATTTTTTTGCTGACCAATTGAAATGAATGGGTCCCCATCCTATCCGCAAAAAAAACGGAACAGAGGCCGAGAAAAACAACTGTCGTGTGCATGAGGCCTTAATTTTAGGGTATTTACATCCAAATCAGGTGAACAGTGCAGGAATTACAAAAGTTTGCATATGTGCCTCCAACTTGTTAAGGGACCAAAAGTAATGGGACAGAATAATCATAAATCAAACTTTCACTTTTTAATACTTGGTTGCAAATCCTTTGCAGTCAATTACAGCCTGAAGTCTGGAACGCATAGACATCACCAGACGCTGTGTTTCATCCCTGGTGATGCTCTGCCAGGCCTCTACTGCAACTGTCTTCAGTTCCTGCTTGTTCTTGGGGCATTTTCCCTTCAGTTTTGTCTTCAGCAAGTGAAATGCATGCTCAATCGGATTCAGGTCAGGTGATTGAATTGGCCATTGCATAACATTCCACTTCTTTCCCTTAAAAAACGGTTTGGTTGCTTTTGCAGTATGCTTTGGGTCATTGTCCATCTGCACTGTGAAGCGCCGTCCAATGAGTTCTGAAGCATTTGGCTGAATATGAGCAGATCATATTGCCCAAAACACATCAGAATTCATCCTGCTGCTTTTGTCAGCAGTCACATCATCAATAACTACAAGAGAACCAGTTCCATTGGCAGCCATACATGCCCACGCCATGACACTACCACCACCATGCTTCACTGATGAGGTGGTATGCTTAGGATCATGAGCAGTTCCTATCCTTCTCCATACTCTTCTCTTCCCATCACTCTGGTACAAGTTGATCTTGGTCTCATCTGTCCATAGGATGTTGTTCCAGAACTGTGAAGGCTTTTTTAGATGTCGTTTGGCAAACTCTAATCTGACCTTCCTGTTTTTGAGGCTCACCAATGGTTTACATCTTGTGGTGAACCCTCTGTATTCACTCTGGTGAAGTCTTCTCTTGATTGTTGACTTTGACACACATACACCTACCTCCTGGAGAGTGTTCTTGATCTGGCCAACTGTTGTGAAGGGTGTTTTCTTCACCAGGGAAAAAATTATTTGGTCATCCACCACAGTTATTTTCCGTGGTGTTCGGGTCTTTTGGTGTTGCTGAGCTCACCGGTGTGTTGCTTCTTTTTAAGAATGTTCCAAACAGTTGTTTTGGCCATGCCTAATGTTTTTGCTATCTCTCCGATGGGTTTGTTTTGTTTTTTCAGCCTAATGATGGCTTGCTTCACTGACAGCCCTTTAAATCTCATCTTGAGAGTTGACAGCTTCCAAATGTAAATAGCACACTTGAATAACACACACCTGGCCATTGAACAGGTGAGAAACCAACTGTCCCATTACTCTTGGTCCCTTAAGTGGGAGGCACATATGCAAACTGTTGTAATTCCTACACTGTTCACCTGATTTGGATGTAAATACCCTCAAATTAAAGCTGACAGTCTGCAGTTAAAGCAAATCTTGTACATTTCATTTCAAATCCATTGTGGTGGTGTACAGAGCCAAAAATGTTAGAATTGTTTCGGTGTCCCAATATTTATGGACCTGGCTGTAGCTTCAAGGACACGAAAAAACAAGATGGAAATTAAAATCGGGAACTTAAAGTGTAACGGTCTTTTATTTGCTAGTTTATTAGAGCTAGGCATATATACCAGAGTTAGTCTGTCAATGATTGTCAAAAGATCTGTAATTAACTTATATTAACAGCTTCCATTATTGTCCTCTGTCCCTTTCCACTGCTCCCTTAAAAGACACTTGCTATGGCTCGTCTGTCTCCGGCTAAGGCTACTTTCACACTCGCGATTTGGCTTTCAGTTTGTGAGATCCGTTATAGGCTCTCACAAGCGGTCCAAAACTGATCAGTTTTGCCCTAATGCATTCATGGAAAAGGATCTGCTCAGAATGCATCAGTTTGCCTCCGTTCAGTCACCATTCCGCTCTGGAGGTGGACACCAAAACGCTGCCTGCAACGTTTTGCTGTCCGCTTGACAAAACTGAGCCAAACTGATCCGTCCTGGCACACAATGTAAGTCAATGGGGACTGATCAGTTTTCACTGACACAATCTGGCACAATAGAAAACAGATCCGTCCTCCATTGACTTTCAATGGAGTTCATGACTGATCCGTCTTGGCTATGTTACAGATAATACAAACAGATCTGTTCATGACTGATGCATGCGGATGTATTATTGTAACTGATCCGTTTTTGCAGATCCATGACAGATCCGCCCAAAACGCGAGTGTGAAAATAGCCGGAGAAGACAGGAAGACGGAGGTGCGGTCCTTCACACTGCATGCCTGCATTAGGCTTCAGAGTGAGGAGGCGTGTCTCAGTAATCCAATCTGATTGGTTGGCAGGGAGCTGCTGGCTACAGCAAGTGTGTATGGAAAGTGAGGGGAAGCAGTTTTGGCCTCAGAACTGGCAGAACATCTTGAGAAGGTCCTCATATTGTAAATGTTTAAACAGCCGTAACTAAGGGAAAAACTTAAGGAAATCTGTGGTATGTGAAGAAACTAAAGATTGCTTTATGCATAATGCTGCTGCAGCAGCAGCAACATATGCTAAATTTTTAATGAAAACATGACAGTTACATGTTAAAATATGAAATTGGCTGGCAACTCAATATTTCTCTACTTCAATTTTTATGGTTGTATATTTCTGCCTTGAGAGTAGGTTCATAAGGATTATTTTGGTGACTAAATTGTAAAGCAGGTCATACATTACAGATTTCAGATTGTTTATAGTTCATTGTTAGTCTTTAAGGTTGTCTTTCTGGGCAATCAATATTAGGGTCCATTCACACATCCGCAAAAGGGTCCGCACCCGCTCTGCAATTTTGTGGAACGGGTGCGGACCCATTCATTCTCTATGGGCCCGGACGTGAAGCGGAGAGCACACTATGTGCTCTCCGCTTCTGCATTTGCGGAGCACGGCCCAGAACTTCCGGTCCGCAGCTCTGCAAAAAATAGAACATGTCATATTCTTGTCCGAAGCTGCGGACAAGAATAGGCATTTCTATAAGGGGTGCCGGCCGGGTGTGTTACGGATCCGCAACACACCACGGACGTGTGAATGGACCCTTGAGAATGATCTGAACGCAAAATGTGTGATTCATTGTGCCAAAGTAGTGTCAACAGAAAAAAGTGTTTTACCCCCTTAAGGACCCTGCCATTCTTCACCTTAAGGACGAGGCCATTTTTAGCAAATCTGACATGTGTCACTTTATATGGTAATAACTTTAAAACACTTTTACTTATCCAGGCCATTCTGAGATTGTTTTGTCACATATTGTACTTCAAGACAGCGGTAAAATGGAGTCAAAAATTCATTTTTATTTATAAAAAAAAAAAAATATCAAAAAAAGAAAGATTAGCAAATCTCCAAATTTAAATTTCTTTTATAATAGTAATACCTCCAAAAATAGTTATTACTTTACATTCCCCATATGTCTACTTCATGTTTGGATCATTTTCAAAATGAAATTTTATTTTTTGGGGATATTAGAAGGCTTAGGCTACTTTCACACCTGCGTTCGGGTGTCCGCTCGTGAGCTCCGTTTGAAGGGGCTCACAAGCGGCCCCGAACGCAGCCGTCCAGCCCTAATGCATTCTCAGTGGAGGCGGATCCGCTGAGAATGCATCAGTCTGCCAGCGTTGGAAAATGTTGCCCTGGTACGACACAGGCACCATGACTTCCAGATGTACTGGGACCCTCCCCTGCCTGGGTTTGATAAATTAGGGCCTTGATAACCACCTCTTGTAAATTAAGGAAAGTTCCCCTGTGGCCAGAATATTGAAATGGCAATGTGCAATGCGTACGTGCTATCTGTACAATGTGTACGTCCAGCTTTTTGTACCACTTTTGTTTATCGTGTGGCTCTGAAGGGCTTCATAAGTTAATCTGCAAGATCCACCTCTCCCATGTGCCTGTTGTAATCAAGGATGCAGTCTGGCTTGTTAACAGTGGTAGTGGTACCTCGTACAGCAGCAGGGGAGCTGGCGCTAGTGTGAATGGTGGTCAGTACAAGGACATCCCTCTTGTCCTTGTACTTAACCTTCAGCATATTCTCATTGCGGAGAGCCCTACTTTTGTCCATTCTCAGTGGTTGCACTACCAGGGATCTAGGGAGGCCTCTCTGATTTTTGCGTACTGTGCCGCAAGCCACAGTGCCTCTGGCAGTTAGGGACATAAATAGGGGTATATGCTGGTATAATAGTTATCCACATAGAGGTGGTAACCCTTATCCAGCAGTGGGTGCAGTAAGTCCCACACAATCTTCCTACTAACTCCTAGGATGGGAGGGCATTCTGGGGGTTCTATCCTGGAATCTTTCCCTTCGTAAATGTGGAACTTGTGGGTGTACCCAGAGCTACTCTCAGAGTTTGTATAATTTTTATGCCATACCTTGTCCGTTTGCTAGGCAGGTATTGGCGGAATTTAATCCTCGCTTTGAACAGTAATAGCGACTCATCTACACATATTTTTATCAGGGTTGTACACCTCAGCAAACTTGTTGCTGAAGTGGTCAATGACAGGCCTAACTTTGAACAGTCGGTCAAATGTTGGGTCGTTTGGGGTGGGCACTGAATTGTCATTGTAGTGTAGGAATTTTCGGATTGATTCAAGTCGCTTCCGGGTCATTGTCTGACTGTAAATTGGAGTCTGGTAGAAAAATGTCAGAACTCCAATATTGCCTAACTTTTTTTTTTTTTTTTCTTTATTGTGCCCATATGCAGCACGAGTCCCCAAAATATCTTCATCTCTGCTGCATCTACTTGGGTCCAACCTAGGGGGTCTCGCGCATGGCAAACTAGGGTTCTGAGCAATTCATTGTTGAGCGTACAAATTGGTTTGTGCCACCATTAAATTTACAAAATCTTCAGAAGATTTTGAAAAAAAAAATCTAGCTCAGTGAAGCCCACACAATCTATCAGAATACCTGAGTTGCCCACAAACTCAGGAATTTGGGGAGCATAATCGTCAGGTGTTGGGGTCTATGTGGGGGTCACTCTGCGGGGCTGCCTCCTCTGCTAACTTGGGGCACCTTCTAGAGGGTCCCTCATCAGCGGATAAAGATGATGATGAAAGGGTAGAGGAAAGTGGCATCCTCTTCTCCCTCACTGGCAGACTCCGTATCAGAGGCAAGGATGGCGTATGCCTCTTCAGCCGAGTATAGTTGTTGGGATGGACGGGCCATTTTTATTTTATTGGGGTGTGACATGTGAAAAGTGTAAACCTTTATTTAGTATGGGGTGTGTATGTAGTGTTTTCACACGTGAAGGGGCTTGTAGAGTCTTTTCTGCACAAAAAAAAAAATCTTGCATTGCAAATGCGATCAGTAGTGGAGAAAAAAAAAAAAATATATATATATATTACATACATACACACCACTAGTTTTTTTTGGGGGGGGGGGGGGGGTTGTGTGGAGAAAAAAAAAAAAAAAAAACGGGACGGAGGGATCGGGAACAGCTGCAAATGGGAAAAAATAAAAATAAATCTGTGCAGCTATTACAGATGTTATTCTTTTTCAGCAGCAAAAGGGTTAAAGTTGCAGTGGTGGTACTCCACAAGTCCCAGGAAGCCACAGCAGCACAGAAAGGCACAGAACCTCTCTGCATGTAGTCACCAGCTAGAATGGCTGCATACAGGGAAGTTCAGCCTCTTCCTGTGCAGCTATAGCGCTGCCATTGGCTGGAGCGTTGTTCCAGCCAATCGCTGCGCTGGCAGGGGACCCAAAACCCTGGTGTCCCCTGCCTCACCTCGGATGTGACCGATGCTGACCAGTTCAGAAGCCCCACAGCTTCTGACAACTTCCTGCGCTGCGATGTGCCGGTCTCATTGATCCGCCAATCGCAGCACTTGGAGCTGCAGGGGTGCGGATTGGCACCATGCTGCACGCTGTTAAGAGCAGCCATGGTGCTGCGTTTCCACCCAGACCCTTATGAAGTACATGTACGTCATGGGTCCTTAAGGGGTTAAAAAGTGAATTTAATGCTTCAATGTGTTGTATAAGTAGTGAAATTGAATTGGAGCACTACACCCAGCACTGCGTTGCTTGGTGATAAGTAGTTCAGACATTTCGGTCTGGTAAGGCCCTTTTTCATTGAGTCGCACTAATGTAAAAGTAGTGGGGTAGGAATCTGCAATGGCGTCCACAGCACTATAGGGCCTCATGCACACGACCGTTGTGTGCATCCGCGTCCGTTCAGTCATTTTTCACAGTTTAGCGGAGGTCCCATTCATTTCTATGGAGCTGTGAAAAAAAACTGATAGTCCTCAGTTTTTTTTCTCTGCGTCCGTGATCTGTGATTCCAGTCAGTCAAAAAAATATAACCTGTCCTATTGGAAAACGGAGGACGGACCCATTCAAGTTAATGGGTCAGTCAAAAAAAAAAAAACGGATGCACAACTGCAATAAAGTTACACTTTTCATTAATCTTCCTTTTTTTTCCCCTGTCAGACAAAAAAAAAAAAGGAAGACACAAGGAATCACAACTGAAGCAAAAATCGGACACTGACCACTGAAGCCAAATCACTGACCATGAAAAAACACTGTTGTGTGCATGAGGCCTAAAGCTCAGTCTTTCCTTGCTCTTCAGTCCTCAGAAAGATAGATATGACTCTAGGCAGTGGAAAAAGAAAATTGAGGCGACATAACATACTATAGTGTATATGTGTTACATATAGTGTTATGAGATTTGTAACAGGGTTGATGTTCCTGGAGGGATACACCAAATGGAAAAGGATTTAGGAAAACTAGAGGAATGGTCAAAAATCTGGCAACTAAAATTTAATGTTGACAAGTGCAAGATAATGCACCTGGGGCGTAAAAACCCAAGAGCAGAATATAAAATCAGTGATACAGTCTTAACCTCAGTATCTGAGGAAAGGGATTTAGGGGTCATTATTTCAGAAGACTTAAAGGTAGGCAGACCATGTCATAGAGCAGCAGGAAATGCTAGCAGAATGCTTGGGTGTATAGGGAGAGGCATTACCAGTAGAAAGAGGGAGGTGCTCATGCCGCTCTACAGAGCACTAGTGAGACCTCATTTGGAGTATTGTGCTCAGTACTGGAGACCATAACTCCAGAAGGATATTGATACTTTGGAGAGAGTTCAGAGAAGAGCTACTAAACTAGTACATGGATTGCAGGATAAAACTTACCAGGAAAGATTAAAGGACCTTAACATGTATAGCTTGGAAGAAAGACGAGACAGAGGGGATATGATAGAAACTTTTAAATACATAAAGGGAATCAACAAGGTAAAAGAGGAGAGAATATTTAAAAGAAGAAAAACTGCTACAAGAGGACATAGTTTTAAATTAGAGGGGCAAAGGTTTAAAAGTAATATCAGGAAGTATTACTTTACTGAGAGAGTAGTAGATGCATGGAATAGCCTTCATGCAGAAGTGGTAGCTTCAGTGAAGGAGTTTAAGCATGCATGGGATAGGCATAAGGCCATCCTTCATATAAGATAGGGCCAGGGGCTATCCATAGTATTCAGTATATTGGGCAGACTAGATGGGCCGAATGGTTCTTATCTGCTGACACATTCTATGTATTCATGGTATTGCTGGGACTGTGTGTGAGGAACTATATACAATTGAGAAAAACTTAAGACAATGATGGGGACAGGATTAGCAGGAACAGACTGCAGTACTTGAGGAAGGCTCTAGCATTGAGCCAAAACGTCGCATTGCCTGCATGGGTGAATAAACTTTTTAGCATTTTATCTTATGGAGTGCTGCCCGTTTTTTAAATTTTATATACTGGGTTTGCCTATTCCCAATTGGGCCAGTTGCACCCCGCTGTACCTTTATCAGACGGTGCTGCCACTGTTTTTCATATAAATTTTTTTTTTTTTAACATAGAAGGACCTTCTATCTTCATTCAGAAGGACCTGCGCACCGACATCACCGCGCTTACCACAAGTCCTTCAAGAAGAACAAATAAGAGGATCCCGGCTGCGCGATCAAGTGGATGAGGGGAGTAATGTTTTTATAATTTAACCCTCAATTCACATTATACTTAACATTCTGTATTAAAGAATGCTATTTTCCATTATAACCATGTTATAATGGAAAATAATAAAGTAAATGGGGTCTTGGGTCATACATGCCTCGTCTCCTTAGCAACCATGTGTGAAAAAAAATAAAAAAAATTCGCACCGCATCCGCACTTGCTTGTGGATGCGATTTTCATGCAGCCCCCCTATTCATTTCTATAGGGTCTGCGTTGCGTGAAAATGCAGAATATAGAACATGCCGCGATTTTTACGCAACGCACAAGTGATGCGTGAAAAACATCGGTAATGTACCCAGCCCCAATTAAAGGAATGGGTCAGGATTCAGTGCAGGTGCAATGCGTTCACCTCATGCATTTCACCCGCACAGAATACTCGCCCTTAGTGTTGGGGTCCATTCACACGTCCGTAGTGTATTGCGGTTCCGCAATACACCCGGCCCGCATCCCCCATAGAACTGCCATATAACATGTTCTCTTTTTGCGGACCCGCAGCCCGTAAGTTCGGGGCCGCGCTCCGGAAATGCGGAGAGCACATAGTGTGCTCTCCGCATCCATTCCTGCCCCATTGAGATGAATGGGTCCGCAACCGTTCCCGATATTGTGGAACGGATGCGGACCCATTTGCGGATGTGTGAATGGACCCTTACAAGGTCTCAGGTGTGAATGAGGAGCAGAGGTGTTAAATTTTGTGTTATCGCTCTCACACTGGTCGCTGGAAGTTCAACATGGCAATTTATGGCAAAGAACTCTGAGGATCTGAAAAAAAAAAAAAAAAAAATTGCTGCTCTACATAAAGATGGCCTTGGCTATGAGAAGATTGCCAACACCCTGAAACTGAGCTGCTGCATAGTGGCCAAGACCATACCGCGGTTTAACAAGACAGGTTCCACTCAGAACAGGCCTCACCATGGTCGGCCAAAGAGGCTGCGTGCACGTGCTCAGTCATATCCAGAGGTTGTTCTTTTTAAATAGATGTATGAGTGCTGCCAGCATTGCTGGGTGGGTTGGGGGTCAGCCTGTCAGTGCTCAGACCAGTGCACACACTGCATCAAATTGGTCTGCATGGCTGTCGTCCTGGAAGGAAGCCTCTTCTAAAGATGATGCACAAGAAAGCCCACAAACAGTTTGCTGAAGACAAGCAGACTAAGGACATGGATTACTGGAACCATGTCCTGTGGTCTGATGAGACCAAGATAAACTTACTCGGTTCAGATGGTGTCAAGCGTGTGTGGTGACAACCAGATGAGGAGCACAAAGACAAGTATGTCTTGCCTACAGTGAAGCATGGTGATGGTAGTGTCATGGTTTGGGGCAGCATGAGTGCCGACGGCTGTGGAGAGCTACAGTTCATTGAGGGAACCATGAATGCCAGAGTGTACTGTGACATACTGAAGCAGAGCATGATCACCTCCCTTTGGAAACTGGGCCACAGGGCAGTATTCCAACATGACCACAACCCCAAAAGCACCTCCAAGAAGACCACTGTCTTGCTAAAGTAACTGAGGGTAAAAGGTGCTGGACTGGCCAAGCATGTCTCCAGACCTAAACTCTATTAGGCATATGTGAGGCATCTTCAAACGGAAAGTGGAGGAGCGCAAGATCTCTAACATCCACCAGCTCTGTCATGTCATCGTGGAGGAGTGGAAGAGGATTCCAGTGGCAACCTGTGAACCTCTAGTGTAGTGATCCCCAACCAGTGTGCCTCCAGCTGTTTAAAAACTACACCTCCCAGCATGCCCGCACAGCCAAAGGCTGTCTGGGCATGCTGGGAGTTGTAGTTTTGCAACAGCTGGAGGCACGCTGGTTGGGAAACACTGCTAGTGAACTCCATGCCCAAGAGAGTTAAGGCAGTGCTGAAAAATTGTGGTGGCCACACAAAATATTGAAACTTTGGGCACAATTTGGCCATTTTTAACTTAGGGGTGTACTCACTCAGCGGTTTCGACATTAATGGCTGTGTGCTGTTATTTTGAGGGCACACCAAATTTACACTGTTATACAAGCTCTATCAAAGTGTAATACCTTCAGTGCTGTCCCATTAAAAAAATATTTATAAAAATGTGAGGGAAGTACTCACTTTTGAGATTATACATACATACATATATATATATATATATATATATATATATATATATATATATATATATTATAATGTAAGTGTGTGTGCATATATATAATTTTTACTAATCACACACCACTGCAAGTGTATTGACCTTTTATCACCTGCATTTATCAAGCAAACAGTGTGCATTACATTACAAAATACACAAAATTCCTTTACACACAGATAAACCAATGTAATTCCCCATAAATTATAAATTAAGAAGCCTGAACTTGTACGATGAATTACACAGTCAATTAAAAATGTTTTGCATGTTTTAAATTGTGACATAAAATGAACCGAGAGATTGAATTGCAAATTACCCCGTACTGCACATTGCAAGCCTGACCTTTGTGCTATTGTCTTAACAAGCAGAAAAGATCTTTTCAGGCCTGCAGTTACATTCTTTCCCAGGGACCAGATTAAACTCTTTGGCTGGCATAACAGCTACGAACAGATACTTCACAATGATTAAATGTTTCTTTATTCTTTTTAACATCTTTACATATTTCTGGTATAGTGAAGAATCATGCTTACAACATATTTCCATCTATGTTTCCGCAAAAAAATAAAAAATAAATCCTTTCTGATCAAATACTGATGGCACAGACCTTGATTAACATGGGTGCGAGTTTCTGCTTCCAGTTATAGTTGGCAAACTGGCAGTGCACTAATTTTACCGCTTCTGAATGCAACAGACACCGTCTTTTTATCGGGATCCAAAAACCAAGAAAGCCGAAACAAGCTGACAGAGCTAGCTAGAGCGGGAGAAGTTTACCTAAAATTGTATGTGCCTTATGTACATACATTGACCAAATCTTGATTTGTAAAATGATGCCGATTTGCTTACTAAAAGTTACAGCACCAACAAAGTGGATGAGATTTTAGGCTGTGAAAAACATGTGCAGCGTAAAATTAATAATCTGTAAGCAGATGTCTACCTATGAAACTGGCCAACCCGTTACAGGTGTGCTTGGCAGCTGAAGGCATCTGTGTTGTCCCATGATCCTATGTGTCCGCATTGCTGAGTAAAATGAAGTTTTAATATATGCTAATGAGACTCTAGGAGCAACAGGGGCGTTGCCATTACACCTAGAGGCTCAGCTCTCTCTATAACCGCGGCCTCTGTAGTAGGATTGACAGGACCAGGCAGTGAAAACGTGATCACTGCATGAAATGGTTTGTGTCCATCCAAATCCTGGCATATTTCCCCGGGTAGCAGCCAGATCTCCACCGGATCCCATTATCATTGGAACCTGCAGGAGAGTTGTACCGCACGAGTGAAAGAAGCCTAACAGCTCAAGGATCTTGATATTATGCCCAGCACAGAACCAGATGAGCAAAAACAGCAAGTAATGAAAATCTTTCAAATGTTAAAAGGGAACCTGTCACCTCCCAAAACCATCCCAAGCCGCCAGCAGTGTTTCTGATGATGCCTTTCTTACTGAAGACAGATGCAGCAAAAGTACTGAAAACGTTGTTTTATCCCCTGCCGGCGCGCTTCTCCACACATGCTTGAAGTCAAGCGGGCAGTGGCCTCCTTGCTTCAAGTCCCGGTAACCGTGCCCCCTTCCCTGCCCCTTCGCTGTGACTGACAGCGCTTATGTACAAGAGTTCAGCTGCCTTTGCCGAACAGCCGGCTCTCAGTCGCAGCGAAGGGGGCACGGTTACCGTGACTTGAAGCAAGGAGGCCGCTGTCCCCTTGACTTCAAGCATGTGTGGAGAAGCGCACCGGGCGGGGGATAAAACAACGTTTTCAGTAGTTTTGCTGCATCTTCCTTCAGGAAGAAAGGCATCATCAGAAACACTGCTGGCGGCTTGGGATGGTTTTGGGAGGTGACAGGTTCCCTTTAAAATGAAACATTGGAAAATTTTAGTTCCACCTTGTTGCTATTAGAAATCTAAAAAACAAACAAAAAAAAAACAAAACACCACCCAATTGATAAATTCTGACCCCTTTTAGTTATTTTGGTTTATTTTTTTGGCATTGCATAAAATTGCTATTGTAAAAGCAATAATTTATCCATAAACTTCACCATATTAACTTCAATAAAGGATGGTTATACAAACTTGTAAAGTTGCTGATGACAAGGATTCGTGTAGGGTTTGCTGTGCACTCTAGTAAACCATCCCAATTAAATTCTATATGAGGCTACGTTAGCCCCAGTGGCTATGATTAAAAGATACTGTTGGCAGAATGCTTGAAGGGGACATTTCATCAGCTTCTAATTTGCTTTATCTAAAAAAGTCTCTTGGGTTTTCTGGAAGAAGAACAACAAGAAGAACAACAAGAAGAACAACAAGAAGAACAACAAGAAGAACAACAAGAAGAACAACAACTTTCTCTTCCAAAAACTAAACTTTTATTGGCGATTGGTAAAACTACAAAACAGGCTACCACTTCCTGTCAGGGCAATTGTCTTCCTCCAGGTGGGAATGTGTGTGGTGGTATGGGTTGGCTGATTGAGCTTCTAAAAGTAACATGCCCAGACTTCAACAAAAGCTCCTGGGCCACAGTGTGTTTGCTCACTGCCTAACCTGCCCTACCATCTCTAAAAAGCTCACCTGAGACCTAGAAAGGTCTGTGCCTTGGGGTCTGTTCTATCCATGTAATGAAGAGCCGCCAAGGCATAGTCCATCTCATCACATGTGTACTTCTAAACCTCAATGCAAGCAGAGACCTCTAGCCCAAGTCATGCTCTCTTGCCAGCCGATTGTCAAACAAATATACCTTGCAGTATCGGATACATAATACAAGGTTACATAATATTCAGAGTATTGTGACATGGGAGGTGGTTGTAAGTCCTATTAAACTCCAGTATAAGCTCCCACTAAGTTCATTCGCCTCCAAAGACCAGAGCTTTTTATATGCCAAAAAAAAAAACACTTTATAGATTTTTCAATAATATATATATATATATATATATATATATATATATATAAAAAAAATGATGGGTACACAAGAAAATGGAGCACCACCACATAATTGAAGTAATTCACCATACCAATTGTCTAACACTGGCTGAGTAAACCCCTAAAAAGGTATATACAATAATTAATACTAGTCTCCATGGAAAAGAAACTTTCAATACTAAAGCAAAATGTACAGGGAGAAAAGTATTAAATATAACAAAAACATACAGTGTATGCCAGACTTACCAAAATCTATATACAATCATACCGGTCATATTGAGTGCAGCCAGGATGGCGCTCATCCCAACATGCATTTTGCCTTAGTCTAGGGGGAGGGGGGGGGGGGGGTCTCATGGTTTTTATTGATTTTTTAATTATTGTGACTATGGATTTTTCAATAAAGTTGATTTTTGGTATATAAAAAAACTCTGGTCTTTGTAAGTGAAAATCTTTGCAACAAGGCTTAGCCTGTCCAAGACCATCGAAGCAGATGGGTTTCTGGAGTGGTAGCATGTGCATGAGCCTATCAAACATTACTGCAGAGATTTCCTACCGATTCCTTCTAACTTTAATTCTGTGTCATTCAAATAAATGAGCAAATAATATCTTATGTATAAATAAATGATGCATCACTTTGTCACCAGCCAGAAACAAAGCTTTGTGCATTATTATATTAAATAATATGGACTTCAGTTATGATCAACATTGGCTCTATGGGCAGGCATGCCTTCACCCCATATTAGGGCCCAGGGATCTTCTCACTTAGGTGTGTAGTTGTAACACATTTCGCTATTGCCACACAGGGTTCACTCTGTCCAACATGTGGTATTCCCTTTTTCCTCAGACATGTTTTACTCTATATTCACGCACAGTAGTGCTCCTCCGAAAAGAGAAGGAACATGGTCTCTCTAGTTCCATGCATTTGGGGATGGCTTCCCTGGGAGTCAATGGTTGACCTATAAACAGGTCTTTTAACATTACTAGGATAAGGCCAAACCAGAATTCTCTCCATAATGAATACAGACCCATCATCAGATAACGGTCAACTCTGCAATGAACAAGGGGCCAGGCTCCTAACCTTCGGATAGGATCATCAACATCAAATCAGTGGCTAGTCAGACACAGGGTACCCCCATCAGTTACCTGCAGCTATGGTACCAGGAAGTAAACAGTGTGGGGAGCCAGAGGGCCAAAACTCCCTACAGTGTGTAGTGGTAGTTCTTGGGCACCGCATAAGAGACACAAATGATGGTGTACAGAGTACATGCACTACAATTTGCAATTTCTACACTTTTCAAAAGTGGGTGGGACTTTTGAGAAGGGGCATGACCTCCCATGGTCCAAAAGATTCACTATTATTTGCACCAGAAAGTCTCAAGTTACAGATTAAATCTATGCCAGCTTGATTGACAAGAAGTGAATGACCAAAAATATGCCTGTGCCTTAATAAATTTGGCACATGCTCTGATGGACCTTCCATCACGATTGGTGTATGAAAATTAGTTTTAGTGCAGAAACACACTGACACAACAGGTCAACATTTTATTCTCTATCGAACTTTCCCTTCCAGATTTGATGAAGTGTTTTTCACCAACAATAGCGAGATGTGCTCAGAATGGAAACCTCGCTCTCTTTTTCTGGTTAAATCACAAGAGAGTTTTCCTTCAATCCCAACATAAAAAGGATACAAAGGTGCACAGACCTCCAGAAGGGAAACAAACAAAGCCTATCGGATCACAAAACATTAAGATCTGGAGGGGGTATAGAGAGTAAAGAAGAAAAACTCTTCAGAACACAAAACTCTAAACAGGAAGATTTTGTATACTTTCGACAAAGGCCAAAGTGCAAAAACTTGACAGTTCGAAGGGCATATCACACTTTAGCACTTCACAAACAAGTTGCGTAGAAAGAAACACATTGAAGGCTTATAATGGCCACAAAACTACCAATGATGTGTTTAAGCTCCAGGTCAGAAACAGCTCAAATAAAAACTATACAGTGAAGAAAGGGAAAGAGGAAAACCCTAATTAGGACAACATTCCTGCCCCAATATGAGCCCTGCCTGCTTATAACCAACCGCTACTTAAGAACATTGAATAACTATGTTGAAACAAAAAGGCATTCATCGTATGGTGATGCAGTTAATGCCGTGTCAGGAACAATTTAAAGTAAAGACAAAGCTTTTTAAAATTTTGGCTCTTGGGGCAGTAAAGCTTGAAAGTTTGTAAAACCTTCAGAATTTGATATTTCTGCACAAATTTGACCTTAAAAAGGAGGACCTGTCACCTCTCCTGATATGCCCGTTTCAATAGCTCCATGCATTCCCCATGTAATAATTCTGGAGAATCTATTCTTATGGCTCTATGTTGTGCCATTCCTTTATTTTTATTTTTTTATATTCGCTTTATTGAACACAAAGCCAATTGTAATGACATTCTTTGTACATATGCTTTCATATATTATACATCAGCATAATGAAAGAGTTGTACAAGTAGCATATACATGACTCAAATGAATAAAACATTTAACACCTGTGCCGTATCGGTGTGATTACTTCCATCTCTAGAGGGAGGGCTCATATTGCTAATAAAGATAGCAGCAAAAGTAGCGGCTAAAGTGGCATACCTAGGTTTACCATTTCCCATCTTCCCCGACCTGCCAAACCTTACAAATATCTACCTTGTTCCAACCGTAAAGCCTCTGTCAATCTGCGAGCTGAATAGAGTGTTCTTGCTGATGAACACCATGCCCCCCACACCTTTTGAAATTTGGGTATACAGCCCCTATTCTTAAACACAATATTTTCATATGGGATTAGTGTTAACCAATTGCTTCCATTGTGCTAAAGTAGGCGCTCCATCACCCATCCATCTAATGGCAATCGCTTTTCGTGCCAAAAATAGTGTTTCTCTCAGGAATATCCTTGTATGAGAGTAAAGAATCTCGGCCAATATTCCATAGAGGCATATTTTAGGGTGAAGAGGCACTGCACAACCCAGTAAATCTGTGCGTAGAATCACCACTTCCTCCCAAAATTTATTTATGGAAGGGCATGCCCATATAAGATGCCAGAAATCAGCATTTTCTGATGCACATCTATGGCAACCGGAGTGGGCAAGCCTGCCCATTCTGTGTAACCTCCGTGGAGACATAACTTTGATGTATTATGCACAGTTGTATAAACTTATTGTTTATAGCTGGTGATACTAGTGTGGGGTATTTAAGTATATCCTCATCGTCTTCATTAGACAAATTTGGAATCATTGCCTTCCATTTTGACAGTGCTTGAATCGGGTTACCTCTCAGTTTGACACATAGGAGATGGGTGTAAAGTGCTGATATAAAAGCCACGTGGTCCTTGAGAGCGTATGACTCCAATCATCGGAAATGTGGACAATAGGACAGGAGTATCGCGATAATGCATTTGCATGGCATGTCTTAGCTGCAAGAATCTATAGAATGTGTTACTGGGCAACTCATGTCTAGGACTCAGGGACTCAAAATAGTTAAAAACATTATTGTACAAGTTCCCCAATGTGACAACCCCATGCTCCTTCCAGAATGCACCGTCCCGCAGTACCATCAGGTCAGGAAACATGGGGTTATCCCAAACTGGAGTCTCCAATAGGTCTGACCCTATATTATGTAGATGCTTACAAGCCAACCATATCTGGACAGCCACCCTATGAATCAGTAGCAACCTGCGGGGGAACAATTTAGGTTGTTCTAGAACTGGCCATAGATTAGTGAGATCAGATATTCTGCAAGATGTTTCTCTTGTCTGCAGAGAGTGCCATTTGGCAATATCCATGTTTTTATATTTCTCAATTGCCCAGCAAGATAATATAAGTGTATGTCAGGCAGAAACATGCCACCTTCCTTTTTAAAGACGTGTCAGATTTAATATAGACAACTTCGGTCTATTCACACCCCAGATGAAAGGTGACATTAAGGATACGAGCTTTTGAAAAAATGCATTTGGGGCTATATATGGGGCATGTTGCAGAACATACAGACACTTAGGTAGAATAATCAATTTTATTAAATTGATTCTACCAGGTACTGAGAGAGGTAATCCCTGCCATACCCTAAATTTATCTTTGCAATACTCTAGGAGAGGATGGATATTCAGAGTGTGAAAGGATGCAGCAGCGTTTGTTATATACAGTCCTGATCAAAAGTTTAAGACCACTTGAAAAATGGCAATAAATCATATTTAGCATGGCTGGATCTTAACAAGGTTCCAAGTAGAGCTTCAACGTGCAACAAGAAGAAATGGGAGTGAGAAAACATTTTTTGAGCATTTAATTTAATGAAAACAACGAATAAACAGAAACAGGCTGTTTTTCAGCTGATCAAAAGTTTAGGACCACATGCCTTTAAAAAGGCCAAATCTGTGCAAAGATGTGGATTCATTGTCATTTTCTGTCAGGTAGTCACACATTGTGATGGCAAAGACAAAAAAAACTCTCCCTTTTTGAACGTGGTCGGGTTGTTGAACTGTATAAGCAGGGTCTCTCACAGCACGCCATCGCTGCTGAGGCGGTCATTTGGAAGTCATTTGGAATTTCTTAAATGATCCTGAGGGTTATGAAACAAAAAAGTCAAGTCAAGTGGAAGACCCAAAAAACTTTCATCAGCACTGAGCCGTAGGATCCAATTGGCTGTCCGTCAAGACACTGGACGATCCTCAACCCAAATTAAGGCCCTTACTGGTTCTGACTGCAGCCCCATAACCATCAGACGGCATCTGAGACTGAAGGGCTTCAAAAACAAACATCTTCAAAGACCTTGTCTCCTTAAACGCCACAGAACTGCTCGTTTGGACTTTGCAAGAGAGCACCATTCAAAAGGTGGAAGAAAGTTTTATTCTCTGATGAGAAAGAAAATGTAACCTTGATGGTACTGATGGTTTCCAACGTTACTGGCATGACAAGCAGATGCCACCCGAGATGTTTTCTACGCGCCACAGTGGAGGGGGCGTCATAATGGTCTGGGGTGCTTTTTCCTTCAGTGGAACAATGGAGCTTCAGGAAGTGCAGGGGCGTCAAACAGCCGCTGGCTATGTCCAGATGTTGCAGAGAGCATTCCTCATGACTGAGGGCCCTCATCTGTGTGGTAACGACTGGGTTTTTCAACAGGACAACGCTACAGTACACAATGCCCGCAGGACAAGGGACTTCCAGGAGAATAACATCACTCTTTTGGCCCATCCTGCGTGTTCCCATGATCTAAATCCAATTGAGAACCTTTGGGGATGGATGGAAAGGGAAGTTTACAAAAATGGACAACAGTTCCAGACAGTAGATGGCCTTCTTTACCACTTGGAGAAATGTTCCTACTCACCTCATGGAAATGCTTGCATCAAGCATGCCGAAACAAATTTTTGAAGTGATAAACAATAACGGCGGAGCTACTCATTACGGAGTTCATGTTTGGAAGTTGGATTTCTGTTTTGGGAGGCGGGGGTTTAGTTTTTTTTTTTGGAGGTGTGGTCCTAAACTTTTGATCAGCTGAAAAACAGCATGTTTCTGTTTATTCGTTGTTTTCATTAAATTGAATGCTCAAAAAATGTTCTGTCTCATTCCCATTTCTTCTTGTTGCATGTTGAAGCTCTACTTGGAACCTTGTTAAGATCCAGCCATGCTAAATAAGATTTTTTGCCATTTTTCAAGTGGTCTTAAACTTTTGATCAGGACTGTATATACCCAGATATTTATAGCTAGGTACAACAGGTAATTCTCCCTGGGGGAATGTATTTTCTAGTAGATAAAAAGGACATAAGGTCGATTTGGACCAATTTATCCTCAGTCCAGAGTACTGGCTGAATACTTCAATTATGGTGATTGCTCTAGGAAGTGTGGCTTCCGTCTGTGACATGAATAGCACTATGTCATCAGCCTATAAGCCGACCCTATCCTCCTGCTCTCCTATTTTAATTCCATGAAATTGTGAATGCGCTCTGATTTCGCATAGCGAGCGGCTCTATAGCTAGGGCGAACAGCAATGGTGACAGAGGACATCCCTGTCGTGTACCTCGCCCCAAGCTGAAACTATCAGACATCAACCCATTAACAAATATACCCGCTTTGGGATGTTTGTATAACATGGCTATCCATTGTATAAAGTTAGGACCGAATCCAAATTTGTGAAGAACCTGGAACAAATAGGGCCACTCAACGGAGTCAAACGCCTTTGCAGTGTCCAAAGACGCTAAAGCCCATCTCTCTCCTTTCTGTGCTCCAATTTGGGTCACCACCTGCACTAGTCTGATATTATCAGTGGTAGATCTACCGGGCAAAAATCCAGATTGATTCGGATGAACCAAGGTACTAGCCACTCTCCCAAGGCGTATGGCCAAAATCTTTGCTATAAATTTTATAGTTGATATTCAATAAGGATATCGGCCGATACGACCCACACTCCTCTGGATCCTTGCCCGGCTTAAGGAGGACCACTATGGTGGCATCATACATTGATGGTGGTAAGCATCCTTTTTGAAATGCATCTTCATACATGCGAATTAATCAATGTGGGTGGCATATTGAACATAAATCTCTAGGGGTAATCCGTCGGGACCAGGAGATTTACCACTAGCTAGTTGTGCTATAGCATCTTCTAGTTCCAGCGTGGATATAGGGGCTTCTAAACTATCTATTGCCTCCTGTGCTAATGTAGGGAATTCCAGGTCTTCAAGATACTGCATGACGTCCTCCGTCTCATAATTAACTTTGGTCTCACAAGTCCTTGTAGTACTCTTGAAATCTACCCGCTATAGTTTCAGGGTCTGACAATATCTGTCCATCTAAGGCCTTGATACGCAATACCGTCAGGGATGCCTGATTGTCTGACGATGTGAGTAATTTGCTAGATTGGTTGCCCAATTCAAAATATGTTTGTTTTGTAAAGAACATTTTCCGTTGGGCCTTTTCTTTGAGTAGGGTCAAATACTGACTCCCTAATGTTAACCAAGATTCTCTATTCAAGTCATTGGGATCAGCTGCATATGCTGCTTCTAATCTAGTACATTCCGCTGCTAGCCTTTCCTCCCATCTAGCTGCTGACTTTTTGATGAATAATATAGTAGATCTCAGGCATCCTCCAAGATATGCCTTCATAGTTTCCCAGAGTATTGTGTAGTCTGTAACCTCTCCATATCCCTCCATAAAAACCTTCAATTGGTCAGGAATGCGATCAGAAGGTCCAAACAGGGACAACCAGAAAGGATTGATCCGTGCTGAGGGTCTGATCACATCCCCTCCCAGCCTCAACACTAGTTGTATCGGCAAATGATCAGAAATGCCCCTTGGTCCGTACTCTATACAGTATGTCAGAGCACATAGCTGAGTTACCAAAAGCATAATCTATTCATGATAGCGTATTATGGCTAGTTGAATGGCATGAGTACGGTCTTGTATCAGGGTATTTAAGGCGCCACATGTCTATCCATCCTACCTTTCCCAATAATGCGGCTAGAGAAGTCTTATTACTAGGGCGGTTATCAGAAGCCTTATCTAAGGTCGTATTAAAGTCACCAAGACTTACTACACGGGCCGATGGATATGAGGCTGCAAAACTCACTGCCTGCTGAACAATCTGTAAGGAGAAAGGTGGTGGAATGTATATACCTAGTATAACATACAGTATACAGTTGATGTATGCAGCTATGAACACAAATCTCCCTGCCGGATCTATCTGGCAGGCCTCCATTTCCCACCTAAGGGATTTATGAACCAGCAACGACACTCCCCTAGACAAGCTGGTATAGCATGAATGTTGTGCCCATTGAACCCAAGGCTTTTGGATACGTCTAGTAGTATCTGCCGTTAAATGGGTTTCCTGCAAACAGTACATGTGGATTAAATCTTCTGATTGCAGAAAAGACCATAGTGCGTTTCCTGGCACTACCCAGTCCCCTAACGTTCCAGGACATTATACATATTTCAGACATGTCAATCTTATGAAAAGGACTCAGTTTCCCTCCTGTATCCCTCTCTGTACTTTACCCTTCCCGATCCGGCACATAACGTATAACATTTGAACCATCAGGCCTACCCTGATATAGGTGGTAAGTGCCTGCATGATGAAACATTAAACCAGCTATGACACTCTTGGCTGTTAAAGACAAGACACTTCGCCTGTTGTGTGGCACTTCAGATAAACGGGGTGTGCGTATTGAAAGTTACCAGTAGCACCATATAACTCATATCTTACGTATAGGAGAACTATAACATAGTGACTAAGGATCCAATCCCTAACTTCTGATGGGATCCAGGCCTAGGACTCGGGTAATTAGTCCAACGGGGACCTCGTTAACTCCGCTTTTGCCTAGACCGTAGCTGTGTCATACAAGATCTTAACCCATTCATGTACAATTCCCGGTTAATCCCACATTCCCTTTCTTAACTAACTATGGGCTTAATCACACTATCTCTTGTGGAATTCAACTGAGAATTAAGAGCAATAAACGGATAACATTCAAGAGTTCTGATACTTAGTCAGTGTAAGTGTCCCCGCAAGTCCCGAGTCCAAGTCCAGAGATCCCCTCCTTGCCGTTGGCAGTGAAAAACTATGCGGGCTGTCATCTTGGAGGATTAAGCATTTCTGCCCCTGCCATCCAGCCAGCCAGTGGCCTCTTCAGGATTGTTCAAGAACCGTCTCACTTCCCCATCCACCACTCTTAATCGGGCAGGGTACGCCATGGAGTAGGATAGGTTCTGCTCCCGGAATCTTCTTTTCACCGTACTGAATGTTGCCCTGCTCTTCTGTAATTGGGACGAAAAATCTGGGAAAATCATGATGTTGTCATACTTCAGCTCCTGCTTATTACGCGCCATTTGCAGCACATGATCTCTGTCCGTAGAGTTTAGCAATCTCGCAAGTAGAGGTCTTGGAGGAGCCCCCAGTGGAAGGGGTTTGGCGGGAACGTGATGTGCACGCTCGACAATGAAGGCCGATGAGAATGTTGCCTCTGGGAAGGTGTTACGGAGCCAGGTAGTGACGAATGCACATGGGTTGTTACCCTCTGATTTTTCAGGTAAACCGATGATCTGCAAATTATTGAGTCTTATGCGGTTCTTGTAGTAGTCACATTTCCGCTGCCAAAAGTTGACTTTCTGCGGGGACCGGCTGTACACGGTCTTCCACTTCTGAGATCCTATTTTCGGTCTCTTTGACGCGTTCACGCATGGCCTGCATATCATGGCGAAGTAGACCTATATCCACCTTCACTTCCTCCAGCTTGCCCACCATTGATGTGCGGCAGGTGGCTATCGCTTCCAGCAATTGCTCGGTAACCCGTTTCAAGGACGGCTCTGTAGCTGCACATTCCGCTTCTTCATGCGCAGGGCCATCTCTAATCCCATCCGGGAGGTGGTGAACGGGAACCTGCGCCATCTTGATCTTCCATGCGGGCAAACTCTCGGAGTCAGTCAGCGGCCGACTGTGCTCTATTACGGGCCATGGTTGTGCTGCGGGTCTTTCCCGACCTCCTGCCCGATCTGGATTTTATTTTTGCGGCAGATAAATTACAGGATTAACATGAAGTTAGGGTATTGGGTCCGGAGCTCAGTTAAGTGCGTCTGCTCATATCAGCTTCCGGCCACGCCCCCATCCATTACTTTATTATTTGCACTAAGTTATGAATGAATTTCTAGCAGTCTGCAGTAAGGGTACAAAGGGGAGGTAACCAGTTTGTGTGTCCCTGCACAGACTCACTATTTCCAATCAGTGCTGCCATTGTCAGACTGCAGGGACATACCCCCAACTCTTTACCACCCCTCTGTACCCTTACTGCAGACTGCTAGCTATTTATTCAGAACTTCTAGTAGCAATAATAAAAGGAATGGTACAACAGAGCCATAAGAACAGATGGTCCAGAATTGTTATTACATGGGGAATGCATGTAGCTATTAAAACAGGCATGCCAGGGTGATGAAAGGTCCTCTTTAAAATACTGTACATCAGATGTTCATAAATGTCCTAAAAATAAATAAAATAAAAACAAGTTGCCGTTATGCATTCAGTCATAGAATTGCGTTATGGTCCGTGGTAACGAAATCCATAATGCAATTCACCTTTTACCAACAAAAAAAAGTGTGAACGAATTTCATAAGCGGAAATTCGCTCATCTCTAGTTATAACATTTGTGACTTGGTACATCAGAAAACTAGCGCAAATTGTATAATACATTTCCCCCTATGTGCAGTCGTAATTACTTGAAGTTGGTTTTATAAACAATATTTTGGCATATTTTACTACCCAGCACGGAAAACTCACTGAGCTGCACTGGCTGGTCTATGCTCAACAAGTTGTAATATTTAGCATCAAAACACAACGTCAGAACAGGCCTATTTAATTAAAAAGTAAAACACACACCCACACAGTATGTCTCCCCCTCCTGCTTTATATGTTCTACATTGAATGCCACCTAGGTGGAGGAACTGTTCTCAGATGCAAGGTACTCTGATAACTGCTACATCATCATCATCATCATCATCATCATCATCACCATCACCCTCCTAAATCATCATCATCATCACCATCACCCTCCTAAATCATCATCACCCTCCTAAATCATCATCATCACCCTCCTAAATCATCATCATCACCCTCCTAAATCATCATCATCACCCTCCTAAATCATCATCATCATCATCATCATCATCACCCTAATCATCACCACCACCACCAAGGGGTGAAGGTGTTACATGCCCATTCTTTTTGGCACAAATACATAAAAACATGCATCTAAGAAGCCTTGCATAAAAAATAAAATTATATATATTAAAATTAAAAAGCCACAAAACTTGGGCACTGACTTTAATAAATGTGGGCCATTATTTCTTTTCTAAAGACTTACATCTAATTGAAGATGTATTTCTTAGACATTTATGGCCTTTAAAAGATGAGCACATCAACCACTCATTTAACCAAATTCAAGAAAATGTACATCATAGTGCACTGAACCACAATCTGTAGACCAGGGTTTCTCAACTCCGGTCCTTGGGAACCACCTACCAGTCATGTTTTCAGGATTTACTTAGTATTGAGCAGGTGATATTATTAGTGTCCATTAGGGCTGAAACGATGCAAAAAATCCTCGATGCAGTTTCCCTGCATTGAGGATTCATTTAAATCACATGACCACAGAGCGCAAGTGAAGAGAAGCCTTTCACTCACCGCTCCGTGGCCTCTTGTCCGCACCGCGCTGTCAGGGCCTTACGTGCACACATAGTCAGCGCGCTGGATGAAGCTGTGAGTGACGTCAGGTCCCACCCAGTGCATGCCGGGAAGTGGGAAGAAGATGCGGTCAGTCTCCTGCGGACTCCATGACAGCACACTGCTAGCAGGGGCCCGAATCTGCTGGGGGGGGGGGGGGGGGGGGGGGGAACTGTGATTTTAAGGGGCTGATGGCACTGGGGACATGGATGGAAATGGCATAGAGGAGCTGATGGCACTGGGGGAGTGGGGGACATGGTGGATGACATGGAGGCACTGGGGGAGGGGGATATGGCAATAGATGGCATGGAGGGACTGATCTGATGGCACTGGGGGACATCACATGGCAATGGATGGGATGGAGGCACTGGGGGAGTGGGGGACATGGCAATGGATGGCATGGAGGGGCTGATGGCACTGGGGGAGTGGAGCTGAAGGCACTGGGGGGAACTGATGCACTTGGCTGATCGCACAGGTGGGAACAAAGGGTGTTGGGGACTCATGGCAGGGGGTCTGATGAGTTTTTATAAAAGGAAACCGGTTTATCAATTCATTTTTTCTTATTAGAGTACTTGATTAATCGTAAAAATAATTGGTAGAATACTCGATTGCTAAAATAATAGTTTGCTTCTGCCCTAGTGTCCATGCATCAGGACCACAGGTATTCCTTCTGTGGGATATTCTCAAATTCTGACTGGTAGGTTGGTCCTGAGGACCAGAGTGGAGAAACCCTGCTGTAGGCCATGAAGCAGTACAAAGTTGCCAACAGTCCCAAATCCGCAGGGACTGTTGCTAATTTTCAGAGCAAGTCCCAGCAAATTCAAGCTGTCCGGTCCGAAAATGGGTGGTGCTTATACAAACCCTACCCAAGTGGGCAATCTCAGCAGGTTCGGAGCGTTCCTGGGCAGAGCTTACATGTCCAGAATTTACCAACTACTATGCTGGCAAGCATGCCAGAATGCACAGGCCCTGAAGCAAAATGTGTAGGCCCTGCTTCCACTGCTTTTTCCTTAGGAACAACTTGCTAACCAGTTATTTGTAATAAAGACATTCTCAGATCTGTGCATCATGTAAGTGCACGTTTGCCAATACTGGCAGCTGTTCACATTCCTGGCTGACAGAATGCCTACTATGGCTGGATCCAATTCATCAAAACACATTCTTTTAACACCCACAGAACAACAAATTTAAATAGCAATTATTTATTACATAAGCATCCCTTTCCTCTCTAGTAAATGCAGCCATTGCATTTGCTATGCAAAGCTTAGATTTTATGGATTGCAGCTGTTGAATGGTTAAAAGTGGTTCACTGGGTTAGACATTCCCGTGTAAAATGCCACATTAGGACACAATCAAGTCCCAAATTGAAAGCTTTAGGTCCAAAAGAACAAGCAGCACAGGTGTCATATGTTTCGTCTAATAAGACGTACTGGCCCATAAGATGCACCTAGGTTTCTAAGGAGGACAATAAGAAAAAACAATTTTCATAAGACTTTAGGTCAGACCACCAATTAGACTCCCCCAATGTTAATCAGACCAATAAGCCCTCAGATTAGAACCCCCCATATGACTCATATCAGCCCCCATGCCTAAAAAAAATAAAAATAAATAAAAAATAAATAATAAAAAAAAAAAAAAAAAGTAAAAAAATTACCTCTCCTGCTCCGGACGCCGCGCCTCACCTCCAGCACAATTCTTCATCCTGCCACAGGCTGTGCTGTAAACTGGCACGCACAGCGCAAGATCAGAGTGTTCTCACGCGGTGCGCAGCCAACAGCTGAGGAACAGGAAGCGGTGCGTACAGAGCCCTCACCGCTTCCTGGTCCTCCAGTACTAAGGAGCGCTTCCATAATGGAAGCCCTCAATAGTATTCAGCCCATAAGATGCTGGGGCATTTCCCCACTTTTGGGAGGGGGGGGGGAATTCTTCCTGGTCCTGTATTGCGGTCAGCTCTGCAGCCAATTGGCACTTAAAGGGAAGCAGTCAGTAGTTTCATCCTGCACAGACCACAGGCAGTTCCCTCGTTACAAACGACTGAGGGGAATTTATCATAGATTGACAACTTTTTTTTTTACTTTTGGGCATTGCAACATCTGCCCAACACATTTTTTCACAGTTTACCCCATAAAACGAACTAAATTATAGCTCAATTCTACTTCAGCCAATGCCTGGTGTAGATTTCGGTTTGTGACGCACGGAGGGCTGATTCACATGACCATGCTCGGACCGGAGAAAAGTCTGTGCGTCTACAACACTTCACTGACTGCATCATAGTGTCTTACATTAGTCAGTTCCTATCTGAACTTGCATCATCATGTACAATAGATTTGCAATCAGATAAGGAACTGGCTTCCTCATAAATTACTATGATAACGTCTGTTCGGATTAGGGGTACCTTGGTCAGTCCGGGCCATGTGGCTGACAGACTGCGATTCCCAGACCACCACTGCAGCATATCAGAAAAGACAGACACTGATTTATCAAACTGGCGCAAAGGAAAACTGGCTTAGTTGCACAAAGCAACAGTCTCCCGTCCCCCTTCCTGCAGCTTTGCCAAAGACCGTAGCGGTGTGACCAGGAAGAGACCGGAGATAGCATATGCACACTGGGCGCGCCGTCTCCTTATACAACTGATCGGCGGGGGTGACTGGTGTCGGATCACCACCAATCTGATATTGAGGACCTATCCGGAGGATAGGTCATCAATATTAAAAGCCTAGAGAACCCCCTTTAAATATAGGTTTCCTCTAAAACACAGATTTCAGAGTAAACCATAGTTCCTTGGAAATCACGGCTTTTTACGGTCCTGACAGCATGATACTGCTGACAGGTTCCCTTTAATTACATGCATCTCTTGTGGCACCAATTAGGCAGAACGGATATTTCACACTGCAGAACAGTCCCAGGATTCGGTGGAGTAATAGGATGATTTGGTTTTGGGACCGTGCTGCCAGGAAATCCTCAGGTGACCTGATGAAGGGAGCATTCTGCCCCCTTAACGCGCAGTCCGAATAAAAACAATTGTTGTATCCAGCTCTCTGCTGAGTATTTCCTGGCAGCGCGGTCACGAAACCAGATCATCCTATTGCTGTACCAATCTCACCAACCCTTGTGCTTGGCGTGTGGATCCTGGCACACCCAGCAACCTTATACAGACTCCCTGCCATACGTGGTGTTGCGCCCCATCACACAACCAATGAAGGCGAGGAGCCCATCATCTTTCACATCGTCCTATACTGAAACGTATTACGCTAGGAGCACAGCGTTTCTTTCACCTCAAGAGGGTTCCAGGACTGTCCACCTGAATCCTGGACACCTTTGGCATTGGATTTGATAGTCAGAAGGCCAAGGAACATTGTGGCCAACAGAAGGATCTGCACAAGTGTAATGTTCTCTGTAGGGCAGTATGCTGCCATTATATGGCGCCATATTATTAATATATGCTCTGCAAGAGCTTGCTTTTAGGGAAGACCATCTCTGTAAGGCAGCATCCCATGGAACATGTCATGACTACGGCATCAACATAGCCTAGACCTATAAAGTGGTTATGGAAACAGTTGGGAACAAAGACTGGAACCAGTGCTGGTACAACAGGAGATTGGTCAGGGCATAAATCTGGGTTCTGAGTATTTAAGACTCATTTTTTCTTTTTTAGGTGCTGCTACAAAAACCATCATATCGCACTAAACAGAAAAGCATTACTATTCAAAGCCATTAAAACCAATGATCTGACAATAAACAGGTTATGACCACTAACCTGCAGTAAATCCCGTATGGTTATTTCTTGGTTCTCCAGAATCATTAGATTTGTTTACTTGAAACCATTTCAAGTCTTCTTCATCCAAAGCAATATCACCCCAGAAAGCAGCTGCGTAGACCATGGGAAAAAACAAAAACACAATTAAAGTTAACGTACATTATACCAAAAACTTAATAAAACTAAAATCCTGCACTAAAACATGTTTAACTGGTCTATGAATACCTAGTAATAGAAAATGTATACGCAAATTAGACATTTGTGGGGGTCATTTATCAAACTGGTGTAAAGCAGAACTGGCTTAGGGTACTTTCATACTAGCGTTTTTCCTTTTCCGGTGTTGAGTTCCGTCACAGGGGCTCAATACTGGAAAAGAACTGATCAGTTTTATCCCCATGCATTCTGAATGGAGAGTAATCCGTTCAGGATGTCTTCAGTTCAGTCACGTTGACTGATCAGGGAAAAGAGAAAACCGCAGCATGCAACGGTTTTATCTCCGGCGAAAAAAACTGAAGACTTGCCGGAATGCCGAATCCGGCATTTTTTCCCATAGGAATGTATTAGTGCCGGATCCGGCATTCAGAATACCGGAATGCCAAAAAAAAAAAAAAAAAAAAAAAAAAAAAAAAAAAAAGTGGAAAAAAGTAAATGCCGGATCCGTTTTTGCCGGATAACACCGGAAAGACGGATCCGGCATTTCAATGAATTTTTTTTGACTGATCAGGCATTTTTAAGACTGATCCTGATCAGTCTTACTAAAGCCAGTTGGCATACTGCTTGCCGAATCTCTCTGCCACAAGTGTGAAAGTAGCCTTAGTTGCCCATAGCAACCAATCAGATTCCACCTTTCATTTTCCAAAAGGAACGGTCAAAAATAAAAGATGGAATCTGATTAGTTGCTATTGGCTACTAAACCAGTTCTACTATATACCAGTTTGATCAATGACCCCATTAATCCAAGCAGAAGACAAAAAATATCCAATACATGCTGAAACCTAAATGCACCCACAATATGGACCAATAAAAAAATAAAGTAAAAAAAGAATCTGACAATGGACAAAACAAATAGATAAACAGCTGCCTTCAGTAAAAAGGATTTTGAAGGGAACATTTACCGGTATATTTTTTACTGATTAAAACCAGATACTGATCGATTTTTTTAAAATGATATTTTCTGCATATGACCATGGGGGCTGCCATATTGCCCGAGCAGCTGTCAACAGCATTCAGAGATATGCTTTATGGCAGCCAGGAGATGCCTGTGCCAATGTCACTGGGTACAGAAATGGAGGAGGAAAGCAGTGACCATCAACTTTTGTGATTCATATAGGTGTTACCCGTCATTGTAATCGTGCCTCTAAGGACAATGAAATAACCACATCGTCCATCTGTACTGTACAGATGTATTTTCAGTAGGTCATGTGCGCCAAGGAGTAGGGCTGTAGCAAACAATTACTTTAGCAATCGAGTATTCTACAGATTTTTACGATTAATCGAGTACTCTAATAAGAAAAATCATGAATTAATAGACTCTTCCTTTATAAAAGCTCAGACCCCCTGCCACCAGTCCCCAACACCCTTTGTTTCCCCCTGTGTGATCAGCCCAAGTGCATTAGTTTCCCCCGCTGCCATCAGCTCCACCAATACATTTACAAGACCAAAACAGGTCCGCAAACAGGGACACTGGTCGTGTCCATTCTGCATTTTTGCAGAACGCACACGGTCAGTCCTATGAGAGAAATGCCTAAATTTTGTCCGCAATTGCAAACAATAGGACATGCTCTATATTTTTGGCGGGGCCGTGTAACGGAACTATGGATGTGGACAGCACACTGTATGCTGTCCGCATCTTTTGCGGCCCCATTAAAATTAATGGGTCCGCACCTGTTCCGCAATTAGTGGACTTAAATTTGGTGGTGTGAATGTATCCTAATATTGTGCGATCCTGTGAGAGGAGGGGAGGTCAGGAACGGACCCCTCACGGACACACTCACTGGCTGTCTGGTCTTATATCAGAATAACAGATTCGGATTGAGGTGCAGGGTCACTAGATTCTGCTGCCCTCAGGTAGGGCACATCTAGCTGGCACACCATAATACTGGGCAGCTCTACAACTACTGACCAGAAACAATAGGGCACTAAGGACAGCGCTGACTATGCCAGTGGGGAATTTTAGTTAGCATGGAAGTGAAGAGTACCACATGCAAGCCTGTACTTGTCACACACACAGGTCACCATATTACCATCTCCAGAAGACCAGCTTAGCAGCGAGTGACTTGCAAGCAGAGCGCATACAGTAGGTCCAGACACCATGGCTCTCAGCCCGAGCACCGGTCTCCTCCACAGGATGGTACTACCTTCCTTCCCTACACATACATGCCAGCCTAGTGGCCCCGCTGGTACAACCAGACCTAACCAGCAACATCCCGTTCACGTTGTCGTACATGAACGCGCTAGTCACCTGGTGGCATTTCTTAAGCGGAGACTCGTCTAACCAGACCCCGCACTCTTCTAGTGGCGGCATGGCACGTTTTCTGCTCTTCATCTCGGGTACGGGCAGCAATGGAGGAGGAACACTGAGCTGGGGTCACTGGCTGCCTGATAGACTGGCTCCGAGATGCAGTTTTCAATTTCCCATGCCGGGTCACTGCGGTGAGCCTGAGGTGTCCTGCGCACTGCCTGCACTGTGCAGACTACAGACTAGGAGTCCGTGTAACTGCCTGCACTCTCCGGTACTGAACATTGTACTTGAAGGCGACAGGGAGACCCTTCCATGATTGGAGTACACAAGCAGTCAAAGGACATTGCAGGTGACCACGGAACGGTGGAGTACTAGCAAGCGCTTCACTCCCACTCCGTGGTCACATGACACAAACGAATCCTCGATGCCAAAAATTTGCATTGAGGATTTTTTTTGTGTGGAATTAAATTAATTGATTCAAATCGAGTAATCGTTTCAGCCCTACCAATGAGTGCCCTCAGTAAGGGGACATTCACACAGCAGCTTTTTAAGCTGAATTTAGGTGCGATCCAGAGCACTGATTCCCATTGAGATGTATGGGAGGCAGAGAGGAGGTGGCTGTCAGGGGTTATGGTCAAAATGTCAGCATGGCTGCTTGCAGCAAAATTCTACCTAACCCTATCTACCCCAGCCCAGGTTTCACCCTAAGGACCAAGCAATTTTTTGCAAATCTGACATGTGTGTCACTATGTGGTAATAATTTTGGAACTCATCTAAACCATTCTGAGATTGTTTTCTCGTTACACATTGTACTATGACACAGTGGTAAATTTCAATATGCTTTACCTTTATTTATAAAAATCCAAAATTTCCAAGAGTTTGGAATAATTTCCAATTTTCAAAAGTTTCAATTTCTCTGCTTTTAAGACAGATTGCGATACCTCATGAAGTTAATTACTACTTTAAGGCTACTTTCACACTAGCGGCAGGACGGATCCGACAGGCTGTTCACCCAGTCTGCTCCGTCCTGCAGCTATTTCGCCGTGCCGCCGCTCCGTCCCAATTGACTATAACGGGGACGGAGCTCCGGCGCAGCACGGTGAGAGGCTGGACTAAAAAGTCGGACATGCAGTACTTTTAGTCCAGCGGCCTTTCGCCGTGCACTGCTGTGCCGGAGCTCCACCCCCATTTTAGAAACCAGACCCCTTAAGTTATTCAAATATGGATTTTACAAATTTTGTTAACCCTTTAGGTGTTCCACAAGAAATAAAAGGAAAATAGAAGAGCCATTTCAAAATTTAGCTTTTGGCATATTTTCCATTTTAATCCATTTTTCCCTGCAACACCGCAAGGGTTACCAGCAAAATAAAACTCATTTACTACCCCGATTCTGCAGTTTACAGAAACACCCCATATGTGGTCGTGAACTGCGGTATGGGCGCAGAAGGGAAGGTGCAGCATATGGATTTTGGAGGGCAGATTTCACCGAGAAGGTTTTAAGTTGTGGGAAGAGTTTGTTTTTGTTACCATTTTTGGGTACACAAGATTTTTTTGATCGTTAAATATTACCCTTTTTTGGGCAAGGTGACCAAAAAAATAGAATTTTATTTTTATGATGTTCACCTGACAGGGTAGGTCATGTGATATTTTTATAGAGCCGCTCGTTATGGATGCGGCAATATCTAATATGTATTTTTATTAAAATGTTTATTTTTTTATAAAAAAATTTCCCCACTTTATTTTTGTCCCAGTACAAGGACTAATATTTTGGGTTCCGATTCTTGTTTCAATGTAGTACAATACATACTGTACTACATGGAAACTGTCAGTATCACACCAAGTTTGTATGCGAGACCCAGCCTGGCAAACCCCAAGGCCTATGCAAGGCCTGGGGTTGCCATGACAGCCATTGGCCCCCAGTAACCACAGCGCAGGGGGGCGATGGAGAGGCAGCATAAGCCAGAATTCCAGGGGAGCATATATGGTCTAAAAGTCTCCTCATGCCGATTAAGGTGGTCTCTCCTCAAGGAGAGATAGTACTCCACAAATCCTGACTTGGGCCTCTCACCCAATTAAGCCAGTAGTCTCTGCTCTGCACTGATGAGGGGCAATCACCACAAAACAGCTGTCTGCAGAGGAGATTCTGGCTTATTTATTATCCAAGTCATGTGTCAAGGCCCATTTAAAAAAGGTTGAACGCTGACTTATAGGATAGCCGCCTTACATCTGGTGACAGAGCTTGTTAAGAGCTTATTTGCATACCTTTTTCCCAAAATTCTAGGGGAGCGTGTATGCCTTAAGTCTTCTCATGCCGATTAAGGCACTTTCTCCCCAAGGAGAACTAGTAACCCCCCCCCCCCCCCCCCCAAATACTGTGATACACAGTCATGGACAGCTGCATTTACAGTTGCAAGAAAAAGTATGTGAACCCTTTGGAATGATATGGATTTCTGCACAAATTGGTCATAAAATGTGATCTGATCATCTAAGACAACAATAGACAATCACAGTCTGCTTAAACTAATAACAAAGAATTAAATGTTACCATGTTTTTATTGAACACACCATGTAAACATTCACAGTGCAGGTGGGAAAAGTATGTGAACCCTTTGATTTAATAACTGGTTGAACCCCCTTTGGCAGCAATAACTTCAACCAAACGTTTCCTGTAGTCACAGATCAGATGTGCACAACGGTCAGGAGTAATTCTTGACCATTCCTCTTTACAGAACTGTTTCAGTTCAGCAATAAGCCATTCTGTTGATTTACTTCTATGCTTTGGGTCATTGTCCTGTTGCAACACCCATCTTCTGTTGAGCTTCCGCTGGTAGACAGATGGCCTTAAGTTAAAAAAAAAATGTCTTGATAAACTTGGGTATTAATTTTTCCTTCGATGATAGCAATCTGCCCAGGCCCTGATGCAGCAAAGCAGCCCCAAACCATGATGCCCCCACCACCATACTTCACAGTTGGGATGAGATTTTGATGTTGGTATGCTGTGCCTCTTTCTCCACACACAGTGTTGTGCGTTTCTTCCAAACAATTCAACTTTGGTTTCATCTGTCCACAGAATATTTTGCCAGTACTGCTGTGGAACATCCATGTGCTCTTGTGCAAACTGTAAACGTGCAGTAATGTTTTTTTTGGACAGCAGTGGCTTCCTCTGGTATCCTCCCATGAAATCCATTCTTGTTTAGTGTTTTACGTATCGTAGATTCGCTAACAGGAATGTTAGCATATGCCAGAGACTTGTGTAAGTCTTTAGCTGACACTCTAGGATTCTTCTTCACCTCATTGATCAGTCTGTGCTGTGCTCTTGCAGGCATCTTTACAGGACGGCCAATCCTAGGGAGAGTAGCAGCAGTGCAGAACTTTCTCCATTTATAGACAATTTGTCTTACCGTGGACTGATGAACAGTAACTTTTATAACCCTTTTCAGCTTTATGCAAGTCAACAATTCTTAATCGTAGGTCTTCTGAGAACTCTTTTGTGCGAGGCATCGTTGACATCAGGCAATGCTTCTTGTGAAAAGCAAAACCAGAACTGGTGTGTGTTTTTTTATAGGGCAGGGCAGCTGTAACCAACACCTCCAATCTCAATTGATTGGACTCCAGTTGGCTGACACCCCACTCCAATTAGCTCTTGGAGATGTCATTAGTCTAGGGGTTCACATACTTTTTCCACCTGCACTGTGAATGTTTACATGGTGTATTCAATAAAAACATGGTAACATTTAATTCTTTGTGTGTTATTAGTTTAAGCAGACTGATTGTCTATTGTTGTGACTATGAAGATCAGATCATATTTTATGACCAATTTGTGTAGAAATCCATATCATTCCAAAGGGTTCACATACTTTTTCTTGCAACTGTATATTTCTTCAGTCTAATGCCCTAGCATTGGCTATTTACAGACTATAGACGGGGGGGGGGGGTGAATTAAAATACAAAAATCTCCCAAAACGCAGACAGTAGATAGTGTGAAGAGTTTCCAAAAGAACAAAAGTGAACTTTTAGGGACAAAATGTACAGCGCTATATTAGGAAGGGGAACAAACACTGCACACTAACACCAAAACCTTGTCCCAAAAGTGAGGCATGATTGAGGGAGGATCGTGGTTAGGGGCTGCATTGCTGCCTCAGGGCCTGGACACCTTTTATCATTGAAGGAATAATTCTAAAGGTGGATCAAGACATTGTACCCAATGACCCCGCAAAGCGCACAAGTAAGCAACAAAGTAACTTGTGTTAGTGCTTGGAAATGGCCAAGTTAGGCTCCTGACCTTAAAGAGGACCTTTCACCATAATAAAATCTCTAAACTATACAGACGCGTAGAGCGGCGCTCAGGGATCCCCCTGCACTTACTGTTATACCTGGGCGCTGCTCCGTTCTCCGGTTATAGCCTCCGGTATCTTCATAGTTAGGCTCCACCCAGGGGAACCTGCCGGCGTCTCATTCTTCCATGCTGTAGCGCTGGCCAATCGCAGCGCTCAGCTCATAGCCTGAGAGAAAAAAAAACCTCCTAGGCTATGAGCTGAGCGCTGCGATTGGCCAGCGCTACAGCATAGGAGAAAGACGGAGTCAGGTTCCCCTGGGTGGAGCCTAACTATGAAGATACCGGAGGCTATAACCGGAGAACGGAGCGGCGCCCGGGGATAACAGTAAGTGCAGGGGGATCCCTGGGCGCCGCTCTACACGTCTGTATAGTTAGTTTAGAGGTTTTATTATGGTGAAAGGTCCTCTTTAACTTTATCCAGATGCTGTGCACGACCTGAAGGCTGTACATGCCAGGCACTCCAGAAATGTTGATTAACCGAAACGTTTGCAGGGAGAAATGGTCCAAAGTTTCTCCCCCAACATTATGCAAGTATTTTTTCCTTTTTACATTTACAGCAGGGCTCGACAAATCCCAGGCGCCAGGTCGCCATGGCGACCAAGAATTTAGTCCTGGCGCTTGGGTATTTGTCAGCCCGTTTTCAAAGGTGCCCGGGCGATGGGTGCGGAGCTGCCGTTCTGTCCGGAGGCAGCACCGTTTGAAACCGCTCCTCAGTCTGAGTCAGCTCAGTCACAGCACACACGGAGAGTGAGACGCTGGCAGCAGGGAGGGGAGGGACTCGGGAGGAGTGTAATCTGATCCTAGAGTGGAAGCTGCTTCTGCCAGCCCCTCCCCGCCCACCAACCAATCAGCTCAGGCAATGCAAGCACTAGCAGCTCTGGGTCCATGACAAGTACAGGAGGAGTCTAGAAAGAATGGAATGAGTCTCAGGTTAAAGAATCTAAAGATCCGACTTAGTTAGAGACTCATTCGATTCTTTGAGTTAAAAGAACCGTGAGTCAGACTCTAGAACAGGTTACACCCAGGCTGTCCTGATGCTTTTGTTGCAGCAGTGATAAGATTAAGGGACAGGAGCAGAGAGATAAAAGTGACAGGACACAGTTTAGATTACAGTTTGAATTAACCCTTTAGGATCAAATTGGCTTCTCAATGAGATATATATGTTAAAGGCATCTCTTCTGTCTCATTCAGTAGCTATATAACTAAGGGTACTTTCACACTTGCGGCAGGACGGATCCGGCAGGCTGTTCACCCTGTCGGATCCGTCCTTCCGCTGTTTCGCCGGACCACCGCTCCGTCCCCATTGACTATAATGGGGGCAGAGCTCTGGCGCAGCACGGCAGTGCATGGTGAAAGGCCGCCGGACTAAAAGTACTGCACCCCCGTCTCTATTATAGTCAATAGGGTCCGGGGACGGAGCGGCGGTATATGTAACATGGTATACAGCATTATTGGGGGGCTCTATGGAAGAGGGGGGGGGGGGCACCTACTGGGGGCTTTATGACGCGGCTTCGCCTGGCTCCTAACTTTTTTAGCTGGCTCCTAGAGTCCAAGGAAATTTGTCAAGCCCTGATTTACAAGATATGTAACAAAATACAAAACTAAATGGAATCAATATTTGGTGTTACCACCCTTTGCCTTTTAAACAGCATAAACGTTTCTAGGTAAACTTGCACACAGTTTAACAGAACTCAACAAGGGGTTGTTCCAAATACCTTAGAACTAACCACAGGTCTTGTCACGAGGATATCGAGAACTACGCCTGACTCAGTTATACCCGGGGTCAGGAAGTCGCAGCGGTTGGCTGCACGCTCTATTTAAGATAGGGCTGTTTTCCTTATGGTAGCTTTCTGGGTTTTCTTTGCAAACCCTTTTGGCTCACTCGGGGATCCGTAGCTCCTTCTCCTCAGCTGTTCCTTGTCCAGCACTCCCAAACCTCCTTATATTCCTCTCACACTTCTCTGGTTGCCAGATATAGAACTTCCTGCCTGGACATCTATTCTGACCTTCTGGAGCTGTGTTGCTGCGTTCTCTGGTAGTTGGTCCAGAACGCTACCCTCCGGATCCCTGTTGGACCTTTTGGTCTATTGTGATCGCCCACCTGGGTGTATGTGTTTGTCTGTTTTGTCTGTCCTCTCCCTGGTGTTTCCCTCTTAGTGATAGTGGTGCGGACTAGTGATCTCACCGGCCCGTTCACTATCTAGGGCTCATTTTAGGGAAAGCCAGGGTTTAGGCACGTGATCGCCGCACGGGTGAGGAACCCGTCTAGGGACGTCAGGGCAGTCAGGTGCCAGCCGCAAGGTGAGTTAGGGGTCACCACCTTTCCCTCTCCCTTGGGCAGGGCTTTCCCTTTTATCCTCCCTGTGCATGACGTCGGTCATTACAGGTCTTTTGTGAATGTAGGTTTGGTCAAATCCTTCTATCTCTTCATGTAATCCCATACAAATTCAATGATGTTGAGATCAGAGCTCTGTGGGGGCTATATCAATCGCTTCCAGGACTCCTTGTTCTTCTTTACGCTGAAGATTGTCATTAAGAACTTTGTCTGTCCGTTTGTGGCTGTTGTCCTGATGCAGAATAAATTTGGAAGTAATCAGACCCCTTCCTGATGGTATGGCAAAATAGTTAAGTATCTGCCTGTATTTCTCAGCAGATATCATTAAGAACTATCTTCAGCATAAAGAACAAGGAGGAGAGATAACACGGCCCCCAAAGAGCCCTGATATTAACAGAGTCTGTCTGGGATTACATGAAGAGATCAAAGGATTTGAGTAAGCCTACTTCCACAGAAGATCTTATAGTTCTAGAAGATGTTTGAAACAACCACCCTTCCAAGTTCCCTCAAAAACTGTGTACAAGTGAAGAACGGATACGGTTTTGAAGGAAACCATATTGGATTTTTATTTCTTCTCTTTGGTTCATTCACTTTGCATTTTGTTAATTGAGAAAAATAAACTATTAAAAACATCTAATTTTTGAAGCATTCTTACTTTCCCATATTCTTTCCATACCTGCCTAAATGCAGTGTCATATTGTTATGCAAGTAATTTATTTATGTAAATAAGCTGTGGCAATAAGAACTTCTAGATTCTGGCATTTTTAGACCCCTTCTTAAGGGTCCATTCACACTTCCGCAATTCTGTTACGCATTTTGCAAAACGGAACTGCGGACCAATTCATTTCTATGGGGCCGCACAATGTACAGCCCGAATCCGGAAATGCGGACCCACACTTCCAGGTCCGCATTTCGGTTCCCAAAAAAAAATTAGAACATGCCCTATTCTTAGGCATATTCTATTAGTGCCGGTGATGTGCGGCCCGCAAAATGCAGAACGCACATTGCTGGTGTCAGTGTTTTGCAGATCCGCAAAACACACATGGACGTGTGAATGGACCCCAACTCTGCTTGTATATGCTGCATATTCCCTCCTGTGTGATAATATGAATACATCTAGGGATTTATTAAACCTGCCTAAAACATAAGAAATTACCGTTTGATTACATAGGATATATTCCACTTTTTATGAATAAAAAAAAAAAAATACAACTGTAAAATAAAAGGATTTGTTCTAGGGCTTGTCCCACCATACAACATTTAACTGTAAAAGTTTTAAAACAGCAAATTAAACTTAGTTCTTTATTTTCACGGAGATCAGTAAACTGTGACCAATTTTGTTAACCTGGTCACCCATTAATTCACCATTTATTTAGACTGGTACAAAGACTTTTTTGGAGAACCTCAAAACTAAATTTTATGTGGAAAGGAATGTATTGCAGCAGTGTTTTTTCAGCTGATACTATCTGGGCTAACTCCAGCTGTAGTATCTGGAAAAACTTTCACATAAAAATTTAGCTCGCCGATTCAAAACCATTTAGTTGAATGGAATAACTGAAAACATTGCCTCTTTCAAGTCTCGACTGCCAAAGTCAATTCTGTGAGCCAATTCTATATTAAAAGTACAACATAACATTCTCATAACGCCCACCCTGAAATTCACTGAATTGCAAAATATAATTTATAACAGTTTCCACTATGACCCACATTCTTTGAAAGGAAACTTTTGGTTCCGATCTATAGAAAAACAGCATTAACAGAGTTCGCCGAGACTGGGAACCCTTGTTGAGATGGCCATTGATTTAAAAATATATATAGTCCAGTCCAGTCCCCGCAGGACTAAAAGTATGACACGCCATCTACATCATACACACCACCACTGCTGGCCAACCAATGGCCTCACCAGTTATCCAGCAGCGGTGACTAGCAAGTAGACTGTACAGCATACTTCCAGTCCAGCGGGGGGGGGGGGGGGGGGAGAGAGCTTCACGCTAAACCAGGAGAAAAGTGACTGGAGATTTTTATTTTTAAACTTTTGAATCCTGCATGGCCATCGCAACAAGTGTTCCTGGTCTTTGAGAACTTACTTATGAACCGATTATCTAGTTCAGAGTAGGGCTTACTTAGTAGACTACAGTACTCTCTTCAGTTGATGTAGTAATAGAGAACATTCTATGTAGAAATATTTAAAATCAAGCTCTGCTTTGGACCTACTTTCCTACTTTAAAGGGGTTGGCCACTTTCTGGTTACTGCTGACCAATGCGTTTGTAAGAAGTCTATATGGCACCTACTAATACAGTCTTTGTTAAAATTATGTACCATTTTGTATATTTTAAGAAGGTATGCCCCATTGTTTGTCAAGTCTTTTGTGCTGTCCGCAAAATGGCTGCTGATGGAGGGTCATGTGACCATACATTTACATACACTACACCTGAACAGTGCAAGTGCAGTGTATGAATGGAGGCAATTTGCCCTGGCACATGATCCTACATCAGCAGCCATTTTATGGACAGGCCCTCCCTGTGGACAGCATAAAAAAGACTTGGCAAATAAAGGGGCATATCTAGTGAAATACAGAAACAAAAGGTTATATAAGCAATACTGCATAAAAAAAGTGATATCATCGATCCTTCTGTCTTCCTGTTCACAGCTGCGGTCTATGGGATTTGCCATTGACAGCAGCAGTGAACAGGAAGAGAAATGGGACATGCGCACCGTCTCCTCATACAGTCACCCAGCACCCCCGCCGATCTGATATTGATTGACCTATCCGGAGGATAAGTTAAGTTATCAATATTAAAAGCCCAGACTACCCCTTTAATGCAAAATAAAAGGTCGAATTCGGAACAGTAGTGCATGTTGTCCAGGTGAAGGTGGAAGAGCCTTTTCACCAATAGTGACTCTAAGCAGCAGACATTTTCCCTACAAGCTTTCCCATAGGCAAGTGTCTTGTACCTCAATGTCTAAACAGAAATCCAGTACTTAAAAAGGGAACATGTCACCAGGACAGGTTCAACTTGTATTGGTTCATGATGTTCTATCCAAAAGAAACTAGCGGCCCCAATTGCTTCACCCAAAGTGGCAATAAAAATGCCAGAAAACAAGGCGTACCCTTCTCCACATTAAAATCAGGTTTAGTTTTAAAACTTTTGATCTTTAGTAGTAGGTCATGGCCTTTCTGAGGGGTGTGTCCTGCAACTCTCCCCCTGTACGGTCTAGTTCACACAGTGATTTGGTCAGTGATTTCCATCAGTTATTGTGAGCCAAAAGCAGGTGCGGGTCAAACACAGAACAGGTGCTGATCTTTCCATTATACGTAATGTCTGGAGGCTCCACTTCTGGTTTTGGCTCAAATTACTGATGAAAATCACTGATCAGCTCACTGAAGTGTGGACAAGGCCTGATTATCACGGCTTCTAACAGTAAATGCATGTGTGTCCACCTCAGCAACGTTAGTGAGGTGGAAAGAGAAACAAAATAAATAAATGCTGGTTCGCAAGGCCCCCTTGACTTTTTCATTTTGGTGCCTCACAACCTGGAATGGATTGTTTCAGGATTTGCATCAATTTACAGAACACAACTTTAAAAAGAATTTTTTTTTTTTTGTGTGACGCAAACAAATAGGACAAAAACAGAAAAAAGTCAATATGCGTAACTATTCACCCCCCTAAAGTCAATACTTTGTAGAACCACCTTTTGCGGCAATCACAGCTCCAAGTCGCTTTGGATAAGTCTCTATGACCCTGCCACACCTTACCACCTTCCTCCTTGCAAAACTGCTCCAGCTCCTTCAAGTTGGATGGTTTGCGCTTGTGAACAGCAATCTTTAAGTCTGACCACATATTTTCTATTGGATTGAGATCTGGCCTTTGACTAGCCCATTCCAACACATTTACATGTTTCCCCTTAAACCACTCAAGTGTTGCTTTAGCAGTGTGTTTGGGGTCATTGTCCTGCTGGAAGGTGAACCTCCGTCCTAGCCTCAAATCACGCACAGAGTGGTACAGGTTTTGCTCAAGAACATCCCTGTATTTAGCACCATCCATCTTTGCCTCAACTCTGACCAGTTTCCCAGTCCCATCCCCACAGCATGATGCTGCCACCACCATGTTTCACTGTGGGATGGTGTTCTTTGGGTGATGTGATGGCGCCAGACATAGCGCTTTCTTTGATGGCCAAAAAGTTCAATTTTAGTCTCATCAGACCAGAGCACCTTCCTCCATACATTTTGGGAGTCTCCCACATGCCTTTTCCCAAACTCACAACGCGCCTTTTATTTTTTTAGCTGAAAGTAATGGCTTTCTTCTGGCCATAAAGCCCATCTCTATGGAGCGTACGGCTTATTGTCATCCTATGTACAGATACTCCAGTTTCTGCTGTGGAACTCTGCAGATCCTCCAGGGTTACCTTAGGTCTCTGTGCTGCCTCTGATTAATGCCCTCCCTACCCGGTCCGTGAGTTTTCGTGGGCAGCTGTCTCTTGGCAGGTTTGCTGTTGTGCCAGGTTCTTTCCATTTGGTTATGATAGATTTAATGGTGCTGCTGGGGATCAGCAAAGATTTGGATTTTTTTTTATAACCCAATCCTGACTTGTACTTCTCCATAACATTGTCCCTTACTTGTTTGGAGAGTTCCTTGGTCTTCGTGGCAGTGTTTGGTTAGTGATGCCTCTTGCTCTGGGGACTTTCAAAAAAGGTGTGTATATGTAATGACAGATCATGTGACACTTCGATTGCACACAGATGGACATCATTTCACTAATTATGCGACGTCTGAAGGTAATTGGTTGCACCAGAGCTTTTTATGGGCTTCCTAACAAAGGGGATGAGTACATACGCACATGCTAATTTTCTGTAGACTATTTCTTGCAAGACAACCCTTTAAGTTCTGCATGCCTGACATTGAAGACATATATCGAGAATCCTATTCTTCTAAAGAAAATATCTGCATCATGGAGTTTGAGTTTGCTAGCTAGCATTCTAAAAAAAAAAAAAAAAAAAGGGGGGGGGAGCAAATAAGTCCAGAAATGCCGTACGTTTAAAATTAGAGAGGTATTTTTCACATTCACACCGATTTCATGGAAAACACAAAGCTGTCACGCAGCCATCCACTGTAATCTCCATGCAAAATGTCCAATTTTCAACAGTACGACATTATATCCGGCTTGCTGCATATGGATAACAGTGATTGAGGAATCCTTCATGCTGAATTACAGAGGCAGCAGTTATCCAACATGTAACAAATGGCAACGACTTGTAAACACACGGTAAAAGGAGTTTTACTAAAACATGAATTACTACTTTAGGTTTCAGATGGCTCCACTGAAAAAACAGATGCAGAGCACATAGCACCTAATAATCCCCTGTAAGAAAAAAAAAAAAAAAGTCAATAAAGTCAATAAAAAGGTCATTCCAGGTACAGATTCAAGCAGTCTTCGGGTACCTTCACACAACCGCAGTTAAAAACATATACTGTCACTTTTTCATGGCCATTTGCATCAATTTTCCGGCCATTTGGGATCAGTTTTTAATAACTGTTTAAAATGGAAGAATTTCATTGGCTTGTTCAACATTAGCGCCCCTGCAGTGCTTCCGGTATACATAATACCCCCTGCACGTACAAGTGGTGACGGGAGTATTTGATTTTTTTTTTTAACCCCGTTTTGCCATAGTGTACCCATTTTTAACAGCAGTTAGGCGGGTTCACTTTTGTCTAAACAGCCAAAAAAACAGTCCCATTGATTTCCATGGAGACCATCTGGCTGCCATGACATGACAGCCATGTGAAAAGCCCTACATACTTCAAATGGTCAAAAAAACAGCCGTCACATGGCTGTTTATCAGTCAAGTGAATGCAACCATAGGCTACTTTCAGACTAGCGTTTTTGCTGGATCCAGCAAAAACTCTTGTTACTGATAATACAACTGTCTGCATCAGTTATGAACAGATCCGGTTGTATTATCTTTAACCTAGCCGAGACAGATCAGTCATGAACTCCATTGAAAGTCAATGGAGGATGGATCCTTTTTCTATTGTGTCAGAGAAAATGGATCTGTCCACATCGACTTGCTTTGTGGGTAATGATGGATCCGTCTTGCTCCGCATCCCATGACTGAAAGAAAACCGCAGCATGCTGCGATTTGCTCTCCGGTATGGGAACGCAACCAAACGGAACGGAATGCATTTTGGAGCGTTCTGTTCAGTTACGCTTTGTCCTCATTGACAACACGGAAGTGTTTTTTTTTTTTACGGTATTGAGAGAACACAAACGCTAGGGTGAAAGTAGCCCAACTTTGTCAATATACTCAGCTAGACATGTCATCACTAATAATGTGTACATTTTTGCATTACAGGGGGTTCTTCAAGACAGAGAACCCCTTTTCATATGGGTAGGCAAGGTGTAGAGCAGGGATCAGCAACCTTCGGCACTCCAGCTGCTGTGAAACTACAACTCCCATCAAGCAAACATTCTCAGCTTTTCTTCTAACTCCCACAGAAGTGAATGAAGAATTCTGGGAGTTGTTTCAGAACAGCTGGAGTGCCGGAGGTTGCCGATCCCTGGTGTAGAGAGGTTACAAAAACAAACCAGTCACTGGTTGCAGCACCTCCACTTCCAGTTCCCACTGGAACAGGACTGCCAGCCAATCAGTGAGACATGAGCACAAATTAAAAGGGGTTCTGCAGTTTTTTTAAACTGATCTATCCTCACTTCTCACTGTTTACCGCAGGCCCAGTGATGTCACAACTAGTATCTCTGGCCTGGGGGCGTGGCTAAGCTCTGTTCACTTGAATGGCCGCTGCACTACTGCCAGCGCTGCTGCCTTCTCAAACAGTTGATCAGCAGGGGTCCCGGGTGTCGGACCCCCGTCGATAGGATGCTGATGATCTATTCAATGGATGGATCATCAGGAAAAACTGCAGAACCCCTTTAAGTCAAACGTCTGGCAGGTTTAGCCAAGTCAATCTCTACGTATGTCTTACCCAAGCTTCCAATACAGAATCATCCGGATTACCAAAATACTTGGGGGAATTCCGGCAAGAACAGGTTATTATATCCAAACAATGTACTCCGCTACCTCTGGCAATCCTCGAGACGAATTAAGACGCGATGAGCATGCTCGACCAGTGCTCCATTCAAACAGAGAACCAATTCAGACCTGTGGATAGTGGTTAACTTGCCAAGACATTAAAGGGGTTGCGCAGTGCTAGTACATAGATGACCTATGCATAGGATAGGTCATCATTAGATCAGCGATAGTCCAATTCCTGGGACCCCAGCAGATCAGCTGATTAAAAAGTGAATGAGAAACCGTTGTAGTTACACTGCACCACTACTGCAATCTAGCCTGCGTCAAGAAGCAGCACTCACATAGGCACCAAGGCCTCTTCAAACAGCTGATCAGCAGGAGTCCGAGGGGGTCAGACCTCTGTCAATCTGATATTGATGACCTGTCCAGAGGATAGAGAAACAATCGTTCAGGAGCAGCACTCAACGGTCCGTCCTTGTTGTAGGGAGTTGCAACAGCCCCACACCAGCCGCGGAGCCAATCAGCCAGAGAATACGTGAAAATCAAACAGCGGTGGCAGCATCTCCCATCATTCCATCTTTATTAGGGCTTCACAGCATACAAAAAAAAAAAAAAATCAGCAACGTTTCGGCTGTACAACAGCCTTTGTTAAGCATAAAAAACATATGGCAAAATTGCATATAAATACCCACACCCAGGAACACCCACAAATGTCAGAACCAATTAAACATAGCCATACCATCCACCCATCCCATTACCTCTCTGCATACAGACTCCCATACTAATCACATCACCTGTAGTTACCCTCTCCTTATCCACAATGGTTTCAGCTGTAGTCCGCGTCCTCAAATTCACACTGCGCATGTCCATGTATCGACTGGCCCCGATCCACGTCACACACGCGCCCGGAGCGAAGTCCCGCGATAGCCGATGTCAGAAACAACTGACCACAGCGTCAGACTCCGCCCCGCCCGGCCGCGCAGACATGGAGCTAGGCGTCGCGTTACCTAGGGGATGCAGAAGTCAGTGAGTTGGGACCGCGTATGAAGCAACCATAATTTGTGGCCACAACTGAAGCACCCTGGGACAACACATGTGCTCAATATCCACAGCGTAGCACAATGGATACTGATCCAACCATAAATGCAGTGTAAATAACTGGCATCTTATCCTATTATCATACAGATTGTGCGCTGTATAGAACATATTACACTGCACCAGGCAACAGGTGAATAGTCTGTGCGCATAGATATATTAAAAATGGTGATGCATGATCTAGTCAAATCTTAGCATGGGTGGGACCTAAGCCACCTATAGAATATCATAAAAACACTATCCATCTAGCACACTGATGAGGATCATCCACCAACCTAATCAATACTGGCTAAACTCTAGATTCAGCCCATAGGGCTGTAGCGATCTCAAAGTATGGATCCATTTAAATTCCTTCCTCCTGAGTAATTTATTTTTTATTACCTCCCCTCCCTAATGGCCCCACAGAATCTATTGCACGAAAACTGAGCTGGTTAATGGAGTGCCCGCAGTCAATAAAGTGTTTCGCTACCGTTTTTTTTTTTTATCATGGCCTTCCTAATGGTGCTCTTGTGTTTATTTATTCACTCCCTGAGCTCCATAGTGGTTTCTCCCACATAAATGTAGCTACAGGGGCACTGTATCATGTAGACTACGTCTCGAAATCTACAGGTGCAGTACTCTCTAATCTTGAAGGTTTTCCCACTATATGGATGGGTAAATACATCACCTTTCATGATCCCACTGCAGTTACAACATGATAAACATGGAAAGTTGCCTGTTTTCCTAGTTGCCAATAAGGTCTGTTTTTCGGTCCTAGATCCGCCCACATCAGATTTGACTAGTCTGTCCCGTATACAGACACTCCTTCTGTATGCCATCATCGGGGGCGATGCAAATTCCCTCGTGTCCGGCATTCCTTGATGGAGTATATGCCAATCCTTCCCGAGGATATTAGATATCGCACCACTATCACCACCGAAGATGGACACAAATGGAATCCTGTTCAGTCCCTATCCATGTGGATCCACTCAAAACAGTTTCATGATTGACCGCTAAAACTTTACCCCTAGTCTTCTGCAGTAAGGTGAGAGGATAACCCCTTCTCATGAACTTCCTGCACATCTCATCTGTTCTGGTAAGGAATCTGTCATTATCGGATACTATTCTTCGAACACGTAACAATTGGCTCCATGGTAAAGAATCAACCATGCATCGGGGATGATTACGGTCATAAATCAATAATGTGTTTTTGTCGGTCACTTTTTGGCAGAGATTTCTCCATTCTCAATGTATACAAGTACATCCAGGAATTGTAACTCTTCCGTTGATGCCGTCAATGTGAATTCCAACCCCGGAACACCACTATTCAAATGAAGGTGGAATCGCTTAAGATCATCTTCAGTCCCACCCCAAATCATGAAAATGTCGTCGATGTAGCGCCACCAGCATAGGACCCTCCCAGAAAAATGCGAGCGATATACCAATCTGTCCTCAACCTCCGCCATGAAGATGTTAGCGTAGGTGGGGGGGAACATTGGACCCCATGGCCACACCCCGCTTCTGTTGGTAGAAGGTGTCCTTAAAGAGGAAATGATTCCTCCTCAGGACCACCTCCAGGAGGTTGAGGATCAGATGGCAAGCACCCAGGGAGAGTCCCATGCCGGCCAGGGCCACATCGACAACATTCAAACCATAAGTGTGGTCAATAGAGGTAAAGTGAAACATCAAAGCTTACCAACCTAAATTCACTAGGTAATGCAATTGCTTTTAATTTTGAGAGAAAATCGCCAGTATCCCTGACATATGAGGGAGCCGAGGTTGCATGATAGGGTCCTGCATGGAACCTATCCAGGAATATAGAGACAGTATTGAAGACAGAGCCCCTGTCCGACACAAACGGCCGGCCAGGGGGATCCACCAAGCTCGTGTGTATCTTGGGGAGTATGTATATCATACTCCAAGATACTCATTGAGATCAATGATCCCTTCATCTCTTGCCTTATCCAGAATACCCCTTATGATACGCATAATATCCCACTTGGGATCCCCTCCCAAAACCTCATAGACCTCTACATCACCTAACTGTCTAATGATCTCCCCAATATACCTGTCTGTGTCCATGACAACCACAGCTCCCCCCTTGTCTGCTGGCTTAATGGTAAGTTGTTTATTGCACTCCAACTCTTTAATGGCATGCCTCTCTAATAAGTTAGACCTGTGTTGTTTCAAATTAGTACCTTGTAACACTGCAATATTTATTTTTACAATAGCGATGTATGTTTCCACCACATGGTTATTTTGTGGGGGTGAAAAGCTACTTTTATTCCTCAACCCATATGTTTTACATGACAGTTCCCCATTTACAACATCCATATTGGACCCAATATTAAGTGTGTAAGGCCTCTTTCACACTTGCGTTGTTGGGATCCGGCATGCACTTCCGTTGCCGGAGGTGCCCGCCGGATCCGGAAAAACGCAAGTGTACTGAAAGCATTTGAAGACGGAACAGTCTTCCAAATGCTTTCAGTGTTACTATGGCACCCAGGACGCTATTAAAGTCCTGGTTGCCATAGTAGGAGCGGGGAGCGGTATACTTACAGTCCGTGCGGCTCCCCGGGCGCTCCAGAAAGACGTCAGAGCGCCCCATGCGCATGGATGACGTGATCCATGCGATCACGTGATCCATGCGCTTGGGGCGCCCTGACGTCACTCTGGAGCGCCCGGGGAGCCGCACGGACGGTAAGTACACTGCTCCCCCGCTCCCCACTACACTTACCATGGCTGCCAGGACTTTAGCGTCCCGGCAGCCATGGTAACCATTCAGAAAAAGCTAAATGTCGGCTCCGGCAATGCGCCGAAACGACGTTTAGCTTAAGGCCGGATCCGCATCAATGCCTTCCAATGGGCATTAATTCCGGATCCGGCCTTGCGGCAAGTGTGCCGGATTTTTGGCCGGAGCAAAAAGCGCAGCATGCTGCGGTATTTTCTCCGGCCAAAAAACGTTCCGTTCCGGAACTGAAGACATCCAGATGCATCCTGAACGGATTTCTCTCCATTCAGAATGCATTAGGATAATCCTGATCAGGATTCTTCCGGCATAGAGCCCCGACGACGGAACTCTATGCCGGAAGACAATAACGCAGGTGTGAAAGAGCCCTTAGTCATAGAAAAAAATGCTTTCAATCTTAATCTCCTAAAGAAGCGTTGTATATCTAATTCAATCTCAAACTAGTCCCGATCACCTGTAGGACAAAAGGTAAGTCCACAGCTCAATACACATATCTGGTCATGACTTAATTCAACAGAAGAGATATTCACTACCAGATCCCTTATTTCCTCTGGTTGTGTCTCGTCAGTCTGCCTTTGTGGGGCCCAGACTGTCAGTGGTAGATCTTTTAAGGGGCCGGTGATGCTTCTTTCCGCCCCTTCGATATCCACCTCTCCTGGTTTTCTTGCTGCCCCTAAAAAAAAATATTAGATGACGCCGATTCATCCGTTGAATCAGATTCCCCTGTGGTGAATCCAAATCGACCATGATCAAATCTTCTGCGCTTTCTCCACCTGGATACATTCTGTGTCTGTGATGATTGCCAATTATAGACTAACAGACCGAGTCATCTAGATCTCTTTGCCATTTATCCCTTTTCATACGCTCAACCTCTGACCTGTGCCGCTGTACATGTTGTGTCACTTTCTTTCTGTCCAGCAAAGTCCTCTGTGCTCAGAAGACCCTAGATCTGACACTCCAGTGCATTTAAGGATAACTTTATGGTGTCCACCTCTTTTTGAAAATAATCAATGTTCAATAACATAAGTTCGAACGAATACTTGTTCACCGCCTCAAATGCTTTGCCAAATTCAGCGTTATTGGGGAACAAATTTGGGGCGAAGATGGGATCTTAATCCCCTTGGGATCCTTTGACTTTTAAAATATTCCCTCAAGGTGATGAGGTGTAGCTCCATGGTGCTAAGTCTCTTAGCCTCTTGTTCATATTTGCGTTTGAGCATCTCAATGGAGGGTGAACTCAGGAAGGATGCATCTCCCTCCCCATTATTGATCAGGCAGTGAATGTCCTCATCAGTGTACACATAAGCATGCTTGATAGAAGTCTTATTGTTCTTACCCGGAGCTGCAGGGGTCTCTATCATGTATACTCAGATGTATCCCACCACGGTGCACACTCCCTGGATCAGGTAGTAGAATGCAGTGCAGTGTAATATGTTCTATACAGCACACAATCTGTATGATAATAGGATGAGATGCCAGTTATTTACACTGCATTTATGGTTGGATCAGTATCCATTGTGATACGCTGTGGATATTGAGCACATGTTTTGTCCCAGGGTGCTTCAGTTGTGGCCACAAATTATGGTTGCTTCATACGCGGTCCCAACTCACTGACTTCTGCATCCCCTAGGTAACGCGACGCCTAGCTCCATGTCTGCGCGGCCGGGCGGGGCGGAGTCTGACGCTGTGGTCAGTTGTTTCTGACGTCGGCTATCGCGGGACTTCGCTCCGGGCGCGTGTGTGACGTGGAGCGGGGCCAGTCGATACATGGACATGCGCAGTGTGAATTTGAGGACGCGGACCACAGCTGAAACCATTGTGGATAAGGAGAGGGTAACTACAGGTGATGTGATTAGTATGGGAGTCTGTGTGCAGAGAGGTAATGGGATGGGTGGATGGTATGGCTATGTTTAATTGTGGGTGTTCCTGGGTGTGGGTATTTATATGCAATTTTGCCATATGTTTTTTATGCTTGACAAAGGCTGTTGTATCGCCGAAACGTTGCTGATTTTTTTGTATGCTGTGAAGTCCTAATAAAGATGGAATGATGGGAGATGCTGCCACCGCTGTTTGATTTTCACCTGTCCAGAGGATAGGTCATCAATATACTAGTGCTCCAAAATAAATCTTTTTAAACTTGTTTAAAAGTAAGGCCTAGGGGTACGAAAAGCTGAAGGGTAGTGGTTTCAGGAGCACAACCTTCTCCCCTTGGTCCTTGAAGTTTAACACAATGGTTGTCGGCTGGACAATCATTAAGGAAACACTGACTGGTAATAAATTTAATGGCAGAACCTTTAAGTTTTACTAGGCTTAGACATCCAGCGCACATGCAGAAGTGGATCAAAATTGTATCTTTGAAGTGGATCAAAATTGTATCTTTTTAAATCTTAGGCGAAATTTGTACATAAATTTCTATTGTCTCAGCAAAAAATAAATAAATGATAATATTCATGGTTTCAAGAACCATTTCTCAACATGATGACGACAACGTTTCAGTCATGGTGACCTTTTTCAAGTCTCAGAGGGTACACATGTATGGGGAAATGCCGAGACTGGTCTCGGCATTTCCCTTTACATGTGAACCTAATGCAGGCATACAATGCCCCTCTGTCTTCAGTTTATATTAAACAAGGGACCAGTGGAAATTAATGGTAATTACAGATCTTTTAACAATCATTGACAGACTAACTCAGGTATACATACCTAGCTCTAATAAAGTTAGGGACAGTTAGGGCTCATGCACACCACAGTGTGCTGGCCGGGCCAGTGCTGCAGACTGCAAATTCACTTGAATGGGGTTCCGCGATCTGCATTCAACAGAACGCACCGCAAAAAAGTAGTGCATGCATTACTTTTTTGCGGTGCGGAGACACTGACAGAAAACCCTTGGAAGCACTCCGTAGTGCTTCCGTCCGTGCCGCCGTTCTGCACCGCGTCTCCCAGATTGCAGACCCATTCAAGTGAATGGGTCCGCATGTGTGATGCAGGGTGCACACGGCTGGTGCCAGTATATTGTGGACCCGCTGTATGAGGGCCGCAATACGGCCAACGGCTAGGCAACAGCCGTGTGCATGAGCCCTTACACTTTAAAGAAGGAAATTGCACACTGCCCCTCTCCATGGTGTGCTAGCAGACCGCTTAATCCCACCTCTGAGTAATTTCAAAAATTTGAAATTGGAATAAAACAATCTTCTCAAACGAGAACTGAACAGCATTTCTAATGTGAAAGTCTACTTCTAGTATTATCTTCTCTGTAATAAGTAGAAATTTACGGAATGCTTTCTATTGCCCGGCATGACAGCTTCCTGTTCATTCCTCCATTGTTGCTTATATAAGACACAGCTGCTTCATATCTGGAATGATTTCTTATTGGCACACGTTCGGCATTTTAATGGGAATTTATCATGGCCAATCTTATGGCCATTTGCACTCGCAGATTACAGTACAATTTCAGTTCTCTTCGGGCCCGCTGTCCTTGACAGAACTTTGTTACAAATATAGCATTCCATATTTCCAAGGTTGCATCTGTGGTTATTACAGGCCAAACTAGGTTGTGAAAAAAATATTCTTTGGCAAGATGGGGTTCTTGTTTTTGCCATTACAGTGACAGATGTCCAGTATCATCTAATTTTATCTTTCAGAACACATTCCTTGCATCCCTGTTACACTAGGACACAATTCTTTAAAAGAAAAACCCACAAAACCTTCTTTCCAACAATTTAAGAGTAACCTGGAATATGAAGTAGGAAGTCGAGCACAGTAACAGGGAGAGTTCTGCTTGTCCTTTGGCTGTCATATTTCTCATTTTTATCTTCATTGTAATCTCCTTTTTGGCAAACTGCAATGGGGACAACCAACTCATTCATGAATGGTCAGCAGAGGAGAAATCCATTAATGTGTTACTTCCATATATTAGATTTGGCAAATGATACTCAAATACATCCATGTAAAAAAAATTAAAAAAAATATTTCTGCAAACATTAGATTCCAACGGATTAGTAATTATCTGAATAAAAATTTCAGCTGGAATTAGCATTATGAGCGGGCATGGAACCAACAGTAATTATCTACAAGAACTATTGACCACAAAAAAGTGGCTATCGTGCACTACCTAATCAAATAAGTTTAGGATTCTGTAGGGCAGTGACAGGCCTCATGGCTGCTAGAGGAGATTTATGGCCAGAGTTTCCATGTCTTCCCGTCAGTCATCAGGTCTGAGGCAGCACCAGGTGCCACAATCAGTCTGGGATAAGAGCCCAGCCCAGTCTGTCAGTCAGGGGAGCGTGTTTGGTGAAACAGTCTTGTGAAGGCTCTGTAAAAAAAAAAAAAAGTGGTCTCAACCGGGTTGGCTGAAGGGCCACGGGGCTAGGTGCCAGCTGACACTTTGGGTGACACCTGGGACTAAGGGTCATGAAACCGGAGTCGGGAGGACTACGGGGCCACAATCCCCGCAGAAGCTGTTGAAGGGTTACAGCCAGGAGGCTGCTGGACTATAGGGCTGGAGAAAGCCGCGCTTATGTTCCTTGTGTGAATAGCGCTCTGTATAGGAGAGTCAGGGCTTGTGTTTTTGTAGTAGTTAGTGCCTAGACGGGCAGCTCTTTATTTTGTACGATTTATGTTTTTTGCTGGTGGCGAAAATAAATCTCACGTTGGACCTGAAATCCGGTTGTTTGTGGAGATAATTGTGAGAATGACCCCCGAAAAAGAGCTAATCCCTCACAATTCATATATGTGGACAAAGCAATTTGTCTGAATTTGTAGCTACTCTAAAGCAAACAGTACAAGAAAAAAAATAAATCAAAAGGAAAATCGGTCACCTGGTTTGAGCATATTAAGGTGTTACTACTGCCATGTACAATACAATACCTTATTTCTTGCTGTAGTCTTCATTTTCTGTTTTGTGGTATTATTAGCGATAAAATACACATGTTATGCAAATGTGTCCAAACATAAAAAGTGGATTTTATCGCTAATGAAACCACAAAACAGAAAATAAGGTATATAGTGAAGGACCGGCACTCTACATCTATCAGTAATGTTAAGTAAGCAATATACACAGATGATATTCAAAATATGTATTTATTCTTATAAAAATACGTTTAAGAATGGAGCATAAAAAAAAATAGAAGTTCTAAAAATGTAGAAGTTCTAGGAAATGAAATTCTAAAAAAATATATATATATATATATATATATATATATATATATATATATAGATATATATAGATATTCTGAAGGATGAGGTTCTTAAATAAGATAAAAAATGAAAAATGATGGTTTGCAGTATGCAGCGGTGGAGGTGCACAGTAAACAATGTGCAGGGGAGGGTATGACAATGCTGTGATTGTCTGGTGGTGATTTTCACCCTCAGCAGGTACAGTATATGGTTGTGTCCATTTGTGTACAGTTCATCACCGGTATTAGTCACATAAAAAATGTAGAAGTAAATATATATATTGACCGGAAAAAGATAAAGTAAAAAGTGAAAAAAATATAAATATAAAAATTGCATCAGTCGGGTGCTGAGCTTAGTGTGGCGTCCCACACATTGGAAAAAGCTGCACCCTGACTGTTTACCTTCTTTGTGAGGTTTAGATGTCCTGGTTGTTGGAGCGATCTCGATGCGCTCTGCTGTATCTGTTTCCCGGTCTTCTCGGCGTGCCGCGTGGGTATGACGTCACTGGCGTCTTACTTGTCTTTGCCGGACTTGGTATGAAGACTTTCGCTGGCGGTCTTTGTCGATCCAGAGGATTTGTCAGTTGTTAGGAAGCGCTTCCAGGATAGAGTTCTTTAGCAGGTATTAGAGGGAGGTCACCAGACGCGTTTCGAAGGACTTAGCTGACTTCTTCAAACAGAAAATGAAGACTACAGCAAGAAATAAGGTATCGTATTGTACATGGCAGCAGTAACACCTTAATATGCTCAAACCAGGTGACAGATTCCCTTTAAGTGGGAAAGAACACAATACTTACCTGGTGCCCTCCTTTTCCTTGCCGATCTGTTGATTCCTAGGCTCCTCTTCAGCCATCCAAGATGGCTGCTCCACTTCTTGGGCTGCCTGATACATACTGTGCAGTCGGTAGCCCAAGACACTTCCTGCTGCCCAAGGATTGGCCAGCACTGCTCACCTGAACAGTGCTGGCCAAGTAGGAAGTGTCTTGAACCACCAAGAGAAGTGGACAAGGATAGTACAGGGTGGGCCATTTATATGGATACACCTTAATAAAATGGGAATGGTTGGTGATATTAACTTCCTGTTTGTGGCACATTAGTATATGTGAGGGGGGAAACTTTTCTAGATGGGCGGTGACCACGGCGGCAATTTTGAATCCAACTTTTGTTTTTTCAATAGGAAGAGGGTCATGTGACACAAACTTATTGGGAATTTCACAAGAAAAACAATGGTGTGCTTGGTTTTAACGTAACTATTCTTTCATGAGTTATTTACAAGTTTCTGACCACTTATAAAATGTGTTCAATGTGCTGGATTGTCAATGCAACCCTCTTCTCCCACTCTTCACACACTGATAGCAACACCGCAAGAGAAATGCTAGCACAGGCTTCCAGTATCCGTAGTTTCAGGTGCTGCACATCTCGTATCTTCACAGCATAGACAATTGCCTTCAGATGACCCCAAAGATAAAAGTCTAAGGGGGTCAGATCGGGAGACCTTGGGGGCCATTCAACTGGCCCACGACGACCAATCCACTTTCCAGGAAACTGTTCATCTAGGAATGCTCGGACCTGACACCCATAATGTGGTGGTGCACCATCTTGCTGGAAAAACTCAGGGAACGTGCCAGCTTCAGTGCATAAAGAGGGAAACACATCATCATGTAGCAATTTTGCATATCCAGTGGCCTTGAGGTTTCCATTGATGAAGAATGGCCCCACTATCTTTGTACCCCATATACCACACCATATCAATTTTTTAGTTCCAACAATCTCGGAGGGATCTATCCAATGTGGGTTAGTGTCAGACCAATAGCGGTGGTTTTGTTTGTTAACTTCACCATTCACATAAAAGTTTGCCTCATCACTGAACAAAATCTTCTGCGTAAACTGAGGGTCCTGTTCCAATTTTTGTTTTGCCAATTCTGCAAATTCAGTGCGCCGATCTGGGTCATCCTCGTTGAGATGCTGCAGTAGCTGGAGTTTGTAAGGGTGCCATTTGTGAGTAGCTAATATCCACCGAAGGGATGTTCGACTAATGCCACTCTCCAGTGACATGCGGCGAGTGCTACGCTGTGGGCTCTTGCTGAATGAAGCTAGGACAGCCACTGATGTTTCTTCATTAGAGACAGATTTCATGCATCCACATTTTGGCAAATCCAAAACTGAACCAGTTTCACGAAACTTAGCAAGCAGTTTGCTAACTGTAGCATGGGAGATAGGTGGTCTCGTAGGGTGTCTTGCATTGAAATCTGCTGCAATGACCCGGTTACTGCGTTCACCAGACATCAACACAATTTCTATCCGCTCCTCACGTGTTAACCTCGGCGACATGTCAATGGCTGTAAACAAAGAGAAACTTGTAAATAACTCATGAAAGAATAAAGTTATGTTAAAACCAAGCACATCATTGATTTTCTTGTGAAATTCCCAATAAGTTTGATGTGTCACATGACCCTCTTCCTATTGAAAAAACAAAAGTTGGATTCAAAATGGCCGCCATGGTCACCACCCATGTTGAAAAGTATCCCCCCTCACATATACTAATGTGCCACAAATAGGAAGTTAATATCACCAACCATTCCCATTTTATTAAGGTGTATCCACATAAATGGCCCACCCTGTGATAGAGATTTTATAATTATATATATATATACACATATATACACACACATATATATACATACACACACACACACACATATACATATACACAGTACAGACCAAAAGTTTGGACACCTTCTTATTCAAAGAGTTTTCTTTATTTTCATGACTATGAAAATAGTAGATTCACACTGAAGGCATCAAAACTATAAATTAACACATGTGGAATTATATACATAACAAACAAGTGTGAAACAACTGAAAATAATGTCATATTCTAGGTTCTTCAAAGTAGCCACCTTTTGCTTTGATTACTGCTTTGCACACTCTTGGCATTCTCTTGATGAGCTTCAAGAGGTAGTCCCCTGCAATGGTTTTCACTTCACAGGTGTGCCCTGTCAGGTTTAATAAGTGGGATTTCTTGCCTTATAAATGGGGTTGGGACCATCAGTTGCGTTGAGGAGAAGTCAGGTGGATACACAGCTGATAGTCCTACTGAATAGACTGTTAGAATTGGTATTATGGCAAGAAAAAAGCAGCCAAGTAAAGAAAAAAGAGTGGCCATCATTACTTTAAGAAATGAAGGTCAGTCAGTCAGCCGAAAAATTGGGAAAACTTTGAAAGTAAGGGCTATTTGACCATGAAGGAGAGTGATGAGTTGCTGCGCCAGATGACCTAGCCTCCACAGTCAACGGACCTGAACCCAATCGAGATGGTTTGGGGTGAGCTGGACCGCAGAGTGAAGTCAAAAGGGCCAACAAGTGCTAAGCATCTCTGGGAACTACTTCAAGACTGTTGGAAGACCATTTCAGGGGACTACCTCTTGAAGCTCATCAAGAGAATGCCAAGAGTGTGCAAAGCAGTAATCAAAGCAAAAGGTGGCTACTTTGAAGAACCTAGAATATGACATATTTTCAGTTGTTTCACGCTTGTTTGTTATGTATATAATTCCGCATGTGTTAATTCATAGTTTTGATGCCTTCATAGTCATGAAAATAAAGAAAACTCTTTGAATGAGAAGGTGTGTCCAAACTTTTGGTCTGTACTGTATATATTTTAAAAATAACTTCACCTTTTCCTAGAAGAACAAAGTAAATAAATAAACAAACATACATTATGGGCATCAGTGTCCGAAAACACTCATACTATTAAAACTAATTAAAAGTTATGGGGATAAGAATATGATGATGAAAAGAAAAAAATAAATAAATTGTACTTTCAGAAAAAAATATAAACTTTTGAACTAAAAACACAAGAAAAAATAAAATAAAAAATCTGATGCGATTGTAATCGTGACGATCCATAAAATGAAGGGCACAGGGCAATTTTACCGAGTAGAGAACGCAGTAATAAAGCCCGTAAAACTGTGGCTGAATTTTTTTCCCAAAATTCTATACCATTTGGAATTTTTCCAGTTTCCCACTACACTGTATGCAACAGTAAATAATGCTTTTTAGAAAGTACAACTTACAAAAAACAAGCCCTCCTACATCTCTATGAACGGGGAAGAGAGGGGGGGGGGGGGGGGGATTATTACAGCTCCTAGAAAGACAGAAGTGAAAGAAATGAAGACAAAAAATAAAAATCGCAAGGTCCTGGAAGGGTTAAGCAAGCCAAGGGACCAATAAACAGCTCACTAATAGAATTCTTTTTTTTATTATACAGCAATATAAAATGTTGTTTCTGTTTTCCACCAATTTCATATTGCAAAGGGTACATATGACAAATTACCTGATGGGCACTATAAACTTCTCAGTCAGTTAATCAACCTATTTATAACCAAGGGGTAAACATATTGCCATATTACAGTATCTGCATATACTGGCATGACACTAAATGTGCACATACCAAGTACACATTTTCGTTTATGAAGTGTGAGTTTTCACACACATCCATTTGGATACACTTTGGGTCGTAAAAAAATAAAGAAATATCGAATTGTAAGACCCGACATTCTGCCAAAGTAAATCAAAGTACGTGCATTCAACAGGTGGCAATGAAAGCCAACATGTATTAGTGGAAAGAAAGTGAATGGAAAAAACTGTGGCAGACCTAAAAGTTGTAGAATTATATTCTATTTAATGTAAGAAGTGGGAACAACGTTTTATTAGAAACGGATTTCCATACTACTGTACTGTTAGAACAGCTGGATGTAAATACAACCACTGGGTCCCGAGTTAATAGGGTAATGTGTCCAGATTTTCTCTTCATTTTCCATATTCCCTCAATCTAATACAGTGTAATAGGACAAGTAGGAGGAGAAACAGTACACTAGTACGATACAACAGAAGATAACTCTTCGGGATCATGCAAACAACCATTTGCATTTTGCGGTCCACAAAACACGGATCCACAAAAAGTACAGACGACATCCATGTGCATTCCGTACTTTGCACAACTGAACAGCTGGTCCCTAATATTACAGTCCTATCCTTGTCTGTAATGCAGACAATAGTAGGACATGTACTATTCCTTTGCGGAATGGACATACAGAAACGGAACGAGCATGGAGTAACTTCTTTTTTTGCGGACCCACTGAAATGAATGGTTCCGCATACGGTGCGAAAAACAAAACACAAAAACACAGAACAAAAAATACATTCATGTGCATGAGCCCTTAACCCCTTCGTGACCAGCGTCGTAATAGTACGGCGCAGCAGGACGTGACTTACCGCCCAGCGCCATGCTATTACGGCCTGCTGATCGGGCGGGTACAGGAGCTGCGCCTGCCCAATCAGCTGCAGGGGACCAGCTGTTCCCGTTAGCCGGACCCCTGCTGTATGCGCTGGCATCAGTTAAAACACAGATGCCGGCACATTAACCCCCTGTATGCCGCGGTCACAAAACGTGTAACAAAGCGATCAAAAGGCGCATGTCCCACAAAATGATACCAATAAAACATTCACCTCATCCCGCAAAAAATGAACCCCTGCATAAGAAAAATAGCTACACTAAAACATTTTTTGTTTCAAACATGTAGACATTAGGTATTGCTGCGTCCGCAACAACCTGCTATATAAAAATACCACATTACCTAACCCCTCAGGTGAACACCATAAAAAAATTAAAAAAATTAAGTGCCAAAAAAGCAATTTTTTTTCACCTTACATTACAAAAATTGCAACCCCAAGCGATCAAAAAGGCGTATGTGTAACATCCTGAAGTCTGTCACTAAACTTCTGTTCCCCTGCTTCATAATGTTAGGTATATGCATAATGTCATCTGGTAAACGTTTGCATCATTTCCTCTACAATGTGCATTTTCCAGGTCTGTTGCATTGTATTTATGCTGTGATATCCATGTACACCAGCAGGTGGCAGCAGTATGTAGCAGAACCAAGCCAGTTAGTATACCTAGACTGGAATAGACCATTCCAGGCTAGCTTCCCCCTATCTGAGGAGGAGTGGAATGTTCCCACATCCTACTTCAGAGGGAGGACAGAAAGTTCTAGGCAGTGTACCAGCCACCCCCTGTTGGGGTAGGCTGTGTGAATAGGAGCTCCCAGAAACAGGGACCCCAACCAGGGATCCAAGCCTCTGCTGAGGCCCAAGATCAATCTTCCCAGCCTGAGTACCTTACCTCAGCTGGATGACCAAGGAAGCAGCCAACTTCAGAACTATCAGATCTCCAGGAAGAAACCACCATTCCCTGCGAGCAGTCCTGTAAGTAACAGATTCCAAAATACAAGGAGAAGATAAGTACCTCCATAGCTAGTCAGGCCCAAACTAAGTAGACCACAGACAGAGAAGATGATAGATACCTGCCAGATTCTTAAAGGCGTATGTACTAGATGCAGAATATATATATATATTTAATTCCTGCCACATATTGCCAATACCGGCTGGGATCCGAGACTATTGATGTAACATTATATGGATCTAAAGCTGAATATCTTATACCACCAAGTAAAGACAAGTTGGACCCTATTTTCTGTGTGGAATTCCATCATTCCTCCATTACTCCTATTTACAGCACTCAATTTTGTTGCATGTGAGCCAGGATACAGGAGTCCAGCCGTACTACAGGTCGGAGACACCGTTGACACAATACAGAGACAATCTCCCCCTCTGGCATTCCTTACCTAGTACGTGAGCTCATACCATCTTAAAGGGCCCTTTTACAGTACCTGCGCAAGCTGCAACTGGCGTCACGAACTTATTCACACCAAAATCTGACCCACTGCATAGCAGCCCCAACTGACCCAGTGTCCTGCTCATTGCATATGCCCCCAAAGTAGTACCAAACAGTCACCTCATCCTGCAAAAATTGATACCCTACCTAAGACAATCGGGAAGGGGAAGGGGAAGGGGAGAGTATGGCACTAGATTACTATTTTTGAAACAAAAAAGGATGTTGTGTAAAAATTATAGTAAGAAAAAATATGCATATTAGGTATTGCCATGTCCATAACAATCTGCTCTATTAAAATATCACATGACCTAACCCCTCAGGTGAACGCTGAAAAAAAAAAAAAAAAACTGTGCCAAAAATTACCAATTTTTTGGTCACCTTGTCCCATAAAGTGTAATAATGAATGATCAAAAAAAAAATATAATAATCATATGTACCCAAAAATGGTATCAATAAAAACGTCAACTCTTCCTGCAAAATATTGAGCCCCTGCACAAGACGATCGGCAGAAAAATAAAAGAAATAAGGGGTTCAGAAAATGGACACAAAACAAGCTTTATGTAAAACTGAAACAAACAAAGGTAGACATATTTGATGATATTGCGTTTTTAACAACGTGCTCTATAAAAATAGCACATTATCTACCCTGTCAGATGAATGTTGTAAAAAATTAAAAACTGTGCCAAAACAGACTTTTTTGGGTTACCTTAACTTACAAAAAACTTAATATTGAGCAATTAAAAATCATATGTACCCCAAAATAGTACCAATAAAACTGGCACCTTATCCCCTAGTTTCCAAAATGGGTTCACTTTTTGGGATTTTCTACTTAAGGATGCATCAGGGGGGCTTCAACTGGGACATCTAAAAACCAGTCAGCAAAATCTGCCTTCCAAAAACCATATGGCGTTCCTTTCCTTCTGCGCCCTCCCATGTGCCCTTACATCAGTTTACGACCACATGTGGGGTGTTTCTGTAAACCGCAGAATCAGGGTAATAAATAGAGTTTGGCTGTTAACCCTCGATGTGTTAAAAAAATGGATTAAATGGAAAAAATGCCAAAAAAGTGAAATTTTTTAATTTCATCTCCATTTTCCTTTAATTCTTCTGGAACACTTAAAGGGTTAACAAAGTTAGTAAAATCAGTTTGGAGTAGCTTGAGGGGAGTAGTGTCTACAATGGGGACCTGAATTGGTCCTTAAAAAAAAAAAAAAAAAGGGGTTTTGGAAATTCTTAAATTTTAAAGAATTGCTTCTAAAATTCTAAGCCTTCCTCCTAAAAAAAAATAAAAAAAATAAAAAAATAATGACATTTAGAAAATTATGCCAACATAAAGTGGACATATGGGGAATGTTAAGTAATAAATATTTTATAAGGCATCACTTTCTGTTTTAAAAGCAGAGAAATTGAAGTTTTGAAAATTGCTAATTTTTCAAAAGTTTTGGTAAATTTGGGATTTTTTCATAAATAAAGGTGAAATATATTGACTCAAATTTAGGACTCATTAAGTACAATGTGGCACGAGAAAACAAAAATAAAAAAAAGTGTTCCAAAGTTATTACTACATAAAGTGACACATCGGATTTGCAAAAAAATGGCCTGGGCAAGAAGGTGAAAACTGGCCCAGGGTAGAAAGGGTTAAAGTGGTGCTTGAAAATTTGCGAACCCTCCAGAATTTGATTTTTCTGCATAAAATTTTATGTAAAACTCCTCTGGATAGGTCATCGATATCTGATCGGTAGGGGTCCAACAGCAGAGATCCCCACTAATCAGCTGTTTTGAGAAGGCAAGGGGGTTCCTGTGAACGCCACGGCCTTCTCCTTACTCACATTGCAGAGCAGCTGTTCTTGGTATTGAACTCCGCCACCAATCAGATACTGATCCAGAGGATAAGTCATCAGTATAAAAATCTCGAAAAAAAACCTTTAAACCCTTCAGAGATGGTTGTAACCTTTTCTAGCCTGATTAGCATTAACAACTCTTCTTCTGAGGTCCTCAAATCTCCTTTGTTCGTGCCCTAAAATACTTAGATGCGATATTGGATAATTTTCCTCAATAAATAAAAATAGAGTTTAATATTTGACTCTTGATTTAGTTATCCTTATTTTTAAGACTTATGTGAAATACATAAACATGTACATACATGCACACATAAGAAATACCATTGGCCATGTGCAAACAGTAGAGGGGTATTAAGGATAACGGCCAAGTCAGAAGTAGAAATTTTCAAATACCATGGGTTCCATATAGGTCAATGTGAGGTACATAAAGAATTCCATTGGAAGGACATTATAACAGTGAAAGCCTGTAGTTGTAGCTTGCAGCCATGAGCATGGCCTCAAGCGCTTAATTTTTTACCAAGAAACCATTACTTAGAGGACCTTTCACTAGTTTAAAAACTAAAAACGAACTATCAGTGGGCAGAGCGGCGCCCAGGGGTCCCCCTGCACTTACTAGTATGTCTGGGCGCCGCTACGATTGGCTATGAGCTGCGCTACGATTGGCCAGCGCTGCAGCAAGGGACAACCCTAATACAAAAACTCCGCCCAGGGCAACAGAGGGAGCTGCAGACACCGGAGCCTATACCGGGCGAATGGAGCGGCGCCCAGACATACTAGTAAGTGCAGGGGGTCCCCTGGGCGCCGCTCTGCCCACTGATATAGTTCGTTTTTAGTTTTTAAACTAGTGAAAGGTCCTCTTTAACACACTAAATAACTCCTAAAGGCAAGTCCAGTGGTATAACCCAAGGTTCCTGGTCTTCAATGGGAAATCTGTCTCGGCCCAACCATCATATTACTTACAGTACTGTTCTTAACATGGTAGAGGGGCTGCTGGACCTTACACATTAAGGGCTCATTCACACGGCCGTTGGTCGGCTGCTCTGTGCATTAGGGACTGCAATTTGCGGTCCCCAATGCACGGGCAACATCCATGCGGATTCCGCAGAAGGATCCAGACTAATTCAACTTGAATGGGTCCGTGATCTGTCTGCACCGCCAAAAAAAAAAAAAATAGAACATGTTCTTTTTTTGCGGTGTGGAGGCATGGAGAGAAACCCCATGGAAGCACTCTATAGGAGTTCTGAGCCTCAGTTCTGCACCAGACCTTCCAGATTGCAGACCCATTCAAGTGAATGGGTCTGCATCTGTGATGTGGTGCAAAAACGTCCGGGGCCCTTATATTGCGGACCCGCTGTTTGTGGGCTGCAATACAAGAATGGCCAGCACATGTTCGTGTGCACGAGTCCTAAGGCGCCTAAACAGAAATCTACAGCAGCTCTGAGCTGCCATAGATTTCTAGCTTCATTTTGCCAGAAAACTAGCATAAATGAAAAAAAAAAAAAAAAGTTTAACCACTTCCCGTCACACTAACGCCGATGGGAGTCAGGACCGCGGCGCTCTCAGCGACGCCTATTAGCGTCATCTCGTGAGACCCGAGATTTCCGGTGAACGCGCGCTCACAGGATCGCGCAGTAAACAAGTTGAAATACAGCCTGCCAGCGCTGATCATTGGCTGGCAGGCTGTAGCTTTTTAAAATAACCAATGAAATGGGTATATCAGACGCTATTTTGTAAATAGCGTCTGATATACCTGCTCCTCTGGTGGTCCCTTTTGCTTGGATCGAACACCAGAGGACACAGGCAGCTCTGTAAGTAGCACCAAACCCCACACACACACACACACACACACACACACACATTACACACCCCCCCTGTCACTTATTAACCCCTTATTAACCCCTGATCACCCCCCTGTCATTGATCACCCCCCTGTAAGGGTCCCTTATCACCGCCAGTTAGTTAGCTACTTGTTAGGTAGTTAGCGCCCAGCACACCGCAGTCACTGATTAGCGTCATCGCTGTCGCTAATCAGCACTAGTACTATATAGTATCTGTAAGTGATCAAGACTGATCGCAATCAGATCTATATCAGTACATTAGGGTCACCTTAGGCTCTACAAAAAAAACGCAGTGTTCGCCCGATCAGGCCTGATCTTGTGTGCACACTTGCGTTCAGTCCGCCCCACCGCAGTGACAGAAATTTTTATTTTCTGATCACTGCAAAAACAGCGTAAAATCGCTGCGGCACTATAAAGATCACTTTTGAGCTTTCTGGATCTTTATTAGCGATCCTTTTTACTAGGCAGGTGTGCTCTTTTTCCTGGGTAGTCTCAGAGGAATACCCCCTAAATTTAGTTAGCCCAAAATGTCAAACAAGGGGTATTCCGCTGAAGAGGCCTACAGGATTCTGGCTGTGATGGATGAAAGCGATGGGGATGCCTCACCTGATGAATCCAGTGGTTCAGAATATGAACCTGTAGACAGCAGTGGCACTGTAACCGCTAGTGAAGATGACGAGGTTGAGGTCCCTGCTATGGTCAGGCGTACCCGATCCCATGTCAGTGTTCTGCATACCCCGCGTGATGAGCCTCATTTGCAGCAGAGTGGTGCTAGCGCTGATCTTTTTTATGGTGCGGCATACACCAGCAGCGCAGCACACCCTGGACCTTCTACCAGCACTGCCGTATTCCCTGGTGAAGTGGCGAGCACCAGAAGGGCAGTTCAAGCTGGTACGTTGGCACGTGCAGTAACTCCCCCGTCGCAGCCACCGCGTTCACAGGCCCGTAGAACCCTTAGTCTCCCAGAGGTGCTGGCAAACCCAAATTGGCAATCCCCTGCTTCCGCTGCACCCGTATTGCCCCCTTTCAACGCCCAGTCTGGAGTTCGCGTGGAGACAGCTCATTTAGGATCAGCCGTTGAGTTTTTTGAGCTGTTCTTCACCGCGAATCCCTATGACTTAGTTGTGGCAGAAACCAACCACTACGCCACACAGTATATAACCGCCAATCCGGAAAGCTTCTATGCCCAGCCTTTCCGGTGAAAACCAGTCACAGTTTCCGAATTTAAAATATTTTTGGGCCTTATCCTCAGCATGGGTCTAACTAAAAAAAAAAAAATTATTGCGGTCCTATTGGTCTAAAGACCCAATACATTACATGCCCATGTTCTCTGCTGCTATGTCCAGGGCACGTTTTGAGGTCATCATGTGCTTTATGCATTTTACTGACAATAAAACCTGTCATCCAAGAGGCCACCCTGCTTATGACCAGCTCAACAAAATTCGGCCCCTCAGACCATTTGTCATCCAGGTTTGCAGATGTGTATACCCCCAATCAGAACATCTGCATAGACTAGTCCCTTGTACATTTTACCGGGCGCCTTGGCATCAAACAGTACATCCCCAGCAAGCGTGCCCGGTATGGGGTCAAAATGTATAAGCTCTGTGAAAGGGCCACAGGCTATACATATCGTTTTAGGGTCTATGAGGGAAAAGACTCAAAACTGGAGCTGGTCGGATGCCCTGACTACCTGGGGAGCAGTGGCAAGACTGTCTGGGACTTGGTGTGACCCTTACTCAACAAGGGGTACTACTTATACGTGGACAATTTTTACACAAGCGTGGCCCTCTTTCGGCACTTACATATAGTCGGAATTCAATGCTCGTTAATACCCGACTTGCACGGGGGGGGGGAGAGGGCTGCCTTGTGTGACCAAGAACTGCTCGCGGTGAAGTGGAGGGACAAGAGGGACGTTTACCTTCTGTCCACCATTCACGACCGTACAAATTGAAAGGGCAACTGGAGTCATTGAGAAACCCCTCTCTGTTCACGACTATAACCTTCACATGGGAGGGGTGAACTTCAATGACCAGATGCTCCCTATTTAGTGTCCCGCCGCACCAGGCGCTGGTATAAGAAGGTGTCTGTTTATTTAATTCAATTGGCTGTCTGATAGTTTTGTTCTCTACAGTAAGGCTGGGAGAACAGGATCCTTCCTAAAATTCCAGGAAGAGATCATTTCAGAACTCCTGTAACCAGGAGGGTCCATGCCCCAAATCCCTGATGTATTTTAGGGGGCATTTTAGGGGCCCTAAAGCGTGAGAAGTAGTTTGGAATCCAAATGCGTAAAAATGCCCTGTGAAATCCTAAAGGTACTCATTGGAATTTGGGCCCCTTTGTGCACCTAGGCTGCAAAAAAGTGTCACACATGTGGTATCGCCGTACTAAGGAGAAGTAGGGCAATGTGTTTTGGGGTGTATTTTTACATATACCCATACTGTGTGTGAGAAATATTTCTGTAAATGACAACTTTACATTTTATTTTTTTTATACAAAGTTGTCAATTTACAGAGATATTTCTCTCACCCAGCATGGGTATATGTAAAAATACACCCCAAAACACATTGCCCTACTTCTCCCGAGTACGGCGATACCACATGTGTGCCACTTTTTTGCAGCCTAGGTGCGTAAAGGGGCCGAAAGTCCAACAAGTACCTTTAGACTTTACAGGGTTGCTCACAATTTAGCCCCGCCCAAAATGCCAGAACAGTAAACACACCCCACAAATGACCCCATTTCAGAAAGTAGACACCCCAAGGTATTCACTGAGGGGCATAGTGAGTCCGTGGGAGATTTTATATTTTTTTTGCCAGAAGTTAGCAGAAATGGAAACTTTTTTTCCTCAGAAAGTGTCATTTTCCGCTAACCTGTGAAAAAAAAAGTAAATCATACATGAACTCACCATGCCCGTCCGCAAATACTTTGGGGTGTTTTATTTCTAAAATGGGGTCATTTGGGGGGTATTTATACTATCCTGGCATTCTAGCACCTCAAGAAACATGACAGGCGCTAAGAAAGTCAGAGCTGCTTCAAAATGCGGAAATTCACATTTTTGTACCATAGTTTGTAAACGCTATAACTTTTGCACAAACCAATAAATATGCACTTAGTTTTTTTTTTTTATCAAAGACATGTAGCACAAACTTGTCTAGAAATGTAATTATATTTGAACAATTTTACCAGAAAGTTAAAAATACACTTGAGAAAATTACGATCCATTTTGATAAATATCAGAAAAAACGAAAAATCTCAGCAGCAATCAAATACCACCAAAAGAAAGCTGTATTTGTGAGAAGAAAAGGAGGTAAAATTCATTGGGGTGCCAAGTTGCATGACCGAGCAATAAACCGTTAAAGTTGTGAAGTGCCGATTTGTAAAAAAGGGCCTGGTCACTAGGGGGGTATAAACCTGTGGTCCTTAAGTGGTTAAACAGGCGCAAAAACACAGTATGCAACTTCTTAATGCCACTTTTTGGGTGCAGAACTCCGATGTCTCTCTCTGAACCCACTAGGATTATATTGATGACCTGCCCCTTTCTGATGTTCTGGCTAAAGTTTGAAAGAACCAAGATGCAGATTTGCACAGGGCTGTTCATTTTAGAAGGCTACAGATAAGAGATGAGCGATTACTCTCAAAATGCAACTCCCTTTTTTAAAAAATAAATTATTCAGAATTTCTTGATATTTGACTTGGGAGAACTCTTCTAAATAGGAGTGAAAGACCATGTGTTGTGGACCAACTATCCGGTATTTTTGAATGTTTAATTTTGAAAACATTCAATTCTAAGTTTCATGGACTTTAACAATACAGAACGGTTTACATTCTGCTAAATCTCCATGGCAGCCTCCCATGTGTAATAGGCTATTCCCTTGGTCTTGCAGGCTTTGCCCTGTGCAGATGTACTGTACACTTCCACAAGACGTATTAGGTCCGTAATCCCACGAATGGTAACATTTGGTTCAGTTCTGCACAGAGGCATACCAGCTAATACCCAGTGGTCATGGTAACACCAGTATACCAGAAAAGACGTTTAGGGGAAACAATGTATGCATCTGAATCAGGTTTAAGTGAAACAGAGGGGGGGGGGGGATAAAAAAATACATTGAACCGGAGGCCTAATAAGTTACAAAGTAACATTTAAGTGCAACCTAAAAACAAATTAATATTTTTTACAGTTGTTGAAAACAAAAAAGAAAAAAAAAAAGAAAAAAACACACACACACACACACACCCACCTCTAAAAGCAAATAAAAAGAAGCTACAGCACAAGGGCATGTATAGGAAATAAAAGCCTTTCTATGAGGAGATTAGGCTTTTGCATGTTCAGCACCGCACAGCCAGGCTCATGGGTCAACTACCTTATACAGGGCATACAATAGGTCACACATACACTAAGCTTGATAAACAGATACTGTATTGCAAAAGCTATGGTCAAGGTCTGTCTGAAAGCGAAGCAAACTGAGGTTCTTTTACAGAAAAGCAATAAATTCTACCAGTTCTATTTTATTAGGTTTGAAGACTCAAGAAAGTCAAGGTTTTTGTGTTAGTAATAGTATGTGTTAACAAGGGGCTGTCCACCTTTATTAATGGGCTGTCCCGGGGATAGGCCAGCACTTAATAAAAAGTGGACAACCCTTTTAAAAGGTCACCATCTTTTTAAAAACGTCTGTAATGTCAGAGACATATCAAAAGTTTTGATTGGTGCACACCCCCACCAATCGCCAAAGTGAGGGGAGAGAAGAGTGTGCATATGGTGCCCTCTCTTCTCGTTGCAAATAAGTTTATGGGCCTGTTTTGATTCAGTCCTCGTTCTAGACATCAGTGGGAGTCTCAGGGATGAGACCAATCTAAAATTTTATATATTATTTTTGGGATCGACCAATTATCGGTTTTACAGATATTATCGGCCGATATTCAGGATTTTCAAAGTTATCGGCATCGGCATCTATTTTGCAGATAACGAATCAGGAACAAGGATGGCGCTGCTGTCAGCACGATCCGTGTTCCCTCAGCAGCACAGGGAAGAAGGAAGCAGCGTATCCCACCCCCCTGTGCCGCTGCCACCAATGAAAGGAAAGATGGCTGGATGATGGAGGATTTTTTCCCGTTACCATCCACTCAACACAAACCATACTTGCTCATTTTTCTCCTACCACACTTGCCAGTCTGCAGGAGCAGCAGTCACCCTGCTCACCCGCAGTAAGGAATAGCCACATGATTTTGCCAATTCTACCTGCAAACCCCGTGACTGTTGGCGATCACAGGTGGGTGCGTTTGTATCCTGAGAGCGGGGGTTGTACCAATATGTGTGTCACAACACTGGTTGAGATATAATGTAAAGGTGATGGATTACTGCAATGTGATCCTGCCGAAAGGAGTACTTCAAAAACCGTATTTCTCACACTAAAAGACATTTTTCCCCCCCAGAAGAGGGAGGAAAAATTGCAGTGCATCTTACATTGCAAATACTAATCAGCACTTCCATTATGAAAGCACTCATTAGTGCAGTAGGACCAGGGAGCAGAGAATTAAGCGGGTGCTGGCTTTACTCACTGCTCCTTTGTCTCCTCCTGGCACTACACTGCATCCTGACAGCGTACAGCATCAGGATGTGGCACATGTAAGCTGTGCAATATCAGGTCACAGTACAGCGCTGGTGGCAGTGTCCAGACCAGGAGAAGTTAACGTATTTTTCGTCATATAAGACGCACCGGCCCAAAAGACGCACCTAAGTTTTTGAGGCGGAAAATAAGAAAAAAAAAAAAAAAAAAAAAGTTAACCAAAAAGGTGTGCCTTTGAACTAATGGTCTGTGCATGACACTATTATGGGGGATCAGTGGCTGACGCACTGTTATGGGAGGGGGATCCGTAGATGACACTTGTGGGGGAGATCTGTGGAGGACACTGCTATACATGTGTTATCCACAGATTCTCTCTCTCTCCCCCCCCCCCCCCCCCCCCATAACAGTGTCCCCCAATACACCAGGCCCCACTGCTCACAGCAGTAATTCTAAAACGGGAATCCTTAACCTCTTAATAACTTTAGTTAAAGTTGCGCTCTCCCATCTATCAGCACTTACTAACAAGCATCCGTAGCAGGCAGAGCGGCTTGCATCTTAACGTCACTCACTGACGCTGCACGCCTGCTCCGCCCGCTTCATTCATAAAGTGGGAGGAGCAGGCGCGCAACGTCATTGAGCGACATAATGCTGCCAGCCGCTCTGCCTGCTACGGATGCTTGTTAGTAAAGGCAGATACAGGGGAGAGCGCAACTTTAGTTATTAAGAAGTTAAGGATTACTGTTTAGAATTACTGCTATGAGCGGCGGGGCCCGGTGAAAGTACAGTGACTGCACCGGGCTCCGCCGCAAGTTCCCGGACTCCAGCCCCTGCTCCCTCTCCGCTGATAGATCGCAGCCTGCACACACACACCCCATTTTCAGAGCCAAAAGTTCAAAGCTTCAAAGAGGACCTGTCACCGCTGCGGACATGTCTATGTTAATAGCTTCATGCATTCCCCATGTAATAACAATTCTGGAACATCTATTCTTATGCCTCTATGTTGTGCCATTCCTTTATCATTTCTACTAGAAGTTATGAATGAATTGCTAGCAGTCTGCAGTAAGGGTACAGAGGGGAGGTAACCAGTTGGGGGTGTGTACCTGCACAGTCTGACTCTATCCAATCAGTGCTGCCATTTTCAGACTGTGCAGATACACGCCCCAAACTTGTTACCTCCCCTCTGTACCCTTACTGAAGGATAATAGCAATTCATTCATAACTTCTAGGAGTGGTGGGAAAAAAAAATTATATATCTCTATCGTCAAAAACACAAAAGAAGAGTTTGGGAGGGTCATGGATTATTCATTAGAATTATACCACATATCAACTCCGTGTAGGTTTGTTTGCCATGTAGAACATGCTCTAGTTTTACTAATTTTCTTCTTTACGCTGCTTTGTTTTGATTACTTTAGCGACCATCCTGCTGGATTCCTATTTTCCTGTCTCCACTCTAATCCATTGAGTTCATTGCCAAGCTCATTCACCCCCAGGGCCAGCCCTTTCCAAAGTCCTATGCAAATCCATATCACGCAGTTAGTCAAGGAAAGCTCTGTGGTTTTAGCCAGGCAGGGCTTTGCAAAGCAGGTCATTTGTGCACCGAATAAAAGAGAAATCACATACACATGGGAGTTATAGAAACAGAGTGAAAAGAGGCCAGGTCTCTGCAATAGTAAATCCAAGACCATGTGATTAAATAACTCCTTACACCAAGCTATTTCTGCAGCTAAGACATGATGAGCTGATCACTACAGACATTCAGAGGAACCATCGCCACCAAAAATCTTTCAGTGCCAAATATCATTTTTGTTACCCTTTTCATGAACTCCTTTTAAATAAGCTACGCTCCACCCCTGTGATCACCTCACCACTGCCAGCCATGCAATTTTCCTGCTGCGCCCACTGCAAGGGAAAATGAATTACAGGGCAGAAAGCGAAAATAAAAGTATGTCCACACCAGGTTATCCATAGTGAGAACCTGCTCTCAGAAGGGTTGGCATTTAAACAATTAAAATAAGATAAAAAAAATAAAGTAATTTACTTGTGTAAACCTGATCTAGTCTCCTTCAGAGTGTAATCTTGTACCTTTAAACTCCTCCCGAGTCTCCACTTCCAGCTTCTTGCTCCCACTGCGCTCCATTGTTTACAGCCCGAACTTCCAGGTTGTGGGTGTAGATGAGCTGCAGCCACAACACTTCCCATAGTGCTGGGTGCTGCAAGATCAGCCAGATATGAAAGTTCTGCAGACTTGGAACCGAAACAGAGTTCGGTGAAAGGTTTTTAACAGTAGAAATTAATACTCATCAGAGCCAATACATTCTAATACTGTACTGAACGCTCGCTCTGTAAAGTATTCTAACAAAGTTTTATGCGAATCGACTGGGGTGTACAAGGTTTGGGTTATCCAAGAATTCCTTTATTCATTCTGCTACCATATACCATAAGTTATGGTCCGTGGTAAAGAAATCCATAATGGAATTCTTCGATAACCCGAACCTTGTATGCCGAACTTGAAACAGAAGTTCACTCATCCCTAGTAATAATGTACAGGATTTAAAATAAGGTGGACTCATAATGGGTTGGAGTTTTTTAGACCATGGGTAGAGCTTGTTTTTTTGGTCCTTGTTCTTCTTGTATCCAAGTCCAAACCACCTTGCAGGAGTAAACAAACAGCAGGGGGTACCTTCGAGTACTCACCCAGTTTTATCTGCATGAGCGTGATCATGGTATAGAAGGTCCACGTATCTAACACGCTACCACTGGTAGGAAGCCTTTAGCCAGAATTCTTAAAAAATAAAAAAGGGAACGTTTTCTACTCTTATCTGTGGATCCCATACTGGGATCAATTCGTTTTCAGCAACAGCTCAGGTCCTAGGAACGGCCTACAGTCATTCTTCACTTACTAAAGCTCAAACTTACTGTATGTTCAGGCCCCCCAGAGCGCTTCGCTTGGGGGACACATGGGGGCAATGACACCATTAATATGTGTTTTTGTATGGTTTTTCTCTCTCCTCCCCCTTCCTTTTTCTTGTTTTCCCGCTCTTTTATTTCAGGTTTTTATGAAAGGGTTAAGCCCTGTCAGAATCAGCTGGTTTTATCCGGTCTCACCTCAGCCTTGGATGACAAGCAGGGATCCTCTCTGATTGGTGCAGCTGGTTGCTGGGGGAGATTTCTGGACAGCTGATTGGTGTGGATGCCAGCGGCGGGAAAGTTTAGTCCTTAAAAAGAGGGTTTCGGCGGCGCTTCTGGGCCAGTTTTATCAAGACCAGATCATCGCCCCGCCCTCCCTCCCTATTCTTATGCTTATCGTCGCTTTGCTTTATCAGAGGGGCTGTATCACTCGGCTATTGCTGAGTGGATTTCGGTAATTATTGGAATTTTTAATGGTTATTTATGAATTTGAAGTTTTAATCATTTATTAATTTATTTACCCTTAATAAAGCATTGCGGCCATTTTTATTCCAACACAAAGTTGTCATGTCATTATTTTTAGTATTTATTTTGGTTAAGTCAGAAATGGGTCATTTGCCTCCATGTACTGTGCAAAACAACAAGTGAACAACAGACTTTTACGAAGGATAGCGGCTCCAGTAAGAAGTCTGCCTAAAATTTTGTAAGGCTTTATAAAAAGTACTGGGTATGCCTTTTTTTTAATGCTTTGTGAACAAGTTAGGGCTCTTTCTCACGAGTGGATGCTGTGCAGGTAATCCGCAGCGTGAATGAGAGCCAAACCGGACAGCAGAGACACGGAGCATTAACATGATTGATAAAGCTCCGTGCCTCTCAGGGATCTTTTTACTACAAAATCACGGTGACAACTTTAGATCACTGTTATTTTGTAGTAAAAAGGTCACTCATGTTAATGCTCCATGTCTCTGCTGTCCGGAGCGGGGGTTGGCACTCTTTCACGCAGCGGATTACCCGCACGGCATCCGCTCATGTGAAAGAGCCCTAACTCTTCACTGTCATTTCTACAGTCTCTAATTTTTTCCCCACAAATTGCTGGTGAGATAAGATGGAAGAAAAAATTAATAAAAAAAAAGTTCCAGGGAAGGTATAACAATTTTTCCACAGTGATTTCTAGAGTTAATGCTGAAACCCCTGGAATGTACTCCGCACGGTTGACAAATCAGGGTTTCCTGGTCTCCAGGCTTTTTAAGTGTGCCAGTAGAATGTTAGCAGCTGCTACTGGATTGTTCACAGCTGCTGGTTCTGTACAATAGGGGTATAAACTAAATCTATATATTGTAATCCGAGTCCTACACTGGATAGAATTTTAAGCACCCAACACAAGCAAATATTGCCTAGAGTAGGAGTCAGCAACTACTCCTCCTGCTGTGGGGATTAACGGCAAAAATTCTCAGTTTTACAGAGCGGTAAAACATGTTGTCACATTGTAATCAATTCAGAAGTCAACACAAGCATCCATCCAAAAACGCCATAATGTAAACTAATAGAATTGTTATTGACAGACATAGAACCGGTCCCATTACTGTCCGCATTACAGACAAGGATAGTACTGTTCTATTAGGGGGCAGCTGTTCTGTAAAACACGGAATGCACACGGACATCATCCGTATTATTTGCCAGTTTCGTGCGGACGAGCCCTAATATATATATATATATATATATATATATATATATATATATAATTTTTTTTTTTTTATTAGGGGTGCACCGAAATGAAAATTCTGGTCCGAAACCGAAAATTCAGGATGCCCTTGACCAAAACGGCCTTTTTGCCCAAATACTTTTTTTAATGATTTTATTAATAATTCTTTTTCATGAATTTAATAAATCATATTATATAACATGGTGCTTCCTTCCTTATACACAAGTGATTGTACAAAACAACAGTGCAAGAAACAGTTGTAAAACCAACCTCAAACTGTAAACAGACGTAGCCTCAGGTCAAGAACAAATTTTTGCTGGGCTACACAATTTTTTTTAAAATGTAAATAAAATAACTACACACAACTTGGACTGCTTTCTCTTTAGGTAAAAGTGGCAGGTTTCTTTTCAAGAACAAAAGTTGCTCAGCTTTCTCGCATGTTATGGGGGGGGGGGGGGGGGAAGAGATCTGTGGATGACGGACACTGTTATGGGGGGGATCTGTGGATGACGGACACTGTTACGGGGGGATCTGTGGATGACGGACACTGTTACGGGGGGATCTGTGGATGACGGACACTGTTACGGGGGGGATCTGTGGATGACGGACACTGTTACGGGGGGATCTGTGGATGACGGACACTGTTACAGAGAGATCTGTGGCTGGCACTGTTACAGGGGGGGGGGGATCTGTGGCTGGCACTGTTACAGGGGGGGGGGGGATCTGTGGGTGGCACTGTTATATATGTAAACGGAAAATGCAAATGTGATCGCACACTGCATCCAGCACTCTGCCCTCATGTGGCTGTCATGGACCATGAACAGGTAGGAACAAGAGTTAGGGACCACTCAATTGAGACGACCTTGACGCGGTGAGTGGCTTACTATGCTTTGGCCAAAATATAAACCAATGTCTCATCCAGCATGGAGGGCAGAGTGCTGGATGCAGTGTGCGATCACATTTGCATTTTCCGTTTGTATATGTATTTCGCCATAGTGATCTGCACCTACAGGCAGGTTGTGCTGACTCAACCCCCCACTGTTATATATGTGCCATCCACAGACCCCCCAGCCCATAACAGTGCCATCCACAGACCCCCCCAGCCCATAACAGTGACATCCATAGACCCCCCCCAGCCCATAACTGTGCCATCCACAGATGGCCCCCGCATCCCCCCCCCCCCGCCCCCGCTGCCGCCAGTATACAAATATAAGATGTTATATTCATTTATTGGTTATTAAACATGCCCCCTCAGTCCTATTACTACCTTACATCCTAATCGCTTCTGTAGAATTCAGGCAGCCCAAGCCGGGGCGGCCGGCGAGTCTCACTGACGTCACTTGCCTGCGCCGCCGGCTTCATTCAGGCACATGACAAGAGTTACGCTGCCGCCCGCCTGGCCTGCCAGAATTCTACAGATGCGATTAGGATGTAAGGTAGTAATAGGACTGGGGGGACATGTTTAATAACCAATAAATGAATATGAAATCTTATATTAGTATACCGGAGCGGCGGGGCTATACTACACTGACTGCACCGCCCCGCCGCTATTGCTAGCCCCCAGATACTCCTCCCAGTCCCTCCCCGAGTCCCCGCTCGCTCCTACATCGCAGCTTGCGATGTAAAACGGCAAGCATTCGCCCCATAAGACGCAGGGGCATTTCTCCCCCATTTTGGGGGAAGAAAAAGTGCGTCTTATGGGGCGAAAAATACGGTACTTGGTGGGTGACAAATCCCACACCCCATATTTTCTGCCGATATGTACCAATATCGGCCGAAATGGATTAGGCCCATTTTCGGCCGCCGGAATTTCGGTGCACCCCTAATCTATATCTCATATATATATATATATATATATATATATATATATAATTATTAGGAACACCATACTAATACGGTGTTGGACCCCCTTTTGCCTTCAGAACTGCCTTAATTCTACGTGGCATTGATTCAACAAGGTGCTGACAGCATTCTTTAGAAATGTTGGCCCATATTGATAGGATAGCATCTTGCAGTTGATGGAGATTTGAGGGATGCACAACCAGGCCACGAAGCTCCTGTTCCACCACATCCCAAAGATGCTCTATTGGGTTGAGATCTGGTGACTGTGGGGGCCATTTTAGTACAGTGAACTCATTGTCATGTTCAAGAAACCAATTTGAAATGATTGGAGCTTTGTGACATGGTGCATTATCCTGCTGGAAGTAGCCATCAGAGGATGGGTACATGGTGGTCATGAAGGGATGGACATGGTCAGAAACAATGCTCAGGTAGCCCGTGGCATTTAAACGATGCCCAATTGGCACTAAGGGGCCTAAAGTGTGCCCAGAAAACATCCCCCACACCATTACACCACCACCACCAGCCTGCACAGTGGTAACAAGGCATGATTGATACATGTTCTCATTCTGTTTACGCCAAATTCGGACTCTACCATTTGAATGTCTCAACAGAAATCGAGACTCAGACCAGGCAACATTTTTCCAGTCTTCAACAGTCCAATTTTGGTGAGCTCGTGCAAATTGTAGCCTCTTTTTCCTATTTGTAGTGGAGATGAGTGGTACCCAGTGGGGTCTTCTGCTGTTGTAGCCCATCCGCCTCAAGGTTGTGCGTGTTGTGGCTTCACAAATGCTTTGCTGCATACCTCGGTTGTAACGAGTGGTTATTTCAGTCAACATTGCGCTATCAGCTTGAATCAGTCAGCCCATTCTCCTCTGACCTCTAGCATCCGCAAGGCATTTTTGCCCACAGGACTGCCGCATACTGGATGTTTTTCCCTTTTCACACCATTCTTTGTAAACCCTAGAAATGGTTGTGCGTGAAAATCCCAGTAACTGAGCAGATTGTGAAATACTCAGACCGGCCCGTCTGGCACCAACAACCATGCCACGCTCAAAATTGCTTAAATCACCTTTCTTTCCCATTCTGACATTCAGTTTGGAGTTCAGGAGATTGTCTTGACCAGGACCACACCTCTAAATGCATTGAAGCAACTGCCATGTGATTGGTTGACTAGATAATTGCATTAATGATAGATAGATAAAAAAAAAAAAAAAAAAAAAAAAAAAAACACACTAGGGGTATACAATATTATTGACAAATTTGGCCAATGATAAAGATTTTAGCTATATCACCATATGGCGATAGATGACCACAGAGCGGTAGTGAATTGAAGAAGCTTCCCACTCACCGCTCCGTGGCCTCCGGACTCTGCACTGGCCAGGGCCTTGCGTGCACAAATGAGTGACGTCAGGTCCCTCCCAGTGCATGCTGGGAAGAAGACGTGGTCCGTCTCCTGCAGACTCCAGCCAGCCACGCACCCTGCAGAAAAGGTAAATATATTAGCAGGGGCCCTAATCTACCGGATGGTGGTGGATGGCTATGGCATGGGGCTGATGGCGCTGGCTGGGGGACATGGATGATGGCCATGTAATTTGTATACATACAGAAGAAAAAAATATTTATATATATATATATATATATATATATATATATATATATATATATATATATATATTTATATTTTTTATGCTTCAAATTACACTGCGATATAGAACTTAGCCCATATCGCCAAACCCTACAAACCACACATCTGATCCTTACTGAGGACCTCTTGCCGTTTTTGTTAAACTAAGCAGATACTGTAGCATCGGTACTGGGAGGAGGAGACTCTAGCGCCTCTCAGTGGGAGTCTCCTACCTGGCTGTGGCGTGCTCCAGTCGCAGTGGACCGCGCCACAGCCAGGGAGAAGGAGGCGCCCTCTGAGATGCGCTGTACCAATGCCATCATTAGGATAGAGGGCAAAAACAGAACGGGGGCACAGTGGGACAGCCGAGGAAGGTTTGAAAAAGAGAAAAGTTATAGCAGCATCAGCAGAGCGTACCCCACTTGTTCCCAACAATCAGCCTTTGTAAAATGTGCTGCAAATCACCCTATTAACAAGCAAAATCATCAGGTGAAAATCATAGTGTATGCACTAATAGTTTCTGGGCAGCAAATTGTGTTGTGTGAACAGTGATCTGCAGCCCAGAAACAATTAATCTGTATGACAAGCAATAGTAGTGGTCATTGCTCATCCTACAGTGGAGGTGATCGCTGCACAAAAAAGCAGCTCTTTACCTCCACTGACGAGCAGGCAGTTCTATAACTGCTTGCTCACATCTCTGGTTACCTGATCTGGCAGGCTGCTCCCTGTTTACCAGATCTGGCATTGCTGGATTCTACCATTTACTGCCATATCCCTATTGACCATGATGGAATCCAAACACTTTCCAGGTTTTTGACAAATACCACTGCATAAAGCATTTTTTGTCTGGCCGACAGCGGGCATTTATGTCCAAAGAAGTTGCCGGATTTAGAGACGCAACTGCAAATGTACCCCAACTGCCTGCTCAGTAGGAGCATGTAAATGTACCTCTAGAAGGTCTAGAAGGAAATGTGTCATCAAAAAATAAACCTACTGCATTGTTTAAATCACATTTTTAAAGAATTTCTACTCTTTGGTGTATCCCTCCAGGAACATCAACCCTGTTACAAATCTTTGTGTCATCAGCAAAAAGACACCTTACCATCGAGGCCTTCTGCAATTTCGCTGATAAAGATATTAAACAATATGGGTCCCAGAACAGATCCCTGAGGTACCCCACTGGTAACAAGACCTTGGTCTGAATATACTCCATTGACTACAACCCTCTGTTGCCGGTCCCTCAGCCACTGCCTAATCCATTCAACAATTTGGGAGTCCAAGCCCAAAGACTGCAATTTATTGATAAGCCTTCTATGTGGGACAGTATCAAAAGCCTTACTAAAGTCTAGATAAGCGATGTCTACTGCACCTCCATCTATTATTTTAGTCACCAATCAAAAAATAAATAAAAAATCAATAAGATTAGTTTGACATGATCTCCCTGAAGTAAACCCATGCTGTTTTTCATCTTTCAATCCATGGGATTTTAGATGGTCCACAATCCTCTCCTTAAGTATGGTTTCCATTAATTTCCCCACTATTGATGTCAGGCTTACTGGCCTATAGTTGCCCGATTCCTCCCTACCACCTTTCTTGTGAATGGGCACAACATTTGCCAATTTCCAATCTTCTGGGACGACTCCTGTTGCCAGTGATTGGTTAAATAAATCTGTTAATGGTTTTGCTACTTCACCACTGAGCTCTTTTAGTAGCTTTGGGTGTATCCCATCAGGCCCCTGTGACTTATTTGTATTAATTTTAGACAGCCGACTTAGAACCTCTTCCTCTGTAAAGACACATGCATCAAAAGATTCATTAGTCTTCTTTCCTAACGGAGGTCCTTTTCCTTCATTTTCCTTTGTAAAAACTGAACAGAAGTATTCATTGAGGCAGTCAGCTAGTTCTTTATCTTCTTCCGTATACCTTCCTTTTGTTTTTAATTTGGTAATTCCTTGTTTTAGTTTCCTTTTTTCATTTATGTATCTGAAGAATGCCTTATCGCCTTTTTTCCCCTGACTGAGCTAATTTCTCTTCTGCTTGTGCTTTAGAAGCTCTTATAAACTTGTTTGGCCTCTCTCTGCCTAATCTCATAAATTTGCCTGTCATCCTCTTTTTTTTGTTTTTTTTATAATTCCTAAATGCTATCTTTTTGTTTTTAACGATTTTGGACACTTCTGCTGAGTACCACAGTGGTCTCTTCCTTTTTTGCTTTTACTGACAAGCCTAAAGCAATTTTCTGTTGCCTTCAATAGTGTCACTTTTAAGTAGTCCCATATCTCCTGGACTCCAATGAAACTGTTCCAATCTGATAGGGACTCGTATACCACTAATCTAATTTAGAAAAGTCTGTTTTTCTAAAATCTAAAAACTTTTGTTTTTGTGTGGTGTGACTCATAGTAAACCACACTGACTGGTGATCACTAGATCCCAAGCTTTCCCCTACAGTAATATATACCAAATTCCCATTTGTGAATACTAAATCTAAAATGGCCTCCTTCCGGGTTGGCTCCTCCACTACTTGCTGTAGAGATAATCCCAGTAGGGAATTTAGAATATCTGTACTCCTGACAGAACTAGCTATTTTGGTTTTCCAGTTTATATCTGGAAGATTGAAGTCTCCCATAATGATTACTAGTTGAGGAAATGGCTAAAATGACATTGAAGGGGAAAGTTGATAATCTACGGCGGGCTTATCGGGCGGGTGCAGGAGCCCGACCAATCAGCGGTACGGACCCTGGAGTCATTGACAGCCGGGCCCCTGCTGCATACACCAGCATTAGTGAAAAGCTGACAGCAGCATGCAGAGGGTTCGGGGAGGGTACGGTTGCCCTCCGCTTCCCCATCGAGTCCCCGAGCTACAGTTGCGGGGACCAGATGGCAGAGAAGGCAAGCCCGATGTCTTCCATAGGCATCAGAGCTTGCCTTCTACAAAAGCCTGTGAGAGCCAAGCCTTAGGGCTTCACACAAATGTGTGAAGCCCATGCAGTGGCACGCAATGCACGGGCACCGTCCGTGGGGCAGGAGCATGGGAATCGCAGACCCATTCACTTGAATGGGTCCGCAATCTTTCCGTTCCGGAAAAGGATAGAGCAAGTTCTATCCGTTTGCGGTGCGGAAGCACAGAACAGAACCTCAGAAAGCAATCCGTAGTGTTCCGTTCCGTATCTCCGGACCCATTTAATTGAATGGGTCCGCATCAGTGATGCGGAATGGCCATGGAACGGTGCCCGTGTATTGCGGATCCATAAATGCGGTCCGCAATACAGCAACAAGCCTTTAGGCTGGGTCTCACAGGCAGGCTGTCAGCATAAAAGCTGACAGCCAATACAGTCTGTATTGTAATGCACTGGATTGCAGAGGGGATCGGACCCGAAAAGTTTAAGTCCAAGAGTATGAAAAAAATAAAATAAAAAATGGGAACCAGACATTGGGTATTGCCGCGTCCGTAACAACCGGCTCTACAAAAATATCACATGATCTACCCCCTCACCTGAACACCAAAGAAAAAAATAAAAACTGCTAAAAAAAAATAAATTGTCATTTTACATCAGAAAAAGTGCAATACCAAGCGATCAAAAAAGTGTATACCGCCCAAAATAGTACCCATTAAACAGCCATCTCATCCCGCAAAAATTATACCCTACATCAGGGATCAGCAACCTCCGGCACTCCAGATGTTCTGAAACTACAACTCCCAGAGTGCTCCATTCAGTTCTATGGGAGTTGTCAGAACAGCTGAGCATGTTTGCATGCTGGGAGTTGTAGTTTCACAGCAGCTGGAGTGCCGGAGGTTGCTGATCCCTGCCCTACATAAAACAATCTCCCAAAAAAATAAAAATAAAAGCCTTATGTAAACCTGAAAAAAAATATATATACGGTACAGACCAAAAGTTTAGACACACCTTCTCATTCAAAGAGTTTTTTAATTTTCATGACTATGAAGGCATCAAAACTATGAATTAACACATGTGGAATTATATACATAACAAACAAGTGTGAAACAACTGAAAATATGTCATATTCTAGGTTCTTCAAAGTAGCCACCTTTTGCTTTGATTACTGCTTTGCACACTCTTGGCATTCTCTTGATGAGCTTCAAGAGGTAGTCCCCTGAAATGGTCTTCCAACAGTCTTGAAGGAGTTCCCAGAGATGCTTAGCACTTGTTGGCCCTTTTGCCTTCACTCTGCGGTCCAGCTCACCCCAAACCAACTCGATTGGGTTCAGGTCCGGTGACTGGAGGCCAGGTCATCTGGCGCAGCACCCCATCACTCTCCTTCATGGTCAAATAGCCCTTACTTTCAAAGTTTTCCCAATTTTTCGGCTGACTGACCTTAATTTCTTAAAGTAATGATGGCCACTCGTTTTTCTTTACTTAGCTGCTTTTTTCTTGCCATAATACAAATTCTAACAGTCTATTCAGTAGGACTATCAGCTGGGTATCCACCTGACTTCTCAACGCCACTGATGGTCCCAACCCCATTTATAAAGGCAAGAAATCCCACTTATTAAACCTGACAGGGCACACCTGTGAAGTGAAAACCATTTCAGGGGACTACCTCTTGAAGCTCATCAAGAGAATGCTGAGTGTGTGAGTGTGTGAGTGTGTGAGTGTGTGAGTGTGTGAGTGTGTGAGTGTGTGAGTGTGTGAGTGTGTGAGTGTGTGAGTGTGTGAGTGTGTGAGTGTGTGAGTGTGTGAGTGTGTGAGTGTGTGAGTGTGTGAGTGTGTGAGTGTGTGAGTGTGTGAGTGTGTGAGTGTGTGAGTGTGTGAGTGTGTGAGTGTGTGAGTGTGTGAGTGTGTGAGTGTGTGAGTGTGTGAGTGTGTGAGTGTGTGAGTGTGTGAGTGTGTGAGTGTGTGAGTGTGTGAGTGTGTGAGTGTGTGAGTGTGTGAGTGTTATGAAGTTGTCATTTGGTATTGTCATGTCCGTAACAACCTGCTCTATAAAAATAGCACATGATCTAACCTGTCAGATGAACATTTGTAAATAAACAAAATGTAAAAATAAAAAAAAAAAGTGCCAAAACGTTGCCTCACAAAAAGTGTAATATAGAGCAACCAAAAATCTGATGTACCGCAAAATAGTACCAAAAAAACTGCCTCCTGTAGTTTCCAAAATGGGGTCACTTTTTTAGAGTTTCTAGTTAGAGTTTCTAGTGGTGCATCAGGGGGTCTTCAAATGTGACATGGCAACTTAAAATTATACCAGGGAAATCTGTCTTCCAAAAACCATATGTGTTCCTTTCCTTCTGTGCCCTGCAGTGTGCCTGTACAGCAGTTTACAACCACATATGGGGTGTTTCTGTAAACTACAGAATCAAAGTAATAAATATAGTTTTGTTAACCCTTGCTTTGTTAAAAAAAAAAAAAAAATTTTTATTAATATGGAAAATTTGCCAAAAAAGTGAAATTCGGAAATTTCTTACATTTCCCTTTAATTCTTAAGGGTTAACAAAGTTTGTAAAATTTGTATACCTTGAGAGGTGTAGTTTCTAAAATGGGGCATTTACGTGTCGTTTCTATTATGCAAGTTCCACAAAGTGACTTCATAACTGAACTGGTCCTTCAAAATTGGGTTTTGGAACTTTTCTTAAAAATGTTAAGATATGCTTCTAAGGCGGATTTCACACGGGCGTTGCGGGAAAATGTGCGGGTGCGTTGCGGGAAGACCCGCGAATTTTCAGCGCGAGTGCAAAACATTGTAATGCGTTTTGCACGCGCGTGAGAAAAATTGCGCATGTTTGGTACCCAAACCTCTTCACAGAAGTTCGGGCTTGGGATCGGTGTTCCGTAGATTGTATTATTTTCCCTTATAACATGGTTATAAGGGAAAATAGCATTCTTAAATACAGAATGCAAAGTAAAACAGCGCTGGTGGGGTTAAAAAAATTAAAATTTAACTCACCTTAGTCCACTTGATAGCGGCCCGGCATCTACTTCTGTCTCCTTTGTTGAATAGGACCTGTGGTGAGCATTAAAGAAGATCTTTCACCAGAATAAAGTATCTAAACTGACTATATAGACGTGTAGAGTGGCGCCCAGCCTGGCTAAGAGCTGAGCGCTGCGATTGGCCAGCGCTACAGCATAGGAGAAAGACACTGCGGCAGGTTTCCCTGGGTGGAGCCCAACTATGAACATACCAGAGGCTATAACCGGAGAGGCGCCCGGCGATAACAGTAAGTGCAGGGGGATCCCTGGGCGCCGCTCTACACGTCTAGTCAGTTTAGATACTTTATTCTGGTGAAAGGTCCTCTTTAAATACAGTTACAGGACCTTTGATGATGTCACTCCGGTCATCACATGATCCATCACCATGGTAAAAGATCATGTGACGTACCATGTGATGACCGGAGTGACATCAAAGGTCCTGTAACTGTATTTAATGCTCAAATAGAAAAATAGGACAGCACTACTCACTGTTATTGCAATGATTCTAATACGTGGTGGTGCCTGCAGCATTGAATCCTGGTCCTAGGATTCCCGTAGTAGCCAAAGAATGTATAGAATAAGCCACGGCACTCCAAAGGGATCCAATAGATTTCTTTATTACACCTTGTGCTGCACAAGGTGTAATAAAGAAAATCGATTGGATCCCTTTGGAGTGCCGTGGCTTATTCTATACATTCTTTGTATTTAATGCTCACCACAGGTACTATTCAACAAAGGAGACACAAGGAGATGCCAGGCTACGCAATCAAGTGGACTAAGGAGAGTTAAATTATTATTTTATTTTATTTTTTTAACCCCTCCAGCCCTATTTTACTTTGCATTCTGTATTCAGAATGCTATTATTTTCCCTTATAACCATGTTATAAGGGAAAATAATAATGATCGGGTCTCCATCCCGATAGTCTCCTAGCAACCGTGCGTGAAAAATCGCACCGCATCCGCACTTGCTTGCGATTTTCACGCAACCCCATTCACTTCTATGGGGCCTGCGTTGCGTGAAAAATGCAGAATATAGAGCATGCTGCGATTTTCACGCAACGCATAAGTGATGCGTGAAAATCACCGCTCACTCAACAGCCCCATAGAAATGAATGGGTCGGTATTCAGTGCGGGTTCAATGCGTTCACCTCACGCATCGCATCCGCGCGGAATACTCGCCCGTGTGAAAGGGGCCTAAATTTTTAAGCCTTCTAACATCCCAAAAAAAGAAAGTGTAATTTATAAAATTATACAAACATTATGTACACATATCGGAAATGTTAAGTAATAACTATTTTAGGAGGTATCACTATCAGTTTTAAAAAGCAGAGAAATAGAAAATTTGGAAAATTGCGAATTTTTCTAAACTTTTGTAAATTTGGTAATTTTTTTATAAATAAATTTTTTTACTCAAATTTACCAGTCATGAAGTACAATATGTGACAAGAAAACAATCTCAGAATGGCTTGGATAAGTAAGAGTTTTAAAGTTAACATATAAAGTAACATGTCAGATTTGCAAAAAATGGCAGGGTCCTTAAGGTGAAAAATGGCAGGGTCCTGAAGGGGTTAAAGAAAAACCATAAAATCCTGCAGTTTTCACACTGGCCTCTAAGCCTAATAGGCATCACTTCTTGGTCTGTACAGATCCTTTACTGCAGTTACCTGCTTCTCTATACACAGAGGTGATATCATTACAGGCAGGATTAGCATGACAGATAAGACGGGATCCACCATTCACAATAGGCGATTGACAAAGCTCATCTATCCTTTACTTGTACAAGGACCTCTGCACAGGTCACAGCATGCCTAGAAAACTTTCCCATAGTAGTCAATGAGGTCCCCTCCTGACCAGTGTCTATGGCCCATGGTACTGTCTTAAAGCAATTTTCTTCTTTCTAATTGCTATTATGAACAGCTCGGGCAAGATGGCCGCCCCCCCATAATAATGTTCAGGAAAGAAAATAAATCCGCAATCAGAAAATAAAAACAGATTAGAAAAAAAAAAACAAAAAAAAAAACGCATTTGTTTTCCTATCTGGTTTTAGCTAGCAGAAAGTTTTTGGTGACACATTTCCTTTAAAGGGAACCTGTCACCGGGATTTTGTGTATAGAGCTAAGGACATGGGTTGCTAGATGGCCGCTAGCACATCCGCAATACCCAGTCCCCATAGCTCTGTGTGCTTTTATTGTGTAAAAAAAACAATTTGATAAATATGCAAATTAACCTGAGATGAGTCAGAGCTTGAAAATATGACTCTTCTCTGGTCACACAAGATAGATATGACTCTTATGTTAATTTGCATATGTATCAAATCGTTTTTTTTTACACAATAAAAGCACACAGAGCTATGAGGACTGGATATTGCGGATGTGCTAGCGGCCATCTAGCAACCCATGTCCTCAGCTCTATGCCCAAAATCCCAGTGACAGGTTCCCTTTAATATGAAGTAAATACAGCCTCAAATGAACAATACATGACCAATTACATTGGGTTATTTTTTCAACAATAATGAAGCCAAAATGGAAAAGCCATGTCTGAAAAACTTCAATAGTTTGTAGAACCACCTTTACAGCAGTAATCGTTTTCTGTAGGACTTTCTCAGTCTCACATTGTTCTGGAGGCCCACACTTTACAATGTTGCTTCAGTTCATTGAAGTTTGTGGGCAGTCATTTATTCCCAACTCTCTAAGGCTACTTTCACACTAGCGTTAATATATTCCGGTACTGAGACCCATCATAGGGTCTCAATAGAGGAAACAAAAACGCTTCCGTTTTGTCCCCATTCATTGTCAATGGGGACAAAACGTAACTGAATAGAACGGAATGCTCCAAAATGCATTCCGTTCTGTTTGGCTGCGTTCTCATACCAGAGAGCAAACTGCAGCATGCTGCGGTTTTCTTTCCGTCCTGGGATGCGGAGCAAAACGGAACAGTAACGGAAGCGTTTTTTTTGCCGAGCCCTGCCGGATCCAGCAAAACACTAGTGTGAAAGTAGCCTTAACCCCTTAAGGACACAGCCCTATTTTACCTTAAGGACCAGGCCATTTTTTTGAAAATCTGACCAGTGTCACTTTAAGTGCTGATAACTTTAAAACGCTTTGACTTACCCAGGCCGCTCTGAGATTGTTTTTTCGTCACATATTGTACTTCATGACACTGCTAAAATTGGGTCAAAAAAGTTATTTTTGCATAAAAAAATACCAGATTTACCAAAAATTTGGAAAAATTTGCAAATTTCAAAGTTTGTTTCTCTACTTCTGTAATACATAGTAATACCGCCAAAAATTGTGATGACTTTACATTCCCCATATGTCTACTTCATGTTTGTAGCATTTTGGGAATTATTTTATTTTTTGGGGATGTTACATAGCTTAGAAGTTTAGAAGCAAATTTTGAAATTTTTCTGAAATTTTCCAAATCCCACTTTTTATGGACCAGTTCAGGTCTGAAGTCACTTTGTGAGGCTTACGTAATAGAAACCATCCAAAAATGACCCCATTTTAGGCTACTTTCACACTAGCGTTCGGGGCTCCGCTTGTGAGTTCCGTTTGAAGGGGCTCACAAGCGGCCCCGAACGGATCCGTCCAGCCCTAATGCATTCTGAATGGATGCGGACCTGCTCAGAATGCATCAGTCTGGCTCAGTTTGTCCTCCGCTCCGCTCAGCAGGCGGACACCTGAACGCAGCTTGCAGCGTTCAGGTGTCCACCTGGCCGTGCGGAGGCAAACGGATCCGTCCAGACTTACAATGTAAGTCAATGGGGACGGATCCGTTTGAAGTTAACACAGTATGGCTCAATTTTCAAACGGATCCGTCTCCCATTGACTTTCAATGTAAAGTCAAAACGGATCCGTTTGCATTATCATGAACAAAAAAATTTTATTTTTATTTTATTTTTATTTTTTTTGTTCATGCTAATGCAAACGGATCCGTTCTGAACGGATCTAAACGTTTGCATTATAGGTGCGGATCCGTCTGGGCACATACCAGACGGATCCGACCTAAACGCAGGAGTGAAAGTAGCCTTAGAAACTACACCCCTCAAGGTATTCAAAACTCATTTTACTCATTTAACCCTTTAGGTCTTCCACAAGACTTCATGGCAAATGGACATAAAATGTAAGAATTTCGATTTTTTGGAAAATTTTCCAATATAATCAATTTTTTCCAGGAACAAAAGCAAGGGTTACCTGCCAAACAAAACTCAATATGGGTTGCCCTGATTCTGTAGTTTGCAGAAACACCCCATATGTGGTCGTAAACTACTGTTTGGCCAAACGGGAGGACATAGAAGGGTTTAGGAAGGCAGGTTTTGCTAGAGTTTTTTTGGACACCATGTCCCATTTGAAGCCCCCCTGATGCACCCCTAGAGTAGAAACTCCAAAAAAGTGACCCCATTTTAGAAACTACTGGATAGGGTGGAAGTTTTGTTGGTACTAGTTTAGGGTACATATGATTTTTGGTTGCTCTATATTACATTTTTTTGTGAGGCAAGGTAACAAGAAATGGCTGTTTTGGCACAGTCTTTTTTTTCGTTATTTACAACATTCATCTGACAGGTTAGATCATGTGGTATTTTTATAGAGCAGGTTGTCACGGACGCGGCGATACCTAATATGTATACAATTTTTTTTTTTATGCAAGTTTTACACAATGATTTAATTTTTGAAACAAAAAAATAAAAAAAATCATGTTTTAGTGTCTCCATAGTCTGAGAGCCATAGTTTTTTCAGTTTTTGGGCGATTATCTTAGGTAGGGTCTCATTTTTTGTGGGATGAGATGACGGTTTGATTGGCACTATTTTGGGTTGCATATGACTTTTTGATCGCTTGCTATTACACTTTGTGACGCAAGATACACCGTTTTTATTCTTTTACGGTGTTCACCTGAGGGGTTAGGTCATGTGATATTTTTATAGAGCCGGTCGATACGGACGCGGCCATACCCAATATGTATACTTTTTTTATGTAAGTTTTACACAAGGATTTTATTTTTGAAACAAAAAAAAATAAATCATGTTTTAGTGTTTCCATAGACTAAGAGCCATAGTTTTTTCAGTTTTTGGGTGATTATCTTGGGTAGGGTATGATTTTTGCGGGATGAGATGACTGTTTGATTAGTACTATTTTGGTGTACATGCGACTTTTTTGATCACTAAGTAAGGTGGGCAAAATTTCAATTTCCTCATAGTTTTTATTTTTTTATGGCGTTCACCGTGCGGGGAAAGCAACATGACCGTTTTATAGATCAGGTAGTTACGGACACGCCGATACCAAATATGTGTAGTGTATTTTATTTTTTAAAATTTTTATTCAGTGATAAGTGTTTTTTTATCTTTACTTTTTTCACTTTTTTTGACCCAGACCCACTTGGTTCTTGAAGATCCAGTGGGTCTGATGTCTGTATAATACAGTAGTGTATTGTACTGTATTTTACTTACACTTTGTCTGAACAGATCTATGCCTTTAGAACAGATCTGTTCAGCACCATGGACAGCAGGATGCCTGAGAAGGTATCCTGTTGCCATGGGAACCTTCCCCATGTGCCACAACTGAGCAGACGGGGACGGGGAAGTAGGGGGCTCCCTCCCTCTGACACCATCCGCGGTATGGAAAGGGTTAAACGGCTGACATCACAGCACAGATGTCAGCTTTTTATACCAGAGTGTCAGCAATGTGCTGACACTCTGGTATACCCACTGGACGCCAATTAATATTAAAGAGGAGGCGGGCGGGGGATCGCGATCCGCCTGCCGCACCGCCCGCCTCCTGCACCCTCCCTCCCTGCACCACCCGCCGGCATAAAATCATTCAGGGGTGCGGGGGCGGGAGAAAAATCTTTATTTTTGGCATTTGGGGGATCAGAAACTGCAGAAAGCGCTGCAAACCGCAGGTCTGAATTGACCTGCGGTTTGCTGCGATCGCCGATACGGGGGGGGTCGGTCACATGACCCCCCCGGCGTTGTGACAGGATGCCCGCTGAATGATTTCAGCGAGCATCCTGTTCCAATTAATGCCTGCCGCAATCGCGTTTTAACCACCTCCGGACCGCCTAACGCAGGATCGCGTTCCGGAGGTGGCAGCGCTGCGCACAGTCACGCATATACGCGTCATCTCGCGAGACGCGAGATTTCCTGTGAACGCGCGCACACAGGCGCGCGCGCTCACAGGAACGGAAGGTAAGAGACTTGATCTCCAGCCTGCCAGCGGCGATCGTTCGCTGGCAGGCTGGAGATGTGTTTTTTTTAACCCCTAACAGGTATATTAGACGCTGTTTTGATAACAGCGTCTAATATACCTGCTACCTGGTCCTCTGGTGGTCCCCTTTGTTTGGATCGACCACCAGAGGACACAGGTAGCTCAGTAAAGTAGCACCAAGCACCACTACACTACACTACACCCCCCCCCCCATCACTTATTAACCCCTTATTAGCCCCTAATCACCCCTGATCACCCCATATAGACTCCCTGATCACCCCCCTGTCATTGATTACCCCCCTGTCATTGATCAACCCCCTGTAAAGCTCCATTCAGACGTCCGCATGATTTTTACGGATCCACTGATAGATGGATCGGATCCGCAAAACGCATCCGGACGTCTGAATGAAGCCTTACAGGGGCATGATCAATGACTGTGGTGATCACCCCATATAGACTCCCTGATCACCCCCCTGTAAAGCTCCATTCAGATGTCCGCATGATTTTTACGGATGCACTGATACATGGATCGGATCCGCAAAACGCATCCGGTCGTCTGAATGAAGCCTTACAGGGGCATGATCAATGACTGTGGTGATCACCCCCCTGTCATTGATTACCCCCCTGTAAAGCTCCATTCAGATGTCCGCATGATTTTTACGGATGCACTGATAGATGGATCCGATCCGCAAAACGCATCCGGACGTCTGAATGAAGCCTTACAGGGGCGTGATCAATGACTGTGGTTATCACCCCATATAGACTCCCTGATCACCCCCCTGTCATTGATCACCCCCCTGTCATTGATTACCCCCCTGTAAAGCTCCATTCAGATGTCCGCATGATTTTTACGGATGCACTGATAGATGGATCGGATCCGCAAAACGCATCCGGACGTCTGAATGAAGCCTTACACGGGCGTGATCAATGACTGTGGTTATCACCCCATATAGACTCCCTGATCACCCCCCTGTCATTGATCACCCCCCTGTCATTGATCACCCCCCTGTCATTGATCACCCCCCTGTCATTGATCACCCCCCTGTCATTTAGCACCCCTCTGTAAGGCTCCATTCAGATATTTTTTTGGCCCAAGTTAGCAGAATTTTTTTTTTTTTTTCTTACAAAGTCTCATATTCCACTAACTTGTGTCAAAAAATAAAATCTCACATGAACTCACCATACCCCTCACGGAATCCAAATGCGTAAAATTTTTTAGACATTTATATTCCAGACTTCTTCTCACGCTTTAGGGCCCCTAGAATGCCAGGGCAGTATAAATACCCCACATGTGACCCAATTTCGGAAAGAAGACACCCCCAGGTATTCCGTGAGGGGCATATTGAGTCCATGAAAGATTGAAATTTTTGTCCCAAGTTAGCGGAACGGGAGACTTTGTGAGAAAAAAATTAAAAATATCAATTTCCGCTAACTTGTGCCAAAAAAAAAAAAATTCTATGAACTCGCCATGCCCCTCATTGAATACCTTGGGGTGTCTTCTTTCCAAAATGGGGTCACATGTGGGGTATTTATACTGCCCTGGCATTCTAGGGGCCCCAAAGCGTGAGAAGAAGTCTGGTATCCAAATGTCTAAAAATGCCCTCCTAAAAGGAATTTGGGCACCTTTGCGCATCTAGGCTGCAAAAAAGTGTCACACATCTGGTATCGCCGTACTCAGGAGAAGTTGGGGAATGTGTTTTGGGGTGTCATTTTACATATACCCATGCTGGGTGAGAGAAATATCTTGGTCAAATGCCAACTTTGTATAAAAAAAAAATGGGAAAAGTTGTCTTTTGCCAAGATATTTCTCTCACCCAGCATGGGTATATGTAAAATGACACCCCAAAACACATTCCCCAACTTCTCCTGAATACGGCGATACCACATGTGTGACACTTTTTTGCAGCCTAGGTGGGCAAAGGGGCCCATATTCCAAAGAGCACCTTTAGGATTTCACAGGTCATTTACCTACTTACCACACATTAGGGCCCCTGGAAAATGCCAGGGCAGTATAACTACCCCACAAGTGACCCCATTTTGGAAAGAAGACACCCCAAGGTATTCCGTGAGGGGCATGGCGAGTTCCTAGAATTTTTTATTTTTTGTCACAAGTTAGTGGAAAATGCTTATTTTTTTTATTTTTTTTTTTTTTTCATACAAAGTCTCATATTCCACTAACTTGTGACAAAAAATAAAAACTTCCATGAACTCACTATGCCCATCAGCGAATACCTTGGGGTCTCTTCTTTCCAAAATGGGGTCACTTGTGGGGTAGTTATACTGCCCTGGCATTCTAGGGGCCCAAATGTGTGGTAAGGAGTTTGAAATCAAATTCTGTAAAAAATGACCTGTGAAATCCGAAAGGTGCTCTTTTGAATATGGGCCCCTTTGCCCACCTCGGCTGCAAAAAAGTGTCACACATCTGGTATCTCCGTAATCGGGAGAAGTTGGGGAATGTGTTTTGGGGTGTCATTTTACATATACCCATGCTGGGTGAGAGAAATATCTTGGCAAAAGACAACTTTTCCCATTTTTTTATACAAAGTTGGCATTTGACCAAGATATTTATCTCACCCAGCATGGGTATATGTAAAAAGACACCCCAAAACACATTCCTCAACTTCTCCTGAATACAGAGATACCAGATGTGTGCCACTTTTTTGCAGCCTAGGTGGGCAAAGGGGCCCACATTCCAAAGAGCACCTTTCGGATTTCACAGGTCATTTACCTACTTACCACACATTTGGGCCCCTAGAATGCCAGGGCAGTATAACTACCCCACAAGTGACCCCATTTTGGAAAGAAGAGACCCCAAGGTATTCGCTGATGGGCATAGTGAGTTCATGGAAGTTTTTATTTTTTGTCACAAGTTAGTGGAATATGAGACTTTGTATGAAAAAAAAAAAAAAAAAAAAAAAAAAAAATCATCATTTTCCACTAACTTGTGACAAAAAATAAAAAATTCTAGGAACTCGCCATGCCCCTCACGGAATACCTTGGGGTCTCTTCTTTCCAAAATGGGGTCACTTGTGGGGTAGTTATACTGCCCTGGTATTCTAGGGGCCCAAATGTGTGGTAAGGAGTTTGAAATCAAATTCAGGAAAAAATGAGGAGTGAAATCCGAAAGGTGCTCTTTGGAATATGGGCCCCTTTGCCCACCTAGGCTGCAAAAAAGTGTCACACATCTGGTATCCCCGTACTCAGGAGAAGTTGAGGAATGTGTTTTGGGGTGTCTTTTTACATATACCCATGCTGGGTGAGATAAATATCTTGGTCAAATGACAACTTTGTATAAAAAAAATGGGAAAAGTTGTCTTTTGCCAAGATATTTCTCTCACCCAGCATGGGTATATATAAAATGACACCCCAAAACACATTCCCCACCTTCTCCTGAGTACGGAGATACCAGATGTGTGACACTTTTTTGCAGCCTAGGTGGGCAAAGGGGCCCATATTCCAAAGAGCACCTTTCGGATTTCACAGGTCATTTTTTACAGAATTTGATTTCAAACTCCTTACCACACATTTGGGCCCCTAGAATGCCAGGGCAGTATAACTACCCCACAAGTGACCCCATTTTGGAAAGAAGAGACCCCAAGGTATTCGCTGATGGGCATAGTGAGTTCATAGAAGTTTTTATTTTTTGTCACAAGTTAGTGGAATATGAGACTTTGTAAGGAAAAAAAAAAAAAAAAAAAAAAATCATCATTTTCCGCTAACTTGTGACAAAAAATAAAAAGTTCTATGAACTCACTATGCCCATCAGCGAATACCTTAGGGTGTGTACTTTCAGAAATGGGGTCATTTGTGGGGTGTTTGTACTGTCTGGGCATTGTAGAACCTCAGGAAACATGACAGGTGCTCAGAAAGTCAGAGCTGCTTCAAAAAGCGGAAATTCACATTTTTGTACCATAGTTTGTAAACGCTATAACTTTTACCCAAACCATTTTTTTTTTACCCAAACATTTTTTTTTTATCAAAGACATGTAGAACTATAAATTTAGAGCAAAATTTCTATATGGATGTCGTTTTTTTTGCAAAATTTTACAACTGAAAGTGAAAAATGTCATTTTTTTGCAAAAAAATCGTTAAATTTCGATTAATAACAAAAAAAGTAAAAATGTCAGCAGCAATGAAATACCACCAAATGAAAGCTCTATTAGTGAGAAGAAAAGGAGGTAAAATTCATTTGGGTGGTAAGTTGCATGACCGAGCAATAAACGGTGAAAGTAGTGTAGGTCAGAAGTGTAAAAAGTGGCCTGGTCTTTCAGGGTGTTTAAGCACTGGGGGCTGAGGTGGTTAAACCCATGACGTACCGGTACATCATGTGTCCTTAAGGGGTTAAAGAGGACGTTTCACCACTCCTGACATGCTTGTTTTAATAGCTTCACGCATTCCCCATGTAATAACACGTCGAGCATCTATTCTATGTTGTACCATTCCTTTATTATTCCTACTACAAGTTATGAGTGAATTGCTTGCAGTAAGGGTACAGAGGGGTGGTAACCAGTTGGGGGGGGGGGGGGGGGGGGGAATGTTCCTTTACAAACTCTCTGTATCCAATAAGTGCTGCCATTTTCAAAGGAATGGCACAACGTAGAGCTACAAGAATAGATGCTCCATAATTCTTACATGGGGAATGCATGAAGATATTAAAAACAGGCGTGCCAGGAGTGGTTAAAAGGTCCTCAAAGGTCACGCCACAGTATTTCAATTAGGTTGAGGTCTAAACTTTGACTGAGCCATTGAAACACCTTGATTTTTTATTTTTTTCAGCCATTCAGTTGCAGACTTGCTGGTATGTTTGGGATAACTGTCCCGCTCCATGATCCAGTTTCACCCAAACTTTGGCTGTTTGATGGATAGTCTCACTTTTGACTCTAGAATGTCTTTTGTTTATGGAGGAGCTCATGATTTACTCAATAACTGCAAAGCGCCCAGGTGCTGTACCTCCAATATAAGCCCAAATGTTTATACCCCCACCACCACAATCGTGCTTGACAGTTTGTATGAGGTATTTGTTCTGATATGCTAATAAGGCCAATATCATTTTGGTCTGTCTAAAGAACATTGACCCAGAAGTCGTATGGCTTGGTCAGATGCAACTTTGCAAACTTTAGTTGTGCTGTCATGTTCTTCTTAGAAAGAGGCTTTCTCCTGGCAACCCTTCCAAAACAAGCCCTACTTGTTCAGAGTTTGTAGATTTACAGTAACAGATATAGATCTTGGTTTTTTTGCAATTTCCTTGAGCATTACAAGGTCTGACCTTGGGGTGAATTTGCCTGGGTAGAATTTTTACCATCTTGAATGTTCACAATTTGAAAACAATCTCTCACCGTAAAATTAGGTCTTCAAATTGTTGCAGAGGCGTTTCCTCCTTGGCATTGTGTTAACACTTTCTTGAATGCTCCAGACCAGCAAACTGCCAAAACGTCTGCTTTCATAGAAGTGGTCATACTGGCTGATGACCAAGGGCATTTGATTAGCAGCATCTAGTCCCTACTTAATTCCTATGGAAGCAGCAAGGCTGTACTTAATTTTTCATGTAGCTTTTGTATTTTGGTCAAGTTTTTGTTAAACAAAAGGACGACGAGCGATTTATTTATTTTTTAATCATCCAGCAGACTGTCCATCCAATGTGTTAATCAAGGAACTGAACCATGTGAGCACGCCCACTTGCTGCCCAATATGAGAGCACCAACTGAGTTCTGACTTCAATATCATCTAAGCCCCACCAGATCAATGCTTATGCTAATTTATTTTTCTGGGGTGAGCACCTCTGTAAATTTGGAGTTGAAGTGCTCCAGGAGGGGTCTTATTTTGACTAGACTGTCAAATTGTGGGTCAATTTGGGGGGGGGGGGGGGGCACTGTGTGTTATTATAATGTAGGAATTTCAAAATGGATTCAAGTCTTGAGCGGGACATGGCCATACTGTAAATTGTAGTGTTGTACAAGACATCTGAACTCCAATATTGTCTCATTCTGTTTATTTTTTTTTAACCAGGCCCATATTCAGCAACAGCCCCCAGAATGTCATAATGTTGGCTGCATTTACTGGGGTCCAACCTACGGGCATATGAGGATGTGGGGTTTTGAGCTATAAATTACTGGGCGTATAAATCCGAATTCCAGAGTTTCCCAAACCTGAAGGACAGGGAATATGGGGATCTGAAACTGCTGCAGATGAGCCAAAGTTCACTACAGCTGTTCCAGATGTTGTTCTTCTGAAAGTGAAAAGTAGTGAAAAGCACCGATTTGTGGTGGTACCACAAGTCCCAGCCGACAACCAGCAGCACAGTGGGGAACAAGTCCTCTCTGCAAGCAGGCTGCCATTAGCTGGAGCGTTGTTCCAGCCAATCGCAGCGTTGGGACATCAGTGTCTGATGTCCCCTCCCTGGCCTCAGAGGCGACATGGGCTGATGTAATCAACCCCAATCACCTTCAACCCAGCCACCAGCAACACAGATTGGCTAGTAGTAGTATAGCGCTGCCATTGGCTGGAGAGTTGCTCCAGCCAATCACAGCACTGGGGAGGGACACCAGTGTCCTTCCGTCAAGATGCGGAAATGCACTGGCTTCCATGATGTAATAGTATGTCATGTGTCGGAAAGGGGTTAAAAGGGAACCCGATAGCTTGTTTAGGTGATCTAAACTGCTGACAGTACCCTTTTTATCTAGTTATGGTGCTCCAGAATGGTTATGGGGCTTGTAAATCCACAGAAAATGCACTACTATTCTTTTTCTCACCGTATGCAAATTATCTTGTTGAAGTCAAGGAGGCCAGGCTTTCCCTGCGGCATGACTGACATTCTCCAAGCCAGGGAATGTCATCCCCTGTTCTCACTTGATCCTGCGCAGGCTCAGTCTGCCTTTACTTCCAGAGCAATCCTAGTGAATAGCGCTGAACAGCAGCCGAGAAGAGCGCTCCCTGCGGCACATGTGCAGTGATGCATTGAAGCCAGGTGTTCCCTTTAAAGGCAACTCATCAGGTTGAACATGCCATGTCATCTGCCAGAAGCATGTTACAGAGCAGGAGAAGCAGGGCAGATTGATTAATAGCTTTAAAGCAGGGGTGCACAACCTGCGGGCCGCATGCGGCCCCCAGAGCCAAGATTTGCGGCCCCCATCCTCCTGGACAGAAACACAGCTGATCATAAAATCAGCTGCGTTTCTGCCCGCAGCACCGCACGATGGATCATTACAGCTCCAGCCCCTGCACTGTAGCAGGAGCAGGACGGGTCGTCGGCTGTCAGTGACAGCGGGGGAGCCGAGGAGAAGGCAGAAGCAGTTATCAGCGCTTCTGCCTTCTCCTCACACAGGTGAGCACTATATAGGGTAGACCCGGCTTGGGGGGCAGAGGAGCGCAGAGCTGCAGGGTTAGGAGACCTGATCAGCTCTGCCTGTGTACAATGCCCCCACTGCAGGCTGGTTTCCCCTGTAACTGGAGCTCCTTTGGATGCTCCAGTTACAGTGGAAATAGTGCAAAAAAAAGAGTCTGTGTCCCCGAAGGTCTTTCAGTGACCTCTTAGGGAAAAATGATGTGGAAAAAAATATATTAAATAAGTTAAAAAAATATTTTAAAAAAATATTATAAATCACAAATAAATAAAAATATGATGTGGCAAAAAAAAAATAGAAAATTATATTAAAAAAAATACAAATAAAAGGAAAAATGGAAAAGTTGCTAAGTAAAAGAGTGTTCACTGCCCCCTAACAGTCTTTTTATGTTCCCTTGTCATTATGTGGCAAATATAATTTTATATATATATATATATATATATATATATATATATATATATATATATATATATATATATATATTTTGAAATAAAAAAAATTATAAAAAATACAAATAAAAGAAAAAAAATTAAAGTGCAAAATAGTAGTGTCACCCAACAGTCTTTTTATGACCTCTTTGGGGAGATATTATGTGGCAAAAATATATTTAAATAATATAATAAACCAAAAATACAATAAAATATTATTAAAATACAAATAAAACTAATAAATAAAAAGGAAAGTGAAAAATTCACAAAAAGTGTCAATGTCCCCCAAAGGTCTTTTTATGACCTCTTGGGGGATATTGTTTATAGCAGAAATATATTAAAAAATTAAGTTAAAAAAGAAAAAATATATATAAAATACATAAAAGAAAAAACACCCACACCAACCAAAACCGTTGCCATTATCGCCCCATTCATGTGAAACCGTTCGAACCACCAGGTGCCCAAAAACACAAAAAAAATGTGTCTTTTCAGGCCTGCTTATTAAAGTGTTAACCAATAATCGCTTTCCCCACTAGAAAGAGAAAGTACTTACTGGTTATTGCAGGGCGCCTGTAACTGGCAGGAGGTGGTAATAACCAGGGAGCACGGCCTCTGCAGTGAGGGAAATCACTGATTTATGAACAAGTTCCTGCAGCTTGGCCCCTGAACCAGAAGATGCATACTTACCTGCTCCACGCCCCCATCTTCCGGTTCCTGCACTGTTACACCTGTCCGTGCATGACCATTGTCACATACACCACTCCAGTCAATGACTGGCTGCAGCAGTGACACGCTGCTTGTGGCCACATCACCGCTAAAGCCAGTGATTGGCCATGCACTGACAGGTGTAATAAGCGTTGGGAGCAGGTAAGTGTAACTCTTTGGTTTCAGGGGCCATGCTGCAAGAACTTGTTAAAAATTCATTCTTACTGGGAAATCCCTTTAAGCCAGGGTGGAATAGCCATAGATCTCACAGGGAAATTTCCTGGGGGGCTGCCTGGGCCCTCCTCACAGCCAACCAGTGAGAGTTTTTGGGGATGTATTTTGTGCTCATGGGGGCAGTATTGTGTGATGAACTATGGGGCGGTATAATGTGCCACAATATGGTATTGCTGGCCCGGACTTCCATTAATTTGTACCCGACTACAAAACGGGGCCACTGTTAGTATTTTTCTAGGGCCAGCAGCGAGATATTCAGGTCAATTACTGGAAATGCGTCTTCATAGGGACACTCACTCATGATAACTTGCAGTATAATCGAGCCGCACATCTGTGTGATCAGGAATGTGCTACTCATAGTCAATGTAACTAAATGGAGGAATGACTGTGATAGCGATCATTCCCCCCCAGTCACTTTACATCGGCCTGTGTACATTGCGGCCCCTTGAAATAGAGCAATGTGACAATGCGGCCCTCAGACCAAAAAAGGTTGTGCACCCCTACTTTATAGGAAAAAAAGTTATCGTTGAAATCCCTGCCCTTTCTGTGCTTAAGCGTCCAGTCTGTGGTCCCAATAATACTTGATTTACAGCCACCCCCGTTTGCATGCTCACATTTGGAAGGCTGAGAACCGCTGAGCGAGACTGCCCAGTGGACTACTAAGCACAGAAAGAGCAGAGATTTCCATCAGTACTCCAGAAGTGAAACGCAAAGTTTACCTTCATCTGAAAACAGGACTTCGGACCACTGAGCTACAGTCCAGTCCTTTTTCCTTAGCCCAGGTAAAACGCTGCCAACGTCGTCTCTGGGTCATGAGTGACCCGATACAATGAATGTGACAATTGTGTGGGGGCTCTAGAAGCACCGACTCCAGCCTTAGTCCACTCCTTGCGAATATCCCCCAAATTCTTGAAATGTCCTTTTCTTGACAATCCTTTCAAGGCTGCAGTTATCACTGTTGCCAGCTTCATTAGCAATGACCTTTTGTGGCTTCCCCTCCTTGTGGAGGGTGTCAAGTCAGCAGTCTTTCCCATGATGGTGTAGCCTACTGGACCAGACTGAGGGACCATTTAAAAGCTTAGTGTGACATCATAGGACCACAATATTGAACTTTTCCAGAATATTCCAATTTTCTGAGATACTGACTTTTGGGTTTTCAGTAGCTGTAAGCCATAATAAACATTAAAACAAATAAACACTTCAAATAGATCGCTCTTTGTGTAATAAATCTAAATATAAAAGTGTCACTTTCTGAATTAAATTACTGAAATTAACTTCGATGATATTCTAATTTATTCAGATGAAACAGTACAAAGCGATGCCGGTAGACTGGATAGCATTTTCAATGTGATATGTTCCCTTTAAAAAGGGGGTATTCTGGGTATACAAAAAAAAAAAAACACTGATGGTCTATCCATCCATCACCACCACCCTGGCACTCCTATACCTTACTTATAGGGATGAGCGAACTTGTGTTTTCAAGCCTAGTGTACAAGGTTCGGGTTATCTAAGAATTCAGTTATGGATTCCACTACCACGGACCATAAGTTATGGTTCGTGGTAGCGGAATCCATAACGGAATTCTTCGATAACCCAAACCTTGTATGCTGAACTTGAAAACATAAGTTCGCTCATCCCTAATTACATCCTACCTAAGAGATAGTCCACTCTTATGCAACACTGAGCTTAGCTTATAGGATTTTCTGTTAATTGTATGCTATAATAAAAAAATAAAATAAAAAAAGCTACTACATTATAGGGATCAGCTAAGCCCAAAATCTATAAAATAATACAATAACCTAATCTGCATACAATCTATTTATATTGTAGCAAAAATCCAAGTTTTACTTAAATCTGGTCAAATATGGAAAAAGCAAATCTACAACATTACAGACATGTCTGGTTCCAGCATTAATGCTCTATTAATAATTTGTGCAAAGTAAAGAAAATAAATAACTGGTAAATATTGGAGGCCAAGGACGGGTGAGAGTTCAATAAGCCAACAAAATTGACAGAAAAGCTGGTAATCTAAGAGCTCTGCAAGCATCTTCCAGAAAGTGTAAGGCCCCTTTCACACAGGCGTTGCGGATTGGGGCCGGATGCGTTCAGGGAAAATGGTGCGATTTTGACACTAAAACAAGTCCGTTTTCACTGAGATTGCGTTCCATGTTTGCATTTTTTCTGCACGGGTGCAAAACATTGTAATGAGTTTTGCACGCGCGTGAGAAAATTCGGCATGTTTGGTACCCAGACCCGGACTTCTTCACAGAAGTACGGGTTTGGGTTAGGTGTTGTGTAGATTTGATTATTCTTAATACAGAATGCATAGTACAATAGGGCTGGAGGGGTTAAAAAAATAAATAAAAATATAACACCTTAATCCACTTGATTGCGCAGCCCGTCATCTCTTCTGTCTTCTTTGCTGTGCACAGGAAAAGGACCTTTGATGACATCACTGCGCTCATCACATGATCTTTTACCATGGTGACGGACCATGTGATGAGCGCAGTGACGTCAAACGTCCTTTTCCTGTGCACAGCAAAGATGAAGATAGAAGAGAAGCCGGGCTGCGCAATCAAGTGGATTAAGGCGAGTTATATTTTTTAACCCCTCCAGCCCTATTGTACTATGCATTCTGTATTAAGAATGCTATTATTTTCCCTTATAACCATGTTATAAGGGAAAATAATAATGATCGGGTCCCCATCCCGATAGTCTCCTAGCAACCGTGCGTGAAAAATCACACCGCATCCACACCTGCTTGCAATTTTCACGCAGCCCCATTCACTTCTATGGGGCCTGCATTGCGTTAAAAAACACAGAATATAGAACATGCTGCGATTTTCAGGCAACGCACAAGTGATGCGTGAAAATCACCGCTAGTGTGCACAGCCCCATAGAAATTAATGTGTCCGGATTAAGTGCGGGTGCAATGCGTTCATGTCACGCATTGCACCCGTGCAGAAAACTCGCTCGTGTGAAAGTGGCCTAAGTTTGTAAGAAGAAATATTGGGAGGCAGAGGTACGTTCTCAGCAAATGTTAAAACATACCTAAACTTTCAGAATACGATGCCCGTGTGTTATACACAAGTGATAACACTATGGGGGTCATTTTCTAAGCTGAAATACACGTAAATTAGGCGCATTTCTGGCACAGATGGTGGCGCAATGTTTAGTTGCGCAGCTATCTGCAACTTCGCCTCGCTCAAGCCAATTTTAAAATTGTGGGTGTGCAAGGGGACAGGCCTGTCTTATTTGACATTTTCTACACGGAGAAATGATAGAAAATGGTCTAAAATGTAAGACAGCTCCAAAGCAGTCTTAGGGTCTATTCACACACGGAACGAAATTGCGGACCCATTCATTTCTATGGGGCAGCACGATGTGCTACCCGGACACGGAATTGCGGACCCGCACTTCCGGGTCCGCAATTCCGTTCCCATAAAAAAAAAAATAGAACATATCCTATTATTGTCCGCAATTGCGGACAAGAATAGGCATATTCTATTAGTGCCGGCAATGTGCGGTCCGCAAAATGTGGAACGCACATTGCCGCTGTCAGTGTTTTGCGGATCTGCAAAAGCACGTTGCGGACGTGTGAAATGGACCCTTACATTTAGAACTGGTGCAGGAAGCGTCAAAGTTATGGAGAGGCCGGGGACAAAAAAAAAAAAAAAGGATGAGCGAATTTCCGGTTATGAAATTCGTTCACACTTCATTTACTGGTAAAAAGGTGAATTGCGTTATGGATACACAGTTGCCACAGGACATAACGCAATTCCATGACAGAATGCCTTTAGAGGTATTCCGTTATTCACTCCGTCATAATAGAAGTCTATGGGCTGCATAACGGATCTGTCCTGTTTCCGTTATGCAGGAGAGAACTCCCCTGCATAACGGAAAGGGACCAGATCAGTTAGTTATTCAGCCAATAGACTTCTATTCTGACGGAATGAATAACAGAATACCTCTAAAGGCATTCCGTTACGCATTCGGTCACAGAATTGCGTTATGGTCCATGGTAACAGAATCCATAACGCAATTCACCTTTTACCAGTAAACAAAGCGTGAATGAATTTCATAACCGGAAATTCGCTCATCTCTATTCATACGTGCCCGCATTGCTGATAAAAAATATATATATGCAAATAAGACTCTAGGAGCAATGGGGGAGTTGCCATTACACCTAGAGGATCTGCTCTCTACAACTGCCGCACCCTCTGTACTGTGATAGACAGGGCCAGACATAGAAAACATTAGAGATCGACAGATATTGATTTTTAAGATCAGATACCGATAATTTGTGAACTTTCAGGCTGATGGCTGATAATTTATACCGATATTCTGTGCAGTTATTTTTGAAAAAATATAAAAATAAATTCCTACACAAATCTGCTGAAAATTAACATGTTTGTTTATTGTTAACATTTAGCTTTTTTTTTGTAAAGCTCTTTCATTTATACTTTGGTGTTTTTGTTTTTTTTACTAACTATTAGCCCCCTTATGGACTACATCCCTTGTCCTATTCACCCCAATAGAGCTCTATTAGGGTGAATAAGACTTCACTCTCCCTGCTGCCCTGTGCATAGTACACACAGCAGCAGGGAGCCGACTATGGTAGCCCGGGCTTCAGTAGGTTCCTGGCTGCCATGGTAACCAATCGGAGCCCCAGGATTACAATGCTGGGGCTCCGATCAGAAGCTGCCACCAATGAGGAGGGGAGAGGGGACCCTGTGGCCACTGCCACCAATGTTTAATACTGGGGGCTTGGGTGGGGGGCGCACACTGCACCACCAATGCAGAGGACTCGCCCATCAATTCAAATACAGGAGGCAGGTGCTGGCTGCAGAATCATATAGCCGCACCTGACCTCTATGAGCGGTATCTGCGATCTGCGGCAGTTAACCCCTCAGGTGTGGCAGGGGTTAACTGCCGCATATTGCAGATACCGCTCATAGAGGTCGGGTGTGGCTAAAGGGTTCTGCCTCCTGTTGAATTTGATTGGAGCGAGTTATCATTGGTGGTGCAGCAGCCACAGCCCCTCCCCTTCTCCTCATTGGTGGCAGCGTCTCGGGGGACACCGCTTCCTCCTCCCCCGTGCTGCTGAGGGAACATGGATTTCAATTCGTTATCGGCATATCGTCAAGGTTAGATGCAGATACAGATAACTTTGAAAATCCTGAATATCGGCCAATATCGGTAAAACCGATAAAATCGGTCGATCTCTAGAAAACATAACGCCTTCAAATCCAAGTGGAGTAGGCGGGGCAGTTGTAAAAAAAGTGGAGCGTCTAGGAGTAAAGGCAACGCCCCGTTGCTCCTAGAGGCTCATTTACATGCATTAAAAAACAATTTTTAGATGGTGGCTGTAGAAGATTCCCATGCTTTTTTTTTTTTAAGAAGGGCTTCACACTTTATCTAATCGGGTCTTTAAGTAATCCAATGTCTTCAAAAGGGTAGTGAAGATTTTTTAGAAATTTTCGCAATAGGAGCATCCACCTTGGGGGCTTTATCCCAAACACCTGTAAAAGGATATTTTCTTTTAAACAGTTTTGATGTTATTTGTCTTTTTTCAGGATCTCTCCATTCACTGCATGTCATATTTCTTATATTATGGACCGGAAACTCTTACTTTTATTGCCTAAGCCAAGGAACATTTGGTCCTGGACTGAAAAGGGCTCTTTGGTGTCTTCTCAATTATTGGTGGCTCTGATGTTTATTAGAAGGGACTCAGTCTCTTCGATCGAGCAAAGCTGACGACCCGCTGCGTCATCCATTTTACTTGAACCCGCATCAGAGAAGATTTTACCTTAGTCTAACTCTGAATCACTATCTTCAACAACTTGTGATAGAGATTTTGATGTGGATGGTCCTGGGATAGCCATGGCGAATTTAGCGTCAACCACTGCCCCCACAGTTCCTCCTTAATCAATGTTCTCATGCTGAATTAAGGAAGGGGATTCCTCCGAGACCACTTTGTCTGTGCATTTCTGACATTTCTTAGTGGAAGCAGGAAGGGTCTTTTTACAAATAGCGCATCTCTTTTGTGATTGCATTATAGGGCAAAGAGAGCTCAAAAGCCCGTGGAGAGCAAAGGAGACTCTTAGCCATCAAAAAAATGAGGAAGTATAAGCCATCACCTATGAGCAGATTGTATGCAGGTACTATCACCCAGTGAATATACAAGTTGACAAAAATTATGGACCCTCCTGGAGGAGGCTTACCGGACTGGAGAATCAGATGATTTGCGGCCAACATCTCCTTCAGATACCAGGGACATGGCACACCTTGTGAGAAAGTCATGGCCGGACTGGGCGCGCAGCCTTAGGGGAGGGCATCATGACGGGGGTTTGGTTTAGGGAGACCCCAGTGTATAGGTTAGGTGGAGTTAGTGGGGATGGGAGGAGGAATCGTTGGAAGTGGGGGGATTGGGTGGTTTAAGCTTAAGGGTGTGGCTATAGGGTTAAATAGGGTAGCTGAGGTGAGACCGGGGGCCATTTTGTCAGGATCCAAAAGAGCGGGTACCTTGCGCTTGAGCTGGTGACCGAAATGGAGCAGCTGGAGGAGACCATCGCTCGTTTCAGGGCAGCAGCGGAGGTCTGCGGCGCCGACTGGATTCAGGCGCAGGTACAGCAGATGCTCCAGGGGGCGGCTGAGGCTCCAGCTGGGCCTCAGCCAGAGTTATTCCGGCCGCGGCGGGCCAGGCCGCCGGCGCGCTATAGCCCGCAGGCTTCTCAGTCTGCCCAGCCCCCTCACAAGGCTCAGCGCCGCAAGCGGAGCCCCTCAAGGGACCCTCCACGCCGGGGGTCGGCGGGGAAAGCTTCCTCCAGTACCCCCCGGCGTGGGAGGAATCCGAACAGTAGGCGGAGCCTGCGGGGTGGCCGGGCCCGGTCACCTCGTTCTGCAGTGATTGACAGCGTGGGAGAAGGACCAGGAGCGGGGGTCGTCAGCCCAGGACCGGAGGTTGAGACCCCTCGGCGTGGACAGGTCGGCGGGAGGAGCGGGGCTGCTGCAGTCGTTCCGGTGTCCGGCAGCAGGCCCCTGTCTTCAGTGATCTCGGTGCGCATAGGAGGAAGCCCCGCCCACTCCATCGCAGCCCAAGAAGATGGAGGGCCTAACGTCTCTAGCCTGGGCCTGGCTAGGGGACTTGAAGATGAGGCGGCAACGCAGAGGAGGGAGCTGCTGGAGTCCGGATTGTCGGCTGGTGGGGACACAGCACCCAGGTGAGGCCTCTTGGGGAACACTAGCACAGTTTGTTGGGGGGGCTGGGGGTGTTGGGGGGTCCCCAGTAGATGTTAGCAGAGGTTTAGGGCAGTTGTTGGGGGGGGGCTGGCAGGTTTGCTTGCGGGATGGGGTGCGGGGGGGCGTCTCCGTTACCAGCGTGGGGGGTGTCCGGGCCCTCTGGGGAAGCGAGCGTGGTTGGGGGGGGCCAGTGTGAGTGGTGGGACTGTGTCGTCGTCGGTGCAGACGCATGCGGGGGGTGCGGTTGAGGAGGAGACGGTTCGGTTGGATGATAGGGCAAGGGGTGAAGTTTATGTGTGCTTTGAGGGCCCTTGGGGGGCTCATTTGAAGCAGGAGGTGAGGGAAAAGATTTGGAGGGGGGAGTATGTAGAGATTTTCTCTTTGCTTCCTCTAGATAAATTTAATTTGGATAGAGTGAGACGGGATGAGGGTAAGAAGGAGGAGGAAGAGAAGCGAAGATACCGCCTGATACCGCGTACGTTTGCAAACTGGCTGCAGGCGTTCGCGATATTAGCGAGCGTAATTGGGGAGAAGGCGCCGGAGTGCTGTTCGGCGTTGTTCTGCTATTTGGATGCAGTTGGGGAGGCGTACAGGGTGTATGGGGGAATAGCGTGGCTGCGGTACGATGAACAGTTCCGGCAGCGGAAGGCGGTGAGGCCAGAGATTAAGTGGGACCACAAAGATATAGCTTTGTGGTTGAAGGTTACTGCGCCGGTGAGACAGGGCCAGTCCTTTCGGGGGGAGGCAGGAGGTAGTGGGCAGTCTAATGTTGGGTCAGCGTTAGCAAAGGGGCTATGTTTCGCATTTAATGATGGAACATGTAAATTCGGAGCCAAGTGCAAATTCAAGCACGAGTGCTCAGTGTGTGGAGGGGCTCACGGTGCAGCGCGATGCTTTAGGGGGAACAGACAGAGGGGGGGGGGGATTTCAATAGCAAAGGGGGAGACGCCGGTACGTCTGGGAAGGATGGGCCCGTTTCTAGACAGGTATCCGGATAGAGAGGCGGCGGCGTTGTTGTGGGATGGGTTTTCAGTTGGTTTTCGGCTCCCGTTTGTTCAGTGTGAAGCGGTTTTGCTTAGAAAAAAATTTGAGGTCAGCATTGGAGCATCCGGAGGTGGTGGCTGAGAAACTGGGCAAGGAGGTCAGTCTAGGCAGGATGGCGGGCCCCTTTTCGGCTCCACCATTGCCGAATTTGCGGGTGTCACCATTGGGGGTGGTTCCGAAGAAGGAGGTGGGTAAGTTTCGGCTTATCCACCATCTGTCTTTTCCGAAAGGCTCGTCGATCAATGACGGTATTGACCCCGCCTTGTGTTCGGTGGTCTATACCTCATTTGATGCGGCAGTGCAGTGGGTTAAGAAGTTTGGGAGGGGGGCGCTGTTAGCAAAGACTGACATCGAGGCGGCGTTTCGGTTGTTACCGGTGCACCCAGACTGTTTACACTTGTTGGGATGTTATTGGGGGGGGGGGGGGGGGGGGGGGGGAGTTTTTTGTGGACAGGTGCCTGCCTATGGGCTGTTCCCTGTCCTGCGCGTATTTTGAGGCGTTTAGCTCGTTTTTGGAATGGGCGGTGGCGGACTCGGCGGGGTGTGAATCCATCATTCATTACCTAGACGATTTCCTATGTATTGGTCCGTCGGGTTCTAGGGTGTGCGCTTTATTGTTGCATACTTTAGAGTCGTTGTTTGGGGTCTTGTTGGCTACGGACAAGACGGTAGGGCCGGTTACAGAATTTAGTTTTTTAGGGATAGTGATTGACTCGGGTAGGATGGAATGTAGGTTGCCCTTCGATAAGTTAGAGGATTTGAGGGGAGAGGTGGCAAGGGCGTCTCATTTAAAGAAATTGCAGTTGCGGGAACTGCAGTCGCTGCTCGGGAAACTCAATTTTGCTTGCCGAATCATGCCTATGGGGAGGGTGTTCTGTAGGAGGTTGGCTATGGCGACGGGGGGGGGGGGGGGGGTGATTTCGCCTCATCATTATGTGCGTTTAGGTAAGGAGTTGAGCGGACTTGAGGGTGTGGAGTTCCTTTCTGGAGCGTTATAACGGTCGCTCGTTGTTTATGGGTGATGTGGTGAATTCTTTTGATTTCGAGTTGTTTTCGGATGCAGCGGGTAGCAAGGGCTTTGGGGTTTATTGCCGGGGCAGTGGTGTGCGGGTCAGTGGCCTGACAGTTGGGTAGAGCGAGGCTGGGTGAAGAACGTGGCTTTGTTGGAGCTGTTTCCTATTGTAGTGGCGGTGGTTTTGTGGGGTGACAAGTTCCGAGATAGGAAGGTACGGTTCCACTGTGATAACCTAGGGGTGGTGCAGGCGATTAATGGGTTGTCGGCTTCGTCGGAGTTGGTGGTGAGGTTGTTGCAACGTTTGGTGTTGGAGTGTCTGTTGATCAATGCTTGGGTGGTGGCGGTTCATGTACCGGGAGTGGATAACGGGGTCGCTGATTCTCTCGTTCACAGTGGGACCGTTTCCGGCAGTTGGCTCCAGAGGCGGAGGAGTTTGGGAGGGAATGCCCGAGTTGTCTATGGGAGGTACTGGACGAACGGTAGCAAATCTTATTAAGGCATCGCTGGCACCTAGGACGTGGGCGTTATATCGGAAATCATGGCAGTACTGGGAGGATTGGTGCAGTAAGTTGGGTGTGGGGGAAGGGGAGTTAGAGGTCCCAATGTTGTTGTTTGTGGGGCACTGTAGGGAAGAGGGGTGGTCGGTGTCAAGGATGAATAATTGCATGGCCGGTTTGGCATTCGGTTTTAAGTGTAGGCAGCTGCCGGATGTAACTAAGTCATTTTTGGTAATGCGGGCGATGAAAGGGTGGCGAAGGGCGAGTACGGGGGGGGGATAACAGGAGACCGGTGTCCTTCGGGTTATTGTTGAAGTTGGGGGAGCAGCTGGGGGGGGGGGGGGGTGTTTTTCCGCCTCAGAGGTTCGGTTGTTCCGCTTGGCATTTTCCTTGGCATTCTTTGGGGCGTTAAGGGTGGGGGAGTTGGTGAGTCCGTCAGTGCGTAAGGCTGGGGGGGTTACAGATGGCGGATGTGGAGTTGTTCCAGGACAGACTGGAATTCGTTATTCGCCGGTCCAAGACGGATGCGGAAGGTCGGGGTCGGAGAGTGGTATTGTTTGGGGTCCCGGATTGCGCCATGTGCCCAGTGAGGAGTTTACGGGATTACTGGGGGGACAGGAGGAGTGGGATGTTGCCGCTGTTGGTGCATGAGGATAATTCTTTTTTTTTTTTTTTTTTTGTCGCGTTTTCAGTTTGCGGCGGTTTTTTCAAAATGCCTGGTTCGTTTGGGCTTGGGGCCGGAGGGGTACTCGAGTCATTCTTTTAGGATTGGGGCGGCAACGGAGGCGGCGAGGTGGGGGTTGGGCGACGAAATTATAAAAAGAATTGGTCGTTGGGAGTCTGTGCGGTTTAGATCGTACATTAGATTGCATAGTCTGTGAGGGAGCGGCCGGGGGGAGTGGTCGGGGTAGGATAGGTGGATGGTGTTATGCAATGTCATTATTGTTTGTTCTTGGGTTTGTTTCTCGTTGCAGATGCAGTGCCGGCCCTAGTTTGGATCCTCGGGCATTCGTATGTCTTTTGGGGGGCCGTCCAGGCAGCGGTTCGGCCGGACGGTCAGCAACTGGGGTTCTCGAGGTCCGTGGCGGTGGTGAGGTGGATAGGGAGAAGAGGTATGGTTTGGGCTGGGGTGTTGCCGGAGGTTCACAGGTTTGCAAGGCAAGACAGGGCTCCCGAGGTCTTAGTTTTGCACGTGGGAGGTAACGACCTGGTGGCGCGGCCGTTCCGGGAGTTGTTGCAAGGGATAAAATTTGACTTGCTGCGGTTGTGGGTCCTGTTCCCGCGGATGGTGACGGTATGGTCCGATATTGTCCCTAGGAAGGTGTGGAGGGATGCTCGTTCAGTGGTAGGTGTTAATAGGGCACGGGTTAAGGTGAACCGGGCAATGGGACGGTTCATGGCCAGGAATGGTGCTGTGGCAGTGAGGCATTTGGAGCTTGAGAAGGGTGTAGGGGGGTTTTGGCGGGCGGACGGGGTGCATTTGAATGCGGTTGGCTTGGACATGTGGAGCCTTGCAATCCAGGAGGGGATTGAAGTGGCCTTGCGTTTGTGGAGGAACGCGCAGACTTAAGGCGGTCAAGTCTGTGCGTTGGTGTCGGGGGGAGGTCCTTGAAGTTGGTCATATTCACAGAGGAGGATGCTGGGAGGGCTCCATGGTTGGGGCTGGACTCCCAGTGGTGACGGATTTTAAAGGGGCCATTCAGTGGTGCTTCTGAGCTGGAGGACAACGGCTGGAAGCAAGATGGCTAACCCACTGGGGTATTTGCGGTTGTTTGGGGGCTTCAAGGACTTCCCCTCGGGGGGGTGGAGAATTGTTATTTATTATATGTTATGTTATATGTTAATAAAAGACGGCTGCTGTGGCCGATTTATTCCAACCCAGGTGTCCGTGTGTCATTTTGGAGGGCATGTTGGGATGTGATAGAGGTGAGGGTTGGTTATGGGGTTTGGAGTGGATAGCGGGGAGTATGGTTAAGGGTCGAGCGGTGGATAACCAATACCACCGTTAAGCCAAGGGGCAGAAAGAACATACAGCACGGTCCAGAGTCCCACTCTCGCTGCCTTGCGGATTCCAGAGCCTGGGCGCCATATTTCAGCACTCCTCCTCATTTTTAAAGCGGTGGGGGACACCAGCCGGTGGACGTCACTTCCAGCCTGATGACTTCCCGCCTCTTCAAAGTTAGTGCGCATGCATCCCCTGGAACAAAAATGGCTGCGATCCTCCACCCCCCAACACCACCTCACCTGCTCTCGCTTCCTAGAGCAGGGACAACAGCCTGGAGTTGCCAGCATCTGCCGGACTTACACTAAGGGGTAGAAAGGACCAAGAACCGTAAGTCCAGTGTCTCTGCCCCCTGCATAAGCCCTCCGGTACAAGGACCAGGATAACAAACCCAAAGGCTGTGCGCTCTGTCTGCACCGACTCTTCTGTGCTCCTGAGGGACAGGAAACAACTGGAACAGGATATTGGAGGAGGCATTTTATTGCACTGATCTAGTGGTTTCCTGCCCTGAAGAGGCGGAGTAACCTCCAGGCAATGCCGTTGTGGAGGCAAGAGGAAAAAAGGCTTTAAAAAGTCGCAAGCTGCGATTTGGCCCTTGGCATTTTTTACAAAAGTGGCATAGTAAGGGCGGGAAAACGGAGTGGCCAACATCCAAGGCAAATTTATGTTCTTTCACACCAGTTTTCTGGTGCAAATTAAGTCAGAAATCTATGGCAGCTCATGGGTTTGGCATTGCTGGATTCTCAAACCATGATGGGTATTGAGATATTGGGTTCCTACTTAGTATTGGATCTGCCCTTTATCTCCTGGCTACTCAATTTCACTCATGTATATTCATGCTGCATTCAAATTGAAAAAGGAAAAACTAAAATCTTGCGTTGATATAAGTATTCAGACCCTTTACTCAGGACTTAGGTGAAGCCCCTTTGGCAGCAATTATAGCCTCCAGTCTTATTTGGTATGATGCCACCAGGTTTGCACACCTGGATTTGGAGATTACCTGCCATTGTTCTCAGCAGATGCTCTCAAGCTCCATCAGGTTGGATGGTGACTGTCAAGGGACAGCCATGTTCAGGTATCTTCAGAAATACTGAATGGGTTCAAGTCAGGGTTCTAGATAGGCAGTCAAGATCTCAGTCAACGAGAGTCTGCGGAATGACATGAGGACTGCTGCACATCAATACCCAACCCATCTACCTTGAAGGAGTTTGGCCATTTTTCCAGGCAAAACTGCTCAAAAACCCTAGCGTCAGTATGTGCTAAGCTAACAGTGACATAACCCATCAGACCTGCATCAGTATACTTTTTCTACAATTAAAGTATTAGCTTCCAGAGGTTGAATACTTATGCATATGAAAGTCTGTCTTAAAAGGTTTGCGTCACAATAAAAAATATTTTACACCTTCAAAGTGCTGCGTAAAGGGCATGCTCTTTATATCAAATTAGTTTCCCTAGATTGTGATATTGATAACCTATCCTGAGGATAGGTCATCAGATTGGAGGGGTCCAACACCACTGTGGATCAGCTGTTTCAGGAGGCCACGGCCCTCACAACTTAAGCTACTTTCACACTAGCGTTTTTACTGGACGTTACTTCTGTTACTGATAATACAACCATCTGCATCCATTATGAATGGATCCAGTTGTATTATCGCCAAGACGGAGCAGTCATGAACTCCATTGAGGCAGAGAAAATGGATCCGTCCCCATTGACTTGCATTGGGGGTCATGCCGGATCAGTCTTGCTCCACATCCCAGGATGGAAAGCAAACTACAACATGTAGCGGTTTGCTCTCCAGTATGGGAACGCAACAGAATGCATTTTGGAGCATTCTGTTCAGTTTTGTCCTCATTGACAATGAATGGGGATAAAACTGAAGCATTTTTTCCCGGTATTGAGCCCCTATGACAGATCTCAATACAGGAAAACTAAAGCGCTAGTGTGAAAGTAGCCTTACTAAGCACAGCACTATACACTGGATTGCGGCTGTGCTTGGTATCGCAGCCCAGCCCCATTCACTGACTGCACTGATTGGATAATAATGTCAGCCTGTGCAGGGACACATCCTCACAACTACATGTCATTGATGACATATCCTAGCGATATGCCATCAATGTCCCAGATGGGCAAACCTTTTTAAAAAGGAGAGTTTGTACATAATCCCCGTGTTCCACCTCATACATTTAAATAAGCTTAAATTAAAGTCTACTGGTAGATTTCAGCTCTGAATGCCATTGTTTCCACTAACCCATTTGATTTTGAACATATTCACCCTTTAACCCCTGTACAAGGATCTGGACTTCACTGCAGGGGAGTCACCAGACCTATTGCAGTAGTCCAGTTATGATTTACAGCTGGCCTACAGGAGGGATCATTAGTTATAGTTCGAGATCAGAGCAGGCAGAGTTCAGGCACACACAAGAAACAAGTCTGAAATCAGGGCTAGCAGCAGAGCATCACAACGTTAAGCAGGCACAGGACGGTACATGGACAGACAACCAATAAGCAACTTAGCAAGGAACTAACACTAGGAACCCGATTGCTCAGGCATGGAAAGGAGATCAGCAGCACAGTGTTATAGAAGAAGCTGACCAACAGTTAGAAGCACCTGTACAGTTGCACACAAGGAGATGTAGTGAAGGCAAATGTGAGTAGTAGTTCAACGAGTAATGTTCCTAATAGACACAGCGAGGCAGCGATGGGCGTGAGCCGCCAACAACTGCAGAATCGCGAGTGCAGCTTTGGACCAGTTACAGGCTGTAACTAAAGACTAGTATAAAGTTAATTTAAATCTGATTAATACTGTATGAAAAATGGTCATTAAAAGGAGAACATAATTCACTGAAATCGACCTCCCCTCAAACATGCGAAATATTTTTATAGAATCAATTGGCAATTTGTAAAATTTAGCAAGAAGAAATTTTTATAGCTGCACCATTAAAGAGCAATTGCTTCACAACGTCCTCTATACACAATCGTTCTGCTCCCTTCAGCAAGGCTCAGGGTGTCCTGATGAATTCTTCATTCCTGCATTGTGGTCATAAAAAGGTAAAAAGCAGTCGGGAGCAGTCAGTAAACAGCACAGGACAACCTGAGGCTACTTTCACACTGGCGTTTTGGCTTTCCGTTTGTGAGATCCGTTCAGGGCTCTCACAAGCGGTCCAAAACGGATCAGTTGGCATTCTAATGCATTCTGAATGGAAAAGGATCCGCTCAGAATGCATCAGTTCAGTCTCCATTCCGCTTTGGAGACAGACACCAAAACACTGCTTGTCTGATGAAACTGAGCCAAACGGATCCGCCCTGGCACACAATGCAAGTCAATGGGGACGGATCAGTTTTCTCGGACACAACCTGGCACAACAGAAAACTGAGTCATCCATTGACTTTCAATGGTGTTCAAGACGGATCAGTCTTGGCTATGTAAAAGATAATACAAACGGATCAGTTCTGAACAGATGCAGACAGTTGTGCTATCTGAACGGATCCGCACAAAACACAAGTGTGAAAGTAGCCTAATTTCTCAAGTCCTTTCACAGCTGGGCAGGTGATAAGCTCAAGGACAAAAGATCTGATATCTCAACATACCGTCCCCTTCCTGCTCCAAAGAGCACTTAAAAGGGACAATTCTATTTACAGAAAAGCAGTCGCCTCATCCCCGGGGATACCATAAAACTGTACTGCAGCAAACAGGCAGTGCATGCCAAAAGAATACATTACAAATAGAATGTACATGTCCCATGTCTATGTGTTGTCCTATAGGCCCTACAAAGTACCAGAAGTATAGAGATATTCTCTTAGGCCACCTGCACACGTTACGGATTACGCAGCGCAATACATTACCAGTAAATGAATCAGATTTGACAAGTTTGCAGTGTGGATTTCACAATCCACAGCATCTCAATTGTTTCTGTAGATTTTTAGTGCGGATTTCAACCTTTGCGTTACAAATTGTGAAACTGGGGCAAATCCACATCAAAATCCCCAAGTAACATGTCGATTTTTTGCAAGGTATTTGTGTAGAAACGCAGAGAAATCCGCATGAAAACCTCCAAGGGGTTGTCTGGGTTCAGAGCTCATTTCATGCCGGTGACGTACCGGGCTCTTCATAGTGTAAGCTAGGCGGAGGCTTCCACCTAGCCGTGAGCCCAGTGACGTCACCGGTACTGATGGGCGGGCTAGCCTACAAAACGGTTAGGGAAACGCTAAAGTCCAAACCATCAGAGCCAGTGACATCACCGAATACACTGCTAGGCGGGAGCCTCCACCTAGCAGTGTGAACATGGAAACAAAGAAGCCCTTGCCCTGCGCTGGATCGCCCAGGGCAAGGGAGAGCAGCGGAGCACGAAATGCTCCGACGCTCATCTCAGAGGGGCTGTCTGGGTGAAAGTGTGGGTATGTCCGGTTTCAGCTCTGAACCCAAACAACCCTTTTAAAGCTACCTGCAAACGGGTGCAGGTTTACAAACGTAGTTTCCGTGCAGATTTTCATGGGGATTTCTCTGCATTTCTACACAAAATCCTTGCAAAAATCTACACGGACTACTTGTTTTTTGTTATGTGGATTTGCCCTAGTGTCACCATTTGTAATGCAAAGGTTGAAATCCGCACAAAAAAAAAAAATATCAAACAATCGAGATGCTGCGGATTGTAAAACCCACACTGCAGACTCGTCAAATCTCATTCATTTAAGGTACTTTCACACTAGCGTTTTTCTTTTCCGGCATAGAGTTCCGTCCTAGGGGCTCAAATCCGGAAAAGAACTGATCAGTTTTATCCCCATGCATTCTGAATGGAGAGCAATCCGTTCAGGATGCAAGGATGTCTTCAGTTCAATCTTTTTGACTGATCAGGCTTTTCAGAAAACTGTAGCATGTTGTATTTTTACCTCCGTCCAAAAATCCTGAACACTTTTTGATTGAACGCCGGATCCGGCCTTTTTCATATTGACTTGCATTAATGCCGGATCCGGCGCAGTGTGTTCCGTCAAACCGGATCTGGCTTTTGCATGTTAAACCCGAAAAATGTTTAAAAAAAAAAAAAAAGTAAAAAAAAAGTCCATAAATGGCGGATCCGTTTTTTTCCAATGCATTTTTTCATTGTGATCAAAATCCTGATCAGGATTCAAATGTAATCTGTTTTCACACGTTTTTCCGGATCCGGCGGGCAGTTCTGGTGTCGGAATTGAACGCCGGATTCAAACAACGCTAGTGTGAAAGTAGCCTTAGGCTCAGTTCAGACCTGAGCGTTTTACAGCGCGTTCCTACGCGCTGTAAAACGCTCAACAAGGAGAAACCAATGCTTCCCTATGGGAATGGTTCTCACCTGGGCGTTTTACAGCGCGTACGATCGCGCTGTAAAACGCCCGACGCTCAAACAAGTACAGGAGCGTTTTTTTGGGCGCTTGTCGCACGTTCCCGTACATAGACTTTCGGGAACGCGCGACACTGTGTGTACGCTTGTCTCTGTATGCGCGATTGTAAACGCCCGTACAATCGCGCATACAGAGCGCTCCTTTCAGAACGCTCAGGTCTGAACTGAGCCTTAGGGTACTGTATTACGCTACATAATCTGCAACGTGTGCAGGTAGCTTAAGGTAGAATATTTCCATACTTCTAGAACTTTATAGGGCAACACATGGAGACATGGGACCACGCACATGTAATCTATTCTTTTGGCGCACACTGCCTCTTTGCTGCAGAACAGTTTTATAGTGGCCCCGGGGAAGGGGCGACTGGCTTGCAGTAAAAAAGGACGCCCCTTGAGAAACAGGGCCGTCTCCCCCTCCCAGTACCAATGGTATGAATTTACATACCCAGGAAACCAGAGCAACGCATAGAAAACATAAGCGCTGTAACACGACTTTAGTATGCCCTACACAGCCAGCTAGTTATGCGATTATGTCCGCTCCTGTGAAAGCTCCTCTTCAAATCTGCAGCAAACTTTTCTGCTGTATTTTCGGATACGTGTGGTTGTACCTCTCTAGGCTACCTGCACGTGTTGAAAATTCTGTACTTTTTTCACACAGATTTTCGTTTTGAAAAACCACAGCATAAGGCCTCCTGCACACGACAGTATTTGTTCACGGTCCGCAAAACGGGGTTCCGTTGGTCCGTGATCCGTGACCGTTTTTTCATCCGTGGGTCTTCCTTGATTTTTGGAGGATCCACGGACATGAAAAATGAAAAAAAAATCTAAGTCAAGTTTGCCATTGAAATGATAGGAAAAAACGGACACGGATCACGGACGCGGATGACAATCTTGTGTGCATCCGTGATATTTCACGGACCCATTGACTTAAATGGGTCCGCGAACCGTTGACCGTGAAAAAAATAGGACAGGTCATATTTTTTTCACGGCCAGGAAACACAGATCACGGATGCGGCTGCCAAAGTCAATGGGTCCGCGAAAAAAAAACGGAAAACGGAACCACGGACGCGGATGCACACAACGGTCGTGTGCATGAGGCCTAACATGCAACATTACTAGTGTACCGGCAAAATGAATGAGGTTTGACAATTCTCATGTACCACTGACATGGAACTGCCATGCGGATTCAGAAATCAGAATATCAATTGTTTGCCCAATTTCATACCTTATGTTTATGTTGAGTGGTTTTCCCCATAGGCTTCAATGGGGTTGTTAAACAAAATCTGCAACAAAAGAAACGCATAAAACAGTACAAAAGAAAAAAAATAATAATTAAGAAAGCACCAAAACCAGGAATAAATAGTGCGGATTTATATAGTTTGTTGCGGATTTTCTGCATGCAAAAATGTGGGTTATTTTTAACCATTAAAAGACTTTTTGAATCAGAATAACCGTTTAACATTTCTTAACTTCCAGCTGAAAATTGTTTTAATTGTTTTAAAGCTTCTTGAAGGCAATATGATCTTGATATGCTTAGCTGCATATCCCAACCAAATGTGCAGTCAGAAGTGGGAGTTATCCTGTCAACTGAACGTTTCGGTGGGAGAAGTCGCTAAACATTAAAGTGCGAAGTGATGCAATTGTAAGTATCACCCAATTGTCCTAGATCCACATATGGTAGGTAGGTACATAGTTATTCTTTGTAGAACCTAAGAGATATGCTCCTTAAGGATCTAGGAAAGCTGTCTGATATCTTCCAAGCCAAAGCGCTGTATCCATCTCCTTAAGGCCTCATGCACACAACCGTTCCGTTTTTGCGGTCCGCGAAACAAAACGGAACCCGCCCGTGTGCATTCCGCAACTTGCGGAACGGAACGGGCGGCCCATTGTAGAAATGCCTATTCTTGTCCGCAAAACGGACAAGAATAGGACATGCTATTTTTTTTTTTTTTTTGCGGGCCCACAGAACGGAGCAACGTGTGCTGTCCGCATCTTTTGCAGCCCCATTGAACTGAATGGGTCCACACCCGAGCCGCAAAAAAATGCGGGGTCGGAAGCGGACCACAACGGTCGTGTGCATGAGGCCTAAAAAGGTTGTCCACTATTTTCATATTGATGGCCTATCCCAAAGAACAGCCGATTAGTTGGGTGTGGGGCGTTGGACCTCCACAAAACAGCTGTTCCAGAGCAGCATCTTGGTACAAGAACACATTCAAGGTGCCAGTTTTATAAATGAAATAGTTAATAGCCATCCTGGGTTTCATAAATCTGCGGGAATCCTCAGCGGCTTGTGATATTCTTAGGGCCCGTTCACAAGGTGGAGTTTGCAGCCAGTACGTTGGCAAGGACAGAGCCAAAATTGCATCTGCAGCCGTGTGGTGTCCACTTTCCATTCTAGGTGATGGGAGGCTGAGCTGAAGCTCCTGGGCCTGAGGTTTAAAGCCACGGCAGGTGTCCACTTACAGATTAGCTCCATTCAATAGCTAATGCACGAGCAGGTCTGAGGCATTCAAAGTGCACAACCACGGCAGAAATCGCATCAAAAATCCGCCAGGTGAATGGGCCCCATATTTACAGTATGGGGTATAATATCCCATATACGAGTCCCAGTTGCACCACTTGACAGCAATATCCACATGAGCACCATTCCAGGGAATTGTAAAAACCCCACAAGACCCACCTACAGTGTAACCTCCAAAGAGAAGTTAATTAGGAAGTCACTGTGATCCACCAGCATTGCTAACAAGGAAGTTATCAAAGGGTCACTGAGCATTAGAAATGAATACCTCTAAACACAAGGATTTCCTACAAGAATTCTTCTCTACAGCTCACAGATCTCATTGATTGAAGGTTTCAAAGCAATGCTGACTCTACAGGGAGTACTTTGCCAGAGGCTTCAATGAAAGCCAAATGCAGGAAATTCACCATCCCCTATATATTTGCTGGAACGAGTACAAGCGCTATATAACAGGTGTCCTCCTACGACTTTTAAAGTGCTGGATGATTGCCGTATTCTCAGCACACGTCCAACAACTCGTTCTGTATGTGCTCAAAAACCTCAGTAAGGTGCAGAACTTCCTGGAACTATAGTCTATTCAGAGCCGGTCCAGCACTCACAATACCCTTCAGTAGCACAGCTTGAAGGGAAATTCTAATTAACCCAAAATTGTTTAAAAAAAAAAAAAGGCAAACGTTCTTTAGCTGTCCTCTTCTATCATCCATTCGCGAGACTTTGCATAATTACTTCATAAATTATTTGTACTGTTAAAAAAAAAAAGAACAACATTTCCTGAACTCGGGTTCGGTTCCAAGGTACCATTTAGAACCAGAGTCGATTTGCTCATCCCTAATGATTATCACCCCAGGTCCAGCCTATGCTGTGAAGTTTGTGGAAAGGATCGCCATTTGTGAACACCCGCTTTTAAGTTATTAAAAAAACGATGATTTTAACGAGGACAAAAACTTTTGCCAAGTGAAATATGTAGTTGATAGTAGCTAGTCCATGAATAATCTCTACATGAAAGAAGGTTCATCCTTCGCCTGGTGTCAACGAACATGTATGGTCAGTTTGAAGGACAGCCAACATGGGTTTAATTCTATATTGCTTTGTCTACATAACAATTGTTCCCCAGAAGATCCATTATTTAGTGCCTGTTCATACACATTAGATGAAATTAAGTAGATGAATGGTCACCTTAAAGAGGTATTCCCATCTCAGACATTGGTGGGATATCGCTAAGGGTACTTTCACACTAGCAGTATTCTTTTCCGGTATTTAGTTCCGTCACAGGGGCTCAATACCGGGGGGGGAAATCATTCCGTTCAGTATGCATCAGGATGTCTTCACTCCAGTCCCTTTACGGCAGGGGTGCACAACCTGCGGCCCGGGGGCCACATGCAGCCCTTGATACCATTCTGTGCGGCCCCCAACCATCTGGTAACAGACATGTATGCCTATGTCTTGTGGCTGCTTACATGTATTTCTGCCATTAAATGGGAGTCCTGGAAGTGTAACTAGACATTAATGGTATATAATGTGTGTTCAATATGCCATAAGTACAATATTTCAGTTGTTAATACACCTTTAAATTTTAATTTCGGCCCTCGTCATTGGTTCATTCTGGCAATGTGGCCCCCTACCAGGAAACGTTGTGCACCCCTGCTTTACGGTATTTGGCCGGAGAAAATACTGCAGCATGCTGCGGTATTTTCTCCGGTCAGAATTCCGGAACACTTGCCAGAATGCTGGATCTGGCATCAATTCCCATTGAAATGTATTAATGCAGGATCTGTTACCCAGTGTTCCGGAAAACCAGATCCGGTTTCCCAGTCTACGAATGCGCAGACCTTTAAAAATGTGAAAAAATAAATAAAAAACCGCAATTAGACTTACCGGTAATTCCGTTTCCTTGAATCCACCATGACGGCCCACCTTGAGATTGACCCTTGACCTCTGTAGGGGCAGGAACACATAGAGAGTTTAAGAACCCCCCACCCCTCCACCTCCTCAGTGCTTTACAATTACCCGAAAAGGTGGAACAAAAGTAAAAGGATATTAATCCATACCCTTAAACTCCTATCTATCCGTAAGTATGAAAAGATATATTCGTAAGCATATATCTCCCCTTTTTTTTTTTTTTTTTTTTTGGGAAGGGGAATAGTATGGGCCGTCATGGTGGATTCAAGGAAACGGAATTACCGGTAAGTCTAATTGCGGTTTTTCCATTTCATCCACCATGACGGCCCACCTTGAGACATAACAGATAACTAAAAGGGTGGGGATAACGCCTGTAAAACCCTCCGGCCGAAAAGAGTTTCATTCGAATCCGGAAGATTAAGACGGTAATGTTTTACAAAGGTATTGGTGCTTGACCAGGTTGCAGCCTTGCAAATCTGGTCAAGCGAGACTCCTCCTTTCTCAGCCCAAGAGGAGGCAGTGGCCCTAGTAGAGTGGGCCTTAACATTATCAGGACTGGGTATATTCTGGAACCTGTAACAATATTCAATGGTGGATCTGATCCATCTGGCTATGGAAGACCTAGCTAGTTTCTTTCCCTTATTTTTCCCCGAAAACTGAACAAGGAGATTGCCATCAACCCTAAAATCCCTGGTATAATCCAGGTACTGGATCACTGTATCCCTGACATCTAAGAGATGTAAATTAACACTAGACCCTGAAGATTCAGATCTGGGGATGGAAGGTAGAAAGATCTCCTGTTCCCGATGGAAGGGAGAGACTACTTTTGGGAGAAAACCTGGATCGAGAGTTAAACGGATGTGATCTTGGGTGATCTGGAGGTAGGGTTCCCTACAAGAAAGGGCCTGGATCTCTCCAATACGTCTTGCTGAGGTGATAGCAATTAGAAAGGCAGTTTTTAGGGAAAGGTGTTTTAAAGAGATTTCTGATAACGGTACGAAGGGAGGTTTTGTTAGGCCTTCTAGGACTATGTTAAGGTCCCAAGTAGGAGCCCTTGATTTCAGAGAGGGTCTCAATCTTGAAACCGCTCTAAAGAACCTCCTGATCCATCTGTGGTTAGCTAGGCTGCAGTCATAAAAGGAGCTGAGAGCAGAAACCTGGACTTTCAGGGTACTAGGTCTTAGGCCCAATTCCAAGCCGCACTGTAGAAAATCCAAGATCCTATTGATGGGAGGGGAGGAGGTGTCTGGGCGCTCCACTCCTAACCAGGAACAGTATCTCTTCCAGATCTTTAGGTAGATGGCAGACGTCACATTTTTCCTACTGGCCCTTAGGGTAGATATCACTTTTTCTGAAAGACCCCTGTTTCTTAATGTCTCGCTCTCAGGATCCAGACTGACAGTTTGAATATCCCGGGGTCTGGATGACGTAGAGGGCCCTGGACTAGAACATCTTTCTGGAAAGGGATTTCCCATGGATCTTCCAGCGATAGCTGTTTTAGAGTGGAGAACCAACTCCTCTTCGGCCACAAAGGGGCTATTAAGATCAGAGTAGTTGGTTCCCCTAGGAGTTTCTGGATGACCCTGGGAAGAAGAGGTATTGGGGGGAAGGCGTAGGCCAGGTTCCAATTCCAGTGTATCGATAGGGCATCGATTGCCCAGGGTCTGTCTTCCCGGTTTAGGGAGCAGAAGCATTCCACCTGCGCATTCTTTCTGGAGGCGAACAAGTCTACCTCCGGACGGCCCCATCTTTCCGAGATCTTCCGGAAGATGTCCCTGTTCAGAGACCATTCTCCTGGATCTATCGTCCTCCTGCTCAGGAAATCTGCTATGGTATTTTCGCAGCCCTTTAGGTGGATGGCGGAGAGAGATAAGACGTTCTCTTCTGCCCAGGAGAAGATTCTTCTTGCTAACACACCCAAAGGCCGTGACCTTGTCCCTCCTTGATGTCGCAGATAGGCCACCGTTGTGGTGTTGTCGGACATTACTCTTAGGTGTTGCCCTTTTAAAAAACTCTCTCCCCTTACTAACGCCTCCAGGACTGCATACAGCTCTCTGTAGTTTGAGGATTTGACTCGTATCTCGGCTGGCCAGGAGCCCTGTAGAAGATGATCTCCAATCTTTGCACCCCAGCCTCCGAGGCTTGCGTCCGTGATAACCTGAACTGCCGGATGTTTCTGCCACTGTAGGCCTCCGAGCAGTCTTCCTCTTTCTTTCCACCAGTCTAGGTCTGTTTTTACGGCCTGCGGGATCCGGAAAGTCTTGTCCAGACTTACCTGCTTCCCGTCCCAGATGCCTAGGATCCAACTCTGGATCACCCTTGTGTGGCCTTGGCACCAGGCAACCGAAGGGATGCAGGCTGTTAAGCTTCCCAGGAGACTCATGGCCTTCCGGATGGAGCAACTGCGAGACCTCTGAAATGCTCGGATCTTTTCCACTAGAGTCGTGGCCTTGTCCCGAGGGAGGAAGGTTCTTAACAGGGATGAGTCCAGCTCCACACCCAGGAACCTTATTCTCCTGGATGGGATTAGGGTGGATTTCTTTAGATTTATGATCCAGCCGAGATTGTTTAGGAATTCCGAGAATCTTTGCGTAGCTCGGAGGTTCTCGGACTGTGTTTTGCCCAGAATCAGGAAGTCGTCGAGATATGGGATGATTGTAATTCCCTCTTGACGAAGATAGGCCACCATCTCTACTACTACTTTTGTGAAGACCCTGGGGGCCGAGGAGATACCGAAGGGAAGGGCCACATATTGAAAGTGATGGATTGATCCGTCTTGACCCTTTATAGCAAATCTTAGATACCTCTGAGAGAGATGATGAATGGGGACGTGGTAGTAGGCGTCCTTTAAATCGATCGATGTCATGAACGCCCCCTTCAGGATCAGGGGAATTATGGATGGGATTGTTTCCATCCTGAACCTCCTGTATAGAATGGACTTGTTTAGGGGTTTTAAGTTTATAATGGTACGAAAGGATTGGTCTGGCTTTTTTATTAGAAAAAGGCTGGAATAAAACCCTCTCCTTTCCTCTGGGATAGGGACCCTTTGAATCACCCCTAGGTCCAAGAGGTCTTGGACGCCCTGCCAAATTTTTGGAAGTTCTGATCTGCGCTGGTGTGAGATGCAGAATCTTCCTGGGGGGACTGATGCGAATTCTATCTTGTAGCCCTGAGAGATTACATTTAGAACCCAGGGATTTGAAGTTACCTGTTTCCAGGAAGATAGAAAACCCATCAGTCGCCCCCCTACTCTGGCGTCACTGCTGTTTGTTTGGTCTATTTTGGGGGTTGAGTATGAAGCCTCTTCCTCTCCCTCCTTTGGGATAGCTCCATCGGCCAGTTTTCCCTTTCCCCCTGTAGGATCTCTGCTGAGGCTGGAATTGACGAAAGGGCTTCTTTTTAGAATCTTTCTCCTCTGGGAACCCCTTTTTCTTGTCTGCTGCCCCCTCTAGGATTTTATCCAAAGTGGGACCGAAGACAAATTCCCCTGAGAAGGGGATGGAGCAGAGTTTAGCCTTGGAAGCCTTGTCCCCGGACCAGGCCTTCATCCATAAAGCCCGCCGGGCTGCATTAGAAAGAGCCGCATCCTTGGCTGAGAAGCGGATCGACTCTGCAGAAGCATCGGCCAGAAATGCAGTGGCGGAGCGTAGAAGAGGGAGCGAGTCTCTGATCTCTTCTCTTGGGGTTTTATTTTTCAGGTGTACGTCCAACTCCCCTAGCCATATATGCATTGCTCTAGCAACAGAAGTAGCAGCGATATTAGTCTTGACCCCAAACATGGCTGATTCCCAGGATTTTTTTTAGGAGCCCGTCCGCCTTTCTATCCATAGGATCGTTCAACTGTGAGGAGTCTTCAAAGGGTAGAGCGGTCTTCTTTACTACCTTAGCCACTTGTAGATCCACTTTAGGGGTCTGATTGTAAGGTTTGCATTCAGTCGGATCAAAGCAGAGCCTGTTTCTGAACTCCTTAGGAACGCCTAACCTCTTCTCCGGGTCTGACCATTCTTCCATTATCATCTCCTTTATATTTTCATTAATAGGAAAAACTATAGGGGATTTAGATCTAAGGCCCCCAAACATTTCGTCTTGTACCGTACGAGGTTTAGGGGTATCCTCGATACCCATTGTGGATCTAACTGCTCTCAGCAGCTCCTCCATTTCATCAGCGGAGAAGAAATATTTTTTATCCTCGTCCGGAATTTCCCCGTCAGACAAGGGTTCCTCATCAGGAAATTGTCTGGATGAGATGGAAGCCACTTCCACCTCCTCGCCCTCAGAGGAGGAGATAGCGGACAACTTGCGTTTCTTGGAGGGGATAGGAGTACTAGCGGGGGTTGTCAGGGTGGCTAAAGAGGACTTAATTTCGTCTGCAATAAAAGATTTCATTTCAGACAGAATATCTGGTTGTTCTTCTTTCCAAATTTCCGATGTGCAAGATTTGCACAACCTTTTTTTGTAGTTCTCAGGGAGACGCTTTGAACAAGCGCAGCATTTTAGGAGTTTGGATTTTGGCTTTGACTCCTTGCTGCCCTGGAGAGGAAACAACCAGATATGCCAATTAGAATTTCAATGTCAAAAGACTGAAATATATACCCCCCAGAAGGGGACTCACGGTACTGGCAGTAGTGGGATCAGGGCCTTCCTGGCGGGGAGCAGGTGTCTCAGACATCGCGGTGCTGCAGTCAAGAGCTGGAGGGAACCGCGGTCTCTTTCCTTTTCAAATTTCCCGGCGTCTGACGTCATCAAGCTGCGCCTCTAGTGACGGCAAGAGCCGGTGCCACACGAGCCTATGAGAGGATGCGTGCGGCGTCCGGCCTGCCTCCTCGCCGTACCTGCTCCCCCAGCCGGTCACAAGCGCCCAGCATGCAGAGGAAGAGCGTCGCATACCGCACACCGCGCGCCCATGAATCCGGCACCCCCGACTGCTTCCCTAAGGAGGGAAGGAAGTACAAGAGGTATGGGGGAGGGCCACAGGCCTCAGCATAGGCCGAGACGAGGGTCCTCGATGTTCCAAGCTGGCCAGCCTTAGCCCATGCCGCGGGAGGCCAGCTGGAGAACCTGCAAAGCAAAAACTAACGATGTAATCCTCCCTGAGGAGGATCCTCTCCACGTGTTGGCCCCTGTAGGGGCAGGAAAGCACTGAGGAGGTGGAGGGGTGGGGGGTTCTTAAACTCTCTATGTGTTCCTGCCCCTACAGAGGTCAAGGGTCAATCTCAAGGTGGGCCGTCATGGTGGATGAAATGGAAATACTGGATCCGTTTTATCAGATGACACCGGAGAGACGGATCCGGAATATCAATGCATTTGTCAGACAGATCCGCAACCATTTGCATACGGATTTCCAGGTCCGGCAGACGGAACTGCCTGCCGGATCCTCACAACGCAAGTGTGAAAGAACCCTTAAAAGTATATTACCAATGTCAGATAGGCGCAGGTCGCACCTCATTTCCAGACTGGGTCCTCCTAAAGTGAAGAGCACACAGCACAAGCATTTTTTATCCTCCTTTCACCGCTGTGGAACTTCCAAAAATATCTGAGCGAGCGAGCTCGGAACTCCCATAGAAGTGAACAGAGAATGTCACGCGTGCCAGTGAATTGGCCTTCACTGAAGGGTCCCATTCTGGAAATAGGAGCAGGTTCCAGAGGTTGAACCCGCAACCATATGACATTGGTGAAAAATCCTAGCAATATGCAACCAATGTTGGAGTTTTACGCTTTAAGGACTTAAATCACATATCAGTGATGAAGCAGAACACATCCCTTAATTTTATTGTGTTTAAGCACACCTCATCGTTTTCCCACTGGCTCAGTGCACAACTTTGATCCATACTGCAGACCAAACACACCAAATGAAGTCTATGCGTCCATAAAAACCACTGAGTGAAGATGTGTTCTGTCAGCGGTCTTCACTGATCACTGCTAGGAGATGCTCTGGACCCCACTGTTCAGGCTAGTAGTGCATGCACAATATGGATGACACACAGAGCAAAAAAAAAAAAAGACAAACACCAACAATGGACCCTTCAAAGATCTTGTCATGGATGAAACAACGACCATCTTCTCATGGACGTGCAAATAAGACCTCTGTGGAAGCCAAAACGTTGACCATACTAGTTCTTCCATGTGTTTATGGGAAAAATGGGTGACAAGGACAAGATGACAAGACATGGCATTCTATATAGACCAAGGCTGCATGGAGATGTGTGGTCACCTGGAGAGAAGGTAATTACAGCAACCACAAGTCTTTCAATGTGGATAGAGTTCTTGCAATTATCTTAAAGGGTTTTCCAGGATTTTAATAAAAGTATCTGATCGGTGGGGGGGGGTCTCACATTCGGGAGCCCCACTAATCAACTGTTTGAGAGGATAGGTCATCAGTAGCAAAATCCTGGAAAACCCCTTTAAAATGATCTGCAACTTCTTCCAGAATGAAATAAATCTGCTGCATATGAATATACCCATCAAACCCAACAGACTGACTACACAAGATATTATCACACTTGCTTATGAACTATTCCCAAGGAACACAAAGCAGACATCTCGTAAGGGTATGGTGGTTAATTATTCACAGATTACGACCATTTATCTCTAAGCGGTTTACCGTCTATTATAAGCTTGTACGGGAGATATTGCTTTACATCACCAGCATGTAAGGAGATATTCGGCATAGATGATGCTACAAATAAGCTCTTGTACTTGCGAGATGGATGTTACCAACAGGGTGATAATAACTGCATCTCCAGCCATCATACATGGCCTAGGGAAAAGACTGTGGAGCTGCTACACACTAGAACAGGGATGCCCAACCTGCACCCTCCACCTGTTACAAAACTACAACTCCCAGCATGCTCTAATAGCTGTCCAAGCATACTGGGAGTGGAGATTGATGGTTAAGCATCCCTGCACTAGAATGTCAAATTCCAGGTAATATCTCTAGTGTGACAGCAGCAGTTGTCCTGAAAAACCTAGGGTTAAAAGTTGTCGAAACAGTGCAAAACAGTCAGCATAGTACGGATTGGAAACACACACACAGGACATTTATGGAAAGGTTGGACATTGGGCAGCCAGCATCAACAGATTTCTGCTATGTGCAGTCTAAACAAGCAAGTTCTCTGAACTAGATAAGTATCTAACCGATGAGAGTCCAACCACTGGGACCCCTCCCAAACACGGGCACAGTGGTCACATGCCTTCACTTGAATGTAGTAGTGGTCAAGCATAGATGCTGCTACTCCATTTCACTCAGCCATCTCTGGCGGTCCCATCGGTTAAACACTTTTCAATAGATGGTAAAAGAAACAATACCTTAAAGGGATTGTTCAGCCCTGGGATCTTTTCTACAGTCTCAAGGGGTGTCACCCGCCGGACCCAAGTTCCCAACACCGCTAGCACCCGCCCCCTTTTACTTGTGTCGCTGACCTGATCCCGGACTTGCTGGCTGCGCGGGCATGAGTTCAGTCACTTCAGCGCGCAATCCCCGTGCCCTCCCGCAGTGGATCACGCGCTGCAGGACGGGATTGCGCACCGAAGACACTAAACTTAACTCATGCTCGCGCAGCAGGCAAGTACAGACTGTACAGGATCAGCAACACAAGTACTGGGTGAGGGGGGGGGGGGCAAACTACATAATTTAGGGCAGTCCGGGGGCAAAATTTACTTGTGTGGGGGAAAACTTTACTTGTAGTGGGGGGCAGTGTGGCGGGCACATTATTTAATGTGGGGCAGTGTGGGGGGGCACATTACTTAATGTGGGGCAGTATTACTATTGAGGGCATTCTAGAAGGGAATTACTATTGGTGGGACTATGAGGAGCACTATTACTATGGGGGCACTAATATTTCTTCAGGATAGTATTTGTGGTATTGGGGAGCGCAGTGAGCAGCAGGATAACACTGTGGGGACTCCAGGTTGGGGGGAGGATGATAGAAAAGTGAGGACACTAAGATGTCTGAGAGAAGTGTCCAGACCGAATGGAGAAGATGGTGACAGAAGATCTACATTGGAGGAGACGTCACCTGGAGGCCCTGGATGTGAGAGGTACGTGCTGCTGTATAGCAAAATGTGGTGTGTGGGGGGAGGGGGACATAGAGAATTGGGCCATATTCATTGGCGGCTGTAAATATAGTGTACTTATGTATGTGTACCATGTATATGGTGTATTTATGTGTATGCGTGTTGGATATAGATCGTGTATGTGTCGTGATGCCGCGGGTCCACAATTGAGTAGGGAACCTGGCCTTAAAAAATTTTTTTAATCCCACCCCTGAACTCCCCCCTCCCAGTTACCGCTTAGGTCGGTCGGCAGACTCAGTGAAAGACGTGAAGTGACATTAGCGGCCCCGTGGCGGCAGGGCGGAGCTTTATGGATGTCCCCTACGGGACTTGTCCCGAGGGGGGGGTGACACCATTTTCTACCGCACCAGGTGACACCAGCCCTAGCAACGCCACTGAACATGTAGCAAGATTGACCACTCAGTGCCCTGAGGGTAAATGCACACCATCAGGATTTAAGTGCCGAGAACCCACACTGAAATCCGCAGGAAAATCCATGTGGACAATCCGCATCAATTGGTGAGGATCTACGTAAGAATTTGTAAATACGATGCAAATTTTCCAAACGCAGATCCGCACGCCATCCTGATCGTGTGCCTTTAGCCCAAGCGTCCAGCCACACGGCCAGGTTTCTGCATGCAGTTTTGGAAGCCAAAACAAGGATCTAGTTTTTAAAATTCTCTCTCCTTTTTAGATCCACTCCTGATTTTGGGTTCCAAAAACCACATCAGGAAACCTGAGCTAATTGGGAGGCGACCGCCGCAGCATCTAGAAGGGCCCCAAAACTGGTCGTCACAGAACTATATACAACCAACCACAATATCGGAGGACACAGGTGGGCAGCTCAGGGTTAATAAACTAAGACATGGTTCCAAATTTAAGGAGAAAAGCTAGCAACGCAAAAAAAAAAAAAAAAAATCATAATTCTAAATAGAATTTTACCCAAAATATTAAAGTCTAGGATAATCAGCTGAACACATTCAGTCCGCACTCACCCACCGGACAAACGGCGAACAGATTGGTCAATGTCTCATTATTTAACCAAAATCTGACGGACTTGAAAGAATTCCCAACTAACGGCAGATCAGAGGGTGCACTGCCAGGACGCCGAGGACCAAGATTAATAAAGATGCAAACTCTGCCCCTCTCAAGCATTTACATTACAATTACAATTCTGCACCAAACGATAAGCGGACGATCGGATGCAATCAATTAAATCTAATAAATTACAATCAGGTTTTTGGCTAATCTGCCTGTGATCTGGGCACATTTTGGGGCTTTTCACTACTGAATCGGTTGCAGTTAGTGCATACATTTTTCTAGGCAATCACTTATTAGACTTATTAAATTGTAAGCAAAAAAGAAACCCATGAACATCACCAAGAAGCAGGGTTTGGTCCTGAATGAATAAGAACCTGATCCCTCGGCACTGGACAGAACCGCATGCACCTACCAGCCTTGCACGGATCCTTGTAGTCAGGTTCTTCTGGGTTCTCCTCCATGAAGTAGTCAAACCCAAATGGATAATCCTGCCCCAAGGCCAGGCGGATGCCCCACAGCAAGGTGAGGGCTAGAGATGTCAGAGCGCACAGCCTCCTCACATGGGATCCACTCATTGCTGGACGCAGAGTACAAGTTTGGAGGGAGGACGCGGGGCTGCTCTTTGTGGCGGGGGTGAGGCTGCAGGTGGGCAGAGATGTTGGGGTGCGGTACAGCGCCGAGCAGGAGATGATAGTTCCGGGGGGATCGGGGCTGCAGGCGGGGTATAAGGGGTACAGGGGCGGGACGGGGCGTGGCTACAAGGCTGCGATCTCTCGTTAGTCCCCGGCCAGGGTGTTCCTCATTGGCTGCCCCGTCCAATAAGCCGCGCCCTGCACACGCCGCTCATTATAAAGGGGGCGGTCCTCGGAAAGCTGCCCTCAACTTCTCCGCCAGTGCTGTAGTGTGCAAAGCACCGGACGCTCTAGGACACGAGCACGGTACCGGGTGTCCTGCCGGCACGTAACACAGCACCCTGTATAATACCGGTATCTGACACTGCACAGCACCCTGTATAATACCGGTATCTGACACTGCACCCTGTATAATACCGGTATCTGACACTGCACAGCACCCTGTATAATACCGGTATCTGACACTGCACTGCACCCTGTATAATACCGGTATCTGACACAGCACCCTGTATAATACCGGTATCTGACACAGCACCCTGTATAATACCGGTATCTGACACTGCACCCTGTATAATACCGGTATCTGACACTGCACCCTGTATAATACCGGTATCTGACACTGCACCCTGTATAATACCGGTATCTGACACTGCACCCTGTATAATACCGGCATCTGACACTGCACAGCACCCTGTATAATACCGGTATCTGACACAGCACCCTGTATAATACCGGTATCTGACACTGCACCCTGTATAATACCGGTATCTGACACTGCACAGCACCCTGTATAATACCGGTATCTGACACAGCACCCTGTATAATACCGGTATCTGACACAGCACCCTGTATAATACCGGTATCTGACACTGCACCCTGTATAATACCGGTATCTGACACATCACAGCACCCTGTATAATACCGGTATCTGACACTGCACTGCACCCTGTATAATACCGGTATCTGACACTGCACTGCACCCTGTATAATACCGGTATCTGACACTGCACTGCACCCTGTATAATACCGGTATCTGACACAGCACCCTGTATAATACTGGTATCTGACACTGCACTGCACCCTGTATAATACCGGTATCTGACACTGCACTGCACCCTGTATAATACCGGTATCTGACACTGCACTGCACCCTGTATAATACCGGTATCTGACACAGCACCCTGTATAATACCGGTATCTAACACTGCACCCTGTATAATATCGGTATCTGACACATCACAGCACCCTGTATAATCTGACACAGCACCCTGTATAATACCGGTATCTGACACTGCACCCTGTATAATACCGGTATCTGACACTGCACAGCACCCTGTATAATACCGGTATCTGACACAGCACCCTGTTTAATACCGGTATCTGACACTGCACCCTGTATAATACCGGTATCTGACACTGCACAGCACCCTGTATAATACCGGTATCTGACACAGCATCCTGTATAATACCGGTATCTGACACAGCACTGCAACCCTGTATAATACCGGTATCTGACACTGCACTCTGTATAATACCGGTATCTGACACTGCACCCTGTATAATACCGGTATCTGACACATCACAGCACCCTGTATAATACCGGTATCTGACACTGCACTGCACCCTGTATAATACCGGTATCTGACACAGCACCCTGTATAATACCGGTATCTGACACTGCACCCTGTATAATAGCGGTATCTGACACTGCACAGCACCCTGTATAATACCGGTATCTGACACAGCACCCTGTATAATACCGGTATCTGACACTGCACAGCACCCTGTATAATACCGGTATCTGACACAGCACCCTGTATAATACCGGTATCTGACACAGCACTGCAACCCTGTATAATACCGGTATCTGACACTGCACTCTGTATAATACCGGTATCTGACACTGCACCCTGTATAATACCGGTATCTGACACATCACAGCACCCTGTATAATACCGGTATCTGACACTGCACTGCACCCTGTATAATACCGGTATCTGACACTGCACTGCACCCTGTATAATACCGGTATCTGACACTGCACTGCACCCTGTATAATACCGGTATCTAACACTGCACCCTGTATAATACCGGTATCTAACACTGCACCCTGTATAATCTGACACAGCACGCTGTATAATACCGGTATCTGACACTGCACCCTGTATAATACCGGTATCTGACACTGCACAGCACCCTGTATAATACCGGTATCTGACACAGCACCCTGTATAATACCGGTATCTGACACTGCACCCTGTATAATACCGGTATCTGACACTGCACAGCACCCTGTATAATACCGGTATCTGACACAGCACCCTGTATAATACCGGTATCTGACACAGCACTGCAACCCTGTATAATACCGGTATCTGACACTGCACTCTGTATAATACCGGTATCTGACACTGCACCCTGTATAATACCGGTATCTGACACATCACAGCACCCTGTATAATACCGGTATCTGACACTGCACTGCACCCTGTATAATACCGGTATCTGACACTGCACTGCACCCTGTATAATACCGGTATCTGACACTGCACTGCACCCTGTATAATACCGGTATCTGACACTGCACTGCACCCTGTATAATACCGGTATCTAACACTGCACCCTGTATAATACCGGTATCTGACACATCACAGCACCCTGTATAATCTGACACAGCACCCTGTATAATACCGGTATCTGACACAGCACTGCAACCCTGTATAATACCGGTATCTGACACTGCACTCTGTATAATACCGGTATCTGACACTGCACCCTGTATAATACCGGTATCTGACACATCACAGCACCCTGTATAATACCGGTATCTGACACTGCACTGCACCCTGTATAATACCGGTATCTGACACTGCACTGCACCCTGTATAATACCGGTATCTGACACTGCACTGCACCCTGTATAATACCGGTATCTGACACAGCACCCTGTATAATACCGGTATCTAACACTGCACCCTGTATAATACCGGTATCTGACACATCACAGCACCCTGTATAATCTGACACAGCACGCTGTATAATACCGGTATCTGACACTGCACCCTGTATAATACCGGTATCTGACACTGCACAGCACCCTGTATAATACCGGTATCTGACACAGCACCCTGTATAATACCGGTATCTGACATTGCACCCTGTATAATACCGGTATCTGACACTGCACAGCACCCTGTATAATACCGGTATCTGACACAGCACCCTGTATAATACCGGTATCTGACACAGCACTGCAACCCTGTATAATACCGGTATCTGACACTGCACTCTGTATAATACCGGTATCTGACACTGCACCCTGTATAATACCGGTATCTGACACATCACAGCACCCTGTATAATACCGGTATCTGACACTGCACTGCACCCTGTATAATACCGGTATCTGACACTGCACTGCACCCTGTATAATACCGGTATCTGACACTGCACTGCACCCTGTATAATACCGGTATCTGACACAGCACCCTGTATAATACCGGTATCTAACACTGCACCCTGTATAATACCGGTATCTGACACATCACAGCACCCTGTATAATCTGACACAGCATACTGTATAATACCGGTATCTGACACTGCACAGCACCCTGTATAATACCGGTATCTGACACAGCACCCTGTATAATACTGGTATCTGACACAGCACTGCAACCCTGTATAATACCGGTATCTGACACTGCACAGCACCCTGCATAATACCGGTATCTGACACAGCACCCTGTATAATACCGGTATCTGACACTGCACAGCACCCTGTATAATACCGGTATCTGACACAGCACCCTGTATAATACCGGTATCTGACACTGCACCCTGTATAATAGCGGTATATGACACTGCACAGCATCCTGTATAATACCGGTATCTGACACAGCACTGCAACCCTGTATAATACCGGTATCTGACACTGCACTCTGTATAATACCGGTATCTGACACTGCACCCTGTATAATACCGGTATCTGACACATCACAGCACCCTGTATAATACCGGTATCTGACACTGCACCCTGTATAATACCGGTATCTGACACAGCACCCTGTATAATACCGGTATCTAACACTGCACCCTGTATAATACCGGTATCTGACACATCACAGCACCCTGTATAATACCGGTATCTGACACAGCACCCTGTATAATACCAGTATCTGACACTGCACCCTGTATAATACCGGTATCTGACACAGCACCCTGTATAATACTGGTATCTGACACAGCACTGCAACCCTGTATAATACCGGTATCTGACACTGCACAGCACCCTGTATAATACTGGTATCTGACACAGCACCCTGTATAATACCGGTATCTGATACTGCACAGCACCCTGTATAATACCGGTATCTGACACAGCACCCTGTATAATACCGGTATCTGACACTGCACACTGTATAATAGCGGTATATGACACTGCACAGCATCCTGTATAATACCGGTATCTGACACAGCACAGCACCCTGTACAATACCGGTATCTGACACAGCACCCTGTATAATACCGGTATCTGACACAGCACCCTGTATAATACCGGTATCTGACACAGCACTGCACCCTGTATAATACCGGTATCTGACACAGCACCCTGTATAATACCGGTATCTGACACAGCACCCTATATAATACTGGTGTTTGACACAGCACCCTGTATAATACCGGTATCTGACACTGCACTCCGTATAATACTGGTATCTGACACTGCACCCTGTATAATACTGGTATCTGACACATCACAGCACCCTGTATAATACCGGTATCTGACACTGCACTGCACCCTGTATAATACCGGTATCTGACACAGCACCCTGTATAATACCGGTATCTAACACTGCACCCTGTATAATACCGGTATCTGACACATCACAGCACCCTGTATAATACCGGTATCTGACACAGCACCCTGTATAATACCGGTATCTGACACTGCACCCTGTATAATACCGGTATCTGACACTGCACTGCACCCTGTATCCTACCGGTATCTGACACAGCACCCTGTATAATACCGGTATCTAACACTGCACCCTGTATAATACCGGTATCTGACACATCACAGCACCCTGTATAATACCGGTATCTGACACAGCACCCTGTATAATACCGGTATCTGACACTGCACCCTGTATAATACCGGTATCTGACACTGCACAGCACCCTGTATAATACCGGTATCTGACACAGCACCCTGTATAATACCGGTATCTAACACAGCACTGCAACCCTGTATAATACCGGTATCTGACACTGCACAGCACCCTGTATAATACCGGTATCTGACACAGCACCCTGTATAATACCGGTATCTGACACAGCACCCTGTATAATACCGGTATCTGACACAGCACCCTGTATAATACCGGTATCTGAAACAGCACTGCACCCTGTATAATACCGGTATATGACACTGCACAGCATCCTGTATAATACCGGTATCTGACACTGCACCCTGTATAATACCGGTATCTGACACAGCACCTTGTATAATACTGGTATCTGACACTGCACTGAACCCTGTATAATACCGGTATCTGACACTGCACCCTGTATAATACCGGTATCTGACACAGCACTGCAACCCTGTATAATACCGGTATCTGACACAGCACCCTGTATAATACTGGTATCTGACACTGCACCCTGTATAATACCAGTATCTGGCACAGCATCCTGTATAATACCGGTATCTGACACTGCACCCTGTATAATACCGGTATCTGACACAGCACTGCAACCCTGTATAATACCGGTATCTGACACAGCACCCTGTATAATACCGGTATCTGACACTGCACCCTGTATAATACCGGTATCTGACACAGCACCCTGTATAATACTGGTTGTATAATACTGATATCTGACACTGCACCCTGTATAATACCGGTATCTGACACAGCACTGCACCCTGTATAATACCGGTATCTGACACTGCACCCTGTATAATACCGGTATCTGACACAGCACCCTGTATAATACCGGTATCTGACACAGCACTGCACCCTGTATAATACCAGTATCTGACACAGCACCCTGTATAATACCGGTATCTGACATGGCACCCTGTATAATACCGGTATCTGACACTGCACTCTGTATAATACCGGTATCTGACACTGCACCCTGTATAATACCGGTATCTGACACTGCACCCTGTATAATACCGGTATCTGACACTGCACCCTGTATAATACCGGTATCTGACACTGCACCCTGTATAATACCGGTATCTGACACTGCACCCTGTATAATACCGGTATCTGACACAGCACCCTGTATAATACCGGTATCTGACACTGCACCCTATATAATACCGGTATCTGACACAGCACCCTGTATAATACCGGTATCTGACACAGCTCTGCACCCTGTATAATACCGGTATCTGACACGGCACCCTGTATAATACCGGTATCTGACACTGCACCCTGTATAATACCGGTATCTGACACAGCACCCTGTATCATACCTGTATCTGACACTGCACCCTGTATAATACCGGTATCTGACACAGCACCCTGTATCATACCTGTATCTGACACTGCACCCTGTATAATACCGGTATCTGACACAGCACCCTGTATAATACCGGTATCTGACACAGCACTGCACCCTGTATAATACCGGTATCTGACACAGCACCCTGTATAATACCGGTATCTGACACAGCACCCTGTATAATACCGGTATCTGACACAGCACCCTGTATAATACCGGTATCTGAAACAGCACTGCACCCTGTCTAATACCGGTATCTGACACAGCACCCTATATAATACCTGTATCTGACACTGCACCCTGTATAATACCGGTATCTGACACAGCACCCTGTATAATACCGGTATCTGACACAGCACTGCACCCTGTATAATACCGGTATCTGACACAGCACCCTGTATAATACCGGTATCTGACACAGCACCCTGTATAATACCGGTATCTGACACAGCACTGCACCCTGTATAATACCGGTATCTGAAACAGCACTGCACCCTGTATAATACCGGTATCTGACACAGCACAGCACCCTGTATAATACCGGTATCTGACACAGCACAGCACCCTGTATAATACCGGTATCTGACACAGCACAGCACCCTGTATAATACCGGTATCTGACACAGCACAGCACCCTGTATAATACCGGTATCTGACACAGCACAACACCCTGTATAATACCGGTATCTGACACTGCACCCTGTATAATACCGGTATCTGACACTGCACTGCACCCTGTATAATACCGGTATCTGACACTGCACTGCACCCTGTATAATACCGGTATCTGACACAGCACTGCACTCTGTATAATACCGGTATCTGACACTGCACCCTGTATAATACCGGTATCTGACACTGCACTGCACCCTGTATAATACCGGTATCTGACACTGCACTGCACTCTGTATAATACCGTTATCTGACAGCACAGCACCCTTTATAATACCGGTATCTGACACGGCACTGCACCCTGTATAATACCGGTATCTGACACAGCACTGCACCCTGTATAATACCGGTATCTGACACAGCACTGCACCCTGTATAATACCGGAATCTGACACAGCACTGCACCCTGTATAATAGACCCTCACCGATCTAAACTTTGAATATGTCCCTACAACATATCAAAAGTTTGCTCAAAGCGCCACTTAAAAATAAGCAAGTAGCAAAGGCAGATAAAGGAAGTCCTTACATATAACACTCAGGAAAAGATGGTTCTTCAGGGTTCTTTGTACCAGAAAAAATAAAATGGAGCTGCCCTCACCTGACATCCCAAAGGAGTAGCTCATCCTGGAACAGACAGAGGGCAGTTAAGGAGATGTAGTACAGCACTGTACTGTAAAGAGGAGCTACCAGACATCCAATACAGGGGATTTACCAGAGAAATAGCCTTAAAGGGGTTGTCTCATCACAGACAATGGGGGCATATCACTAGGATATGCCCCCATTGTCTTATAGGTGCGGGTCCCACCGCTGGGACCTGCTCCCATATCGGGAACAGAGCCCTGCAAGCGCACTCCCCATAAAAGTGAATAGGAGCGCACCGCGCATGACCAGCCACTGCTCCCATTCACTTCTATAGGCCCGGCGGAAATAGTCAAGCCAGTGCTCGGCTATTTTTGACGGCCTCATAGAAAATCAATGGAGGGAAGATGTGCAGTGCGCCCTCCAACACTTTTGGGGCTCCATTCTGTGATGAGACAACCCCTTTAAGTCTGAGACATTGTATGTTGAGTCTAGTTGTAACATAAGATGGCCTAGGAAAGACCATTGTATGTTGAAAATATTGTATCCTGAGGCCATTGTATGTGGACAGACCATTATACTAAGTAAAGGGTATGAATACTTCTGGTAATTATAAACAAAAATATTGAACATTATGTTTTCAATTTCTCATTATGGGGTATTGAGTGCAGAATGATGGGGAAAAACATGAATTTCTTTTTATTTTAGTACAAGGCTGCAAAATAACAAAAAGTCAAAAAGGTCAGAAGACTTTTTGAATGCATTGTATGTGCAGTATGGGTCTTACACTGCAACAAAAAAGGTATCGCACTTATTTAAGAGGGTAAAACATCAAGTTATGTACATACTTTATCTATAGATATCTTAGGGTAGGTTCACACATACCGTAGGTGTTTTAGTGCCTTTTTTGCACCTGCAGTTTTGGTGCATTTTAGGCCTCTTTAACACTACCTTTTTTTTTTTTTCGTTTTGCGGGCCGTTTTTTGCGTTCCGTATACGGTCCGTATACGGAACCATTCATTTCAATGGTTCCGCAAAAAAAAATGAATGTGTTCCGTATGCATTCCATTTCTGTATTTCCGTTTTTCCGTTCCGTTGAAAGATAGAACATGTCCTATATTTGGCCGCAAATCACGTTCCGTGGCTCTATTCAAGTCAATGAGCCCACAAAAAAAACGGAACACATACGGAAATGCATCCGTATGTCTTTTTTTCTGAACCATCTATTGAAAATGTTATGCCCAGCCCAATTTTCTCTATGTAATTACTGTATACTGTATATGTCATATGGAAAAACGGAACTGAAAAACGGAACCGAAACGGAAACACAACGGAAACAAAAAAACTGAACAACGGATCCGTGAAAAACGGAACGCAAAACACTGAAATCGACATACTGTAGTGTGAAAGAGGCCTTAGGGTCCATTCACACGTCAGTTGTTTCTTTCCTGATCTGTTCCATTTTTTGCGGAACAGATCTGGACCAGTTCTGTACCCATTCATTTTCAATGGGTCCTGTAAAAAAATCAGACATTGAGCTGTCCGATTTTTTTTCAGGACCCATTGAAAATGAATGTAAAAACACCAGCTCCAAATGTAAGGCTACATGCACACGACTGTATGTGTTTTGCGGTCCGCAAATTGCGGATCTGCAAAAAAAACGGATGAAGTTCCGTATGGCATCCATTTTTTTTGAGGATCCTTTTTTTTTGCGGATCCATTGTAATAATGCCTATCCTTGTCCGCAAACTAGAAAAAAATAGGACATGCACTATTTTTTTTTTGCAGAGCAACGGAACGGACATACTGATGTGGACAGCACACGGTGTGCTGTCCGCGTTTTTTGCAGACCCATTGAAATGAATGGATCCGCATCCTATCCGCAAAAAAAACAGATCGGACACGGAAACAAAATACGGTCGTGTGCATGAGGCCTTAGCTGAAGGCATATGGGGACATTTTTGTCTTTTTTGCATCTTTTCAAAAATGCTGCGTGCTGGAGTTCTTGACTTCTTTTCTTCAGGCTTTTTACTTCGCCTTCTCTTTTGAGAAAAAAATGCTAGTGGGCAAACACACTGTCTGCAAAAAAAAAAAAAAGCTAGTCATGTGGTTATGCTTCCACCTACTGGCAGGTTTTATTATTGCTGCTGGATAATATGTGGATGGAGAGGACCTTTTAGTCATATGACTTAATTTATTCAGGTGCTTAAAGGGGTTGTCCAACTTTCCAGACGGTTTTAACTTTCTATAGGAGCCTGTTGAAAAAAGCATAATTACTGCCTCATTGGGCGCTTGGCTCCCTTCTGCGGTTGTTACTGCTAGGTTAAGTGCCGTTTTGGGACACATCACCAATGACGTCAAGCTGGACAACCCTTTTAAGCTAAGTGACAGCACAAGGCTAAGAGAGGAGAAATAGAAGTGCAAGCAAGCCTGAGGAGGAGACACAGGAGTCCCTGTGCCTGAGTGTCAGCTGGAAGATGATGCAGATTTCGGTGTGTACTGTAGATAGCTTTTTTAATCACAGCTAAGACGATATCCCGTCAGAGGGAATAATAACCACAGGTGGTGTATAATCCAATAAATGTAATCACAGGGAACGACCTGTTTAAAACGTAGCCTTTAATCTAATTTAGACATAAAATAACAAAAACTCCCACAAACATACATAGAAAAGAATAAAAAGAAGATATATCCTTGAAGACATGGAAGATGATACTTGTGATCGTCCAGAAAAATACGGGTCAGAGATGGACGGTGTGGACAGAGATGGAGTCTGATCTGTCCCTATTCCTGGCCCTGGGCTAAGTAGCCCTGCCTAAGAACGGAATAGCCGCCCTGATAAGGACGATCCCGTATTCTGGAACCTCCTTGTGAAACCTGAATAGACCCTGTAATCCTGATGGTTCCCTACTGTGGGGTCTGCTCTAGGCACACAAAACAAAAAAACAAGTATAGATAACCAGTATAGAGACCAACGGACCAACCACACTCATAGATGCTTAGTGGTGTGGGTGGAAGGCCGCCATCAATAATTATGTCATAAAGGATGCACAGGCAGCCAAAGATATGGCTATCTGTGACTGTGCATCATCAAATGGACGAAATCACTGTGTAGACCCCACACACCAGAATCGATGTGCGACGTCAAATCACCATAAGTCGCCGTTCACATTTGTACATATCAGTGTATACTTAAGATATATATACACGTACGGCACCAGAAGCACTACATATGTCAGTATGCAATCAGGTGCCAGTGTCCCAACGCGTTTCACCCTGATTGATTTTCGGGTTCCTCAGGGGACATATATCAAAGTACAATGCTGTTTATTTGGCATCAAAGAGAGGTAAACCGTTGGTAGGGTCCTCAATTATGATGACACCTTTTGACCAGATCATTCACTGGTCGCATTACGTTTAATCACCCAATAGCTTTAAGTGATCAAACACAGGGACCACAAGAGGGGGCATATGAAATACGTATAAGAGAAGATTCATCCGCCAGTGTGGATATATGTCCACATAGATATCCAGGCGTAAATGATTACCACAGAAATAGTAGTCAAAGTGACAACCTCCTACAAACAGTCACAAATGTGTGATGCCATGTGTGATGTCATGGCCAACAAGTAACAAGATACTACTTGCGTGTCCACATGCGGTCAAAGATGGCCCAGGCTGTCTGTGGAGATGATCGTATATCTGCTGTCACTCCAGCCATAGCCCGCATATACACTGTTTGAGACATAATTGATAATAAAGATTAAATGCCAGATAGGGCCAGAAACCAACCTTTTGTAAGTGGGAGGAATCAGCCCCCAGTTATCCAAGGAACTCACGGATGGTGGTGCCTCACTGGTCCTGTGTGTGAGGTCTCCAAGCAGGGAAACCTGCTCGGTTTAAATAGCCCGCCCTTGAGAAATGGAGCAGGGGGCCGGGCATCGTCCCGCCCCTCCTTTTCCATGCTAAGGTTAGGCATGGAGATATGGCCAAATCACGCCTCAAATGGGCGTGCCCGTGATGCTAGGTAGGTATGGCCAATCCCCCTGCCCACTGGTACTAAGCATAGTGTACCGCCCCCGTCCCGTCACGCCTATAAGGGGTGTGGCCCATTGGTGAGAGCGAGCCTGAGATAAGTAATCCATGCACATCGGCCGGAGTCCGATGACGTCACCGGCCGCGCCCGATCACGTGGTATCACTGGGATAGCGTCCTCGTGCTGGAGCGCCGCCTGATGATGACGCCCATCTCCTCCGATCACATGACAGATAGGTGTAGAATGACACCGTGGGGTACCTATGATACAAGGTTTCCAAGTGATCAAAGTCAGGTTGTTTGTATAAAAGCACGATTATGCCTTGATGAGAAGGACCCAGTATAGATACATAGACCCTAGTTAAGAAATACCAGGCAATTAGCGCAGTATAGATGCGCGGACCATAAACCAGTTTGGTATAGATTCATAGAGTGGGGATAATACTAAAGACAGGTATTAGTCCGTAGGGACACGGTACATATACTGTACGCACCAGTATGAAGGGATATAGATACTCCAGGCTAAATAAAGCTACTAGTGGATACTCTATTATATCTTAGTGAGTAGAGTTGATGGTGTATATATATATATATATATATAAATTGATGTTCTACATGGGATGGATCAAAACGGCACTATAGTGGGGGTGGCCACATATCCTCCCCTTAAAATTAATACAGTGCTCAAGATATATATGTTGACCCCATGTCAAAATAGTATATGGCTGGCTAGAGAAAGCAGGAGTAATCAATGTTTTCGTTCAGTCCTGCAGGTGACATGGTGTTAAGCATATGTATCCATTTTGACTCTTTCTGTCTCAGGATAGTGTCAATATCTCCTCCCCTAATGGAGTGTTTTACTGTTTCCACCATGGAGAAGCTTATCACTTTCGGGTCTCCTCCGTGTTTTAAAACCACATGCCTGGACAGAGGCTTGTCCCGCTTATGGCGAATATCGCCAATATGCTCCAGAATCCGCTTTTTAAAGGCTCTACACGTTTTGCCGATGTACCTAAGGCTGCATATACATTGGGCCATGTAGACCACGCCCACTGTATTGCAATTTGCAAAACCACGGGTCATATACGTGTGGGTCTGTTCGGTGTTTGTGAAGGATTGGCCTACTGTTATAAAGGAACAAGCCTTGCACTTTCCACATCTGTAGGTACCATTTCTCCTATCCACTAGCCACGTACCAGAGGGGGGGACTGGTTTAAAGTGGCTGTGTACCAGTTGATCCCCTATACTGCGGCCTCGCCTGAAGGTAATTGAGGGATGCTCCGGGAGAAGATCAGTCAGGTCAGGGTCAGATTTAATCAGTGACCAATATCGTCCGATGATCTGACGGACTTGGTTAGCTTCAGTGTCATATGTACCTATGATTCTAATCACTTCATTTGATGCTTTCTTCTTCCCTACAGAGTGGATTAATGTTGATCTATCACGGGATCCTGCATAGTTCCAAGCCTCGTAGAGACAGTCCTCTGAGTACCCCCTCTGTTTAAACCGATGGAATAGAGTACTGGCTTGCTTGTCAAACTCGGTTGGATCGGAGCAGTTTCTGCGGATCCGCAGAAACTGTCCCTTAGGGATCCCCTTTTTGAGCGGTTTCGGGTGAAAACTCTCCCACCTCAATAGACTGTTTGTTGAGGTGGATTTGCGGAACAGGGTGGTAGTTAGGGTATTATTCATGTTCTTGCTAATCTGTAGATCGAGGAAATTGATTGTTTTGGATTGTAGTTCATGGGTAAAAAATAGACCGATGTGATTAACATTCAAGTCCTTCATGAACCCATCAAAATCTTCCGCGGTACCCGACCAGAATAACAGGATGTCATCGATGAACCTCGACCAAGATATTATATGGCGGGTCCATCTCTGCATCCCTTCTGTAAAGACAATGGTGTCTTCCCACCAGCCCAGGAGCAGGTTGGCGTAGGTGGGCGCACATGGGCTCCCCATCACCGTGCCCCTGAGCTGGTGGTAGAACCGACCATTGAATACAAAGTAATTATGCTTCAAAGCAAAGTCCAAGAGTCTAAAAACGAGGTGATTGTGCTCCCTGAGATCGGTTGATCTGGTATCCAGAAAATATTTGATTGCTGCCAAGCCCTTATTATGTGGAATGGAGGTGTAAAGAGCTTCCACATCGATGGAGGCTAGCCACACACCTGGATCCAGTGAGATGCCATCTATCCGTTTCAACAGATCATTTGTGTCGCGTAAATATGAGGGTAGAGACATCACGAATGGGCGCAGAATCTTATCAATATAGGTGCCTATGTGTTCTGTAAGGCCCCCTATCCCAGATACAATTGGGCGACCCTTGAGGGGGACCGTACCCTTGTGAATCTTGGGGAGACAATAGAAAGTGGCCACCCGGGGGTTAGATATTTCAAGGTAGTCACATTCACGTCGATCAATGAGTCTCCCCTCAAGGGCCTCCTGTAGGATCTGGGATAGTTCCCTCGCATACAGCTGAGTTGGGTCCAGCTTGAGCAACTCATAGCTGGATCCATCAGATAGGAGCGACATGCACATGTCACAGTATTGTTCGCTGGACATAACAACAATGTTCCCCCCTTTGTCCGAAGGCTTGAATATGAGTTGTTTATTGGTGCTAAGATCCCGTAATATTTCCATTTCCCTCTGTGTGTAGTTTTTCAATCCACTCGCCTGTATCGGTGTCAGATTCCCCAGGTCCCTGGTTACTGATTTAAGAAACAGATCAATGTGGGCCTCCCCCAATGTTTTGGGAGGCATCCTAGTGCTCTTATTTCGGAGGCTCGTGAATGGGCCCTGGCCCGGAGGACGGTCATTGTCATCCAGCAGATCCACTAGGGCATCGTAGCCAATAAGGTCACTTGGATCAAGTCCAAGTTCGATGCTCCTCTTTTTGTCGGATGCGCAAAATAGCTTGCGCCACCGCAGTTTTCTCACAAATAAGTGAAGATCCTTTACCCAATCAAAAAGACAGAAGCGGGTAGTTGGCACAAAAGATAGTCCTTTATTGAGTAATTTTTGTTCGACCTCTGATAAATTAATCCCGGATAGATTAAGAATCACGGGCTGAGCCTCTGATGAGGTCAATGCTTCTTGACGGGTTGGGACTGTATTTGCGTACGGTCCCTCAGGATATAAGTGTTGGGGGAGGGGGGGTGGGCCTAAAAAAGAAGAAGAAGAAGAAGAGGAATTGTTTACAGCTGGTGAAGTACCAGATGAAGAGGCAGTATCTGATAACATGGTCCCACTTGAGGTCATCATTAGCCTGTTTGTTGGTTCTGGGTCGATGGTAGTATCTGTTCTTACAGTTTGGCAGGAGGGGGCCTGTGTTCCCCATGATGCCCCAGACCTTTGGCCTGTTGATGGGTAGCCTCTTGTCTGAGGCCTCTGATTATATTGTCCTCTCCCTCTACCTCGGCCCCTGCCTCTCCAGTTACCTCGGCGCCTAGAGTATTGGTATTGTTGGGACTGATGGTACTCCAAATCTGAGCTTTCGGCCTCAGATGCCGAGCCCTCACTGGCGGAGGCTTTCTCGGTAGACTGCGCTATTAAGTACGCTGTCTTATTCCTGAAATCCGACAAATCCTTGATAAATTGTCGGTGTTTACGTTCCACTAAGTTGGACTTGAACCTCTCTACATTAGTTTGTAGCTCAACTTCTTTTTTTGAGAACTCTGGGTGGTCTCTGAATCCCAGTGCTATTTCCACCTGGGTGTTCAGTGATCTCCCAATCGTCTCCAAGTTTACCCGCTCCTGATCCAACAACAATCGCATAAGCCGTAAGGAGCTCTCAATTATTTCACTTTCCCACCTGGTCAGAAACTCTGGGGTACAAATGCGTGGTGCGGGTTTTAGAAAGATTCGTAGGCCTCTAGGTATAATCGAATTCCTGATATAGTTATCCAAGGACTGGACCTCCCACCAGGATTTATGATACTCCTTGTGGGTTTCATAGAGGTCCTTGAAAGTAGTTTTAATCGATGGAGTAACAGTATTCGTGCCCGTCAGCTCTTTCTCTGAAAAGATTTCGTTAGCTTCTAGGAGCCATTTATTGGTGTCCAATTGTATGCTAAGGAAACCAGCCATATCACTGCGTGAGACAAGCTCACGGATAACTATCAAATGAGTTAAATGGAATTTAATCACAGCTAAGACGATATCCCGTCAGAGGGAATAATAACCACAGGTGGTGTATAATCCAATAAATGTAATCACAGGGAACGACCTGTTTAAAACGTAGCCTTTAATCTAATTTAGACATAAAATAACAAAAACTCCCACAAACATACATAGAAAAGAACAAAAAGAAGATATATCCTTGATGACATGGAAGATGATACTTGTGATCGTCCAGAAAAATACGGGTCAGAGATGGACGGTGTGGACAGAGATGGAGTCTGATCTGTCCCTATTCCTGGCCCTGGGCTAAGTAGCCCTGCCTAAGAACGGAATAGCCGCCCTGATAAGGACGATCCCGTATTCTGGAACCTCCTTGTGAAACCTGAATAGACCCTGTAATCCTGATGGTTCCCTACTGTGGGGTCTGCTCTAGGCACACAAAACAAAAAAACAAGTATAGATAACCAGTATAGAGAGCAACGGACCAACCACACTCATAGATGCTCAGTGGTGTGGGTGGAAGGCCGCCATCAATAATTATGTCATAAAGGATGCACAGGCAGCCAAAGATATGGCTATCTGTGACTGTGCATCATCAAATGGACGAAATCACTGTGTAGACCCCACACACCAGAATCGATGTGCGACGTCAAATCACCATGAGTCGCCGTTCACATTTGTACATATCAGTGTATACTTAAGATATATATACACGTACGGCACCAGAAGCACTACATATGTCAGTATGCAATCAGGTGCCAGTGTCCCAACGCGTTTCACCCTGATTGATTTTCGGGTTCCTCAGGGGACATATATCAAAGTACAATGCTGTTTATTTGGCATCAAAGAGAGGTAAACCGTTGGTAGGGTCCTCAATTATGATGACACCTTTTGACCAGATCATTCACTGGTCGCATTACGTTCAATCACCCAATAGCTTTAAGTGATCAAACACAGGGACCACAACAGGGGGCATATGGAATACGTATAAGAGAAGATTCATCCGCCAGTGTGGATATATGTCCACATAGATATCCAGGCGTAAATGATTACCATAGAAATAGTAGTCAAAGTGACAACCTCCTACAAACAGTCACAAATGTGTGATGCCATGTGTGATGTCATGGCCAACAAGTAACAAGATACTACTTGCGTGTCCACATGCGGTCAAAGATGGCCCAGGCTGTCTGTGGAGATGATCGTATATCCGCTGTCACTCCAGCCATAGCCCACATATATACTGTTTGAGACATAATTGATAATAAAGATTAAATGCCAGATAGGGCCAGAAACCAACCTTTTGTAAGTGGGAGGAATCAGCCCCCAGTTATCCAAGGAACTCACGGATGGTGGTGCCTCACTGGTCCTGTGTGTGAGGTCTCCTGTTGTGGTCCCTGTGTTTGATCACTTAAAGCTATTGGGTGATTGAACGTAATGCGACCAGTGAATGATCTGGTCAAAAGGTGTCATCATAATTGAGGACCCTACCAACGGTTTACCTCTCTTTGATGCCAAATAAACAGCATTGTACTTTGATATATGTCCCCTGAGGAACCCGAAAATCAATCAGGGTGAAACGCGTTGGGACACTGGCACCTGATTGCATACTGACATATGTAGTGCATCTGGTGCCGTACGTGTATATATATCTTAAGTATACACTGATATGTACAAATGTGAACGGCGACTCATGGTGATTTGACGTCGCACATCGATTCTGGTGTGTGGGGTCTACACAGTGATTTCGTCCATTTGATGATGCACAGTCACAGATAGCCATATCTTTGGCTGCCTGTGCATCCTTTATGACATAATTATTGATGGCGGCCTTCCACCCACACCACTGAGCATCTATGAGTGTGGTTGGTCCGTTGCTCTCTATACTGGTTATCTATACTTGTTTTTTTGTTTTGTGTGCCTAGAGCAGACCCCACAGTAGGGAACCATCAGGATTACAGGGTCTATTCAGGTTTCACAAGGAGGTTCCAGAATACGGGATCGTCCTTATCAGGGCGGCTATTCCGTTCTTAGGCAGGGCTACTTAGCCCAGGGCCAGGAATAGGGACAGATCAGACTCCATCTCTGTCCACACCGTCCATCTCTGACCCGTATTTTTCTGGACGATCACAAGTATCATCTTCCATGTCATCAAGGATATATCTTCTTTTTGTTCTTTTCTATGTATGTTTGTGGGAGTTTTTGTTATTTTATGTCCAAATTAGATTAAAGGCTACGTTTTAAACAGGTCGTACTGTAGATAGCTGTCAGTAGAGGGGAGTGACTCTAGCCATAAAGGTACACCATCTCAGGGCCTAGATAGGGCAAAAACACAGTCAAGCACCACAGGGGTTGAGGTTAAAGATGAGGTAGAATGAAGCTCACGCACAAATCTTTTAGCTAAAAAAAACTCTAAGTAGAACTGCAAAGGTAGCATTTTTAATTACTTTTCATATAATTAGAATTTTCTTGTATCTGTCCCCTGTCTGGTATTTTTATGCAACCTTTTATTCTAAATAGCGTGGACTTCGATCCGAATTTCAGGGAAAACTAGTTTCACAGCGAAGCCATATTTCCTTTTGGTAGCTAATCAATTTTTCATAAAAGTGGCTGCAAAAAATAAATAAAAAATCATACTTACCTCATCCATTTGATCGAGAAGAGCCCGGCCGCCGATGATTGAAGATCCCGCGTGAAATCCCGTGCACGGTGATGTATGACATCACCACGCCGGCCGACATGGTGACGTCGTCACGGGCTGCGTTAGATTTCAAGCTGGATCTTCAATCAAGATGGCGGCGGCCGGCTCTTCGCAATCAAATGGATGGGGTAAATAGGATTTTTTTATTTTACACTTTATATTAATCTCAGCTGACGCGATCAGCAATAAACATGGCATCTGAGGGGTACAATGAGAGGGATCAGCGCAATCGCCGTTCCCTGTCATTGCACCCACTACTTACAAATAATTTTTTTATTTTTTTATTTTGCAATACTTTGCTCATCTCTAATGCTATAACTAAAATGTTGCTGATGTGTTTCTTTGCAGGAAACGGACTCCACAGTTGGATCTTTCAGATACAGGTACAGTTGTACTAATATAACTTGAACATATAGTGGTGTTCTCTGTTGAACTGAAGGGTACATACATGTCGGTGTATATTTTTGTTTTTACGTGAGCACTTTTATTGTAGTAATCAGCACATAAACCCGGACCAATGCGTACACTACAGGTTTTTCACTCGTTCATCAGGTAATCAGCGGCACTGCCAGATTATCGCTTACGAGTGTTACTACGCATGTTAGCAATAATCTGCCTGATGTTCGACATGGTAAACGAGCCTTTAGCCCATGGTCTTAATATGTGGCACGTTGGGTTGCACTAATTCTATTTGCTTTCGGGTGCTGTTCAAAAGGTACTTTTTGTACTTCTCAGTCTTGAACTTATATGGGAGGGAGGCACCAATAGCCCAAATACACAGAGTTGTTATCTTATTACCTGCAGTCACAATCTGTCTAGATATACACAATAGTTGTCTGTCTTATAATAGGATTAGGCTACTGCAGACATATATGGTGAACGTAAGGAGCAAATCTAATTATCACCTCATTTCAGCTCTCCTTAACCTCTTCACATTCTCTGTGTGAGGTGAGAAAAGATGACAGAAGAAGAAATTGGTGTGGAGTTGGTGTGACATGGAGAAGATTAAAGTCACTTTTATATTGTACATGATACAGAGGTCAACAAAGAGATGAACTCATGCTGAAGTCACACATGTAGTTTTACTGGCAGTTTTTATGCATTTTTTTTATTATTTTTTTTATCCAAACACAGGGGTGGGTACAAAAGACAGGAGAATCTGTCATTCTTTTATCAATGTCCTAAATTTTAAATATACCTCTGTTTTTGGCTCAAAAAATCTGCCCCAAAAATGTCATGTGTGATTCCATTGAAAGGTAAATTTCAAATCCCATGCTGCCACTCCTCCTGCTCTCTCCAAACCAAAAAGAAATGTTTTAAATGTCTGGAAAAATCCATGATGCAGACCTATTCTTCCAGGAGGCATTGGCTAGAAATACTGGTAGCACAGGGGGACTATATCATGTAGGTAATATATGAAGTCAGTTTTGCTTGAGTCTGTGTTGGCGCACGTGCAGTGACTGGGTTTGGGGTGGTCCTAACGCTACACTTGGTCCCCGGGACACCATTGAGGTGTCAACATGTGTTGCGGCTCTCTGGAGGGGATGGTGAGGAATGGTGCACCCCAATAGGTGTCAAAAAGTCTAGAGAGTCAGTGTCTACAGTTAACCACTGTCAGGTGGCAACAGGGTAACGGCGGCGGCAGGGCAGCGGGAGATAAGCGCTTCCATTGTGGAAGCGATCATCTTTATATTAATCTGTATTTCCATCCTCAGGACAGCGATACAGATGGCTATGCTGCGAGGCAGAGGTGTCTCCCTTCCCTGTTACTCTAATAGGCTGCAGGTCATTGCGCCGCCTGAGCCATACAGTGTGGGACACAGGCCGGAAGGGGCCTGCATCGCCTCACTAAAAGCGGCATGGAGGTAAGTATTAGTGTTTATTTTTTTTACATGGAACACAATGCAGGAGAGGAGCGCTATGGAGGCATCTATGGGGTCACCTCTTACTGGCACATCATTAGGGGGCACTATATAGGGTGTAAAAAGGTACAAGGAATCATTGTGGATGATAGGTATGTGTCACCGAGGTGGAGTAAGAGCCAGTTTTCATGTGTCAGCAGCAGTTGCTGTTTGACACTTTGCTATTTAGTATGGCTGTAAATAGCTGATCCGTGACGGCTCTTACTGGGAATAGTCAAAGTGCTGGGGGGTGGGTAACTACTCCCCACGTTTCAGGCCGGGTTTTGTCAGGCCTATAAAAAACAGCCAGCAGTGTCAGGTGTGGGGAATTATCTCTCTCTGACATTGGAGCTCTGGCAATCTCTGTACCGGGATCTGAGCCTTGTGCCAGGCTGGAGGCCTGTATCCGGGAGGACTGCTCTGTTCTGAGCTATGCCGGTCGGGTGGGGATTAACACTAAGGACAAAAGGTGACTGTTTTGTTTTTGAGCTATCTGGATGTGAACTAACACCAATACTGCAAATGAACTGTTGTACTGTGTACTTGAAACAAGTGTGAATAAACACTGAAGTTTTTGAGTTATAAACTGGTCTTTGTCTCTATACTGCGTCAGCTTGTCTTGACTACAATAGTTGGAGGATGTGGGCGAGAGCAGTGAGGTTGGCATGAATGCCGATATTTTTGGGTTCTGCATTTTTCCAGGCATGGTTGTATGTCGTACATTAAACCAGCTGTATTACATCCAGTGCCCCACGACAAAATGGAGGCTGTTGTGAAGGCCCTCATGGAGGCTAATTTGCAACAGCGAGAGACAAACCTGCATCAACGCGAGGCTAATAAGCAGCAGCAGGAGACCAACCAGGTGCTGCTACAATACATGATGGCTTTGCAGACAGCAGGAGCAACCCCGAGTGTCCACGATGCCCGGAAAGCAGTCCATGCCGCGATTCCTAAGATGACCCCCGTAGACGACATCGAAACCTACCTGGTGATGTACGAGAAAGTGGCCATCAGGGAGAAGCTACCCCGAGACCAGTGGGCTGAGCTGAGGTCGTCACTCTATTCCTGGCATCTGATTCCCAGTCGGTGTATTTCGACTTGCCGAACGATCAAGCGGCCGACTACCAAAAAGTAAAGGGTGAGATTGGGGGTAAATGTCTTGGTCCGGGCCCAGTGGGTACAGCAGTGGGGGTTTAAGCTAGCTGAGCCGGTGAGACCCCAGTATTATGACTTATTCCACCTCTTGCAAAAGTGGCTACAGCCTGATGTGCTGAGTTCCACAGCTATGCTGGATAGACTATTGGCTGATATGTTCTGGAGGGCTCTGCCACCCCCTCTCCAGCACTGGATCGGCCAGGTGTCTCCTGGCAATGCCCTGGAAATGGTGGACCTGGTGGAACGCTACAAGGCTACTAAGAATGTTACAGGGGGTTCTTTTGGGAAGGGGGCAGTGAAACCCCATAAATCACCATCCCAAACCCAGCGACTTGTACCAACCAAATACACCCAGGATGTACCCCCTACAGACCTGGCTCCAATAGTCTGCTGGCAGTGTCAGGAGCCTGGCCATGTAAGAGCTGACTGTCCACATCAGTTGGAACCCATGGATACTAACTATGGCTACCGTCAGGCGTTATATGTCAGGAAGCTGTGTGCAGCAGGTACCCTAGAAACTCTAAATCACTTGTGCCTGGTGGAAGTGGGAGACACTCCAGCAGAGGCTCTGCTGGACTCAGGGAGTCTGGTGTCCCTAGTCAGGGCTCCCTTGGTACTGTCCATGGAGTATACTGGCCGCCGGTAAGTCGGGGTCATGTGCATCCATGGAGACTTAAAAGACTATCCCACCGCCCTGGTGTCTCTAACCACAGGGGTCGGCAGGTGGACGAAGTGGCAGTTGCCACAAATTTACACTACGAACTTATAATAGGGAGAGACTTCCCGGTCTTCCCGTCACTGTGCCCTGCTACGAGAGTGACTGATACCCATGAGACAAGGGTAACCCAGCAGAGTGGCCTTGCTCCAGGGGGAAGCCAGAACCAGAGGCCGAAGGGCCAGCGGTAGGGGTGACCGCCACTTTGGTGGAAGAGGTGGGGACCACCCCACTGAATGTAATGGTGGGAGATGTGGAGGACTTGCCACCGGGGCCTGAGCTGGCAGACTTCAATGTCTCCGGGGATAATTTTGGTACTGCACAACATCAAGAACAAACCCTATCCCGAGCTTAGGGAAATATAATAATAGTAGATGGTGAACCACTACAACCGGCAACAGAGTCGGTGTTTCCGCATTTTGTGGTTCATCAGGATATGTTGTATCGGGTAAACCAACTGCGGGGTGAACATATTGAACAGGTGGTGGTGCCCCAAGCTTATCGCAAACTCGTGTTAGAGTTAGCCCACCAACATGTTCTCGGGGGGGCATCTGGGAATGCAGAAAACATAGGACCGGATACTACAACGGTTATACTGGCCCAGTGTGTTTAGAGAGGTAGACGAATTCTGTAAGCCTTTCCCAACCTGCCAGGCAACTAGCCTCCAGCACCTTTTCCGCAGTCCCTTGGTACCTCTCCCGATCGTCAAGGTACCGTTTGAGCGAATCGCGATGGAACTCGTAGGCCCAGTACCGAAGTCCGCTAGAGGACACTAACACATCCTGTTCATCCTAGATTACACCACTCGGTACCCGGAGGCGGTGCCACTGCAACATACATCGGCTAAACTGATAACTAAGGAGCTAATGGAGATGTTCTCCGGAGTAGGGCTACCTAAACAGGTTCTGACTGACCAGGGGGCTCCTTTTATGTCCAAGGTCATGAGGGAACTCTGTAAGTTGCTGCATATCAAACAGTTACGGACGTCCGTTTACCATCCGAAAACGGACGGTCTGGTTGAACGGTTTAATAAATTATTAAAAACCATACGGGGAACCCGAGACTCAGCACCAAGCCATCTCGGAGGAAGTGCAGATGATGCTGAGGCTAGACGTCATTGAGGAGTCTAAAAGTGATTGGGCTAGTCCGATAGTGCTAATACCCAAGCCGGACGGGACACTTCAGTTTTGTAACGATTTCCGAAAATTAAACGAGATCTCTAAGTTCGATGCATATGCCATGCCCCGAGTCGATCAGCTAATTGAAAGGTTAAGACAAGCCCGGTATTTCTCAGTTTTGGACCTCGACCTTGGGATAATCAGGCTGAAGAGGCGTTCTCTGGAATTCATAGTACAGATGGACGCCTCCGAAGTAGGCCTTGGTGCGGTACTGTCTCAGGAGGTCAACAGGGAGGAGCATCCCATTGTCTTCCTAAGCCGCAAGCTTACCCCAGCCGAAAGCAGGTACAGTATAGTGGAGAGAGAGTGCCTGGCTATCAAGTGGGCACTCGAGTCTCTCCGCTACTATTTGTTGGGGAGAAAGTTACGCCTAGTGACTGACCACTCACCTATCAAGTGGATGAGCCAGGCCAAAGAGAAAAATGCCCGAGTCACCAGGTGGTTCCTATCCTTACATAACTTTAAGTTCTCCGTAGAACACAGGGCAGGCCAGTTACAGGGAATGCGGATGCCCTGTCCCGGGTATACTGTATGGCATGTGTTCACCCTCTCAGGGTTGAACAAAGGGGGGAGGTATGTAAGAAGGTACAAGGAATCATCATGGATGATAGGTATGTCACCGAGGTTCCTGGCCTCAGTGGAGTAAGAGACAGTTTTCATGTGTCAGCAGCAGTTGCTGTTTGACACTTTGCTATTTAGTATGGATGTAAATAGCTGATCCGTGACGGCTCTTACTGGGAGTAGTCAAAGTGCTGGGTGGGTGACTACTCCCCACGTTCCAGGCCGGGTTTTGTCAGGCCTATAAAAAACATCCAGCAGTGTCAGGTGTAGGGAATTATCTCTCTCTGACATTGGAGCTCTGGCAATCTCTGTACCGGGATCTGAGCCTTGTGCCAGGCTGGAGACTTGAATCCAGGAGGACTGCTCTTTTCTGAGCTATGCCGGTCGGTGTGGATTAACACCCAGGACAAAAGGTGACTGTTTTGTTTTTGAGCTATCTGGGTGTGAACTAACACCAATACTGCAAATGAACTGTTGTACTGTGTACTTGCAACAAGTGTGAATAAACACTGAAGTTTTTGAGTTATAAACTGGTCTTTGCCTCTATACTGTGTCCGCTTGTCCTGACTACCAGAGCGAGTCCCCACAAAGGGATATTTTATACTGGCACATTATGGGGGCACATTGGGGAAGGGGGAGTGGAGCAGTATGGGGGCATTGACTTGGGGGCATTATATAGGGGTATTTTATACTGGCACACATTATGGGGACACTATAGGGACATTAGCTCAACCGGGGGCATTAAAAAGGGGTATTTTTTATACTATAAGTGTCAGGGACACTATTTGCTGGGTGCAGTTATTTTAGGACACTGCATGCCAATAATTATTGAAGGGCACTATCTGCACGGTACTAATATTTTCAGTGGGTTTATCTATTTCTGCAGTATAATATTGGGGAGCACAGCAGGCACAATATTAGGACACTAATTGTGGGTTACTAGTAATAGGGGGTTTATCTGTTTCTGCAATGTAGTATTGGGGAGCACAGCAGGCACAGTATTGGGGGTGGGAGGATGATTTGTCCAGAAGATGGGAGGATGATTTGTCCAGAAGATGGGAGGATGATGGAAAAGTAGGAAACTAAGATTTTTTTTGTCAAACTGCAGAGACGAGACATGGGTGAAAATCAATTTTGTGAAAAGGCTAGGTGCACCCCTGACCATTGTGCTTCTTTACTGGAGGAACTGAAGTGCAAAACAATACAGGCAAGGTCCTGTGTTGGCTTCTTCAGTGTCCTCCCTGTCAGAAGAAGGTTCTGTGCTGAGGAAAGACTCGAGCAGGCTGGTTTAGCAATTCGAACTGGTTTAACACTTGGTGTTAGTGCGACTTTTGAAATTGATTTATACAAATCTATAAGAAAAATGTATCTTCGAAAGGCTTTTCATGATACCCCTACCGTGTTTACCCCCCTGAGACAGGGCGAGATTCCTATAGCAGTTGGCCATAAGAGCGAGATGTTTGCTGAGAATTTTGAGGAGCCAGAAAGGGCCTATTTAGAAATTTTAGTGGACAAAAAGTTTTTTGTATGTGAAGAAAGGGTAAATGGACATGAAAGGTTTACTGGGGGTATAAAATCTACATATTCCCCCCCTATGTCTGCAGGTAGTGTAATTGATACTTTTTATAAAAGAATACTCCGTGATATGAAAGCATTGATTTATCCTCAGACCCCCCACAATGTGAGTCCAGGTGAATTTAAGGCCATACGGTGGTTACGTAACCACCCAGAGATTGTGGTAAAACCTGCAGACAAGGGGGGGAATATTGTGTTGATGTACCTTGAGTATTATCGGTCGGAGGCATTAAGGCAGTTAGAAGATATAGGGACGTATGAGAAGTTATCCAGTGACCCTACATCTGTCCTACAAATACAATTGAAAGAGTTACTACAAAAGTACATAGATATAGGTTTTTTTGCCAGTACAATTATTGATAAGTTAGTACCAGCGTATCCCAAAAAGCCATCTTGGTATTTTTTGCCAAAGGTGCATAAGTCACCGACCCGACCCCCTGGTCGCCCCATTGTGGCGGGGATTGGGTCCGTGACAGAGCCTTTGTCGAAGTACCTTGATTGGCTATTGAGACCGGCCCTTAAAAATTCAGTTACTTATTTAAAGGATACCAAGGATTTTCTCCTGGCACTGTAGGATTTCCAGTGGCAGAGTGATTGGAACCTGGTGTCATTAGATGTAGAAAGTTTATATACTCGCATTCCCCAGCATGCGGGAGTGGAGGCGGTCGTCGATATGCTAAATCTGACTGAGAAGGATGAGATCTATGTCCAGTTTGTGGAGGAGGCGTTACTTTTTGTATTAAGTAACAATACATTCAGGTTAGTACAGCAAAAGTATCGACAGGTAGACGGCACGGCGATGGGGATGCCTGTGTCGTGTACCTTCGCTAACATACAGTCAGGTCCATAAATATTGGGACATCGACACAATTCTAACATTTTTGGCTCTATACACTACCATAATGGATTTGCAGTGAAACGAACAAGATGTTCTTTAACTGCAGATTGTCAGCTTTAATTTGAGTGTATTTACATCCAAATCAGGTGAACAATGTAGGAATTACAACAGTTTGCATATGTGCCTCCCACTTGTTAAGGAACCAAAAGTAACGGGACAGAATAATAATCATAAATCAAACTTTCACTTTTTAATACTTGGTTGCAAATCCTTTGCAGTCAATTACAGCCTAAAGTCTGGAATGCATAGACATCACCAGACGCTGGGTTTCATCCCTGGTGATGCTCTGCCAGGCCTATACTGCAACTCTCTTCAGTTCCTGCTTGTTCTTGGGGCATTTTCCCTTCAGTTTTGTATTCAGCGAGTGAAATGCATGCTCAATCGGATTCAGGTCAGGTGATTGACTTGGCCATTGCATAACATTCCACTTATTCCCTTAAAAAACTCTTTGGTTGCTTTTGCAGTATGTTTTGGGTCATTGTCCATCTGCACTGTGAAGCGCCGTCCAATGAGTACCGAAGCATTTGGCTGAATATGAGCAGATAATATTGCCCGAAACACTTCAAAATTCATCCTGCTGCTTTTGTCAGCAGTCACATCATCAATAAATAGAAGAGAACCAGTTCCATTGGCAGCCATACGTGCCCACACCATGATGCTAACACCACCATGCCTCACTGAGGAGGTGGTATGCTTAGGATCATGAGCATTCCTTTCCTTCTCCATACTCTTCTCTTCCCATCACTCTGGTACAAGTTGATTTTGGTCTCACCTGTCCATAGGATGTTGTTCCAGAACTGTGAAGGCTTTTTTAGATGTCGATGGCAAACTCTAATCTGGCCTTCCTGTTTTTGAGGCTCACCAATAGTTTACATCTTGTGGTGAACCATCTGTATTTACTCTGGTGAAGTCTTCCCTTGATTGTTGACTATGACACACATACACCTACCTCCTGGAAAGTGTTTTTGATCTGGCCAACTGTTGTGAAGGGTGTTTTCTTCACCAGGAAAATAATTATTCGGTCATCTACCACAGTTGTTTTCCGTGGTCTTCCGGGTCTTTTGGTGTTGCTGAGCTCACCGGTGTGTTCCTTCTTTTTAAGAATGTTCTAAACAGTTGTTTTGGCCATACCTAATGTTTTTGCTATCTCTCTGATGAGTTTGTTTTGTTTTTTCAGCCTAATGATAACTTGCTTCACTGATAGTGACAGCTCTTTGGATCTCATCTTGAGAGTTGACAGCAACAGATTCCAAATGCAAATAGCACACTTGAAATGTACTCTGGACCTTTTATCTGCTCATTGTAATTGGGATAATGAGGGAATAACACACACCTCGCCATGGAACAGCTGAGAAGCCAATTGTCCCATTACTTTTGGTTCCTTAACAAGTGGGAGGCACATATGCAAACTGTTGCAATTCCTAGACCGTTCATCTGATTTGGATGTAAATACCCTCAAATTAAAGCTGACAGTCTGCAGTTAAAGCACATCTTGTTTGTTTCATTTCAAATCTACCTCAGGTAGTGTATAGAGCCAAAAATGTTACAATTGTGTTGATGTCCCAATATTTATGGACCTGACTGTATATCTCAATAATCTTGAAAGTAGATATGTATTTAATATAAAAAAATCCCTTTTTGATATACATACAGACGTTCCTGCGCTACGTGGATGATGTCTTCATGGTGTGGAAGGGAACACGGGCTCAATGTGAGGAATTTGTTTCCTACTTATGCAGCCAGCCAGTACCGCAGGGGCAACACGTGAGGTGCACTGTGGACCGATGAGGGGCCAAATAACAACACAGTTCATCAGTTTACTCACGGTTAGCAGAAAGCCTCCCTGGGCTGGCAGCACAGTGTTGAGGTGGACAGCACGAAATCCTCCGGGGCACGCTCTGTGGTAGGGAAGCATCAGCCAAGATGGTGGTCGAGGTGCCCTTGATGTCAGGGGTGCTTAGGGTGCTTGTTGCGGCTGAGTCCCTTGATGGTTTTTGTCGTGACGCCAGTACCGTTAATGGTGTACAACCAATTGTAAGAACGAAGTAGACAGTGGTAGGATACAACTCACAGCTTTTACTGATGTTGGGTCCAGTTGTAGCATGTACATCAGATAGAATACAGTCCTTTGTATTTTAAAGGAATCCTGCGGATCCACTGTTGATAGGTTTGGCTGGGTTTAGCTTAGCCTGAAGGTTCTGTATCAGTGTAATTTGGTGAGGTTGCCGGTGGCTATAGTATCCTTCACCTGGATATCCAAAGGTCTTTTATGCCTGGTTTGTGGCTTTTATCCTTTGGATGTTTAAGTCTTTTCTTTCTTTTGTCTCTTTCTGGACTAGACTTTCATCTGAGCAGAAGTGCTAGATCTGACTCTCTGAAACTCAGCAGCAGACTACTAATCACTGATCTGTCACTATCCTCCTAGACCATTTCACTAGGCCTGACCTAAGTATTTATATGTCCTAAGTACTATCCCCATCTAGTAGTAGGATGTATAAATTAGACCAGACCAGCCTATGAACAGGGATACAACAGGTGTTGTAATACAAAATAACATACAGTATGATAATGCAGTTTTAAGCTATTTTGCAGTTCCCACGTGTTCCTGAGTGGGACGCTGCACTTAAATCGCAAAAATGACATAAACATGCACTTCACCTTGAATTTCGGAGGTGAGGTGTTCGATTTTCTTGATGTTCGTGTCATTATATATACATGATGGTGAAATGATTACAGAAGGTTTTTCGAAAACCTACAGCCTCAAATTCCCTTCTACACCATGGAAGTTTTCATCCACGTAGCGTAAAAGAGGCCATACCATATGGACAATTTACACGTTTAAGACGTATTAACAGCAGGAGGGAAGGCTATTTAAAGAGGACCTTTCACCGATTCTTACCCTATGAACTAAGTATACAGACATGTGGAGCGGCGCCCGGGGATCTCTCTGCACTTACTATTATCCCCGGGCGCCGCTCCGTTCTCCTGCTATGTCCTCCGGTATCTCCGTTCCCTAAGTTATGGTAGGCGGAGTCTGCCCTAGCGCTGGCCAATCGCATTGCAGAGCTCACAGCCTGGGAGAAAATAACCTCCCAGGCTGTGAGCTCTGCGCTGCGATTGGCCAGCGCTAGGGCAGACTCCGCCTACCATAACTTAGGGACTGGTATCTCCGCCTACTATAACTTAGTGAGCGGAGATACCGGAGGGCATAGCAGGAGAACGGAGCGGCGCCCGGGGATAATAGTAAGTGCAGTGAGATCCCCGGGCGCCGCTCTACATATCTGTATAGTTAGTTCATAGGGTAAGAATCTGTGAAAGGTCCTCTTTAAGACAGGCCACTGAATTAAAAAATAGGTTAGTGAGGAGGGGTTATCCACTGAGAATGCTGGATGAAGCATTTAATAGGGCGGATGGACACACACAGTATGAATTATTGCATCAAAGTAAAAAAATAGAGAAAGAGGATAGTTTTGTTTTCGTGTTCAAATATAGCCCCATGGCTGATCAAATCAAAAAAATCATTTATGACAATTGGGATCTATTAAAGAATGAGAGTAGTCGGGGAAATTTTACAGACAAAAAAAACCTTATTGCTTTCCGAAAAACCCACACTCTGAGGGATCAGTTAGTCAGTAGCCGCATGAAGTGTGAACAGAACCCAGAACAATGGTTAGGTGGCAAAAAACCTGCTGGTTATCATCGCTGCGGTAATTGCTCCTTCTGTGGATATATCCTCCGGGATAAGATCCTTTGTATAGGAGGTATATCCCACAGAATGAGACAATTCTGCACGTGTAGGACGACATATGTAGTCTATGTAGTGAAATGTAAATGCGGAGCATTTTATATAGGAAAGACAATTAGGCCGATGTTAGAAAGATTCCGGGAACACTTGAATTCCATAAGAACGAAAAGAGGCTGCCCCCGCCTTATAAATCATGTATGGCAAGAACATGGGGGGGATATCACATTTTGGGGTTTTGCGGGAATTGAAGTGGTTCCATTAATGACACAGGGGGGTGACAGACATCGCCTCCTGCTACAAAAAGAAGCGCGATGGATCATCCGTACGGATGCAATGGGTCCTTTAGGTCTGAATGACCGCAATGATCTCAGTGCATTTGTTTGAGGTAATACTTGTTCTCATAATGTAATTGATTGCTGTGATTTGTTTTTAACATGCACACAGGTGGTGTCCTGGTATACTTTTTGCCACGCCTTTCAGGGTTAATATATGCCCTTTTAAAAGGCCGGCGCACCTGTCTGCGTCATACAGGTAGCCGGAAGAAGCACGTTAGTGCGAAACGGCCGTTGCTGCTTCTCGCCGCAGGTGCGGCTTTTGTTTCTGTGAAGGCTTGTCCGCCTCAGCCCTGTGATGTCTGAATGTTAGAAAAAAGACACACTGCAACTGGTGAGTGCCGCTGATTTGCTACTTTCATCTCGTTTTGGATCTGTCTCTCTCTCAGAAGACTGGTACCCTGGCCTAAATGATGGTGACCCAGGGTCTGTAGCTCACTCGTCAGCTGGCTCTCTGGTCAAAGGGCTGGTGACCTGGGATCTATGGCAGAGTATCCCAATCTTGCCGTCCTCTTCTGGTCTCGTATGTAGTCTTTCCTACTAAACACTGGTCCTTATTTGAAAACAACTAGGGGCTCTGACTGCTCTCCTTTTATGCAGTTTCTAGAGGAAGGGGTGGAGTGGAGAAGCACAGCTTAAACAGAAACATTGTTGCAATTTCAATCTGTCATAGACTTGTATAGAGTTTTAATACAAGTTTATGGGAATAACTAAGAAGTTTTTCCAGACATAAACAAGTCTTCAGAAGATAATCAAAAGGTCAGTGTGTCTATTTTTTCCCCTGCAAAACTTTGCATATTCCCTCATAGTAGTTGTATTATATGCACTATATTAGCTGGCTGTGCATTAACCCTTTCCACAGTGCAGTGCAAATATAATGCAATTACAGTGAAAATAACCAGGATATATTACAACAAACATATAAAATGCAGTTTACAAATATAAAACTGTTCACACAAAGGTAGAAATCATAGTGCAAGTTAACTGGCTTCCAGAGACAAAGCCGAATATTGGCTGGTACCATTGACCCAATCAGTGATATGTCTGGCAATGCATGGCAGATTATAGCCTCGTCAGGGGCGGACTGACCGGTCGGGCACTTCGAACATGGTCCGAGGGCCCGGCCGGGATGGGGGCCCGCCCCAGAATAACATAACACCGGGCCCCGCTCACTGTAATAGTAATATTCCTATGTGAACATCTTGTAATCCCCTGCGATCCTCTCCCTCTCCCTCTCTGTACTCACAACCTCAGCAGCATAGAGGCAGCAGCAGGCAGTGTAATAGGAGCCGACAGTGGAAGCTAGCCCCGCCCCTCCCCGCCCTCCAACCAATCAGAGGCAACCAGCAGTCCAGCACTGACTCACAGCACAGGGGGAGTCGCAGGGACTCAGAGAATCGTCTGAGTTTATTAGTTAAAAGAATCGAATGAGTAACAGACTGTGTCACCGAGTCCCTGCCGCCAGGCTTCCTGCTCTGCGGCTCCCTGTCTCCTGACAAGTCCGTCCGGGGGGTGGTATAGTATTGCATGTAGCAGAGCTGTGTGTGTACAGTGTGCATGCAGCAATGTAGCAGAGCTGTGTGTGTACAGGGTGCTTGCAGCAATGTAGCAGGGCTGTGTGTGTACAGGATGCTTGCAGCAATGTAGCAGAGCTGTGTGTGTACAGGGTGCTTGCAGCAATGTAGCAGAGCTGTGTGTGTACAGGGTGCTTGCAGCAATGTAGCAGAGCAGGAAGCCTGGCAGGGACTCGGTGACAGGATTATTTTAACTCAAAGAATCAAATGAGTCTTTGACTCATTTGATTCTTTTAACTAATAAACTCTTAGACCATTATCTAAATCCCTGCAATAACTATACAGTGTAATTACATCAGTCTGCTCCACTGCAGCAGAGCTGTGTTTGCCAGGAGCGAGTCCCTCCAGACCTTCGGTTCACTTGAGAGCCGACTCAGCAAGTGAACCGAAGATTCGATGAGCTGAGCATGCGCATTGATCTTCAGTTCACTTGCTTCTGCCGGCTCAGGAAGTGAACCAAAGATCCGATTCATGAAAAAGATCCGAACTTCCCATCTCTAAAACTCAGTAGCAGGCCGGGCGGCAGCGCAACTCACTGACGTCACACGCCTGCTCCTCCTACTTCATTCATAAAGTGGGAGGAGCAGGCACGTGACGTCAGTGAGTTGCGCTGCCGCCCGGCCTGCTACTGAGTTTGTGAGTACAGAGAGGGAGAGTGAGAGGATCGCAGAGGATTTCAAGTTGTTCACATCGGAATATTAGTATTACAGTGAGCGTGGCCCGGTGTAATAGAATACAGTGACTGCATCAGGCCCCGCTGCCATTACAACACCAGATGCCGGTGTTCCGTTTACTTGACAGTATTATGTCTATATCGTGGGAGATAGTTTTGCATTACGTCTAGCTTGAACTGCTGACTAATATAAAATTTTAAATCTTTATTTCATTTCCTTAAAACTATCTTCCACGATATAGACATAATACTGTCAATTAAACGTCACAGAGGTGCTGAAGAGGTCTAGATATTTGCATTTTGTTAACCTTTATTTTTGTTTGCATTTTGTTAACCTCTACTGCGCCTGCGCCAAGTCGTCTTTTTCGCACATGCGCAGTGTATTGGGGATCATTCACTCACAGGGACACTGTTATTGTGGATCTGTGGATGACACACTGTTATTGTGGATCTGTGGATGACACTGTATATGCTGCTATATATGTGTCATCCACAGATCCCCCCCCCACAACAGTGTGTGATCCACAGAGCCCCCCCTACAACAGTGTCTCATCCACAGAGCCCCCATAACAGTGTGTCATCCACAGAGCCCCCCCCCCACAACAGTGTGTCATCCACAGAGCCCCCCCCCACAACAGTGTGTCATCCACAGAGCCCCCCCCACAACAGTGTGTCATCCACAGAGCCTCCCCCCACAACAGTGTGTCATCCACAGAGCCCCCCCCCACAACAGTGTGTCATCCACAGAGCCCCCCCACAACAGTGTGTCATCCACAGAGCCCCCCCCACAACAGTGTGTCATCCACAGAGCCCCCCCCACAACAGTGTGTCATCCACAGAGCCCCCATAACAGTGTGCCATCCACAGATCCCCCCACAACAGTGCCATCCACAGAGCCCCCATAACAGTGCCATCCACAGATCCCCCCACAACAGCGCGATCCACAGATCCCCCCATAACAGTGTTATTTGGCTATTCCCCACCCCTCTTGTAATTGTTCCGCTACTTGTGGGCTGCGCGGGAATGAGTTGAGTCACTTCGGTGGCCAATCCCGTCCTGCAGCGCGTGATCCCGCAAGACCTGCCGCTGTAGGTCACGGGTCTCGCGGGATCACGCGCCTCAGGATGGGATTGCGCACCGAAGTGACTGAACTCATGCCCATGTAGCCCGCAAGTAGCGGATCAGTGGAACAAGTACAAGGTGGGTGGGGGGATGATCTGTGGGGTTGCCCAGACAGCTAGGCCCTTCACAGTAGTTATTAACCCCTTTCAGCAGTCCCCCATTCACTGAAGGGGAGACTGCTGAAAGGGATTAATAACTACTGTGAAGGGCCTCCCCCCCTTTCACAGTAGTTATGCCCAGATATGTGCCCCCTTCACAGTAGTTATGCCCAGATATGTGCCCCCTTCACAGTAGTTATGCCCACACTGCTTCTAACAGATGCTCACTAATGGACGCTGAGATTAGATCACCCCATATGAGAGCCTTGAATCAATGCTTTCCTATGGGGAAAAATCTGACCCTGGAGGTCATCATGCAGAGTGTGAGGACGTCCAGCGTCAGATACCGGACCAAAGGTCTGTTTTACTCCAGGAAGCCCTCAGGTGGCTGCCAGCGACTAGAGGTTGACTTATTGCTGGAACGTAAACAATGCAGTTTCTCTAGAACATTGCAGCTCGATTTGCAAAAGGGACACTGTACCCAGACCACTTCAATGAGCTGAAGTGGTCTGGGTGCCTTTTGTGTCACTTTAACTTTGAAATCTTATTAAAGATTGTGTAGGTTGTGGCTGGAGGCGGGGCATGGAGGCGGGACAAGGGTGCGGCTTGCAGCAGAACATGGGTGGGGCCTGTAAGGGGGCCCTTGATTTATTTTGCCCGGGTGGCCCTGAGGGTTCTCAGTCCGCCCCTGAGCCTCGTACATTTGGGAAAGCTATACCACAATGTTTGCTAGGTGCCATTAACTTCCCCAGATTGATTCATGTGCGCTTACCATGCCATAGAAAAGTAGTGAAAGCCTTATATAAACAAGAAACATTTACATGTTTAAAGGGACTCTGTCACCTACTTGACACATTTTAAACTGATTATATAGCCCTGTGGGACACAAATACATGACTCTGATGTTACCTTTGTTTAGTTTGTGAGAGTCTCCAAGGCACCAAAAATGAAGTTTTAAAGATATCTAAATGAGCCATCGCAAGTGCCCAGGGGTTGCGCGTTTGCTGCAAGTGCCACTGGCCTTACTCGTGACCTACCAGCTCTGGCATACCCACTTATCCAACCCGAGCGCTCCCCTGCCCCACCAGCGGGAGCCCTTCTTCTGCTATCTGCTTTTCCTCCTTTTCCACATTAAATATTAATCAGAATATGTCATCAGGAACATCCAGCTCCTCATCTCTGTACATCTTGCTGACTTTTCTAGGACATGGAGACTTTGAAGGATGATTTGAAAGAAGTAAAGCCAGCAAAAGATGAGAATGGTCCTCATTAAGATCAGGCCTCCCTAAGGGGTGCAGACTGGATGGTATTGGTTGGCACACCAGCAGTGGAATAATAAACGCTTCCATCTTATTAGTATTGAATTATATTTAGCTTTGTAACACGTGTAGCTGCCATTTTAGGAAAACCTGATTTGTTACACAAAGCTCGAGAAAATATGGATTCTTTGCAAATTGAATTTTTCCTAAACTTCAGACCGAATTCTGCTTTGAATGTTAAGGGTGGGCATCTGATCTACAGTAAATTTTTGATTCAGACCTAAAATGCTAATGTGCCAATGAATTCATTTGCCAATTTTAATAGAACTTGAAACACAAGACATGTGATCTACCATCATCAATCGACTAGAATTTACTGAGAACAAAACACAAAAGTGTAGATGTTATGCAGCTTTAATGATGGGAAAATCAGCTGTGAGTTAAATTTTATGGAAAATTATGGTGTCATTTATATTACTAGTTCTATGCCAGGGCTGGATTATAGGGAAGGCACATGAGACCTCCATCATCTTGAGGAGCTAAGGAATCTCAAAATCCCATACTCCTTTATGACTGTTTGGTGATCCTATCCAGAGTAAGTGGAGAGGTAGCATTGTCCTTTTTTGTTAAGCATATGACAATTAATCCATTATTATCTATATAAAACACCTCATAAAATCTAAATCTAAAATATGACATAACAGCTTCCTATGAAAACCCCGTCTGTGATGTTATCATGGATATTTTCCTACACTGTTTGAAGGTATAGTTCTATATACTTTGTGGTCTGCACCTTCTCTATTATATCAGGTATAGTCAAGCTGCAAAGGTAAGATGATAATCCCCTTTCCATAGGCAAAGCAGTGCACCCCACCCTAATTCTGGCTGTGATCCAGGACATGCCTTCGTTGTGTTTCCTTCAGTCGGGCTCAAGTAATGGACCATAAAAATACAAAGGGCTATTTGTTTGAACAGTGGAAAAACCTCAATAGCTGCAATTCTCACAGCCAAGACTTGGTTCAAATAAGGTGATAACCTTACTCTCCACTTTTCTGTAGATCATTTTAATTCTCTCTATTTTGGGTGAGTTTGTCCCCTAAATATTTCCATTTTTCCCCAATACATCAAATAAATACTAAGAAAAACAATTTCCAGATATTTTATATACCAGCTACTCAAGACAACTGGTAATAGGCTAATTAGATTACGTTATAATAAAGTTCCCCTCTGGGAGAACCCTCTAGTCTATGAAAACTGTGTGTGTGTGTGGGGGGGGGGGGGGTTACTATGGGGGATAGTTTGGAAAATGATGTGTAAGCTACACCTCAAAACAAATCTATTCAACTGAATAATTTTATACAAATGGATTACCATATCAAATAATTGATTGCCTTACTTGCTGTGCGCTTGGGCATTCCTAACTCTTTTTGTTTAATTGCCAGTTTGTTGCCATAAGCTGATATGTAACTGGCCATACATTTTAGATAGATGTTTGGCACAAAGCTATCTATCCCCATCTCCCCATACACATTCTTGCTTGACAGTTGGGCAGACAGTTGTCGGGAGGGAAGTGTTCAATCGCCTGCATTTACGTGCAGCGCTCTCCTCCACAGTATGAGGAGCAGCAATCGCTAACTCCATCGCTCGTCGCCAGACAGAATAATTGCTTGCCAGCAGCAGAGCTGGATTAGATGGCATGATCTGCTGCCGGCAAACAATGATTTAGGTGACTCTACCAAGGATCCTATTACCCAATGAACAAGCATTTCACTCATTCCTCAGGTAATTGGCGGCACCTTTATACTGGTAGATCATTACTAACAAGCGTTCCTATGAATGCTTATTAGTGATGATCTCTTAGATGTTCGGACAGTGTAAAGGGGCCTTAAGTGGACATACACTTTGAATGGAGAAAGGGTTGTATGATGCTTCCAGACACCTTTAGAGATGGATTATCTCTCCTGACAACATAAAGATCAGGTGTGTTGGAATTCAACAGCCTGATCCTTCTTTCCCCCAACATCTGTTGCCAGAGGAAAGTTGGGACACTACCATAAACATTAAATGCATATGGTGGTGCAGTGTCCATGAGGGAGATTTATCATGACTGGATTTTTTATGCTGATGCCTTGATATTATCTTGCGCCACCGTAGGATGCATGCCTTGTCATAAAGTACATCCTCCAGCAGTTCATGTGCCTAATATGAAATCTGTGTCAGCTTTCATATCGGGTAGATTTCAGTCATCATACACTAGGAAATTTACATAAATACTGCTAAATTTCCTGAGGCAGATGGCCCTGCCAGCACCATGGTTTTTCTATGCCACTTTTTCAGAAAGTGACGAGGTCGGTGGTAAAAATGCATTTTGTTCAGTTTAAAAAGTTGCACACCTGCTGCATTTTTACCGGCAGTTTTATGGTGTTTGGGGATGATAAAGCTCCATGTGTATGCACCCTAGAAGCAAAGCTTTCATATTGTACATATGGGACCTAATCAATTCTTCTTGAGAAATGACAATTTATTTTTTAAATCTTAAACATACCATACAGAGATACAGTAGAGGGCTCATGTGTCCTTATGGAGTCCCCATTATGGCTCCATATATAACAGAGCTGTTTTTGACAGTTTTTTGTTGGAATATCCAGACCTTCCACAGTTCTCCCAAACCAGACTTAGATCACCATAGATTCCTTATTGAAGGTTGTAATGCATATTAAGATCAGAATTAGAGAAAAATATATAAAACTAAAAACTCCATATACAAATAGTATAGGACTACCTTTACACTATGCCTTCCTCCATTTTCTGGAAAGCAAAATGAAAGCATAAATGTGTTTACTAGAGAAAAAAAATGCTCACTGTTAAGAATGGCGTTTCATAAGCCTGTATTAATTGCAAACTTCGCTGTCATATAATGTGGCAGAACATTTTTTTTTCACATTTTTATTTTTGCCGTTTTTTTTTTTCAAATATAGAGTTAAACATGGGAAGCAGTGGAAAAGAGTTCCATTTCTCCAGTACCCTAATCCTCACACATCCTCAGGTACAAAAGCAACAAAACAGAGGTCAATGAAAAGAGAAATTAAATCATTGCCTTCCACAGTGATGACCTGTATCAATTCAAAAAAGAGGTGGTACAATCCACTCACATAACATTAATACTGCAGAACCATACAAGCATCAATCAGGCACAGAGGTCAAGGCCGTTTGGGACTCCCAGCCAAGGTCCACAGATCTTATCAAAATGTCCAGGGGTCCCTTGAGCCATGTATGTTAATTAAATCTGTCACCAGGATAATCGCTATTGAAGTAAAACCATAGCACATCCGCAAAATGGGTCCGCATCTGTTCCGCAATTTTGCAGAACGGGTGCGGACCCATTCATTCTCTATGGGGACGGAATGGATGCGGACAGCACACAATGTGCTGTCCGCATCCGCATTTGCGGAGCGCGGCCCCGATCTTTGGGTCCGCAGCTCCGCAAAAAAATAGAGCATGTCCTATTCTTGTCCGCAGCTGCGTACAAGAATAGGCATTTCTATAGGGGTACTGGGCGGGTGTGTTGCGGATCCGCAATTTGCGGGTCCGCAACACAGCACGGACATGTGAATGCAGCCTAACAGCACTTAGTACCTTATTTCCAGATGTGGCTTTGTTTCAGCAATAGATGTTTTCTATCTTCTTAAAATCCAGTTTATTTGGTATGCAAATGAGCCAGTAAGGTACCCAGAGGGGCGTCACTCTTGCAGGAAGGAGCCCAGACACGCCTCCTGCCACAATGTCACCACCCACCCCTCCTTCATCACATTCAAGCCAAACTCTGCCCCCCTTTTTTCCTGCTCCCAGCATGAGGGCGGGCTCGGGCACTAGCAGGAGGCGTGCCTGGGCTCCTTCCTGCAAGAGTGACGCCCCTCTGGGCACCTTACTGGCTCATGTGCATACCAAATAAACTGGATTTTCAGAAGATAGAAAACATCTATTGCTGGAACAAAGTCACATCTGGTAATAAGGTACTAAGTGCTATTAGGTTATGCCTTTACTACAATTGCAATTACCCTGGTGACAGATTTCCTTTAATTTATGCAAAGATAAAACTGTATCCAGTGAGGGATAGAAGGCTTCCGCTAAAACATCAGGAGCCTATAAAGTAGTCAATAGTATTTAGTAGGAAGGAGATCATTGACCAAGGTTAGCAAGCTATTCTTAGAGGAGCACACATCCGGTAAACCCAGGTTGGTATTTGGAAACATAACCAATAACCGGGCATTCTTATATATGTATTAGAGTATGCCTTTCCACCATGACATCTATATACTCTGTGCAACCACTTTAGATGAATGGATCTTGAATGAGCACTAATCACTGTGGAGCTCCAACAAGAGGCCAACTCCTTCTCATGATGAACCTCCAAGGTCAGAAAATCACTTTTCCAATTCTTGATGGACTCACTTAAGTTAGAGGGAACAGTAGAACCTTAAAAAAGGAGAAAATGGCTTTTCTAGGTGAGTGCCAAAATATTTAAGAGGTAATAATGGAGTTCCCATTGCCAGAAAAGGAAATATACATCAGCATTAGAGTTGATGTAGATTTCTGGTCTAACGTGTGCCAGCTTCTGTACGCACATGTTGTTAAATAAGTCGGGCCACAGAAGTCTCATCCTCGGGCCACCTTATCCTGTCCACCGTTTAGATAAGCAGCAAGGTAGGGCAAAATATCATTTGCACCAAACATTGTGACTTTTGTACTCCAGAAAACTGGCTTACAAAGTTGATACATTCACCCCATGTCTTCAGTTACCATCACTGCTTTGAGGCATTTGTATTTTTAATCACTTCAAAATAAATGTAAGTTATTGGGAAGATGAATGAAAATAAAAAGGTGATGTCAAAAAGGGCAGTAAAAAAAAAAATCTGAAGAGGTGCTGTATTTGACAAGAATTTTCAATGGCTCCTCTTTGCAGGTCGGTGTGAGTTATTTACCTTTCAGAGCTGGACATAAAGTATATCCTGCATGTGGAATTTCTACAGTATTCATACAGAATATCACAATTTTCTTATTACCTCTTATTGCTGAACTCACCGTTTATATGGTGTAAAGGTATTTTCTTTCTAATTTGTTCTTGGAAAAAAAATTGTTAAAAAAAGTGGAAAGTTTAGTAATGAGGTGCAGAAAATGGAATATATTACACAAAAAATAAGCAATGTATTTCTTCATTAGTGTGGTACTTAAAAGGGTTGCCCAACTCTTTATAGGTGATGGCCTGTTCTTACGATAGGCCATAACTGTCTAATCAGAGGGGACTGACACCTGCGCCCCACCAACTACCTGTTCTGCAGTAGCTCCAGCATCAGAAGCTGCTGCTGGAGGTATGCAACTGTGAAATCTCTGAACATAGGAAATACCAAATCACTGAAGCCAAGTATTTCTGGAGCGATACCATCGTTAGAGATAAAATCACTGTTAGATCTCTGCAGACATGTGAGTCAGAGAAATTTCCAAGCTAATTTTTTTTCTTTATAGAGCAACATGAAAATGTTTTGCAATAAAATTTCTGTGACATTGCTGCTTAGTCTTAGTGATTAACTCCTTAAAGGGAACCTGTCACCTGGAAAAGATGCACCCCTAGAGTAGAAACTCCATAAAAGTGACCCCATCTAAGAAACTACACCCCTCAAGGTATTCAAAACTGATTTTACAAGCGTTGTTAACCCTTTAGGTGTTCCACAAGAATTAATGGAAAATAGAGATACAATTTCAAAATTTCACTTTTTTGGCAGATTTTCCATTTTAATAATTTTTTTCCGGTTACAAAGCAAGGGTTAACAGCCAAACGAAACTCAATATTTATGGCCCTGATTCTGTAGTTTACAGAAACACCCCATATGTGGTCGGAAACCACTGTACGGGCACACGGCAGGGCGCAGAAGGAAAGAAATGCCATACGGTTTTTGGAAGGCAGGTTTTGCTGGACTGTTTTTTTTGACACCATGTCCCATTTGAAGCCCCCCTGATGCAACCCTAGAGTAGAAACTCCATAAAAGTGACCCCATCTAAGAAACTACACCCCTCAAGGTATTCAAAACAGATTTTACAAGCGTCGTTAACCCTTTAGGTGTTCCACAAGAGTTATTGGCAAATTTCAGAATTTCAATTTTTGGGCAAATTTTTTAATTTTAATCCATTTTTCCCCAGTAACAAAGCAAGGGTTAACAGCCAAACAAAACTCAATATTTATGGCCCTGATTCTGTAGTTTACAGAAACACCCCCTATGTGGTCGTAAACCGCTGTACGGGCACATGGCAGGCGCAGAAGGAAAGGAATGCCATACGGTTTTTGGAAGGCAGATTTTGCTGGACTGTTTTTTTTACACCATGTCCCATTTGAAGCCCCCCTGATGTACCCCTAGAATAGAAACTCCAAAAAAGTGGCCCCATTTTAGAAACTACGGGATAGGGTGGCAGTATTGTTGGTACTAGTTTAGGGTACATATGATTTTTGGTTGCTCTATATTACACTTTTTGTGAGGCAAGATAACAAGAAATAGCTGTTTTGGCACCGTTTTTATTTTTTGTTATTTACAACATTCATCTGACAGGTTAGATCATGTGATATTTTTATTGACCAGGTTGTCACGGATGCGGCGATACCTAATATGTATACTTTTTTTTTTATTTATGTAAGTTTTACCCAATGATTTCATTTTTTAAGCAAAAAAAATCATGTTTTAGTGTTTCCATAGTCTGAGAGCCATAATTTTTTCAGTTTTTGGGCGATTACCTTGGGTAGGGTATGATTTTTGCGAGATGAGATGACGGTTTTATTGGCACTATTTTGGGGTGTGTGTGACTTTTTGATCACTTGCTATTACACTTTTTGTGATGTAAGGTGACAAAAAATGGTTTATTTAGCACAGTTTTTATTTTACATTTTTTACGGTGTTCATCTGAGGGGTTAGGTCATGTGATATTTTTATAGAGCCGGTCGATACGGACGCGGCGATACCTAATATGTATACTTTTTTTTTATTTATGTAAGTTTTACACAATAATATAATATTTGAAACAAAAAAAAATAATGTTTTAGTGTCTCCATATTCTGAGAGCCATAGTTTTTTCAGTTTTTGGGCGATTATCTTAGGTAGGGTCTCATTTTTTGTGGGATGAGATGACGGTTTTATTGGCACTATTTTGGGGTGCATATGACTTTTTGATCGCTTGCTATTACACTTTGTGTGATGTAAGGTGACAAAAAATTGTTTATTTAGCACAGTTTTAATATTTTTTTTTTTACGGTGTTCATCTGAGAGGTTAGGTCATGTGATATTTTTATAGAGCCGGTCGATAAGAACGCGGAGATACCAAATATGTATACTTTTTTTATTTATGTAAGTTTTACACAATAACAGCTTTTTTCAAACAAAAAAAATTATGTTTTAATGTCTCCATATTCTGAGCCATAGTTTTTTTTATTTTTTGGGCGATTGTCTCAGTTAGGGGCTAATTTTTTGTGGGATGAGGTGACTGTTAGATTGGTACTATTTTAGTGGGCAAACGCCTCTTTGATCGCTTGCTGTTGTACTTTTTGTGATGTAAGGTGACAAAAAAATTGTTTATTTAGCACAGTTTTTATTTTTTATGGTGTTCATCTGAGGGGTTAGGTCATGTGATATGTTTATAGAGCCGGTCGATACGGACGCGGCGATACCTAATATGTACAGTTGCAAGAAAAAGTATGTGATCCCTTTGCAATTATATGGATTTCTGCACAAATTGGTCATAAAATGTGAGCTGATCTTCATCTAAGTCACAACAATAGACAATCACAGTCTGCTTAAACTAATAACACACAAAGAATTAAATGTTACCATGTTTTTATTAAACACACCATGTAAATATTCACAGTGCGGGTGGAAAAAGTATGTGAACCCTTGGATTTAATAACTGGTTGAACCTCCTTTGGCAGCAATAACTTCAACCAAACGTTTCCTGTAGTTGCAGATCAGACATGCACAACGGTCAGGAGTAATTCTTGACCATTCCTCTTTACAGAACTGTTTCAGTTCAGCAATATTCTTGGGATGTCTGGTGTGAATCGCTTTCTTGAGGTCATGCCACAGCATCTCAATCGAGTTGAGGTCAGGACTCTGACTGGGCCACTCCAGAAGGCGTATTTTCTTATGTTTAAGCCCTTCTGTTGTTGATTTACTTCTATGCTTTGGGTCGTTGTCCTGTTGCAACACCCATCTTCTGTTGAGCTTCAGCTGGTGAACAGATGACCTTAAGTTCTCCTGCAAAATGTCTTGATAAACTTGGGAATTCATTTTTCCTTCGATGATGGCAATCCGTCCAGTCCCTGATGCAGTAAAGCAGCCCCAAACCATGATGCCCCCACCACCATACTTCACAGTTGGGATGAGGTTTTGATGTTGGTGTGCTGTGCCTCTTTTTCTCCACACATAGTGTTGTGTGTTTCTTCCAAACAACTCAACTTTGGTTTCATCTGTCCACAGAATATTTTGCCAGTACTGCTGAGGAACATCCAGGTGCTCTTGTGCAAACTGTAAACGTGCAGCAATGTTTTTTTGGACAGCAGTGGCTTCCTCTGTGGTATCCTCCCATTAAATCCATTCTTCTTTAGTGTTTTACGTATTGTAGATTCTCTAACAGAGATATTAGCATATGCCAGAGACTTTTGTAAGTCTTTAGCTGACACAGTAGGATTCTTCTTCACCTCATTGAGCAGTCTGCGCTGTGCTCTTGCAGTCATCTTTACAGGACGGACACTCCTATGGAGAAAGCAGCAGTGCTGAACTTTCTCCATTTATAGACAATTTGTCTTACCATGGACTGATGAACAGCAAGGCTTTTGGAAATACTTTTATAACCCTTTCCAGCTTTATGCAAGTCAACAATTCTTAATCGTAGGTCTTCTGAGAGCTCTTTTGTGCGAGGCATCATTCACATCAGGCTATGCTCCTTGTGAAAAGCAAACTCAGAACTGGTGTGTGTTTTTTATAGGGCAGGGCAGCTGTAACCAACACCTCCAATCTCATCTCATTGATTGGACTCCAGTTGGCTGACACCTCACTCCAATTAGCTTTTGGAGATGTCATTAGTCTAGGGGTTCACATACTTTTTCCACCTGCACTGTGAAAGTTTACATGGTGTGTTCAATGAAAACATGGTAACATTTAATTCTTTGTGTGTTTATTAATTTAAGCAGTCTGTGATTGTCTATTGTTGTGACATAGATGAAGATCAGATCACATTTTATGACCAATTTGTGCAGAAATCCATATAATTCCAAAGGGTTCACATACTTTTTCTTGCAACTGTATACTTTTTTTTCCCCCCTATTTTTTACCAATTTTTTTTTACTTTATTTGGGGAAAATAACGTTTTTGTATATTTTTTATTGAAACTTTAATTTTTTTGGGGGGGGGGAAACTTTATTTTTTCAACTTTTTTTTCGTCCCACTTTGGGACTTGAACTTTGGGGGGTATATTCCTTTACAATGAATCCCAAAATTCTGTATTGGAATGCATTGGCTGTATGAGTAATACTGTGTGTATTACTCATACAGCTTCCGGGGCCTGTAAGATCCAGGGGGCTGGATCTCACAGGCTCTTCACCGGAAGGCAGCGCGATGCCTTCCTTAGACATCGCGCTGCCTTCCATGCCATCGGGTCCCCCCCACAGCCGCATGGGGACCCGATGGCACCGCCAGATCGCCGCCGCAACCGCAGGTAAAGCCGCGCAGGTCTGAATTGACCTGCGGTTTGCGGCGATCGCCGATTCAGGGGGGGTCACATGACCCCCCCCCCCGACGTTGTGACAGGAAGCCCGCTGAATGATTTCAGCGGGCATCCTGTCCCGATTAACCCCCGCCGCGCTGCAATCGCGGTTTAAACCCATGACGTACCGGTACGTCATGGGTCCTTAAGGACTCGGGAAACATGCCGTACCAGTACGTCATGCGTCCCTAAGGGGTTAAAGGGGTTGTCCAGTTTCCGATATTGATGACCTCAGGATACGTCATCAATATCCAATTGGTGGGGGTCTTTGTAGTTTTTGTAGCAAGATTTTTCAAATTTTAACTATCCAGCTGCAGCTGTTGTCCAAGGGAACACATTAGGCTGGGGCTACACCAAGACTTTTTGTAGCACTCTTTACTGATTTTAGCTATGGAGTGACAGCTGCAGTGCACAAGATTGCATACAAGTCAATTTACTGCTTTGGATTACAGGAGTCCCTCGATAGTTAAAATCAATTAAAAGTGCTAGCTGTAGTCCCAGCCTAAGGGTATGACCACCCGACATGGTCCTGACGTGGCTGTGCTTGAGTATTGTGTGGTCGTACGAGCCACAGTGGGCTCTAATTAAGCTAATTAGAACTGCACTGTTTAGTCTGTCTGCATTGTTAGTGGCCTTACAGTATTGTGGGTGCTGTGTGGTCATTAACAATGCAGACTGACTAAACAGCATAGTCCTAATTAGTTAATTGGAGCCCGTTGCGGCCTGTATGGCCACCTGCCTAGAGCCCACCAGTAAAATTTACTTTGGGGGCCCATCGTACGGATACATTCAAATATCACCTGCTCACACAGCAGCAAGATGCTACCAGATGATTGAATATGGGGGTCCCTGCAGCAACTTTGCAAAGGTAGGTCCTGGGGAGAAGAGGACACTGGTAGCTTTCCTCTATACCTAGAAGTCATCTCAGCTCTGATCGTGTCTATAATAATAAACTGGGTAGTTTCTTTTATATGAACATGGGCTGGTTGAGGTGCTGTACATTGAATATATGTATGTGGAGCAGTAAGTCTACTGTGTTATGTGCGACTTGTGCAGGGGGTGGGAGACTAGGGGCCCATTGGGGGATTCACCTGTACACCTGTGGGCCAGTCCAAGCCTGGGTCCTACCCTTAAGTTTCATGCAACTCCCGTAAAATCAAAGAATAAAAAACCTTATTGTCCAGAGTCCGCTGTTTTTTGGCGCAGCAGGATATATATAAGTAGGTCATCTTCACCACAAACATGTTCAGATATTTAGATCCACGCTGCCGATATCCCAAACCAGAAATCCAAAGCAGCTGGGAAGACCAAGTTCCTCCTCTGCACACGATCACACAGACAATCACTGCAAGCTGGCCACATTGACTCTCTCCTGGTTTCCTCCTCCTATAATCCCTCTCGGAGACAAACCAGAGAAGATCCAATCTCTAGGTTCAGCCAAGGATATTTATTATACTTACAGGATATTATATAAAACACGCATATAATAAAACAAGATGTCTAGAAGACTTAATAATGTCACTGTAAAAAAAACTGTACCCTCTTCCTTTAATTCCAGAACTACTTGAAAGGCTTCGTACTGCTAAAATATTTACTAAACTTGATCTCAGAGTAGCATATAACCTTGCCCGAATTCATCCAGGAGATGAATGGAAAACTGCCTTTAGAACACGGTATGGACATTTTGAGTATCTTCTCATGCCTTTTGGACTTTGTAACGCCCCAGACACTTTCCAACACTTTATCAATGATGTTTCCAGGGATATGCTGGATCAATTTGTAATTGTGTACTTGGATGATATCTTAATCTTTTCAGAAAACTTGGAGCAACATCACAAACACATCTGCAATGTTCTGCAAAGGCTTTGAGAACACTGTTTATACATCAAACTTGAGAAATATGAATTTGAGCAGACAACCATTCAATTTCTTGGATACATTATTTCCCCGGAAGGTCTGAGGATGGATCCTAGAAAGATCAAGGCTGTAGTGGAGTGGCCAATTCCATGAAAGGAAAAAGATGTACAGAAATTTATTGGTTTTGCCAACTTCTACAGAAAATTCAACTGAAATTTTTCCAAGATCATTGCACCCATTACACAACTCACTAAGAAGGCAGTACATTTTGCTTGGACATCAGAGGCTCAGGATGATTTCACTAAATTAAAGAATCTCTTCACATTTGCACCGATATTAATTTACCCAAATCCAGAACTACCATTTACTGTTGAGATTGATGCCTCTGATTCTGCAATAGGGGCAGTCCTGTCGCAGCGGTCTGGAGATAAGATGTTGTTGCATCCTTGTGCCTATTTTTCTCGCCAATTGTCCTCATCTTAAAGGATCTATGATATTAGGAATAAAGAACTGCTAGCAATTAAAAGTGCATTTTCTGAGTGGAGGCATCTCTTGGAGGGAGCTACCAATCCTATAACTGTGCTGACTAATCATAAGAATCTCAAAATAATCCGTAGTGCCAAAAGACTATCTTCCAGACAAGCAAGATGGAGTTTATTCTTTTCTCAGTTTAATTTTATCATTACATACCGACCTGGTTTAAAAAAGCAAATGCTTTATCTAGGATGTTTTCTGAGCCTACACAGAAAGACAAAGGTCAAGCCAAAATTTTATCTGAAAAGAACTTCATAGGGGCCACTCATTCTAGGGAGCTCTTGAGTTTAATTAAGAATGGATATGAGAATGATTCCTTCCTTAGTCATCCTACAAGGAATGTCAATCTCTGCTTCAAAGATGGTTACTGGATGCAACTGGATCATCAATTATATGTACCAGAAACAGCTCGACTTTATGTTCTAAAACTAATCAATGATTCTAAGCTGGCTGAACATTTGAGCATTAAAAAGACTCAAAAACTTCTATCCTGTTCTTTTTGGTGGCCAAGTTATAAGAAGGATGTCAAAAGATATGTTTTCTCATGCTTGATTTGTGCTCACAATAAGACTCCACGCTCTTCTCCTCTATGTTTGTTACAGCCACTTCCTGTTCCTTCTCGCTCTTGGGGCTCAGTCTCAATGGATTTTGTGGTCGATCTACCTCCTTCTAAGGGAATGAACACCATCTTGGTTGTCGTAGGCCGTCTTACAAAGATGGCTCATTTTATTCCCACTAATGGAATACCACAAACTGCTGAACTTATGGTTCGGGAAGTATTTTGATTACATGGGATCCCTGACAACATGGTATTGGATTGAGGTGTACAATTCACTTCTAAATTCTGGAAAATCTTTTGCTCTTCCTTGGGGATAGGAATACATTTGCCTTTCATCCTCAATCTAATGGACAAACTAAAAGAACTAATCAAACTCTTGAAAAATACCTTTGATGCTTCATAACTTATCTGCAAGATGATTGGATAGACTATCTCCCCACGGCTGAGTTTGCATACAATAACTCTGAGCATAGCTCAACTTCTCATAGTCCTTTTATGATAATACAGGCCTTCATCCAGTTTTCATTCCAGATTTACCAATCACAACTACTCTTCCCGCAGTAACCAAATGCTTGACAACATTACAGAAGGTTCAAGAAAAAATTGTTGAAAATTTGCACGATGCTCAAAGATGATTCAAACAAGCCGCAGATAAACATTGGAAATCAACTCCTGTTTTTCATATAGAAGACAAAGTATGGCTTTCCACAAAGAATCTAAAGTTGAAAGTACCTTATCCAAAATTGGGCCAGAAATATATTGGAACATTTCAAATTTCTGCTCAAATTAATGATGTCACCTTTTGATTAAAACTCCCTGAAGGTATATCCTGTTTTTCATTGTTCTCTCTTGAAACCATTTATTTTAAATACTTTTCCAGGCCGCCATTTGCCTCCTCCACCACCAGTAGAAGTGCATGGTGAAGAAGAATTTATAGTTGAAAAGATCTTGGACTCCACAATCCATCGGAATAAGCTACAGTATTTAATAAAGTGGAAGGACTATGGCTCAGAAGAAAATTCTTGGGAACCAGAAGAAAATGTTCATGCTCCTAGACTCACCAAAGAATTTTATCGCCAATATCCTGATAAACCAGTCTCTAGATGCCCAGAGGTCATCCTGGAAGAGGGGGAGTACTGTCAGGAATTGAACCAGGAATCTCCTGTGTCCCAGGCGGTAGCCTTGCTCACTGAGCTACTGGGTACTCAGCACAGCTCCGCTCCTAAACCTAGTGAATAGTTTCCTAGTCTTGGACAATCTCTGCTCGTTTAGCCTAATCAGCCACACCTTGGAACTTCCTATATAAACCAGACCTTGTCACTTCCTCCTTGCCAGATTATTGTTCTTCCTGCCTCTATCTAGCTCCTGAGCCTTATCCTGAACTGCTGTGTTTACTTGTGTACTGAATTTGGATTGTTACCTGACCACGCTTCAGCCTTATCCTGAACTGCTGTGTTTACGTGTGTACCGAATTTGGATTGTTACCTGACCATGCTTCTGCGTTATGCTGAACTGCTGTGTTTACTTCTCTACCGAATTTAGATTGTTACCTGACCATGCTTCTGCCTTATCCTAACTGCTGTGTTTACCTGGTACCAACCCGGACTGTTATTCGACACTGCTTGCTTCAGCTACACCAGTGCTCCAGATTGTCTCAGCCATTGGACTTCTTACCTACCTTCCAGGCCTGGACGATTCCTCATTTCAGCTGAGCAATTGTGACATCACTCTTACACCAGCTCTGCTATGTCTGCCTTGTTCACAGGAGCCCAGAACTGTACACAGTACTCCATGTGAGGTCTGACTAATGATTTGTAAAATGGCAGGACTATGTTCGCATCTATGCCCCTTTTGATGCAACCCATTATCTTATTGGCAGCAACTGCCTGGCACTGGTTTCTACAGCTTAGTTTGCTGTTCACTAAAATTCCTAGGTCCTTTCCCATGTCAGTGTTACCCAGTGTTTTACCATTTAGTATGTAAGGGTAACTTGCATTATTCCTTCCCATGTGCATAGAAAATCACTGAAAAATGGTGCACTACAATGGTAAATGCAATTGACAATGTATGGCTAAACCCTCAAGCTGATATAAAAATGAGACTTTGGCCAATATATTCTTATATCAAGAACATACTGGAGCCCACGCACCCCGTCAAGATATCTCAAAGTACGGAACCTAACGCTAACCTACCTATACCATATGGACAATTTATGATAGATGCATAAAGTCCGACACACAGCCGACAGCTCCCAGTTACCTCCAGCGTGAAATCACACATACAATAGGAGGAGGGAGGAGGCTGTGAGTCCCATCTATAACAGGCTCATGTGACGCAGGCTGCCCAGGTGCACCTGAATGTTACCCATAGATCAAAATCAAGGCACATTCAAACCTGGAGTTGCCACACCTCCAGGCATACAAATACAGACAAAATCACAGAATAAAGTGGTCTAAAAGGCAAAAGATGCTCAACACCCCAAATGCTGTTGCGCATTTCTATCTGGGGGAGGTAAATCCTGCCCATATATTATTATATTTAGCCATATATTGTCAATTGCATTTACCATTGTAGCGCACCATTTTTCAGTGATTTTATATTTCTGATAGTCCCATCTGCATATGTGTCTTACATGTGGTCCGTTGCGAGCATTCTCCATTGTATGCATTTTTTGCTAGGGATTGCTGTTAGCAACGGATCACATGTGCAGGAATTGCTCCTCCGGTTATATATGCGCTACAGCATATGGGGTTTTGAGCATTTTTCTGCTTTTAAGACCTGTGTAGGATGTTTTTGTGGTACATGTGGTCCGCTGCCGGCATCCTCCATTGTATGCATTTTTTGCTGGGGATTGCTGTTAGCAACGGATCACATGGGCAGATTTTGCTCCCCCAGGTAGAAATGTGCAACAGCATTAGTGGTTTTGAGCATTTTTTGCCTTTTAGACCGCTTTATTCTGTGATTTTGCCCTCCCATGTGCATAACTTTACATTTGTCAGTGTTAAACCTCATCTGCCACTTATCTGCCCAAGCTCCCAATCTATCCAGATCCCTCTGTAGTAGTATACTGTCCTCTTTCGTGTTAATTACTTTACACAGTTTGGCCTCATGCACATGACAGTATTTTTTCACGGTCCACAAAACGGGGTTCCGTTGTTCCGTGATCTGTGTCCGTTTTTTTCCCCGTGTGTCTTCCTTGATTTTTGGAGGATCACCAGACAAGAAAAGTGAAAAAAAATCTAAGTCAAGTTTGCCTTGAAAATGATAGGAAAAAAACGGACACGGATCACGGACACGGATGACAATCTTGTGTGCCTCCGTGTTTTTTCACGGACCCATTGACTTGAATGGGTCTGCGAACCGTTGTCCATCAAAAAAATAGGACAGGTCATATTTTTTGGACGGTAGGGAAACACGGATCACGGACGCGGATGACAAACGTTGCATTTTCCGAGTTTTCCACGGACCCATTGAAAGTCAATGGGTCCGCAGAAAATCACGGAAAACGAAACAACGGACACGGATGCACACAACGGTCGTGTGCATGAGGCCTTAAGTGTCATCTTCAAAAATTTATATTTTACTGTGCAAGCCTTCTACAAGATCATTAATAAATATATTGAAGAGAATAGGGCCCAATACTGACCCCTGAGGTACCCCACTAGTGACAGTGACCCAATCTGAGTGTGTACCGTTAATAACCACCCTCTGTTTTCTATCATTGAGCCAGTTACTTACCCACATACAGACATTTTCTCCCAGTCCAAGCATTCTCATTTTATATACTAACCTTTTATGTGGTACAGTGTCAAATGCTTTGGAGAAGTCCAGATATACGACATACATTGATTCGCCACTGTCAAGTCTAGAACTTACCTCCTCATAGAAGCCATGCTGATATGGCATTATTTGCTTATTTCCGTTGAAATGCTCTAAGATAGCATCTCTTAGAAAACATTTAAACAGTTTGCCAACGACAGATGTTAAACTTACCGGCCTATAGTTTCTGGGCTCTGTTTTTGGACTCTTTTTGAATATTGGCACCACATTTGCTATGCACCAATTCTGTGGAACACTTTTTTGCAGATGTATCAGTCAAAAGTCAGGAAAATATTATACGAAGCCAAGATTTTTGCGCAATTACGAGGGTAAGGATTCTTTAATGAGAGTGAAAATTTAAAGGGGCTGTCCGCTCCTTTTATATTGATGGCTTAACGTCAGGATGATGGTGGATGGTTGATGCATGTTTTGACTAGGTGGAAACTTCATCATAACTGGTAGGCTAGTTTCCTGGTGTAAAAAAGTAGCAACTTTTGGTGCAAAATGTGCTACTTTTTACTGCACGCTTGGCACTTTTCTAAAAAGCAGGCATGGCTTAGTAAGAGAATGTTATCTCATGCATCCCTGCAAATTTACATAATTTCCGGCAGAAACGGGCATACGGTATATCTCCATCTGAAGGCAATTGTCTATGCTGTGAAGATACGAGATGTGCAGCGCCTGAAACTACGGATACTGGAAGCCTGTGCTAGCATTTCTCCTGCTGTGTTGCTATCAGTGTGTGAAGAGTGGGAGAAGAGGGTTGCATTGACAATCCAACACAATGGGCAGCACATTGAACACATTTTATAAGTGGTCAGAAACTTGTAAATAACTCATGAAAGAATAAATTTATGTTAAAACCAAGCACACCATTGTTTTTCTTGTGAAATTCCCAATACGTTTGATGTGTCACATGACCCTCTTCCTATTGAAAAAACAAAAGTTGGATTCAAAATGGCCGACTTCAAAATGGCCGCCATGGTCACCACCCATCTTGAAAAGTTTCCCCCCTCACATATACTAATGTGCCACAAACAGGAAGTTAATATCACCAACCATTCCCATTTTATTAAGGTGTATCCATATAAATGGCCCACCCTGTACATCTTATAGCCAGTGTACATTTCACTTTCTGGCACAGTTAGAGGGCATTTCCAGGATTACTATGGTTTTTGACAGATAGAGTATGCTCATGTAGTTGCGTACCTCATGTACATCTTCCTCATGCTTTTTTTTTTCAATTTGGACTCTTCTGACCCATTTTCACCATGTAAACAAATTCAGCTGGTTTGTTTCCATCCTGTATGTTGCACAGGTGGATGATAACATTTACGCCCTATTCACAAATGTCTGATCTGTAAGGATCGGTGATAAAGTATGCACAGAGTTGTTCCAATCATGACACTGCCCAGGGGCGTAGCTAAAGTTCATGGGCCCTGGTGCAAGAGTTCAGCTTGGGCCCCCCTTCCCTCATTGCTTTGTGGCCAGGGGCAGGGAAGCACATTGCCTTCCTGCTGCCTGAGGCAAAAATTGAAACTGCACCCCCACCATGCCAAATGTTTGACCTAACCCCTTCCCTCCAGCCAGAGGTGTAACTTGACCAGCATGCACCTTCTATAAAACAGGTGTCTTCTCATGTGGTACAAGGGTCTTTGGGGCCCCTCAGGCTCCTGGGCCCGGTAGCGACTGCTACCTCTACTAAAACGGCGGGCCACTTATGAACATTTTTATGCCAGTTTTTGGCGTAAGAAAATTGGTAAGACGCCTTTTTGCGACTTTTTAAATGACCCTGCGCCAATATTTTGCCACATGGCGAGAAGGAAATTTTACAATCATTGACAACTGAAAGCATAAGAATGGGGGCCCTGTGTTCGCATGGACAGTGTTGCACCATTCAACCGTATGGGCTACCAAAATTAGCCGAGTACAAACGATTGGCTACATACGGCAGTGCCAGGGGCGTAGCTATAGGGGGTGCCCCTATAGCTACGCCCCTGGCACTGCCGTAGGTAGCCAATCGTTTGTACTCGGCTAATTTTGGTAGCCCATACGGTTGAATGGTGCAACACTGTCCATGCGAACACAGGGCCCCCATTCTTATGCTTTCAGTTGTCAATGATTGTAAAATTTCCTCTCGCCATGTGGCAAAATATTGGCGCAGGGTCATTTAAAAAGTCGCAAAAAGGCGTCTTACCGATTTTCTTACGCCAAAAACTGGCATAAAAATGTTCATAAGTGGCCTGCCGTTTTAGTCCATAAAGAGTCCATGCACACAGTATGGCATGGTTAGATATCTTCTGAACTTAGGGGTAGGTTTATCAAAACTGGTGTAAAGTAAAACTGGCTTAGTTGCCCAAAGCAACCAAACAGATTCCTCCTTTCATTTTTTAGAGCTCCGTTGGAATCGAATTGATTTCTATGGGCAACTAAGCCAGTTTTCCTTTACACCAGTTTTGATAAATCTCCCTCTACAGAGTGATCAGGCAGCCGGGTCTGCATCAATAATGGCTTTCACACTCCACATTTTCTCAGTTAGCTACTAGATTCCTGTGGTTCATGCCATATATAATAATTGTACAATTCCAGGCTGTTTTATCTCTTCACGGCTTGTCCTCACATTTGGACACCTTGGTTCACTTCAATAATACCACCTGCTCCAGCTAATGACAGAGCGCCGGTCAGAGAGTGACGCCTGTGGCTCTCCTGACATAGTGGTAGAGAACGTTAAATTACAGGCTCGTCAGTGTTCAGGAGAGAGAGGTAATGAATCACTGCACCGACAGCATTTAGATGAAAGAGACCCCTCTATAGAGGCTTATATCTCCTAATTCATTGTCACTACTAGTTATAACAACATGCACAAATATCCTGGCACATTGCTGGTCATTTATATTCCTGATATTCCAGGAAGGATTTTCCCTGTGTTAACCCTTAGGATACCGGAGTTTTTATTTTTTATTTTTTCGTTTTTGCGGTTTCATTTTTCCTCCCTATCTTCATTGAGCCATAACCTTTTTATATTTCTGTTCACATAGATGTATGAGGGCTTATTTTTTGCAGGACAAGTTGTGCTTTCTAATGCCTCCATTAATTATAGCATACAATGTAGTGGGAAGCTGTAAAATAATTCCAAATGGGGTGTAATTGGAAAAAATGCAATTCCTCCACTGTTTTACGGGTTTAGTTTGCAGCAAAACTGACCCATGCCCTTCATTCTGTGGGTCAGTACGATTACAACGATACCACATATTTAATTTTTTATATTTAATTTTTTAAAGATTACAATATTTTTGTCTAAATAGTGTAAAATTATAAATTTCAACTTTGAAAAAAAAAAATATAATAATCTTTTTACATCACCATATTCTGACCCCCATAACATATATATGTAGAAAAAAGGGCATAGTCAGACAGGAGCAGAGGGAAACAAAGGGCAAGCCACGATTCTACCCAATCATCCCTACATTATATTCTACATTGAGACCCCTAGGTTTAAGGGAATTAAGTACATAGATCCACTCTAGTTCTTTCTTCTTCAACAGAGTGGATCTATTACCTCCTTGTCTTGGCATAGGTACATGGTCAATTATACAACATCTGAGGTTCATTGGGTCAGTGTTTTGTTCGTGTTATCTCTCCTCAGCATTACTAATCACTTGCACATGTCACTTTACACTATTAACTATTTCAGCACTTTGGTTATACAAAGATATAATGTTTAGAGGTTATATAAGGGAATGAAATGTATCTGTATACGTCATATGTAACTTCACTAATCATGTTTTAATAGCTACCGCTGCATTTTATCACAACTATCATGTAATTCTGTGATTATGATATGTTTTTATCCTTTGTATTTGGACACTAAAGAGTTAATTCACTGATTATGTACTGGTCACATGATATGATGTAATTATTTGTGGGTGTATATATATTGTTCACTATGTCCTGTTATTTTGCTTGAAAAACGCTCTAGTGCAGAGCCGAAACGTCGCCATTGCCACTAGGGTGAATAAAGAGTGATCTTAATTTTTATTTCTTGGAGTGCTGCCCTTTTTTCTACTTGTAATTGCGGGATTGGCTTTTCCCTGTGGGCCGTGCACCCATATTTAGCTCTAGGCTGTGCTACCTTTATATATATATATATATATATATACATATACATAAATACTTGCAGGAGATCCGAAATTTGATATCTTTAGGCGCATAAGGGGCATTTTAGATCAGGCTATGGAAGAGGACATCATTGATGAGAAGTTACATTCTTTTTTGTATGTGGATCGCCCTAGGACCCCAGTACTGTACGTACTACCAAAAATTCACAAGTCCCTTACATCACCTCCTGGTCGCCCGATAGTCTCGGGAGTTGGTTCTCTCGTCTCCCAAATAGCGATATTTCTAGATAGAATCCTGGCCCCCTTTGCAAGTTCAGCGAAATCCTTTGTACAGGATATTCACTTTCTGAATATCTTTTGGGATATCCATCTCCCTGAGAGAGTCATATTAGCATCATTTGATGTAGTAAGTCTCTATACTTCCATCTTCCACAATCAGGGTATGGATGCAGTTGCGAAGTGTTTTAATAACACCCCTTATACCGCGAAATGTAGAGCTTCATGATTTCTTTACTTGAGGTTGTACTCACCTGCAACTATTTCATGTTCCAAGACAGTTTTTATGTTCAATTACGGGGGACCGCTATGGGGTCTTATATGGTGCCAAATATCTTTATGGCACGCATGGAGGAGGAGTATGTCTATGTGAGCCACCACTTCAGGCATTTCCTGGGGTGGTGGTGTTACATAGACGACATTTTCCTCCTCTGGACTGATACACCGTCGACATTATGTGATTTTAGGGATTTAAATAGATCCAGATGTACAATTTACATTAGTCTCATCAGACACTGTATTACAATTCCTGGATGTGACGGTCAGAAGGATTGGTAACCACCTGCACACGGACCTTTTTGTTAAACCCACTGACAAAAATATGCTGCTTAGATACAATAGTAACCATCCAAAACCTATGCTGAAATCCCTGCCCCTAAGTCAGTTCTTACGAGTAAGAAGGATTGTAGATAATGAAACAGAGATACAGGACAGATTGATGGACATAGGGGCAAAATTTAGGAAGAGAGGGTACCCTAAAAACTTGTGTACAAAAAACGTTGCCCTTCCAAGGGAATCTTTATTACGGAGCAAAGGGACATCTTCTCCTAAATCCAACCGTATTCCTTTTGTCTCATATTATACATCTAAAAGTAACCTAATAGGTGATATTTTGAGGAAACGTTGTCCCATTTTGGGCAGTAACTTCAAACATATACCGGAATTTAATAATCCTCCCGCACACAGAATGTTGAAGACCTACTTGTACGTGCGGATGTAGGCACAACTAAACGCACATTTTGCGGTTACTTTGGTGCCACTAAGACAGTGTCACGACCGCTATCCCAGCAGCAGTCTTGTCGCACCAGACGGAGGGGAAGGGGGACCCTTATCTACGGATGGGAATAGAATGGCCACCCCTGACTAACCCTAAGCTGGCACCTGTCTGCCCTGATACCCTAGACGGGGTGTGAACCCGTGCGGCGAGCAGGATGCCTAAACCCTCAGTCACCCTAACAAGCCTAGAGTGGGGAAAGGCCGATGGGAGCACTAGTCACCATCACTCATGTCTAGGAGAACAGCAGGGGAAGACAGCAACAAACAAACTATAGCAGAGATAGACTTATCCAGTCACGAGCAGAGAAGGCGATCCCAATCACGACAGTCCACGCCGGACAAGAGCTCCACAGCAACACCATCAAACGATCTCCTTCAAAGGTCAGAATAGAACTGGAAGTAAGGACTATATCTGGCAATGACTGCAAGTGAAACTGAAACTAATATAGTAGCTGGGAGTGGCAGACAGGACTCACCTGAGAAGGATGCCTACAAACTCCTAGTCAGGACAAAAAGGTTCACAAGGCAAAACCCGGATGACATACCCTGAACCATGGAGCAAACTCACAAGCTATCGCGAGTAGCAAGTCGATGCGACCTTCTCCCAGACCTGTCTGGATCAGTCACAGTCGTGACAGACAGGGTGTCACTCATGTTATAACTGTGTAAATTGTCCCCTGATGCAAAGGGACCCCACCTTCACACATCGAGTAACAGGGACGGTATATAAGATAAAATAATATTTGACCTGTGATTCCATGTATGTGGTTTATTTACTTGAATGTCCCTGTCACCTCTTATATGTAGGTGAGACTACCTGGGATCTTAAAACTAGACTTAATCATCATAGGTACACGATCCGTGGAAAAAAAAAATTTAATTACCCGTGTCTAAGCATTTTACTGAAGCTAGGCACATGGAGAAGGACCTACGATTCAGAATAATTGACCATGTTGCCATCCCTAGACAAGGAGGGGATAGAGTTGCCATGCTCAAGAGGCGGGAGCTCTATTGGATATATCATTTACAGACATTAAAACCTAAGGGGCTGAATGTTGAGTTTAGAGTTGCGTGACCTCGCAGCCTCAGATGTGTTTACCATTAATACTGTGTATTAGGGGAGGATCAGTGCTCTAACCATTATCCTTTTTCTTTTTAGATACTATTGAAAGAAATTTTGAACCTCATGAACACGCCCCCCAACGGATTCTCGTGTGTGCTGATAGTGACTGTTCTGTTCTGTATTTCCATGTTTTCACATACTGCGCTTATATCAATGGACCGGTATTCATCATTTTTCATTTTCTCACTAGCGCCCCTCTGGGCAATCATCTGCATGCAGGGGGTGCGGGACATTTGCCGGTGTCACCCCTTCTCCCTTCATGGGACAGACTGGATGGTGGGTCCCAGGGATGGGGGCTGAACCACCAGGATAGCCACTGATGGGGTGCTGTGGTCTTCAGGTGCCGCGGGTGGCTTGGTGGGACATAGTGCCCGGGGTCTAGTGACAAATTTCTTGCCGCTGGTCCCCGATCTACGATGGGTCAGTGACAGGGTCCCCAGCTGACGCTGGGGGACCTGCCCCTCCTGTAGATGCCCTGCCTCCTCACCTGCGGAGACGTGATTTCATAGCTCGGCCTCTTTCTTTTGACTGAGTCCGTCTGGTCATGCGCAGTTCTCAGTAGCAATCCAGCATTGCCCATGATAACTAAGGGCAGAGCTCCTGACATATTCTGTCTGCGCATGCGTGGGAATGTGTGAAGTTCTTGCGCTATTTGTTTTCAACGCAGGCGCATTGAATTTGTTGGAACGCCGTATATCGCACACATGACTTGGAATCAAATGGGTGAGCGTCTCATGAAGTATTTTATGTATAGCCTTTTTTAATTAGCACAAATGCACTTTATTAATTATTAGGAATAGGGGTCATTCACTACGACATTGTTTACTATGTACCACATTCCTTTTTTCTGAATATATGGAATATCACATAAAAATGAACAATATACTATTGATTCACGTGATTTGAACCCATGTATTATGTATCCACGATGTATTTTTTATGGAAAATTATGTTTATTGATTGATTAATTGTATTGATTTGAATTTGTATACCCACCTGTTTATATACACCTATCTGAGAGCTGTAACGTTGCATGGGGCTGGAATAAAAGATCCACTTTTTTACACTTTACACTAAGACCGGTGTGCTGCCTTGCCTTTGGATACTATATATATAGAAAGGCTCTATGGATGAGCCGAAACGTCGCTGCTATGTTCCACATGGGTAAATAAACTTTTTACACTTTTATAGCCTTTGGAGTGCTGTCCATTTTTTATATATATATATATATACTAGCAGAAGTACCCGGCTTCGCACGGGTATATTTTATCTATTTCATTTTATGTTTCCGTGTGTCGTAAAAAAATATCGACAGTTTCCCCCATAACAATGACCTCTACAGTGCCCGCCCCTTTAACAATGACCTCCACAGTGCCCGCCCCTTTAACAATGACCTCTACAGTGCTTGCCCCTTTAACATTGGCCTCCACAGTGCCCGACCATTTAGCATTGACCACCCCTTTAACAGTGACCTTCATAGTGGCTGCCCCTTTAACAGTGGCCTTCACAGTGCTGCCCCTTTAACAGTGACTTCCACAGTGCCCGCCCCTTGAACAGAGACCTACACAGTTCCTGCCCCTTTAAAAGTGACTTTCACAGTGACCGCTCCTTTAACAGTGACTTTCACAGTGACCTCACCTTTAAAAGTGACCTTCACAGTGACCGCCCCTTTAAAAGTGACTTTCACAGTGACCGCCCCTTTAAAAGTGACTTTCACAGTGAACGCCCCTTTAACAGTGACTTTCACAGTGACCGCCCCTTTAACAGTGACTTTCACAGTGACCGCCCCTTTAACAGTGACTTTCACAGTGACCGCCCCTTTAACAGTGACTTTCCCAGTGACTGCCCCTTTAACAGTGACTTTCCCAGTGACTGCCCCTTTAACAGTGAATTTCGCAGTGACCACCCATTTAATAACAGGGACCTCCACAGTCCCCGCCCATTTAAGCAGTAAAGAAAAGTGGCTGGGTTGTTATGGAAACCTGGAGTAAAACTGTGTTTATGGCAGTTGGGATTTGAAGAGAAAGACTTGCAGGCTTGTATTGGCTAATATCTCAGGAACGGTACGTCCTAGAGAGCTGAGACCCTGCCTAAAACCTTCCCGGACACCTAATGTACCTGTGTGCCAAATTTGGTGAAGATCGGGCCAGTCGTTTGGTCGCGCATAAAGAACAGACAGACAAACTCATTTTTATATATATTTAAAAGATATATATACATAGCTGTGTGGGGGCTCATTGTTTGCGGGATTATTGATACCATTTTGGAGAGTGTGTGACTTTTTGATCACATTTTATAAAAAAATTTGGATAAGAGAATCAAGAAAAAAAAAAAATGGCCATTTTGACCCTTTTTTCCGTTACACCATTCGCCGAATTAGAAAAATATTTTTATATTTTAATAGTATGGGCGTTTTTGGTCACGGTGATACCCATGATGTTTATATTTTATTATATTTTTTTATTATATGGAAAAATGTTATTTTTTATTATATGGAAAGGGAGTGATTTAAACTTTTATATATTTTTTTAATTTTATATATTTTAAAAAATGTTTTACATTTTTTGTATTGAATTTGAAGCTCATATATGAGCCTATAAAATCCGTTTTTATTTTTTTTATTTTGAACAATCATGTATTTTTAAAATTAGTTTATTAATGTCTATTGCTCATTTCTTATGTTGGCCTGCCATCTGGTGGCCAAAATAAGAATTGCAGCATGAATGCTGTGGGTCTCGTCAGCGAGATTCAGAGCATTCAAAGCAACTACCGACATCCCCATTGGCCACAGGGGATGTCGGTAGGATGCCCGGAAGCACAAGCTTCCGGGTTTTTGACAAATTAGATGCCGTGATCTTACTTGATCACGGCATCTAAAGCCTTTATTTACCGCGATCGGCATTATTGCCGGTTGCGGTAATTAGCTGCAGGTCTCCGCTGTTTCAAACAGCAGAGACCTGCCAGCCATGACGTCCGCTGCACGTGCGAGCGGGCGCCATGTTTAAACATGGCTGCTTTCTTCCAAAAAGAGCACTGCACCATCCGCCGGTTGTATGTTGTATTGCAACTCCGCTCCATTCACTTTATTCTCGCTCAGTTGCTATAGCACACACAACCTATGAACAGGTGTATGGTGCTCTTTTTGTAAGAAGCAGCCATGTTTTTGTTATCCTGGACAACTCTTTTAAGATTATTTTTGCATTAAAGTTTTTTGTAGGGTTTTCCCAGAAACAACACTTTAACATACATAATCTATCAGCTCTCCTGACATGCCTGTTTTAGTAAATGTTTGTTTTTCCCATAAAATAAAAATTCTCCAGCAACTTTTCTTATAACTCTGCATTAGGCCTCATGCACCCGGCTGTATTCATTTTTTCGATCTGCAAATTGCAGACCTGCAAAACACGGATACCAGCCGTGTGCAGCTCACATTTTCCCCTTTCCTTATTATGTTATCCCTTCTGTTATTCCTTCCATCCCTGGTACATGGGAGGTGTCCATACATAGATCAATCAGTACAGACAATGTCACAGTATAAGGATACGTCCTATTTACGTGACCACGTGCATATTTTCGCACACGTTGCGGATTAAAAATGGTTTTGTTTGGATTTGTGTGGATTCTCATGCAAAAAAAATGCTGCGTAATACAGTCCCAGCAAAGTGTACAAGATTAGACAAATCTCATGTAGACTTTGCTTTTTTCTTTTATTTGGAAATGAACCTGCTGTGCGGATTTTGAAATCCACAGCCTGGCAATTCTTTGTGCGGTTCTTCTGTGCAGATTTCACCCTTTTCAATGGAAGGGTGAAATATACGGAAAAATCATATCAAATCTGAAGTAAAAACTGCAAGTAACAAATGCGGTTTTAATTGCAGAAATGCACAGATGAAATTTCTGCAAGACAGCCTGCATTCATGTGCAGGTAGCCTAAGGCTGGTTTCACACGGGCGTTGCGGATTGGGGCCAGATGCGTTCAGAGTGCGTTCAGTGAAACTCGCACTATTTTGCAAGCAAGTTCAGTCAGTTTTGTCTGCCGTTGCGTTTAGTTGTTTTTTCCGCGTGGCTGCAATGCGTTTTGATGCTTTTTTCACGTGCGTGATAAAAAACTGAATGTTTACAAACAACATCTCTTAGCAACCATCAGTGACAAACGCATCGCACCCGCACTTGCTTGCGGATGCAATGCGTTTTTTACGCAGCCCCATTCACTTCTATGGGGCCAGGGCTGCGTGAAAAAGGCAGAATATAGAACATGCTGCGATTTTCACGCAACGCAGAACTTATGCGTGAAAAACAACGCTCATGTACACAGACCCATTGAAATGAATGGGTCAGGATTCAGTGCGGGTGCTATGCGTTCACGTCACGCATTGCACCCGCGCGGAAAACTCGCTCGTGTGAAAGGGACCTAAAGGTACGGCCACAAGGACAGATATGACTTCTCCTCTTTTTTGAATTCGCCCCTGGTTTTGGATTCCTAAACTGCATCAGGAAACCTGACCGCCTAAGCGAGCATTTATATGGGATGTTTTTGACCAAGTGGTCAAAGCAGGCCCAAAAGATTGTGGCAAAACCACAATGTGGTTTTCGGCCGCACAACTTGTACAGGTAAAGTTCATAATTTTAATGTGCTATAAAAGCCAGGGGTCTGAAAACTACAGCAAGTCGCAGTAAAACTAGTCACACCCTAAGGCCACCTGCATATGTTGCAGATTATGCAGTTTTTCCTTGCAGATTCTTGTGTGGAAAACCACAGCGTGATATAGTACCAGCAAAGTGAAGGAGATTAGGCAGATCTCATGTACATTTAGTTTTTTCTTTCCATGCTGAAATCGACCTGCTGTGTGGATTTTGAAATCCACAGCCGGTCAATTGTTTCTGTGGATTTTAGTGCGTATATCACCCTTTTCAATGCAAAGTGTGAGATCAGGACAAAACTGCATCAAAATCCGCAAGTAACACATGGTTTTGGAGAGGATTTGGTGCGAAAAAGCATGGACATTTTTTCAGAATTTCTGTTAGTAAACCTGCATCCATGAGCAGGTACCCTAAGAGTAATTTCACAGTTCCTTTGGTGCTTTTGCTGTTTTTAAAATTTTGCTGCATTTTTCTAAATTATTATTTTTGTGTCTCCAGATGTTTAAAATCTATCGTACATTTCTGCAGGTGACACTAAACTGTGTAAAGTAATTAACACTGAAGAGGACAGTATACTGCTACAGATGGATCTGGATAGATTAGAGGCTTGGGCAGATAAGTGGCAGATGAGGTTTAACACTGACAAATGTAAGGTTATGCACATGGGTAGGAATAATGCAAGTCACCCGTACATACTAAATGGTAAAACACTAGGAAACACTGAAACGGAAAAGGACCTAGGAATTTTAGTGAACAGCAAACTAAGCTGTAAAAACCAGTGTCAGGTAGCTGCTGCCAAGGCCAATAAGATAATGGGTTGCATCAAAAGGGGCATAGATGCCCGTGATAAGAGCATAATACTACCACTTTACAAATCACTGGTCAGACCACACATGGAGTACTGTGTACAGTTCTAGGCTCCAGTGAGCAAGGCAGACAAAGCAGAGCTGGAGAAGGTTCAGAGAAGGGCAACTAAAGTAATAACTGGAATGGGGAGACTACAGTACCCTGAAAGATTATCAAAATTAGGGTTATTTACTTTAGAAAAAAGACGATTGAGGGGATATTTAATTACTATGTATAAATATATCAGGGGTCAGTACAGAGATCTCTCCCATCATCTATTTATCCCCAGGACTGTGACAAGGGGACATCCTCTGCGTCTGGAGGAAAGAAGGTTTGTACACAAACATAAAAGAGGAACTCTCTGCCTGAGGAGGTGATGGTAAGTTCACTAAGGCCTCTTTCACATGGGCGTCGCGTGTGAGGGCTAGATAAGATGCGGGTGCGTTGCGGGAAAATGCGTGATTTTTCGCACGAGTGCAAAGCGTTTTAATGCGTGAGAAAAATCTGCATGTTTGGTACCCAGACCTGAACCCGGACTTCTTCACTGAAGTTTGGGTTTGGGTTCGGTGTTGTGTAGATTTTATTATTTTCCCTTATAACATGGTTATAAGGGAAAATAATAGCATTCTTAATACAGAATGCTTAGTAAAATGTCCATTGAGGGGTTAAAAATAATAAACAAATTTAACACGCAACGCAAGTGATGCGTGAAAATCACTGCACGTGTGCACAGCCACATAGAAAGGAATGGGTCGGGATTCAGTGCGGGTGTAATGCGTTCACCTCACACATTGCACCCGCGCAGAATTCTCGCCCGTGTGAAAAAGGCCTAAAAGAGTTCAAGCTGGGCCTGGATGTATTTCTGAAGTGTAATAATATTACAGGCTATAGCTACTAGAGAGGGATCGTTGATCCAGGGAGCTATTCTGATTGCCTGAATGGAGTCGGGAAGGAATTTTTTTCCCCTTAAGTGGGGAAAATTGGCTTCTACCTCAGTTTTTTTTTGCCTTCCTCTGGATCAACTTGCAGGATAACAGGCCGAACTGGATGGACAAATGTCTTTTTTCGGCCTTATATACTATGTTACTATGTTATTGTCAAGTGTATTACAAAGCATTTTTTCACGTCCTTTTTCTTGTATTTGCTTTTGTTTTGTTCTTTACCATTTTTGGCATTTCTTTCAGTGCAGTATGCTCAAGTTATTTTTCTGGTGTTTTCCCCCATAGGCTTCTCTATAGGGGTGTACTCAAACACTGCAGATTTTGTTGTAGAATTTTCTACAACTGAAAATCAGTTTCTTTCACCTGAGTGGAGCTTGCAGAAATCCATTTGCTTGCCTCGCCAGTTAAATGAATGGAACTGATTTTCAGTTGCAGAAATGTCTGCAACAAAATCCGCAGCGTGTGAGATCACCCTCTAAGGCTACTTTCACACTTGCGGCAGAGAGATCCGGCAAGCAGTTCCGTCGCCGGAACTGCCTGCCGGATCAGGCAAAATGTATGCTAACTGATGGCATTAGTAAGACTGATCAGGATCCTGATCAGTCTTAAAAATGCCTGATCAGTCGAAAAAATGCATTGAAATGCCGGATCCGTCTTTCCGGTGTCATCCGGCAAAAACGGATCCGGCATTTATTTTTTCACCTTTTTTTCAGTCTGCGCATGCGCATACCGGAAAGACGGATCCGGCATTCCGGTATTCTGAATGCCGGATCCGGCACTAATACATTCCTATGGGAAAAAATGCCTGATCCGGCATTCAGGCAAGTCTTCAGTTTTTTTAGCCGGAGATAAAACCGTAGCATGCTACGGTTTTCTCTTTTGCCTGATCAGTCAAAACGACTGAACTGAAGACATCCTGATGCAAACTGAACGGATTACTCTCCATTCAGAATGCATGGGGACATACCTGATCAGTTCTTTTCCGGTATAGAGCCCCTGTGACGGAACTCTATGCCGGAAAAGAACAACGCAAGTGTGAAAGTAGCCTAAATTGGAGAACAGCAGAAAAAAAACTTTTGTTAAAATGCAGAAAAGAATGCTGAAAACTGTGTATAAAATAAAAGGTATACCGTATTCTACCAGCAAAAGAAAAATACAAAAAGATCTCGATGAGGAAAGCTTAAAAAAGAAAAGAAAAGCTAGACATTTTGGATATGTATGCTTCTAACTTAAAGCCAGATATCCCTCAAAGGAAGGAAAACCAAGACCATTATAGAGATCACCAGATCCACCATATTAAGTGTCCCCTATGTCAAGATCCAACTATTTTATAAGCCTTAAGGATGTGACAGGGGAAGACCTAAGCCAGTTATCCATCCACAGACAGCTGTTTCGGGGTGTTGCCCCTCATCAGTGTGGAGTAGGATTCTGGCTAACCTGGAGCAATGCCTTGGAGACTACTCAAACAAAACAATAGGTGATCTTAGGGAGACCAACTACAAAAAACACTGTTGAGCCTCATTTAAAGGGAACCTGTCACCTGGATTTTGGGTATAGAGCTGAGGACATGGGCTGCTAGATCGCCGCTAGCACATCCGCAATATCCAGTCGCCATAGCTCTCTGTGCTTTTATTGTGTCAAAAAAACGATTTAATATATATGTAAATTAGGCTACTAATGTTTCCGGAGCCCAGCTACGCCCACTGTGAAGGAGCCCAGCACTGCCCCGCATCCTTCGAATCTCCTCCTTGCTCCCTGATGTCACAAAGCTAGAGCGCCGTAATCTGGAAATGCGCGGCTGATGCCAGCACAGGGAAGGAACACTATGCCGACACTGCAAGGAGGAGATTCGGAGGATGCGGGGCGGTGCTGGGCTCCTTCACAGTGGGCGTGGCTGGGATCAGAGTCAGAGAATGCTGGACTCATCTCTGAAGCATGGAGGAGACAGGACTCATCTAAGGTTATTTTACATATCTATAAAATTTTTACACAATAAACAGCACAGAGAGCTATGGGGACTGGATATTTCTGACGTGCTAGCGGCGATCTAGCAGCCCATGTCCTCAGCTCTATACCCAAAATCCAGGTGACAGGTTCACCTTCAAGAGCCTCAACATAGCAATTCAAAATGCAAAGCTCCATAGGAAACAGTAATATGCAAAATACCCGTTGAGAAGCCCCAGTAGGCCCCTTAGGTCTTCCCCTGTCACATCCTTAAGGCTTGTAAAAGAGCTGGATCTTGACATAGCAGCCACTTAATATGGTAGATCTGGTGATCTCTATAATGGGGACACCCATCTGCTTGGTTTTACTTCCTTTGAGGGATATCTCGCTTTCACTGTGTTGAATACCCGTAACTGGGGCTCCGCGGTCATTACTGTTTCCCAGGGAGCTTTGCACTTTGGGTTGCTGTGTTGAGACTCTTAGATGAGGCTCCACAGTGTTTTTTTTAGTTGGTCTCCCTAAGATCAGCTATTATTTTGTCTAACTTGGAGAAGACCCTCTTCTGTTCCGCATGACTCTGCTCCAGTGCACGAAGTCCATAAAGGGAATGGTTGGGTGAGTTTGGTAGGGAAGAATGTGACTGGAACCTGCTGCAGTTTACATACAGGAATCATGCCAAGAAGGTGCCAATGCAGTTTTGTATAAGCCACAGCACACATTTCCCATTGGCTAAGCAATGTACACTCACCTAAAGAATTATTAGGAACACCATACTAATACGGTGTTGGACCCCCTTTGCCTTCAGAACTGCCTTAATTCTACGTGGCATTGATTCAACAAGGTGCTGATAGCATTCTTTAGAAATGTTGGCCCATATTGATAGGATAGCATCTTGCAGTTGATGGAGATTTGAGGGATGCACATCCAGGGCACGAAGCTCCCATTCCACCACATCCCAAAGATGCTCTATTGGGTTGAGATCTGGTGACTGTGGGGGCCATTTTAGTACAGTGAACTCATTGTCATGTTCAAGAAACCAATTTGAAATGATTCAAGCTTTGTGACATGGTGCATTATCCTGCTGGAAGTAGCCATCAGAGGATGGGCACATGGTGGTCATGAAGGGATGGACATGGTCAGAAACAATGCTCAGGTAGCCCGTGGCATTTAAACGATGCCCAATTGGCACTAAGGGGCCTAAAGTGTGCCCAGAAAACATCCCCCACACCATTACACCACCACCACCAGCCTGCAAAGTGGTAACAAGGCATGATGGATACATGTTCTCATTCTGTTTACGCCAAATTCGGACTCTACCATTTGAATGTCTCAACAGAAATCGAGACTCATCAGACCAGGCAACATTTTTCCAGTCTTCAACAGTCCAATTTTGGTGAGCTCATGCAAATTGTAGCCTCTTTTTCCTATTTGTAGTGGAGATGAGTGGTACCCGGTGGGGTCTTCTGCTGTTGTAGCCCATCCGCCTCAAGATTGTGCGTGTTGTGGCTTCACAAATGCTTTGCTGCATACCTCGGTTGTAACGAGTGGTTATTTCAGTCAACGTTGCTCTTCTATCAGCTTGAATCAGTCGGCCCCTTCTCCTCTGACCTCTAGCATCCACAAGGCATTTTTGCCCACAGGACTGCCGCATACTGGATGTTTTTCCCTTTTCACACCATTCTTTGTAAACCCTAGAAATGGTTGTGCGTGAAAATCCCAGTAACTGAGCAGATTGTGAAATACTCAGACCGGCCCTGAAAGGAATCCATGTTCTTTATTATGTCAAAATGAATTCTGCTTTTTGCTGAAGTTTTGTTTCTATGTTAAGAAGTAACTCTGATTGCTGTAAAACTAATAACTATAAGGTTTCTATTCTCTGTAACCCTGAATCTTATCTCTTTGGCACTACTCCCGGACACTACTCCTAATATGGAAGTTCCGTTTTTGTTTCTATTTCTCTGAGCGTAGAATGAAACGTGTTAATATGATAGGTTAAATACATAACATATGATGATATGCTAATAAAGAGGGTAAAGCCCCCTCTATATAACCTGTGTGCATTAAAAATAAACCTCAGAGTGTTCATTCAGTACATCACTGTTGTGTCTTTCGTTACTTACTGAGTGAAGCGCTCTCCTGACGTCAGACAGGACTCAAACCAAGCCGATACTAGAAGTCTTGGTGCCAGGGGTACCAAGTGGGACTCAGAGATTCCTATCAGTTTGGGGGCTCGCGTCCGGGGATCGGGAAGGTTTTCCTCGTGTTCGGTAAGAAAGGCATCTGTTATTGTCCTCTAGCCGATCCGAGAACCACATCTCGATCTAGTAAGTAGAACCTACAACTTCTAGTATAATTACTGTATCAGGGATACAGGGTACAGACTCCGGGAGTCTGGGGGAGTGACCCGGGGACTCCGGGAGTCCGCCGTGAGGATCACTCAGAGAAAATATAGTGCGCACTACATAATATTGTCTCAGGGAGACAAGGATGGAGCTTGGTTTGACTCTTTTAACGTTGTTTTAAAGTATAAGATTATTAGAGTTGAGATAAGGATACTGATGTCCGGGTGGTAAGTGTACGGACTGAAGTTCACTATTTGCATAGAGTTTTAAGGACATTGCATTGTTGTTTTACTGTGTTGCGGAGGTCTGCAATATGCCCCACCCCCGGCTAGGAGCAATCCATTAACCCGCAGATAGGTGAACACAAGTGGCAGACCAAAGCAACAAATTATATGTTTGATGAGACACTCTGATATTTTCTGATCAGACCTGAGTCCTTTGCCTAGTTGACAGCATTAATTTGTCGAATCCTTAACGCTTCAGTACAGCCAGTCCTAGGAAAGTAGCATCATTAAAATATCAGACGGAATGGGGTCACAAGGGTCTAAAACAAATCATCCCAAACCTGAGACGGGAGAAACATGCAAAGTTTGCACGGTGTAGTCCCACAAATTACTTCCTATTTAACCCATGGGTGGATAACTTCGCTGGATGGACTGAGTTCATGCAAGCTGCTAGCCCCTTTTCCCAGGGACGGCGATAATAGCCCGTACCACATGGGCATGATAAAGGGTCTTTGTCTGGGAGACAAAGAAGCATGGCCACATTTTGACCATGACCCGTCCTAGGATATGGATTACATGATACAAAGGAGTAGAGAATCCTGCAGAGTAAGTGATGTTATATGTGTAATATTATTATAGAAGACAAAAAATTGTTCAATAATTTTCTTTCCCCAGCAGTGTAATGTGAGAATCCAGTTTTTAACAAGAATTATTATATATGTACAACATTAACTAAGAACACCTGACATATAAAATGATTTGGGTTTAACAAAATGACTTTATGATTATAACATGTATATTGTCTTACAGCGACAGACCATCAGCAATTCTGGGTGTGGTGTGGAAAGCTGTGTTTGTGCTGCAAGTTTTGGGATGAAACAAAGACAATTGTGTGATTAGGATGGAAGACAAATGATTCAGTGGAATGTGAATGGGTGTGGCTCTGAGTTGTAGTGGAGTTGAAGGTGTGAAAGAGCCCTAATGGATGCTTTAGGGGAGCTGTGTGTGCAATTCAGTTTTAATGTTTAAGGGCGTGATTATGAGCTGTTTTGTGAAGATGAGTACATGAAATGTATATGAATGTGTATGGAGTACGATATTTGTTTTCATATAATATGCGCATTGAGAATTTTATTTTATTTTTCTTGGAAGTTTTTGGTTTTTATTGGTGCCAACAGCATTGATCAAGCTGTAAATTTTTTTTATTATCGAAGTTAATGAAAAGTTTCTTATGGGCCCTTTGTGTGTTCATGTCTGTATTGTCAGATCTGTTTGTTTCAATGTTTGCAGTTACGTGTTACATGTTAAGTGTTGTGCTTCACATCAGAGCTCTGTCCTCATGGACAGCTGGGACACTAATGACAGAGAGTAGGAGGACCACAGCGTCCGACTAAAAGGGGTGGACTTAGATGACTGAGAGTAGGATTCATGGTAGATAGCAGTGCAACCTCAAGTGTGTTAAGTAAAGATTTGTTCATTAAGCTTGACTTACAAGTGTCAGCCAAAAATCAGGGCATAAGAGTACACTCAGATCTCATTCCAATCTCTACACCTGTGCCACTGATTCTTGCAAACATACAGAACCACCCAGAACTTAACAACATTAACCCTGCATTATGGTCTTCAAATGAATATGACACAGGATTCATAGATTGCACACCTTACAAAGCTACTGTAAAACCAGGTGTCATTTCAGTGTTCCAGAAACAATACCTACTGCCAAAAGAGAAACTTGATGGACTTAGGCCAATGATAAAAGAATTCCTACAAAAGGGAATCCTGGAAGAGGTGATTTCACCCTACAGCACGCCCGTGAATCCAGTGACAAAGGCAGATGGTGCTACCCGCTTTGTACAGGATTTAAGGGCCATCAACAACATCATTGTGCCTATAGCCCCTGTTGTACCTGATGTCACTCAATTACTATCTGCCATTCCAGCAGACGCTGTTTGGTTCAGTGTGATAGATCTGAAAAATGCATTCTTTTCTATCCCAGTTGACAAGAAGACCAGACTAATTTTTGCTTTTTCCTTTGACAGATGTCAACTGACCTGGGACAGAAATGCCCTAGGGATGTGCTGATTCACCTGTAGTGTACAGCATAGTCCTCCAAGCCACGTTAAAACCATGGCACCCCCCCCAAGGTTCCGTGTTGTTGCAATACGTGGATGATTTACTGTTGTGCAGTATGTCAGTGGAGGCCAACATTGAGGATGGTATAACACTGTTACAATGGTTGTTTGAATGTGGACACAAAGTGTCATTAGGGAAAATGCAATGGTGTAAACAGCAAGTCGAATACTTGGGGTTTGTCCTGAAAAAGGGGGAAAGGAGGATCAGTCCAGGGAGAGTTCAGTCTGTAGCGGGATTGGTCACCCCGCACTCCAAGAAGGAAATGCTATCCTTCCTTGGAATGATAAACTACTGCAGACAATGGATCCCAGACTGTTCCTACCATGATAATATCTTGAGGCAACACTGCAGGACAAACCTGATTTAATAAGATGGTCTTCAGAAATGTACAATGCATTTGATTATCTGAAATGTTCATTAATGTCAAGTCCAGGATTGGGCCTCCCTGACTACAAACTGCCCTTCCACATGTTTGCACGACAAAATTGTAAAACCATGGCGGGTGTACTGACACAAGAACACGGAGGCAAGTTGCGTCCTTGTGTATTTTTCTCAAAGGTAATGCCCACCCCTGTTCAAGGGATGCCGGCATGTCTGTGTTCTCTTGCAGCCTGTGCTATGATGGTAGAGTTGGCAACTCCTTTCACAATGTGACGTTACACCATTTTTGCACACTACACATGATGTTATAGGCCTACTCAAGGACATCCGCACTCAACACAGCAGGCAGCTGAGCTCATTGCACTCACTAGAGCATGTATTCTACATACTGATAGATCTGTCACCATTTATACTGATAGTAGGTACACACATGGGGTAGTGTGGGACCATGGTATGATTTAAGGAGAGGATTCACGGCAGCAGATGGTAAGGATCATGTCTCACAGGGCAATGCGCTGGCAGATAAGGTGGCGAAACGAGTGGCCAAATGCAACCCCACAGGTCCATGTAACCATTGGGAGATGCCATGTTTGGCACCTCCAACCCCTGAGATGTCACAAATGCTTACTGATCTTCAAAGATATTCCACTGAACAGGAACAGCAAGACTGGTGTTATACAGTATTGCAGAAAAATCCTAAGACAGGATTAGTCTGCAAAGAGGGGGTAGGATATAACAGTATTGAGAATCCTTACAGATACTCATGGGAAGGCCTTTCCCCACCCCCTGGGCAAGACGCCCAATGATAGTGCAGGAAGGTTATCTTGATTTAATAAGGGAAGAATGTCACCAAATTGATACAGGTTCTTAATAAAACTGAGGAAAAAGTTGCTTGTAAGTCTCCCTCTCTTCCACAGGAACCCACCCACCCATACAGGGTGGAGGATGAGGTAGTGATCAAAACACTGAAGAAAGGAAAATCCCAAGGTGACTTCGCATATGGCCCACCCACTACAGTGGTTGCAGTAACCAGAACAGCCGTGCTGACTGAACAGTCTCCAACTTGGATCCACGCCACCCGAGTGAAGCTTGTGAGAACAAGAGAGGAGGCAGGAACGGAGGCAGACAGCCTTGGCCTTGAAGAAGGACAAGAGGTACTAACGGGGGCAGACAGCCCTGACCTCCAACAAGGCCCAGAGGTACTAATGGGGGCAGACAGCCCTGACCTCCAACATGATGAGCTCCTCACTCCTTTCTGGAAAATGGTTGAATGTACTGACTAAGATTGCTTCAATAATCTTGTTGATTTTACCAATTAGTAGTAAGGGAGAAGTAGCCGCAACTAGTAAGGGCGGCGTCATCACCTTTTGGTATAATTCATCTAACACTCACGTAGCTACCTACACCTTTTGCCTTTGTGATATATTGAAAACATGTTCATATTATAACTACTGTTCCAACAACTATGTAGAAGGACAGGCCTATATATGTGTAACAGACTCATACTGGGGAAAAGGTTGTGGATACTGGATCTGTGGAGATGGAAAAATAAGATCCAGATTGGAAGGTGCCTGGAAAGGTGAATGTGAGCTTGCCAAAGCTATAATGAACATGCACATTTTTACTGAATCAGATATTATAGACAAAGGGGTGCTAAAGAGAAACAAAAGAAGCAGCCCCCTTTCAAGTTTTGACCCCCATGTGTATATAGATGCAATAGGTGTTCCAAGAGGGGTCCCAGATGAGTTCAAAGCTAGAGATCAAGTAGCCGCCGGATTGGAATCAATATTTCCCATTATTACTGTGAATAAAAATGTGGATTGGATAAATGACATATACTACAATCAGCAAAGGTTTGTAAACTATGCTAGAGATGCATTTCAAGGGGTAGCAGAAGAACTACAAGCGGACTCAATCATGACATTCCAGAATCGAATGGTGTTGGATATGATTCTTGCAGAGAAGGGCGGGGTGTGCCGAGTATTGATTGATCCAACCTCCTGCTGCACATACATACCAAATAATACTGGCCCCACTGGTAAGGTCACAATAGCTATAAAAAAGCTTGAAGATCTGTCAGTAGAACTGAAAAAGAACTCCGGTATAAATGATCCATGGGATCAATACTTTGGGTGGTTCACAAGTTGGAAACAAGGTCTCATGCAACTAGGGATTGTCATACTAATAGTAATTGTAGTAATAGGTGTAGTAGCATTATGTGTTATTCCCTGTGTGAGACGAATGCTAGAAAAAGGGCTCTCTAATATGTCATTATACCAGACTACTGTACCCCAGGAGGATCGAAGCCCAGATGGGTATAAGAATTACCTAATATCATATAGAGAGAAAAAGGACAAGAACGGAAAGAACCATGTAGTGTGATCCACTAAAGGTTCTTAAGAGGGGATTTGAAAGGAATCCATGTTCTTTATTATGTCAAAATGAATTCTGCTTTTTGCTGAAGTTTTGTTTCTATGTTAAGAAGTAACTCTGATTGCTGTAAAACTAATAACTATAAGGTTTCTATTCTCTGTAACCCTGAATCTTATCTCTTTGGCACTACTCCCGGACACTACTCCTAATATGGAAGTTCCGTTTTTGTTTCTATTTCTCTGAGCGTAGAATGAAACGTGTTAATATGATAGGTTAAATACATAACATATGATGATATGCTAATAAAGAGGGTAAAGCCCCCTCTATATAACCTGTGTGCATTAAAAATAAACCTCAGAGTGTTCATTCAGTACATCACTGTTGTGTCTTTCGTTACTTACTGAGTGAAGCGCTCTCCTGACGTCAGACAGGACTCAAACCAAGCCGATACTAGAAGTCTTGGTGCCAGGGGTACCAAGTGGGACTCAGAGATTCCTATCAGGCCCGTCTGGCACCAACAACCATGCCTCGCTCAAAATTGCTTAAATCACCTTTCTTTCCCATTCTGACATTCAGTTTGGAGTTCAGGAGATTGTCTTGACCAGGACCACCCCCCTAAATGCATTGAAGCAACTGCCATGTGGTTGGTTGACTAGATAATTGCATTAATGAGAAATAGAACAGGTGTTCCTAATAATTCTTTAGGTGAGTGTATATATTATATAGTACTAAACTTGTTAAAATAGTTTTATTATAACTTTACCAGGATAGAGCATCATTGCTTATATTTATCTATTATAGGTTATATTTCCTATGATGTGACCATCCTCAATACTATATAATTGGTTCCATCAAGCATTTCATTGCAGCATTTACGAGGACACTCACACCACTTAGCAGGGTGGTGTGAACAGAAACCCACAGACAAAGAGCCCGGAGTCAAGGACACTTGCTGTTTCAACTAAAAGAGACATTCATTAGTATAACTATGACTGCCATTATTACACTGTGATTACCATGGCAACTGCATATGTGTATGAATAGTTGACTTGAGTTTTCAAGAGGCGCACATCCATTCTTTTACTTATATGCAGTTATGTCATACAGAAGCTTATAGCTGAGCTGAAGTTTGGAGGTCTTTGTCGCTATGCACATAAATAGTTGCTTGGGTTGAAAAAGGAAGAGTTCAGCCTTCCTCAGATCAATCATTAATTGCTCAATTATTTAAATTAATTATAAAACTTAATGTAATTTTTCATCAGATGAGAATCTTTTTATAAATGCTGTTATAGTGTCTGCTGCCTCTTAGGGTAGGCATTCATAGTCTGACTACTACAACTGTAAAGAACCCTTTTCTAGGTTTATGTCTTAAATCACTTTTCCTCCATGTGTCATGGATGTCCCCTGGTTCTTTTGTACAGTTCTTGAAATCAATAAATCATGAGTCAGTTCTTCGTATTGATCACACATATACAAATATATGAGGCCACTATGAACAAATCCTCCAAGTAGGACCAGGAGCGATCAAGATATGATGTGTGTGCATCCATTTTCTGTCCGTCTCTCTCTTTTTAATGGCCATTTTGCATCAATTTTTAAATGTTGTTAGAACAGCCATTAAAAATGGATGTAGTTCATAGTTGTTGTTTTTTCGCATAAAAATGCAACTCCTGAAGTGCCCTCAGTATACCTAATGTCCCCCACTGTACTCCCTGGACATCAAATCCCCCCTTACTGCTCCCTCAGCATGAATAATGTCCCTCTTAGTGGCTCCCAGTACATATAATGCCTATGTATAATGCCCCTCTTAGTGGCCTCCAGTATATATAATGCTCCTCTTAGTGTCCCCATTTGACGTCATCACGCTGGGAGCACAGTTCCTGCTGCCACAAGAGAGGAGCAAGTGTTCCACTGTGTGCAAGTGTTTGAGGTATTTTTTTTTTTATTTGAACCCCTGAAAGGCCTTTTTTTAATTTATTTTTTTACGGCGTACCTGTTTTTAATGGCCGTTAGTGTTTCTCTTTTGTAAACATTTTCATACTCAAAAAAATAAATAAAATAAAAGTACAACCATTTACCCTTTAGCATTTGTACAAAATATGCCACCTTTTTTCTTATTGCTTTTTCTTCTGGCTCCAAGATTGTTTCCTTAAAATGTTGTGCCACCCATAGAATTCCAGAAATGCCCAAGCCTCAGATGTCCCCAAAGTTCCAGGAACCGCTCCATGCTGACCTCCTGCTCTGGATTTCTTCACAGTCTCTGAAACATGTTAAAGGGCTATTCCGATTGTTAAAAGTTATCCCCTAAACACAGGACCCCCATGATCACTAGAACTGGTACCCTGTATCTCTCGGAGCTCCCCAAAATGAACATAGCGGCAGATTGGGCATGCAAGCTGCAGCTCCATAAATTTCTCCGGAAATAACCAAGCACCGTACTCAGCTGTCTCTGAAACTCCTGCAGAGATCAATGGAGTGGCAGGGAGCATGCTCGACCTTCCACTCCTTTCATTTCAGGACACTCTAAGAGGTGCTGGGTACCCATTCTCGTGATCAGTGAGGGTCCCAGCAGTAGGATAGTTACCCTCTAGCTAGGGATGAGCGAATTGACTTCGGGAGCTCCATACAGTATTAGAATGTACTGGCTCCGATGAGCCAAAGTTAATGCTTCGCAAAGTCTCGCGAGACTTTGCGCAATAACTTCATAAATTGATTTGTACTGTAAAAAACAATTTCCCGAACTCTGTTTTGGTTCCAAAGTACCACTTGGAATCGAACCCGAGTCTGGGAAATATTTTTTACAGTACAAATTTATTTATGAAGTTATTACCTGAAGTCTTGCGAGACTTCGCTAAGCAATAACTTCGGCTCATCGGAGCCAATACTCCTGCTCCGTACAGTATTAGAACTAAGTTTTATGCGAATCGACTTTGGATGTTTCATCCGAAGTCGATTCACTCATCCCTACTTCTATCATTTGGACAGGAGATAAAGGTGTATTCTGATTGTTAAAAGTTAAAGGAGTTAACAGCTCTGAACCTGGACATAACCCCTTCTTTACCCAAGCAGCCCCTCCAAGTTAAGCATCTGCACTGAATTGTGCAGGGCAAGGGCATTTTCTTCAGATCCGGTGACGTCATGCTTATCTCAGAGGGGCTGCCTGGGTAAAAAAAGGGGATATGTCCAGGTTCAGCTCTGAACCCCTTTAAGTATGAAGTCCTCTGAAGTTTAAATAGGACTTGTCACCTCTCCTGACATGTCTGTTTTTAGCAATTTCTTGCATCATTCCCCATGTAATAACAATTCTGGAGCATTCATTCTTATGATTCTATGTTGTGCCATTCCTTTATTATTTTTTCTGGAAATTATGAATGAATTGCTAGCAATTTGCAATAAAGGTCCAGCTAAGTGTTACCAGTTGAGGTACAGTTTGACATTATCCAATCAGTGCTGCCAGACTCACATTCTGATTGCTCTCTACATTTTGTGTATATGCTGGAGAAGCCTCCTAATGTATGCTGTATGACCTACGTTACCCATAGGTTCCAGTGTCACAAATAAAAAAAATAACATGGTACAGGTTTTTTTATTTTTTATTTTTCAGTGTCCCAGTGTATAGGAAAACACAGCACACTATACAATAAGTCATTTTGTGATGGTGAATTCATAACTTGGATATGTCTGTAGTTCTCCTTTAAAAGTAAGGAGGTGGATGTTGTAAATATTTCACAGACTGAACATCTCGCCTACTATTAATAGTAATTGGTGGACATTTTTTATACTTTTTTTGATAATATACAGGGAGTGCAGAATTATTAGGCAAGTTGTATTTTTGAGGATTAATTTTATTATTGAACAACAACCATGTTCTCAATGAACCCAAAAAACTCATTAATATCAAAGCTGAATATTTTTGGAAGTAGTTTTTAGTTTGTTTTTTTGTTTTAGCTATTTTAGGGGGATATCTGTGTGTACAGGTGACTATTACTGTGCATAATTATTAGGCAACTTAACAAAAAACAAATATATACCCATTTCAATTATTTATTTTTACCAGTGAAACCAATATAATATCTCAACATTCACAAATATACATTTCTGACATTCTAAAACAAAACAAAAACAAATCAGTGACCAATATAGCCACCTTTCTTTGCAAGGACACTCAAAAGCCTGCCATCCATGGATTCTGTCAGTGTTTTGATCTGTTCACCATCAACATTGCGTGCAGCAGCAACCAAAGCCTCCCAGACACTGTTCAGAGAGGTGTACTGTTTTCCCTCCTTGTAAATCTCACATTTGATGATGGACCACAGGTTCTCAATGGGGTTCAGATCAGGTGAACAAGGAGGCCATGTCATTAGATTTTCTTCTTTTATACCCTTTCTTGCCAGCCACGCTGTGGAGTACTTGGACGCGTGTGATGGAGCATTGTCCTGCATGAAAATCATGTTTTTCTTGAAGGATGCAGACTTCTTCCTGTACCACTGCTTGAAGGTGTCTTCCAGAAACTGGCAGTAGGACTGAGAGTTGAGCTTGACTCCATCCTCAACCCGAAAAGGCCCCACAAGCTCATCTTTGATGATACCAGCCCAAACCAGTACTCCACCTCCACCTTGCTGGCGTCTGAGTCGGACTGGAGCTCTCTGCCCTTTACCAATCCAGCCACGGGCCCATCCATCTGGCCCATCAAGACTCACTCTCATTTCATCAGTCCATAAAACCTTAGAAAAATCAGTCTTGAGATATTTCTTGGCCCAGTCTTGACATTTCAGCTTGTGTGTCTTGTTCAGTGGTGGTCGTCTTTCAGCCTTTCTTACCTTGGCCATGTCTCTGAGTATTGCACACCTTGTGCTTTTGGGCACTCCAGTGATGTTGCAGCTCTGAAATATGGCCAAACTGGTGGCAAGTGGCATCTTGGCAGCTGCACGCTTGACTTTTCTCAGTTCATGGGCAGTTATTTTGCGCCTTGGTTTTTCCACACGCTTCTTGCGACCCTGTTGACTATTTTGAATGAAACGCTTGATTGTTCGATGATCACGCTTCAGAAGCTTTGCAATTTTATGAGTGCTGCATCCCTCTGCAAGATATCTCACTATTTTTGACTTTTCTGAGCCTGTCAAGTCCTTCTTTTGACCCATTTTGCCAAAGGAAAGGAAGTTGCCTAATAATTATGCACACCTGATATAGGGCGTTGATGTCATTAGACCACACCCCTTCTCATTACAGAGATGCACATCACCTAATATGCTTAATTGGTAGTAGGCTTTCGAGCCTATACAGCTTGGAGTAAGACAACATGCATAAAGAGGATGATGTGGTCAAAATACTCATTTGCCTAATAATTCTGCACGCAGTGTATTGCAGAAAATTAAAAGTAGAGAACAGAACATACAACCAAGCTAAGAGTCTCACATAGAGCTCTAAAGTGGGTCTTATCTGAGGTCTGTTATGGGGGGCTCTGACATGGAGGTGTAATGGAGATCTGATCTGAGGTCTTATATGCGGGTCTGACATGGAGGTCTAATGGGGGTCTGATATGAGGTCTGACATGGGAAGTGTTTAACATGAACGTCTGATGGGGGATCTCATTTGAGGTTTGATATGGGGGTCTGATCTGAGGATCAAATATGGAGGTATAATATGGGGGTCTGATCTGAAAGGTAAGGGGGTATTTTTTGTACTGGCGTAAAAAAAACTAAATATCCCATTTAGCTTGGACTCATTGTAAAAATTGACCTGTATTGTATTACAAATTTACCACAAACAGTGTTATAGTTCATCTATGTAAAAGGTTCACAAGCCGGCAATAAGGGTTTTACAACCTCGGGTTCAAGGGAAAAAAAATTCACAGTAACTGGTGACCTCCTTTTCTTCTGCAGATCCATCAATTCCTTGGCTCCTCTTCTGTCATCCAAGATGACTCCACTGTTTTTCAGACTATATGACATATACTGTGCATTCAGCAGAGGAAACTTCCTGCTTGTTCTGCCCTACTGATGGATGGGCCAGCACTGTTCATGTGAGCATTGTTGGCCAATCGGAGGGCAGTAGGAAGTGTCTTGAGCTACCAAGTCCACAGTATTCATCAGGTAGTCTGAGAATTAGTGCTGCCATTTTGGATGGCAGAAGAGGAGCCTGGGAATTGGTGGATCTGCAGGCGAGAAGATGAAAAGAAGGGCATCAGGTAGTTGTCCAGTTTGGGTCACTTTAATTACTTAAACAGTTTACTCCATATTTAAATTTAAAATTTAAAAACAGGCACTCACCATCTGATAAATGTTAAAAATAAATAAATTAAATTGAGAAAAATGCTGTGTTGCCCTTACAATCCTAATATACTGAGATTGTTGGACACCAGTTTCTGAACCTCACACTTCAGATGTTACAATCATGTGAGCTAAATGTGCAATAGTGCTTAAACAATGTATCTAAATTGGTTGAGTGACAGCTTTTGCAAAATACTTATTACAATATATATATTCTTTATACCCTAATATAAATCCATAGTGTATCAATAATAGTAATACAATAATAAAACCATATATTGTGATATAAATGTGAATAAAAAATGTATCCTCCCAAGGATGGTTGTCACTATTGGTATGTGACGCTGTAGAGAATTACTTGCTGAAATATAAAAATGTATAAAAACAGGTGAAATCGGTCTCTTGGGAGGCCAGGTATCGATAATAAGGCTGGCGTCTGGGGCGTCCCCCTCGCACAGCCTCTTACCTGTCACCTCCGTTCACTGATCACCAGGCTGTATCTCCTTAGCTCTATGTAGCACACGGGTGTCACACAGTCTTGCGGTCCTTCTGGTTGTTCGGTATGTTGATTACTATCACCGTAGTGTGAACTTTCCAGCTATGTTTCCAGCTATGTGGAGCGCGGACCTCAGCGTCTAACGTGGAAGAGTTTGCAGTCTTTGCCGTAGAATAGCAGCTTGGTTGTATCACGTGACGTGACGTCAGCCGGATCAGGTAATGTTTTCACTCTGTTTAAGTGTGAGTTATCTTTAAAGGGCCCAGTGCCCCAAATAAAATTCCAATTAAAGATATGAAGTACAATCTCTTTAAGATGGTTTTAGGTGGGTAGTTATAAGTCCAAGACGGCCAGACGCGTTTCGAGGTGACAACCTCTTCTTCAGTGGCCTCGGTTCCTAATACAACTACCCCCTTCTTATATAGTCAATGACCTTGAAAACCCACCTAAGACATGGTCTGGATTTTAGGGATTTTAGATACATTGTTTAAGCACTATTGCACATTTAGCTCTTGTAACATCTGAAGTGTGAGGTTTAGAAACTAGTGTCCAACAATCTCAGTATATTAGGATTGTAAGGGCAACACAGCATTTTTCTCAATTTAATTTATTTTAATAAAATTTTTAACATTTATCAGATGGTGAGTGCCTGTTTTTAAATTTTAAATTTAAATTTGCATTTTATTTGGGATGATTAGGTGAATCATCTAAAAACAGAGCACCTTAACCATAGATCGGGTTTGGGTGAGCCACTATATACCTGTTATATATCTAGTCTTTTTCACCCATATATCGTTGAGCTCCCCAATATCCGAGACTATGGACATCTGGCATTTTATAGATAATCAAAATGCTAGAATTGAGACATTCTCTTTTGATGATCAGAATCCACAAAATGAAAGTGTTGAAAAATCTGTTACAGAATCTTTTAGAGAGTTGGAATCCCTACTGATTAAAAGTGGGAAATTAAATCCCTTACTAGACATCTAGAATTGGGGATTATACCGAAAGGTCTCCAACTCTCTAAAAATCCAGCACAGGATTTAATAAATGACTCCTTTAAAGAGGAATGGGAGAATCTTTTAATCAAACAATCTACATTATTAGTACAGCTGACCATCAAGAGAAGAAAACAAATTTTGGAAGAAACCATTGAGGGAATCTCCACAATCAAGGAGACTATACAAAAATTTCCTGTTAATGAGGAGACCACGGATTAGCAGCAGAGAATCTGCAAAAATCTGGGAACAATAGAACAGTATATAATAACAAAAAAGAGTAGGAAAATTTAACTACCCGCAGAACGGGAAAACCATACATTACAATTCGAGGGAGGAGAACCATCAAAATCAGGAGAGGAGGGAAACATATACCCCAAATCGATACAAACATCAATATGCACAAGAACAAAGAGAACAAGAAGGGAAAAGGGGGGGAAGAGGAAGGAGGAAAAATTACAGAGATTAACGCAAACAAACACAGATGTAATTGTAAATTTGAGCCAGGTTGCGCTGACCCAGCACAATCTAGTCTACTAAATAACACAATAAATTCGACATTTATATGGGAGTTGAAAAATTTGTGAGGAAATTATGCCTTAAAAAATATTTTATGAGAAACCCTGTAGTAGAGAACACTACACAATATAGTGTCTATACACATACAGATTTGAAACCAAAAAGTAAAATGTATCCCCGACAACAAATAGGACAAGAAATTGCAGCCTTTAAAAAAACGGTGGAAACGGATATAAGGAAGTTAAAGATAAATTCTAGGAAGGGTAATAATCTATCAACACAAGAAATTCAAGCCATAAAACAATTACAAAAAGAGGAAAAAATTACCATTAGACCGGCAGATAAGGGGGAGGGGGAAGCGATCGTGATTTTGGAGACTGAAAAATATGAGTCAGAATGTTTGAGGCAACTATCGGATACTACAACATATCTCAAACTTGTAAGAGATCCGATAAAAGAATATAACATCGAACTACAGAACTATGCCAGAGATGGTTGGGATCGAGGAATTTTAAAGGAACATGAATTTAAATTTATTACCAACACTCAACAAAGATAACCAGTATTTTATTGTCTCCCCAAAATCCACAAAGATTTATATAACCCTCCAGGGAGACCAATCATCTCTGGCATAGATTCTCTTACATCGAATTTGTTGCAATATATCGACAACCACCTGCAACCTAGTGTAAAGAAAAATTTCTCTTACATTAGAGATACAACGCAAGTGATTAAGCTAGTGGAAGAACTTAAAGAGGACCTTTCACCGATTATTACACTATGAACTAACTATACAGACATGTAGAGCGGCGCCCGGGGATCTCACTGCACTTACTGTTATCCCCGGGCGCCGCTCCGTTCTCCTGCTATGCCCTCCGGTATCTCCGCTCACTAAGTTATAGTAGGCGGAGATTCCAGTCACTAAGTTATGGTAGGCGGAGTCTGCCCTTGTTCTGCTCTAGCGCTGGCCAATCGCAGCGCAGAGCTCACAGCCTGGGAGGTTATTTTCTCCCAGGCTGTGAGCTCTGCAATGCGATTGGCCAGCGCTACAGAAGAACAAGGGCAGACTCCGCCTACCATAACTTAGTGAACGGAGATACCGGAGGACATAGCAGGAGAACGGACCGACGCCCAGGGATAATAGTAAGTGCAGTGAGATCCCCGGGCGCCGCTCTCCATGTCTGTATAGTTAGTTCATAGTGTAATAATCGGTGAAAGGTCCTCTTTAAGTAGGAATCCAATTGGATATTGGGGACATTAGATGTAAACTCCCTGTATACGGTAATCAACCATAATCAAGGGATTCAAGCATTAAAGACACAGTTGAATATACATAGTAACTTTCCACAAGAAGAAATAGATTTTTTGGCGGAGGGTGTCAATTTTATTCTCACGCATAATTATTTCTCCTACTGTATGGATTATTATCTTCAGGTTAGGGGAACAGCTATGGGCACCAGGTTTGCCCCCAGCTATGCAAATTTATTCATGGCACAGTGGGAATGTGAGTATATCTTGCCCAGGCTGGGGGCAAGCCTGGTACTCTGGCACAGATTTATAGATGGTGTTCTATTCATCTGGAGACGTACCCAGGAAGAGTTAAATCTAACATGCAGCACATATCAAAAGCAGTCTCTAAAAACAGTTATATCCTTTTCTCCAGCTGCCAGCAGGGCAATTTAGAAGGATTAAAAGAAACTGTACAGAGGAAAACGAATTTCATATAGAAGCATTATGTATGAAAGAACAGTTTCTGGAGAAGAAATACCCTCAGGATATATTAGATAAGGCAATAACAAAAGTGGAAAATATGGAAAGAGAGGCTTTTTTTGAAGATAAAACAGTACCAAATATAAGTGAGAGTAAGGAAGACAAACTAAGAATGATACTGCCATTTAATAAGGATTATAAGAAAGTGGAGAGAATTATGGCCAAGCACTGGCACCATCTATTGAAGGACAGATTAGTGGGGCCTTTGTTGAGTGATAGTCCTACTATCACCTATACGAGGGCACCAAGTCTGTCCTTAAAAATAGCTCCAAAAATTAAGAATAAAAAGAAGAACCTAAGCATGCAGAATTGGTTGAAGCTAAGCGGTTTCTTTAGATGTGGGAAATGTAACATTTGTAAAATTACCCAATTTCCCAGGAAAACCGACAGAATTCAATCATGTAGTAACAGCTTTACATGGAAAATACAGGACTTTTTGACCTGCAGTTCAAAAACCATTCTATACATTATAGAATGTCAATGTAAAAAACTGTATATTGGAAGGACAAAGCGTTCTCTCAAAAAAAGGATTGCAGAGCACTTAACCAACATTAAAAATGGATGGGATAAACATTCGTTGTCCTTACATTACAAACAAGTCCACAACAAAGATCCGAGTAGTATGATTTTCGCAGCTTTCAAAAAAATAGATGTACACTGGAGAGGTGGAGACCATACTGCCAGAATGTCGCGCCAAGAATCTAGACGTATCTTCGACTTCGAAACACTTTCACCACGAGGCCTTAATTCAGACTTTATAGTATTTGGCTTTTTATAATTTGGGCATGGGTGCCTTTATCTGATGAGCAGGCCTTTTTTTCTGGCGGAACGCACCGGAACGGCGTTCCGCCACCTATTTTGCCGACTCGCCCCGCCCCCCTTTAGTTCGGGTTTGGCAGCCGCCCGAGGCGCTGTCAGACGGGGGGCGCCGGCAGAGCACAGCAGGAGATGAGCGCTGCGCTTCCATTGTGGAAGCGCTCACTCATCTCCAAAGTCATTGATCTCATCTGTATGGCCGTCCTCAGGACGGCAATACAAATGTCTGTATGCGGCAGGGCAGGGAGAGGTGTGTCCCCTCCCTGTACCTCTGATAGGCTGCCAGCACTAGGCCGGCAGCCTATCAGAGGCCGGTGCAGGCGGCGCGATGACGTCATCGCGCCGCCTGAGCCAGCGAGGGACACAGGCCGGAAGAGGCCTGCATCGCATCCTGGAGGAGGTAAGTATACGTTTTTTTTTTATGTGTAAAAATCTAAAATGACAATCCTGGTACATAAGGGGGGCTGCTGGCACATAAGGGGGGCTACTGGCACATAAGGGGGGTTGCTGGAACAGACATAAGGGGGGCTGCTGGAGCATAAGGGGGGTTCAGTTCTGGCACAGACATAAGGGGGGCTGCTGGCACAAAAGGGGGGCTTCTGGCACAGACAGGGGGGCTGCTGGCACAGACATAAGGGGGGCTGCTGGCACATAAGGGGGGCTACTGGCACATAAGGGGGCTTCTGGCACATAAGGGGGGCTTCTGGCACAGACAGGGGCTGCTGGCATAGACATAAGGGGGGCCACTGGCACATAAGGGATAAGGGGGGCTACTGGCACATAAGGGGGGCTACTGGCACATGATAGGAGGCTACTGGCACTTGATAGGGGGGCTACTGGCACATGATAGGGGGGCACTCAGGCTACTGCCACATGATGGTGGGGGCTCTTATTACTGGCACATGATTGGGGGGCATCTATGGGGGCACATCTTACTGGCACATAATATGGGGGCACATCTTACTGGTACATGATTGGGGGGCATCTATTGGGGCACTTATTACTGGCACATTATTGGGTGGCACTATAGGGACATCTACAGAGGCTAAAAAGAAGGGGTATTTTATATGGGGGCTCTGTATAGGGGCATTTTATACTGGGACACATTATGGTGGGTACTATGGGGAAGGGGGGAGAGGAGCACTATGGGGTCATCTACAGGGGCACTGAGAAGGGTTATTTTATATTGGCACATTATGGGAACATTAGCTCAACTGGGGGCATTACAAGGGGGTATGTTTTGCACATTATAAGGAGAATTATTACTACTGGGGGGCATTATGGTGGGCTTTATTACTCCCCCATGGTATGACCCCCTAGTAGCAGCACCAGCCTCTATCTGCTCTGCTATCCCTCTGCCCCTTAATCCTTATTATAAAATCTTTCTCATTAGGATAAAACACAACATCAGCTCCGCCGAGCCCCTGGCCAAAGTGTTGAAATGGTGGCCGAGATCCCCAAGGGCCAAGCCAAGTAATTGTAAGTTTTCATGTGAAATATGTTTATGTTATAGACATATAGCATACACTGTGCCCCACAATGTACAGTATACCCCTGTTCTCTAAAGGGGCGGTTTTAGGGGGCGGTCCTAGGGGTGGGTAGGGGCGTGGCCAGGGGAGGGGGGTGAGTTCCACCACCTTTTCTCTGAGAAAAAAAGCCCTGCTGATGAGACATCCTGAGTCTGGCTGTTTTATCAGCACCAGGATCTCTCCTCGGTTGAAGGCTCCCTCCCCTAACTCTACACATTCAACATTTATATACAATATGACTGAACATGATTCAATTAACAATACAAAAGGAGACAGCTAAAATAGAGGAGATCAAAATGTATTATAAATGTATTATAACTGTAACAAAAATGTAGGCACTCTTTTCCTCCTTGCTCTTCCTCCCCTACCCTATTGCCAATCATATATCAAAACCATCAATATTAAAATTGCATATAAAAACTAATAATATAGTGAGGGATTACCTCCTTAAACTGTCAGGATGAATAATATGGAATATCTTGTAAGGAACGAAAAAATGCATCAAAAACGCTGAGAAATCGCAGGTGCGTTTTTTGGATGTCCTCTTTCTTAGCCCTTCTTGTTTCTTTTATCCCCAAAGAGGACATTCTATTCAGCACGCATATATTGATATGAACATAAATGTAGGATATAATATAGATTTATGCATCTTATCACTTTATGGATCTAATTATATGCGTTTTTCAACTGAATAATGGGTTTTCTTTAAAAGTCTTGCCATAATCAAAGATATACTGTATGTAACAACATGAATGGAATATCGAAAGAAAATGAGAAAACGCATTACAAACGCAAAGAAACTACAGAAGTTTTTTTGCCTCTTTTTGCTCTTTTCCCTTTTAAAGATGGTCTTCTTGATTGACATGCAAGACGCAAGAGACTTAGGCATCTTGTTGCCTTGGAGAGTTAACTACATGGGTCTTGAATCTATATAATCTATATAAAAGCCCTTTTCTATAAGAGCAAAAACTTCACCATAACAGGTGGGAAATAAAATACTGGGATTGGATGGAAATCCCTAAAATCCAGACCATGTCTTAGGTGGGTTTTCAAGGTCATTGACTATATAAGAAGGGGGTAATTGTATTAGGAACCGAGGCCACTGAGGAAAAGGTTGTCACCTCGAAACGCGTCTGGCCGTCTTGTGGTGACAACCTCCTTAAAGAGACCACCTTAAAGAGATTGTACTTCATATCTATAATTGGAATTTTATTTGGGGCACTGGGCCCTTTAAAGATACCTCACACTTAAACAGAGTGAAAACATTACCTAATCCGACTGACGTCACGTGATACAACCAAGCTGCTATTCTACGACAAAGACTGCAAACTCTTCCACGTGAGACGCTGAGGTCCGCGCTCCACATAGCTGGAAACATAGCTGGAAACATAGCTGGAAACATAGCTGGAAAGTTCGCACTACGGTGATAGTAATCGACATACCGAACAACCAGAAGGACCGCAAGACTGCGTGACACCGTGTGCTACATAGAGCTAAGGAGATACAGCCTGGTGATCAGTGAACGGAGGTGACAGGTAAGAGGCTGTGCGAGGGGGTCGCCCCAGACGCCAGCCTTATTATCGATACCTGGCCTCCCAAGAGACCGATTTCACCTGTTTTTATACATTTTTATATTTCAGCAAGTAATTCTCTACAGCGTCACATACCAATAGTGACAACCATCCTTGGGAGGATACATTTTTTATTCACATTTATATCACAATATATGGTTTTATTATTGTATTACTATTATTGATACACTATGGATTTATATTAGGGTATAAAGAATATATATATTGTAATAAGTATTTTGCAAAAGCTGTCACTTAACCAATTTAGATACATTGTTTAAGCACTATTGCACATTTAGCTCACATGATTGTAACATCTGAAGTGTGAGGTTCAGAAACTGGTGTCCAACAATCTCAGTATATTAGGATTGTAAGGGCAACACGGCATTTTTCTCCATTTATTTTTATTTTAATAAAATTAATTTATTTTTAACATTTATCAGATGGTGAGTGCCTGTTTTTAAATTTTAAATTGAAATTTGCATTTTATTTGGGATGATTAGGTGAATCATCTAAAAACAGAGCACCTTAACCATAGATCGGGTTTGGGTGAGCCACTATATACCTGTTATAGTTTACTCCATAGTTTCCAGTTTTTACTAGCGATCCACTGAATCATATGCTTTCTGTATATAATGTTTATCCACTGCATCAGTGTCACGTTATTAATGTCACAGTAAATTAATTTTCCTAGCATGGGCGTCTGTAGTCCATTCAGGCAAAAAAGTTGAATGCACATTTTGCCACATTTCAACTCTCAACATGTTTCACCATGGCCTGCGTCATCAAGAGTATGACGACTGTGTGCAATCCAAGAAAAATAAGGAAAACTGGCTTACAACTATGGCATCATTCTGTTTGGCAAATGCACTTTTTGTCAATACTTATTGAATAAAGAGGAATATTAAAATCACATTGATGGTGGAATATATAGGATAATTGCTGTAGTAAAGGGATTATTTATGAAGTGATTTACCCTTGTTCAAATTATGAAGCTCAATACTATCCAGGAGTTTGTACTGAGAATCTCGAAACATATTTAATAGCTTTATAAATACAAGAGCCAATTTCACGACATGTGAGAGTTGTACAATAGAATCACACTCTCCATTTTTTACATTTTAGGGTATTAGACAAGTAAAGCTGGGTTCAAGGAAAGGCAAATTAGATAGATTTTTTCCTGAAAAAAGAGAGTTTTACAGGTTAAAGGGACTCGCCAGGGACTCAATGAAGATTACCTGCCATATTTAGTTTTATCCAGTCTTAATAAATGACCCCCTAAGTTACTAATAAGACTGGCATTTTAGACACCAGTCTTAATAACGCCCCTGCTCTGACGGTGGATCGCCGAAGTTATGTAGAGGTGCCACCCTCTATATAACTTCTTTGGATCCACCGCCGCTTCTAAATGTAAGACAGCTTCCTAGCATTTAGACCATTAGAAAATGATGAATGAGGCGGGCCTCCTGGTCCGTCCCTTTCCCCGTCCATGTCACACCCACTTTTGTAGACCTGGCATGAGCCGGGTAAAGTCACCGATCGCAGCGTAATCTGCGCCTGACATACGCCTAATATAGGCATATTTCAGGTTAATAAATGACCCCTTTAGAGTTTTACTTGAGGTCTAGAAAAGACATAGTGGGATTAATAATGTGAGTTTTATATAATTGGTATACATTAACTGACTTGTGTGATCTTCATTCTCCAGGTCAGTACGAATCTGGCAATACCACATATGTATGCTTTTCCTTGCGTTTTGATACTTAAGAAAAAAAATAAAAAATTGAAAAAAAAAAATTATTTCTTTGCTGTCATTAGAGATGGCCTTGCGGTTCGCCCGGCGGTCGTTTCGCGGCGAACTTTGCGTGTTCGCGATTCGTCGAACATATGGAGATATTCGCGCCTGCCATATTCTTTTACATTGTGAAGAACTTTGACCCATGACACATCCATCAGGTGGTACAGGACAGCCAATTGAGACGTTACAGCACATGGACATACCCCCTACCTTATAAATAAACCTGATCTGGCCACCATTTTACATTCAGTGTTTTGCCAGTGTAGGGAGAGGTTGCTGTGTGGACCAGGGACAGACTGTTAGGGACACCAAACGCTAGCTAATAGGGCCACAAAAGTCCTTTTAAGCACTAGTATAGGTGTGCTATCGATAGGTGCGATACACAGAGGGGTGCAATATACTTATAATATACTTTTATAATGAGTAAAAAACAAATAGATCTATATAGTGATCACCTGGAAGTCAGGCAGATGTTCGTCCATCATTAGCTGTCATATTCTGACCTCTAACTTTTTTGTGGTTATTTGTGCAGAACTGTGAGAGGGCTCATTTTTTGCGGGGGGTGTGTACTTTTCATTCATACCCTTCTGGGGCATGTATGGCTTTTTATTTAATTTTTTGTGGGAGGAGAAGCGACCAAAAAATGAAAAATCGGACATTTTGACCCTTTTTTCATTTCGACTTTTTCAGTATGGGATTAATACTTTTATATTTTGATAGTATGGACATTTATGCACGCGGCGATACCCATGATGTTTAATTTTTTCACATTTTTTTATTCCCATTTTGGGGAAAGGGGGGGGTGATTTGAACTTTTATATTTTTTATTTTTTTATTTGTAGGGAACAATCAACCATTTGATTGCTATTATCATAGACTCCAATGCACTTGCATTCGAGTCTATGATGATTTTACTATTTTCCTATGGAGCCCTATTACAGGCAAGGGCTCCATAGGAAAAACTATGCAGCAGCCTCTAGTCATTCATGAAGACAGGGGCTGCTGCACACAAGCTCCGACTCCTTCGATCGCCACACAGGGGAGCCGGAGCATAACTAGAAGCGCATGCGTCTGGTTTTCAGCGTGCTCAGATGCCGTGGTCAGGTTTGACCACGGCATCTGAGGGGTTAACTATCCACGATCGGCATTACCGCCAGTCACGGACATTAGCTGCCGATATCTGCTGTAGGAATGTGGAGTGGGCGCCATCTTTAAAGACCCATGTGATGTAAGAGTATGTCACATGTCGGGAAGGGGTTTTCTCATCTTGCCATCAGGTGAGATGAGACATATTCCTGACCACCAGCGCTCTGCTGTTTCAGTAGCTCTTATTGCCGTGCATGAGAGCTACAGAAAACAGCATAGCACAATGAGCTATGTGGTTTCCCTAAGGCCTCATGCACACGACCGTTCCGTTTTTTGCGGTCCGCAAAAAACGGAAGCCGCCCGTGTTGCCTTCCACAATTTGCGGAATGGCGCCGGCAATATAAATGCCTATTCTTGTCTGCAAAGCGCGGACAAGAATAGGACATGTTATATTTTTTTAGCGGGGCCGCGGAATGGAGCCTTTTGCGGCCCCATTGAAGTGAAAGGGTCTGCATCTGAGCTGCCAAAACGGCGGCTCGGATGCGGACCCAAACAACGGTCGTGTGCATGAGGCCCAACTCAGAAACAGCATAGCTTGTTGTGGTACTCTGTTTCCGTAGCTCTCATACAAGGCATGGGAGGTGGTCGGAAATATGTCTCATCTCGTAGTGGCCGGGTTTGGGGTGGCCCCAACGCTAAACTGGGTCCCCTGGACACCGTCAAGGTGTCACCGCGTGTTGCTGCTCTCCGGAAGGGATGGTAAGGCATGGTGCACCCCAATGGGAAATAAGTCAAGAGAGTCAGGGTCTGCAGTAAACCAGGGTGCTTCTTTACTGGAGGAATTCAGGTACAAAACAATACAGGGGAGGCATTGGGCTGGCTTCTCCACTCTCCTCCCTGGCAGAAGAAGCGTTTGAATCTGAGGAAAGGCCTGAGCTAGCTGTCCCTCTTTCTCTTCAGAAGGCTGGTACCCTGGTCCAAGGCTGGTGATCCAGGGTCTGTGGCAACTTATCCCCTTCTCAGCATCTTCTTCTGGTCACTCAGTAGTCTGGCAGAGTCTCCTCAAGCACTGTTCCCTAACTGCAGCACATTAGTGGCTCTGACTGCTCTCCTTATATACAGTTTTTGCTAGACTAGAACCTTCTAGTAGGAGGGGTGGAGTGGAGAAACTCAGCACAAACAGATACATTGTTTCAGTTACTGTCTGGTATAGACTTAGCTTCAATGATACTCAATGGCAATGATACAGCAGGTTTTCCAGACAAAAACAAGTTTCCAGACATAACATAGCTAAAACCAGACATTTAAAAGTTCAGACTGTCTGTCTGCTTTTTAGTGGTAAACAAGCCTGGGTTTTTCCCTCCAAAACATGTTGGTAAACAAGTCTGCATTTTTCTCTCCAAAACATGGTCTTTAAACCCTATGGCAGCTGTGGAAAATTACCAGCTTCTCAATCAAAGCCCTAACAGTCTCTCAGCATTCATGAACCCTTTCCACATAGCTATGTAAATACAGTGATAATGAACAGGAGATATAAATATATATATATATCACAACATATACAGTTGCAAGAAAAAGTTTGCTCAATGAGGTGAAGAAGAATCCTAGAGTGTCAGCTAAAGACTATCAAAAGTCTCTGGCATATGCTAACATCCCTGTTAGCGGATCTACAATACATAAAACACTAAACAAGAATGGATTTCATGGGAGGATACCACAGAGGAAGTCACTGCTGTCCAAAAAAAACATTGCTGCACGTTTACAGTTTGCACAAGAGCACCTGGATGTTCCACGGCAGTACTGCCAAAATATTCTGTGGACAGATGAAACAAAAGTTGAGTTGTTTGGAAGAAACACACAACACTGTGTGGAGAAAAAGAGGCACAGCACACCAACATCAAAACCTCATCCCAACTGTGAAGTATGGTGGTGGGGGCATCATGGTTTCGGGCTGCTTTGCTGCATCAGGGCCTGGATGGATTTCTATCATCGAAGGAAAAATGAATTCCCAAGTTTATCAAGACATTTTGCAGGAGAACTTAATGCCATCTGTCCACCAGCTGAAGCTCAACAGAAGATGGGTGTTGCAACAGGACAACGACCCAAAGCATAGAAGTAAATCAACAACAGAAGGGCTTAAAACAGAATAAAATACGCCTTCTGTAGCGGCCCAGTCAGAGTCCTGACCTCAACCCGATTGAGATGCTGTGACATGACCTCAAGAAAGCGATTCACACCAGACATCCCAAGAATATTGCTGAAATGAAACAGTTCTGTAAAGAGGAATGGTCAATATTAATCTAATGACACACAAGAAAGGTCTAATGTGTCCTGTGAAAAATAATATCAAATACATGTAGGTTGGCTCAGATATTTGTTATTTACAGTTCGGGCCATTGCTAAAACTGAAAAATCGGCCAGTGTAAGGATACTTTCACATCAGGGTTTTTCTTTTCCGGTATTGAGATCTATCATAGGATATCAATACCGGAGGAAATCACTTCCGTTTTGTCCCTATTCATTGCCAGTGGGGACAAAACTGCACTGAATGGAAGGGAGTATACCAGAATTCATTCCGTTTCATTTGGTTGCGTTTCCATGTCGGACAGAAAAACGATGCAAGCAGCATTTTTTTGTGTGTCATGGGATGTGGAGCAAGATGGATCACAAGATGAAACACAATGTAAGTCAATGGTGCCAAATCAGTTTTCTCGGATACAAAAGAAAACGGATCCGGCTCCCATTGACTTATAATAGTTTTAGTGCCAGATCCGTCATGGCGATTTTAGAGATAAAACAACTGGATCCGTTCATAATGGATGCAGCCGGTTGTATTATCCTAACGTACCCTAAACAGTCCAGTAATGAAGCCATTGCAATTAATACAGAGATCAATATCAATCTGAGATACGAACTAGAAATTCCTATTATAACCAATACCTCTACACCCAGCTGAACAGACCTATTGATATAATTGTTTGGATCTTATGGATGGGCACAGAAAAATTGCTCGTTCTGTAATTTTTTTATTGCAGTGGATTGAAGTGTGGCAATAGTGTGAACTATCAACTTCTTGGCCTGAATTGACTGCAGATACTGGGACTACAAAAATTAATTTACTGTGACATTAATAACGTGACACTGATGTAGTAGATAAACATTATATATGGAAATCATATGATTCAGTGGATCGCTAGCACAAACTGAAATTGGAAACTACTCAATAATCTGTTTCAGTAATTAAGACCCTCAGCATAGATTCACTATAGCATTTTATTTTTTTTGTTTGTTTTACTTTTAAGTTCTTGAACACTAGACTGGTATGCGGTCCTGAAAATATTCTTTACAGTATGTAAGACATCAACTGTAAGTCACAGAATATTAATTTCGATTTTGGCCATGACTGCACAGATCGTTACTAGATTCTCTTGTATGGTCCGCGGTGCTAGCATCAACAACTACCAACATATCTTCATGATTACCTATATACAGTGAAATAGTTATCAGAGCCTAAAATTTCATAAGCATCATAAAGGTATGGCTACACGACAACACGAGTTGTGAAAGCACAGCCAAGTCGTGCATCACTTCTATTAAAGTCAATGGATGAAAAGTCACGCGTGTCTTTCGATGTGCAACACAAAATTCAACATGTCTGGATTTTTTGCGACTGTCGAGTTGCGGTATGTTAAATATTGCATTGCGACACCATTGACAAACATTACGTGAAATGACACGTGTAGCTGTGCCCTAAAAGTCTTTTCAATTACATAAAAGATAAAACCAAAACCAGAGACAAAACAAATTAGACCTAAACCAAAAGCAACTATAACACGAGGATGATGTGTTTTTTGTGTTAGTTATTAAGTTATTAAAAATGAAATACATTTCACATCCAACAGTCTGGATAACTGAATATTGCACCCTCTTGACAACTATGGACATGCCAAATGATTACAATTTTCATGTAGAACAAACTCTATGGGGAAATTTATCATGAGGGGAATATTTGAAGTCCGTTTTTTTGTCTGCGTTGGTGTATTTTATGCCAAATTTATCAAAAGTTGTTGGATACATTTGTTGCATCATTAAACCTAGAGACAACACCCTCCTACTGAAGTAAGTTTTTGACTTTAAAAAAAGTTGCAGTAATCGGGGCAGACTGGCCATAGGGAAATTTCCTGGTGGACCAATGCCCTGGGTGCCATTCAAGCCCTCCTCATGGCTGGCAGCCAGGTACATAAAGATCTGATGCTCTCAGCATTAATGTAGAAGCATCAGGCACTTATGCACCTGGCCACCAGCCACACATGTCCTCCTTAACTCAACTGTATTGCTGTCCTCAGGACGATTATACAGTTTCATCAAATTCTTCAAGAATGTAAAAAATATTAAAACTATAGAGATAATAATACAGATAAAATCATTGGTAAAAATCCACTCACTTCACAGGGGGGTCGCCTCCAGGATAAACCCAAGACACCTGTGGCAAGATACCCCCCTAAGCCGGGATCGCGTGTAAGTTGTTAGAGGTTGACGTCTACGACCCGGGTGTGCAGCCTGGTTGGTAAAGCAGCAGACAAATCCAAAGGTACGTAATCAATCCTCTTTATTGGTATAATGTAAGGCTCAACGCGTTACAGGGGTCATAATACCCCCTTCATCAGGAGCAGGATATCATAATACCCTTCACTGATTTATCTTGACTTGCCTGTGATAGAGACATGATCCTAAAGGCTGTTTCACACGAGCGAGTCCATTGCGGGAATCACGCTTATTTTGTGAGTGTGATCCTCTGTTCTGGACTTGCAGGAGCGCACGGCATTATCATGATTTATAATGCTATGTGCCACTGCTTGACCTTATTTCTACAGAATCATACTGACAGCTTTATGTCACTATGATTCTGTGGAAAAAAGGCCATGCAGAGACACATAGCATTATAAATCATGATCATGCCATGCGCTCCTGCAATCCAGAGGGGAGGATCACACTCACACATGGAGAGTGATTCCCGCAATGGACTCGCTTGTGTGAAACAGCCCTAAGGTGTGCAAGAGAAGTATCTCCGATTTCTCATAAAGGGTGTAAACTTTATTTATTTTCCAGATTTCTCAAAAGAAGTTCAAGATAAGAGACGTACTTTTTTAGATGTTAAAAAACATCTTCAGGGCAAGGATGTTAAGTACTCATTTTTTGTACCCACACAAATTAAGGATGGTATATAATGAATCAGTACTCTTTTTTGACACTCCAGATATGGCCACCGACTGGTTAGGTTAGATAGGAATGATGTCTAAAATATGTTTTCTTCCTTGATATTCTCACCTTTTGTTTTGTTTTTGGTGGATGGAGCTCCGGCTGGGGGAGTGGGGAAGGGATGGTCCAAGTTAAGAGGTCTTTTTTTTTTTTACTACAGATCAAGGGGGATATGTGGTTTCTGGGTGGGGGGTGGTGGAGGGAGGGGTTGGGTGGAGTTTAGGGGTAGGATGGGGGGGCTAGAGGGGAGGGTGTCCTGCGATGCGTCCAACGTTGAAGTGGGGAACGGAGTGAAGTTTGAGGAGGATGGTACTTGGAGACTGTAGGATTAATTAATGATTACAAGAATACTGACATCAAATGTTCGGGGTCTAGGGGAGAAGGTAAAAAGACAAGCGGTATTAGATTTGATAAGGAGACATTTGCCAGCTATTGTCTGTTTGGTTGAAACTCATTTTTCACAGGAGAGGATCCCCCGACTTGGGGGGAGGTGAGCTACACAGGTATATAACTCTACATATACTACCTACTCTAGAGGAGTCACAGTATTGATTCACAAACAGATTAACTTTCTATGTTTGGCATCCTCTATCGATAAAAAGGGGAGATGTTTTTCTGCATGGTAGGCTTGATGGAAAGTTATGTATCTTGGCGTTTATCTACACTCACCTAAAGAATTATTAGGAAAACCATACTAATACGGTGTTGGACCCCCTTTTGCCTTCAGAACTGCCTTAATTCTACGTGGCATTGATTCAACAAGGTGCTGATAGCATTCTTTAGAAATGTTGGCCCATATTAATAGGATAGCATCTTGCAGTTGATGGAGATTTGAGGGATGCACATCCAGGGCACGAAGCTCCCGTTCCACCACATCCCAAAGATGCTCTATTGGGTTAAGATCTGGTGACTGTGGTGGCCATTTTAGTACAGTGAACTCATTGTCATGTTCAAGAAACCAATTTGAAATGATTCGAGCTTTGTGACATGGTGCATTATCCTGCTGGAAGTAGCCATCAGAGGATGGATACATGTTCTCATTCTGTTTACGCCAAATTCGGACTCTACCATTTGAATGTCTCGACAGAAATCGAGACTCATCAGACCAGGCAACATTTTTCCAGTCTTCAACAGTCCAATTTTGGTGAGCTCGTGCAAATTGTAGCCTCTTTTTCCTATTTGTAGTGGAGATGAGTGGTACCCGGTGGGGTCTTCTGCTGTTGTAGCCCATCCGCCTCAAGGTTGTGCATGTTGTGGCTTCACAAATGCTTTGCTGCATACCTCGGTTGTAACGAGTGGTTATTTCAGTCAACGTTTCTCTTCTATCAGCTTGAATCAGTCGGCCCATTCTCCTCTGACCTCTAGCATCCACAAGGCACTTTTGCCCACAGGACTGCCGCATACTGGATGTTTTTCCCTTTTCACACCATTCTTTGTAAACCCTAGAAATGGTTGTGCGTGAAAATCCCAGTAACTGAGCAGATTGTGAAATACTCAGACCGGCCCGTCTGGCACCAACAACCATGCCACGCTCAAAATTGCTTAAATCACCTTTCTTTCCCATTCTGACATTCAGTTTGGAGTTCAGGAGATTGTCTTGACCAGGACCACACCCCTAAATGCATTGAAGCAACTGCCATGTGATTGGTTGACTAGATAATTGCATTAATGAGAAATAGAACAGGTGTTCCTAATAATTCTTTAGGTGAGTGTATATCCCGCCTCCGTTTTCTAGGCAGGTATTGAATTGTTTGATGACCTTTGTGGATCAGTGGCCTGATTGTTTGGCGATAGTCAATGGGGATTTCAATTGTGTGATGAATCCAGAGGTAGATAGGATCTCTTCTGGAGGGAATGGGTGTTCCCCGGTCCAGGGGTCCCCCATGGCTCGTTTTTGCCAAGAGTTGGGCCTCGTGGATGTCTGGGAATATCTATTTAGAGAAAAAAGAGCTTTTTCCTGTGTTAGTAAATCTGGAAGCTCCATGTCTAGAATTGACCTGACCTTGATAAATCAAGGTTACGGTATTTAAATTGTGTTAAATGTATGAAATATGAGGCTAGATCCGTTTCAGACCACGTTCACTTTTTAATAGAGCTAGGTATTGCAGGGAATGATTCTAGAGTGAAACCCCCATTTAGATTGAATCCCCATTGGCTATTAATAATAGATAACCATAATCAGATATAAAAGGAAATTATCTCCTTTTGGGATAGGAATTATGCCTCAACTAAATCTCAATATAGTTGGGATGCGTTTAAAGCATTCATGAGAGGGATTTTTATCAGTACAATTGCAAATCTGAGTAAGTGTTATGCGATGAAGAAGAAAGAATTAGAGGAAGCAGCCGCTGAAGGAATGGCTAGGTATGCCAAGGGGAAAACTGAGGAGGGTAGAGAGATTATGCAGAGGACAAGCCAGGCTTTCTCTGACTTTCTTCTGGATAAAGCACAACAGAAACTGTTCTTTAGAGGACAAAAATATTTTTCAGAGGCAGGCCGCCCTGGGAAGATGTTGGCTAGAGTAGTAGCAAGCCAGGATTCAAAGAAAGAGATCCGTAGTATATGTATGGCTGATGGCACTACTGTAGAAGATCAGGAGGGAATATTAGAAGTATTTATAAAATATTTTAGTGAATTGTATGAATCAGAGAGTGTCCTCCCAGACGCAGCGATTGACTCATACTTGGATTCTATTTCCCTTCCGGTTTTTACAGATGGGCAAAAGGAACGCTTGGAGATGGATTTGTCTCCCCAAGAGATAGAGGAGGCAATGAAGACCTGTTCAGGTAACTCCTCCCCCGGGTTGGATGGACTCCCGTATGAGTTCTATTGTAAATATGGGGAGATTGTTTTTCCCCATTTGTGGAGAACACTCTGATTCAATAAAAGAGGGAGTCCTCCCAGAATCAATGACAGAGGCCGTGATAACAGTAATATTAAAGAAGGGTAAAGACCCCAGGGATCTGGGATCTTATAGACCTATTTCTCTCCTTAACAAAGACGTTGAACTTTAAACTTGAATCAAAAATTTTAGCTATGAGGCTATCTAGTGTTATGACAACAATTACACATCCAGACCAAAACGGCTTTATTCCGAATAAGGGGACACACTATAATCTACATAATCTTTTTTCTAATATACAGACTGCTGGAGGGCCTTCAAGATCTATCTCGTCTATACGATGAAATAAAAACAGACGGCACTCCTCTTTCCAGGGATCCCGATGCTCGCGTCAGGGTAGGAAAAACCACTTGAAACTTCAGTAAGAAAGACCGGCACTCGGGCCGGTCTTTCTTACTGAACTATCTTGTCTATAGATGCGTCTAAGGCTTTTGATAGAGTTGAGTGGGGGTTTCTATGGAGAGTGCTTCATAGGATGGGCTTTGGCCCTAGGTTTACTAATATGGTTAAACTTCTTTATAGATCTCCTACTGCAAGACTAAATATAAATGGACATCTTACAAGAAGTTTTCCCATGACCAGGGGCACTCGCCAGGGATGTCCACTTTCTCCTCTTCTATTTGATACCTATATTGAACCTTTGGCTGCCAGGGTTAGACAAGATCCTAAGATATTAGGGTTTGGGGTATTGGGAACGGATGATCGCATTTCTTTATATGCCGATGATATTATTATTTTTTTTGTCCAACAGACAAAGTCTACTTTGTTAACTATTATGCAAATTTTTATGAAGTCATGGCAGGCTATCAGACTATGGTGTGGGGTCAAAGGTTCATTAGGATGCACTCCTTTATGGTATAACCAGCATTTACAAACCTTAGATGAACTAGCTAAGGAACAATATTGGCAAAAAAGTAATATTATATATTCAACACAGGTAGTAAGTAACATAGTAACATAGTACATAAGGCCGAAAAAAGACATTTGTCCATCCAGTTCGGCCTGTTATCCTGCAAGTTGATCCAGAGGAAGGCAAAAAAAACCCTGTGAGGTAGAAGCCAATTTTCCTCACTTTAGGGGAATAAAAAATTCCTTCCCGACTCCAATCAGAATAACTCCCTGGATCAACGACCCCTCTCTAGTAGCTATAACCTGTAATATTATTACGCTCTAGAAACACATCCAGGCCCCTCTTGAATTCCTTTATTGTACTCACCATCACCACCTCCTCAGGCAGAGAGTTCCATAGTCTCACTGCTCTTACCGTAAAGAATCCTTTTCTATGTTTGTGTACAAACCTTCTTTCCTCCAAACGCAGAGGATGTCCCCTCGTCACAGTCACAGTCCTGGGGATAACTAGATGATGGGAGAGATCTCTGTACTGACCCCTGATATATTTATACATAGTAATTAGATCTCCCCTCATTTGTCTTTTTTCTAACGTGAATAACCCTAATTTTGATAATCTTTCAGGGTACTGTAGTTGCCCCATTCCAGTTATTACTTTAGTTGCCCTCCTCTGGACCTTCTCCAGCTCTGCTATGTCTGCCTTGTTCACTGGAGCCTAGAACTGTACACAGTACTCCATGTGTGGTCTGACTAATGATTTGTAAAGTAGTAGGACTATGTTCTCATCACGGGCATCTATGCCCCTTTTGATGCAACTCATTATCTTATTGGCCTTGGCAGCAGCTGCCTGACACTGTTTTTTGCAGCTTAGTTTGCTGTTTATTAAAATTCCTAGATCCTTTTCCATGTCAGTGTTACCGAGTGTTTTACCATTTAGTATGTACGGGTGACTTGCATTATTTCTTCCCATGTGCATAACCTTACATTTGTCAGTGTTAAACCTCATCTGCCACTTATCTGCCCAAGCCTCCAATCTATCCAGATCCCTCTGTAGTAGTATACTGTCCTCTTCAGTGTTAATTACTTTACACAGTTTAGTGTCATCTGCGAAAATTGATATTTTACTATGCAAGCCTTCTACAAGATCATTAATAAATATATTGAAGAGAATAGGGCCCAATACTGACCCCTGAGGTACTCCACTAGTGACAGTGACCTAATCTGAGTATGTACCGTTAATAACCACCCTCTGTTTTCTATCATTGAGCCAGTTACTTACCCACTTACAGACGTTTTCTCCCAGTCCGAGCATTCTCATTTTATATACTAACCTTTTATGAGGTACAGTGTCAAATGCTTTGGAGAAGTCCAGATATACGACATACATTGATTCGCCGCTGTCAAGTCTAGAACTTACCTCCTCATAGAAACTGATTAAATTAGTTTGACATGACCGATCCCTCACGAAGCCATGCTGATATGGCGTTATTTGCTTATTTCCGTTAAGATGCTCTAAGATAGCATCTCTCAGAAAACCTTCAAACAGTTTACCCACAACAGATGTTAAACTTACCGGCCTATAGTTTCCAGGCTCTGTTTTTGGACCCTTTTTGAATATCGGCACCACATTTGTCATGCGCCAATCCTGTGGGACATTCCCTGTCAGTATAGAGTCCGCAAATATCAGAAATAAGGGTCTGGCTATGACATTACTTAATTCCCTTAGGATACGGGGGTGTATGCCATCCGGTCCTGGCGATTTGTCTATTTTGATCTTTTTAAGTCGCTGTTGTACTTCTTCCTGGGTCAGACAGGACACTTTTAATGGCGAATTTATTTCAACATTCAGCATTTCATCTGACAGTTTATATTCCTCAGTGAATACATTGGAGAAAAAAATATTTAACAGCTTTGCTTTCTCCTCGTCGCTCTCTGCGACTCCCCCCTCATTACTCTTTAAAGGGCCGACACCTTCAGATTTATACTTTTTAACATTTATATAATTGAAGAACATTTTAGGGTTAGTTTTACTCTCTTTGGCAATTAATCTCTCGGTCTCTAGTTTGGCCGCTTTTATTTGTTTTTTTACATGTTCTGTTTTTTTCCTTATAGTTTTTCAGTGCTTCCGTGCTACCCTCCTGTTTTAGTGTTTTATATGCTTTCTTTTTGTCATTTATTGCTTTCTTTACAGTTCTGTTTATCCACATTGGTTTCTTTTTGTTCCTTAACCTTTTATTCCCATACGGTATGTACCTCTCACAATGAGATTTTAGGATGTTTTTAAAGATGTCCCATTTTGTGGCTGTATTTTTATTTTTGAGGACTTTGTCCCAGTTAGTTAGGCCTATGGCCTCTCTTAGTTGGCTAAATTTAGCTTTTTTGAAGTTTGGTATTTTTGTTCCTCCCTGTAGAAACGCTCTTTTGAATGATAATTGGAAGGTTATTACTTTATGGTCACTATTTCCCAGGTGTCCCCCAACCTGCACGTCTGTTGTTCTGTCAGGTCTATTGGTTAATACTAAGTCCAGTATGGCCGTCCCTCTAGTCGGGTCCTGAACCAGTTGGGAGAGGTAATTGTCTTTGGCTATTGCCAAGAATCTGTTTCCTTTATGAGATATACAAGTTTCAGTTTCCCAGTCTATATCTGGGTAGTTGAAGTCCCCAATAATAAGCACCTCATTATGATTTGCCGCCTTGTCTATCTCGTTTAGTAGTAGATTTTCTGTGGACTCTGGTATATTAGGTGGTTTATAGTAAACTCCTATTAGTAATTTATTGTTGTTTTTAGCTCCATGTATCTCTACCCACAGTGACTCCACATGTTCATGTCCCTCACTTATATCTTCACGGAATGTGGGCTTTAGACAGGACTTTACATAAAGGCAAACCCCTCCCCCTCTCCGGTTTTGAGATTGAGATATTATTTCATTTGTAGAACTATCAGAGAGAAGAAGCACAGAAATTATTATGGTTTCGGTATTTACCGTTAAAATAGTCACTTTTGAGTATACAAGAAAAAAATAGGCTGCAAATACACACTTCAATACAATTTAATGAGTGGATTGGGAATCTGGAACAGAAGATGAAGCTCTCGCATCTCTATAAAATTTTATTAATAACTCGATTTGGAGGTGTTTCCTCTGCTGGTCAGAGTACTTGGCAAAATGAGTGTCCAATGACCCATTTGGATGACCAGCAGACGGTAACTTTAAAATTGGTTTCACATCATTTTAATCACGTGGTGGTGCAGTTTAATATTCTACATAAAGTCTATGTTACACCCCTCTGGCTTAATAAATGTGGGATTAGGAAAGACTAAACTGTCCTAGGTGCAATGTCCCTGAAGCAGATTATTTGCATATCTTCTGGTCTTGTCCAGAGTTGAAACATTATTGGGGGGGGGGGGGGGCTATCCATAAACACATTGAGGGAAAACTGAAGGTGCAGATCCCTTTCTCTGCTGAATGTTGGGTACTGTGTGAGTTGGCCAAGGTGAGTTGTCAACAACATAAAAAAAATCTTTTATTTAAGATAATGTTTTTGGCACGACTTTTGATAGCACGCTCTTGGTTCTCACGAAACAGTCCCACTATGAATACATGGTAAACCTGGTGAATACTACTAAGAGGTATGAATATATCCTGTATAGGCAGAGAATAAATGGATTGGAATTTGGGTAGACTGGAATTTATAGAACTTCTTGGCTCCTCACTCGTCACCACTACACCTCGGTCTTGATCGGAGTGGTGGTGAAGGAAGATATGACCATAAATGTTGATAAGATGTTTACATAATCTTTATTGTTGGATGAATAATAAAGTGTTTAAAAAAAATATATGAAAAATGAAAAAATAAAATATGGCACCCGTCGGAGTTGAGTGGGCATCATAGCTGCCAAGTGCTTGCTGTTTTAACCCTTTAGGTGCTGTGGGCAATTGCAACCATGGCATCGGAGAGTTTATTTACCAGGAGTGCGGCACTGTGGCAAGACCTAATAGGAATGCAGTGATTTTCCCATAGCCTGCATTAGTAAGTTATAGCAGTCTATGGAATAAGTGATCAGAAAAGTCTGCTAGAGCAGGGTTCCTCAACTCCAGTCCTCAGGGCGCACCTGACAGTCATATTTTTATGATTTCCTTAGGCTGAGTTCACACGAGCGTGTCCGGATAAGGTCCGGATGCGTTGCGGCAAACCTGCGCGAGTAGGTACCCAATTGCAGTCAGTTTTGACTGCGATTGCATTCCGTTGTTCAGTTTTTATCGCGCGGGTGCAATGCGTTTTGCACACGCGTGATAAACTGACTGTGGTACCGACCCGAACTTCTTCACTGATGTTCAGGTTTGGGTTCAAGGTTGTGTAGATGTAATTATTTTCCCTTATAACCATGTTATAAGGGAAAATAATACAGTGAATAGACTGTCATCTTAGCAACCATGCGTGAAAACCGCACCGCATCCGCACTTGATTGCGGATGCTTGCGATTTTCACTCAGCCCCATTCACTTCTATGGGGCCTGCGTTGCGTGAAAATCACAGCTCATGTGCACAGCCCCATAGAAATGAATGGGTCCAGATTCAGTGCGGGTGCAATGCGTTCGCCTCCCGCATTGCACCCGCGCGGAAATCTCGCCCGTATGAACATCATGAGCGGCAGGTGGGCCCTGGGGACTGGAGTTGAGGAACCCTGTGCTAGAGGGACTGAAAATAAATGAAAAAAAAATATGAAAAAAGGTTTTTAAAAATATATTTTTTTAAAATCTATAAATATTCAATCACTCCTTTACCCATTTTACAAATAAAATAAACAATAAAAAAATAAAGATTAGCATCACTGCATCCAAAATGCCCAAACTATTAAAATATAAAAGTATTTCTCCCATACAGTGAACGAGATTATGAAAAATGGTCAATTTGCAATTTTTTGGTTGCTTCACATCCCAAAAAAATTGAATTAAAAGGTTATCAAAAAGTTATACACCCCAAGATGGTATCAATGAAAAAAACTGATTGCCTTGCACAAAGTCAGCCCTCACACAGCCCTGTAGACTTCATTATAAAAAAAATTAAGTTATGGGGGTCAGAATATGGTGATGCGAAGCAGTACATTTTGAAAGTATTGTTTTTTAAGTATTAAAACACTTAGGAAAACTATAAAAATGTGGTATTGCTGTAATCCTACTGACCTTGAGAGTGATGTTAACATGTTAATGCTACTGCTTAGGCAATGCGTAGTTTTTGCCCCAATTCCATTTAATTTTTTTCTTCAACTTCCCATGACATAGGCAATAATATATGGTGCCATTAGAAAGTACAGCTTATGGCTCGTAGAAGGCAGGGAGTAAAAAACTAACACGAAAAAAACTTTAAGAAGCCACTGCATCAGGAAGGGGCTATACATAGAAACAGACACCAAACAGATAATCTGGATCAGGGAACAAGACATTTTTTTTTAACAGAGTAGATCAGGTGTCTGTTCAGATACCAGGTTAGCAAGAAGAGATACAAGGGGCTAAGAGATGACTGCAGAAACATACTATGCACAAAGTTTGTAAGCAATAATCATAGAAGCTGAGGCGTGTGCAGTAGCAGGAGGTGCAGCTGTCCATATGTTACATGGACAGACTGGATCCATCAGTGATGGACACATTGCTTGTTAGTGGCTTGCAGTTCTGGGTATATGGAAAGAGGTTGTCAAGATGAGCTAATTCTTAGGCCCGATTCACTTGACCGTGCTTGGTCCTGGAAACACGGTCCATGTGTTGCTGCATCTCCCGAACCAACTGCATCATAGTGAGTTGATCCAGTCAGTTCCTATTCAACTGTATTAACTCACTATTGTACTGTATTCACATGATGAATATAGGAACTGACTGTATCAAATCACTATGATGCAGTCTGTTCGGACCAGGAGATGTGGCCAACACATGGGCAATGTTTCTCAGACCAAGCACAGTCATGTGAATCAGCCTAAAATGCTGTATGTGAAAATCCTACAGTATACGAATAGTCAGAAATGATCTCGTTTCAGTAAAAACATTTTCTCACACAGAAATGGCCAAACTTGCTTACACCACTGATCATTTTTTCCCCCTGATATAGCTGCCGTTCTAAATAGAATATACAGTATATTATCAATGGGATAGCTATTTGTACATTCCTGGTTTAGGCAGTGGAATGTTCTCCCAGTAAATCCATAAAAATAAAAAAATATATCTGTGAAAGGAAGCTTTAGCGCCTGGACCTACTGTAAAACATTTCAGGGCACGTTTTATTGACTTGTCTTAACATTCTTCAGGTGGATAGTCAATTGGCCCTGGAATTTAACAAGGTAAAAACTAACCACGGTCCCATAAAACATTTATTATCTTCTTTTCAATACCATTTCCTGTTGTAGTGGTCTTAAATGTATCATTAGTACTACAGCAGTAAAATATTCAAACTACTTGGGTCCACCCCATTAACATGGCCAAAGCAAATCACCTAGCTGCAGTTATTTTCTGTGCACTTTTTCACCATGATTAGGTTTCAAATAAATGTAGTTGTGTTTGGTATAAAAGGTCTTTTATGCAGACCGATGATCACCCGAGTGGTTACTTGTAAGAACCTTCTTTCCTGATCATCGCCCTGAGTAAACATGTTCAGGAACAGCAAATAATAATTCACAATTTTTATCTCTTAAAAACAAGTCAAAAACAGGGGAGGCCACATGGTCATCAATGGTACATAGAGGAAACATGCCTTAACGTCTTCCCGATGCAGCCATTTTTCTTTGTGTTCGTATATATTCGCAAAGTAATAACTTCGGCTCACCTGAGCCAATACATTCTAATACTGTACGGAACGCTTGCTTCGTACAGTATTCAAAGTTTTATGTGAATCGACTTCGGATGTTTCATCCAAAGTAGATTCGCTCATCCCTAATTGTAGCGATACCAAATTTATATAGTATTTCTTATGTTTTTGTACTTTAAAAAAAAAAATTATATAAACTTTGCAAAAGAAACCTTTTGTATTACCATATTCTGACACGCAAAAGATATAATATTTCTGTCTACAGAGCTGTGTAAAGACTCTTTTGCAGGGTTATCTATCTCCGGAATTCCCATAGAAATGAATGGACCAGCTGCACGCGCGCCCCGTCAGGCCGCGCCATTCATTTCAGGGTTAGGATACAGGGGTTAAAGGAGCCCCCATTCTCATGATTGGTGGAGGTCCCAGTGGCAGGACCCCCACCGATCTAATAGTGATAATAATGGGCTATCCTGAGAATAATTAATCCTTATCACATCGGCGGGGGTCCAAATCCTAGCATCCCATCCGATCAGCTGTTTCGGGGAGCCGCTGCACTCACCAGAGCTTTGGTGAGCGATGCAGGCTGCAAGCATCTTTCCAAGGACAGTGGCATACATCGTATAGTGGCAATGCTTGAACGGGGCTAAGCTGTAACCAGGCCATTTCACCAATGTACAGCGATGTCACTGGCCTAGCAGCTGCGGCGCTCAAAGCCTCTGGTAACAGCTGATCGGCGCGGCTCCAGGGGTTGCCGTGCAAATCTGATACAGATGACCAATCTTAAGAATAAGTCAAAGTCTTTTCCTGGATAACCCCTTTAACTGTAGTGCTTAAATGGTCCTCAGCTTTTGCTCAGTTTACCTAAGAGCTTTCTTTCTTCGATCTATGCATTGGGATGGCTCTAGAAGGAATGACAGAGTTCTAAGAAAATGTGTGCCAGCATTATTTAAAGAGGAATATAAATATATAGTAATACAGTCATCTCAGGAAAGGGGACTGGCCCAAAATGTAAATTTATACCATATCGACCACTGACCTACACGGGTTATGTGTTTGCAAATATGATTGGAGCAGCTGTTAAACCTGCACTCTACTGCTTTAGTCCCTCTAATAATCAGTGGGGATCCCACCAATTCCAGTTTATTAAATAGGAAAAACTAAAATTTTGCATGGACATAAGGATTACATCTCTTTGCCACGACACTTGAAATTTAGCTCCGTGGGTCTAGCTTTTCTCCTGATCATCTTTGATATGTTTCCACACCTTGATTGAAGTCTACCTGTGGTAAATTCAGTTGACTGGATATAATTTGGAAAGACCCACGTCTGTCTATATAAGGTTTCAATGCATATCAGAGCAAAAACCAAGCCATGAGGAAGACACGACTGTGTGAAGGAACAGGTTTTGAGAAGGGAACAAAAAAAAATAAAAAAATGTATGCAGCAGTGACCTCCATAATTCTTAAATGGAAGACGACCTGCACCTACCTCAAGAACAGGACAACAGAAAAGGGCAGCGTAAGATAATTCTATTTACCTGCTCCCGCCGCTGGGTTCTGGCTCCATCGCTGCCGCACCAGCTCTGCAAGTCCCAGGTCTCCCTGCATCAACATCCAACATTGACTGCTGCAGTAAATGACTGGTGTCAAAATGGATGTTGACATGGGGAGACCCTAGATCTGCAAAGCCAGCAGAACCAAAACCCAGCAGGGAGCTCAAGTAAGTAAGTATGATTACCACTGCAGGTCCAGCCAAGCTGTGGGGTCTGTAGAAGAGCTCTACAAAAAGGTAAGCAACCCCTTTTGAAGGGGTGCTTTCAGCTCACCGGAGAGGACACGTTCCTGACCACCTCCCGGCTGGGAAACAGCAGAGCGCTCCGGCGTTTCAGTTGCTCTCATTGTGGTGCACAGGAAGCTATGCTGTTTCCATAACTCTATAAACTTCTTGTGCTACACTGTTTCCATAGCTCTCATGGACGGCAATGAGAGCTACTGAAACATAGCGACCAGAGCGCTCTGCTGTTTCCCAGCCAAGAGGTGGTTGGAACCGTCTCATCTCTTAAGTAATGGACAGAAGAGACAACCCATTAAGTCCAGTCTCTCATAATCAGCTTTATGTGAACCAACGCAAACTGCCTTTTATGATGAAAAATAGGAAATAGAATGATTTTTTTTTATTTAGAAAGGATGCCGCATTAATTACAATTGTAATTCACCAGTTTAAAATCACTTTATTTCCCAACCTGCTCTTCATTATACAGAAAGTGAGGAAACACATAATAAAGAATAAATATAGCAAAGGTTTTAGCAATGCTATTGTTCTGCAATCAGTGCAAACATTTCAAATATGAAAATGTGCTGTAAAAGTGCCACCTTTTGTTCCCTGGAACATCAAGTGCTGTACTGTAAAACATGGCCACTGTGTGGGGACGGCCAATGCAACACAATCTGCTGTTTCCAAGGCCGAGATGAAATCCCCCCAAAAAAACTAAAACAACGATTCCATCCAGAATGGTTTTGTCTGAAAATTTTATTTCAGTTTTCTGAACACTCTAAAGCCACAATGCTTCAGATGTTACACAAGTGTCCAGACAGGATTAACAAAAAAATTTAAATGTTCTAAATTACAAATCTTTCCTGTGTAAGATCTTCAGAGAGGAAACAGAGAAAAGGAAAAAAAACAAAAAACAAAGAAAAAACAAACCAAACCTGACATACACACGTCATGTAAGAAAACTAATGTCTCATGCAATGGCAGGCAAGATGTGAAAAGCCACCCGACGCCACAGATTTTTGTACATCGAATCATCTTCAGAAAAAGAAAGAAAAAAATAAAAATAGGGAAAAATATCTGTAATAAACCTGTACATCCAAATACAATTGGGATCTAAACCTAAGTTACATTATTTAATGTTATATACACATGTATTTCCCCTTTCATATTTTAAGTAAAGCCTTCATTGTGCCCCCCAAACAAAATATAAAAAAAAATTAGAAAGCATTAATTTCAAGACATGGAACAAGCCCCTCCCAAAAAAAAAAAAAAAATAAAAAAAAAATCAACATTGGAAAGAAAGAGGTTACTACGACAGAGTTAAAATGTCTTATGCAGACCACAAAGGGGCCATAAAAACAGATTCTATTCCTTTAAATGATTTTACAATTTACAGTAGACTGCAGGGCGGAGAACATTTCCTTTCAGTCCTTCTTGTATGGATTCTTAAAATGCAGTTCTCATTGTGTTCGTCCACAGATAAATAAGTGGGAAATTGGTCCAAATGCGTGAGAAACCTATAGTACATGCAGATTTCTTTATTTTCTGGGGTGCAGATGTTAATAAACACAAAAAAAAATACGTAAAGACACCCACAGGCAAAATATCGACATACATTTCTAAAGTGGCAATAGAAAGAGGAGAAAAAGAAGTTTTCTGGAACAGCGATATTAGAGAGTTTAGAAGAGACCAAGAAGACTACTAATCAACTAGTCGGAGCAGCCAAGATTCCCCTCATTTATTGAATGGAACAAATGCATTAAATAAACTGCGAGTACTCTTCACTGAAGAGAGCTAGTCTATTCATCTTTCATCAGCTAGTCGATTTTTTTAATTCTTTTTTGGGAAGATTAGCCACGTACTGCTTACTGTATATCATCCAAGCGTTTTGCTGTGACTTGTTGGAAAGAGCAGTCTGTAAGAAAACCAGGATCAATGAAATAGATGCCATTTTAAGCCATCCACAGAACAGAGACCAACACAGTTCCCAGTGTTAAAACCCAATCTCTTCTGGCACTAGTGTGCATGTTTCACCCCCCCGAGACCCAGGAAAAAAAAAAAAAGTAACTGATCCACAGTTCCCATTTCCGCTGGTTCCCTCAGTCAATTTTCACATTAGTGTAAATTTTCCGGACAAAGGCACTTGTTCCCATGTAACCAATTGCTCCTAGAAGAGAAAAATGAAAGATATCAGAAGGTGACGAATGGACTGTGAAAATAATGTAGCAGCTTCCTCCAGTCACTGACAAATGAGCGACCCGTCATCTGACCTCATTTACTACTGAGCAACACCGAGTACAGTTAGCCCAGGCTCGTGTAGCTGAAGTCCAAAAGCCGTCCCCCCTTTACTTTCATTCGAATCCTGTTGGACTTATTATTCTTGGACTTATTCTCACCCAACTAAAACTTCCTTTAAAAAATGTCGGGGGCAAGGGAGTTTTATTCGGAAACGGTTGGCCCACTTAAATTTCTAAAAATGCCATAAACAGTTATGTCTGCTCAATGCATGCATACAAGACTTTGTACTATCCCCTGCTGTAATACCCTGGTATCAGCGGTGTAAACATACAGACCGGGCATCCTCTGCAAGATAACGTCAACAGGTCATGTGACAGTCGCCATCTTGCATCCTATGGATACAGAGGATGCGCCTTCTGTATGCTTATACCGCCGACACTGGAGCAGCCTTCACGATCACAGCTGAGGGACAGTACAACGTCATATGCTTGCACTGAACAAACATGACTGTGGCATTTTTAAAAAGGCAAGTCTAAATTATCCAACCCCCTTAAAGGGAATCCATCACCAGCAGCCTCCCTAACCAGCTGTTTGCATAGATACATAGCTGTAGTTCACCTGATTAACCCCTTAACGACCAGCGTGGTACATGTCCGAGTCTTTAAAGATGGCACCCGCTTCTGAGCAGTAATGCCGATCGCGGACATTTAACCCCTCAGATGCCGTGGTGAATCCTGACCACGGCATCTCAGCGCGCTTCCGGCTATGCTCCGGCTCCCCCATGCGGCGATCGGAAGAGCCGGAGCTTGTGTGCAGCAGCCCCTGTCTTGTGAATGACAGGAGGATGCTGCATAATATTTGCTATGGGGCCCTTGCCTGTAATAGGGCTTTATAGGATAGCAGTAAAATCTTCATAGATTCCAATGCAAGTGCATTGGAGTCTATGATAATAGCAATCAGATGATTGATTGTTATAGTTCCCTATAGGAACAATAAAAAAAAAAAGTGTAAAAAAAAAAAGTGTAAAAAAAAAAAGTTAAAAAATAAATAAAAAGCAAAATAAAAACAACAATTCTTTTAAAAAAAATACACATCATGGGGTGTCGCAATGTGCGAAAACGTCCATAGTATAAATATATATTCCCCATATGGCAAACAGCAAAACGGAAAAAAAAAAGGAGTCCAAATGGTCGTTTTTGGACGCTTCATTTTCTACAAAGAAAATAAAAAGTGATCAAAAAGTCACACACCCCCCAGAGTGGTATCAATGAAAAGTTCAGATCGCCCTACAAAAAATGGGCCCCCATACAGCTCCACACACATAATTACAAAAAAGTTATAGGGGTCAAAATATGGAGACAAACTATACATATAAAAAGGTATCACCGGATTCTTACTGACCTGTAGAATAAAAGTAACCAGTCAGTTTTATTGCACATCGAACATCGTAAATAAAAAAAATAAAAAAAATAAAAATGTAAAACTGTGGCGGAATTGCTTTATTTTTTTTTAAATTTCATCCCATTTTTTATATTTTTTTCCCGCTTCCCACTACATCATATGCAATATTAAATGGTGGTGTTGGAAAGTACAACTTGTCCCGCAGAAATCAAGCCCTCATATGACTATGTGGACCCCCCCCCCCCCCCCCCCCCACCCAAAAAAAACCACCTCTGGGGCTTAAAGGGTTAAAACGCTGTTCATCTTTTGTTGATCCAAGGCTCGGTTCCCAAGTTATACTTCTTTCTAATATGCAAATTAGGCCTATGGTGCAATGAGGGCATCACCATTGCTCCTGTTGCACCAAAGCTCCACTTCTTCCGGACTGCCTGGCCTGTCGGTCAGTCAACGAGGGAGGGGCTGGCCACCGAAAGAAGTGAGAAAGGGGCTGGCAACAAAAATTAGCTGACTTTGGCTGTAACAAAAGCAAAAGTGACTCCCTCATTGCACCTGATGACTAATTTGCATATTTAGAAAAACAATGAAGCCACAGAAACAAGAGAAACTGTGCTTTAGAGCTATTTTGCGTTCCGTATACGGGCTGTTTTCTGCGTTCCGCATATGGTCCGTATACGGAACCATTCATTTCAATGGGTCCGCAAAAGATGCGGACAGCACTCTGTGTGCTGTCCGCATCCGTTCCGTGGCCCTGCAAAAATTATGAGTCCTGTCCTATTCTTGTCAGTTTTGCAGACAAGAATAGGCATTTCTATAATGGGCCTCCTGTTCAGTTCCGCATACTGAGACTGCAAAAAACGGCATGGTCTTGTGAATGAGCCCTTAATCAGATGAACCACAGCTATGTGTCTATGCAAACAGTTTAATAGGGAGGTCGCTGGTGAGAGATTCCCTTTAAATACATGTGCATTCCTGGAATAAATAAGCTAAAATTAAAAACTGTGGGAAGATTAATCAAGTGTTAGGCCTCATGCACACGGATGTTTTTTTTTGCGGTCCGCAAAACGGATTTCCGTTATGTGATCCGTGACCGTTTTTTCGTTCATGGGTCTTCCTTGATTTTTGGAGGATCCACGGACATGAAAAAAAAGTCGTTTTGGTGTCCGCCTGGCCGTGCGGAGCCAAACGGATCTGTCCTGACTTACAATGCAAGTCAATGGGGATGGATCCGTTTGACGTTGACACAATATGGTGCAATTGCAAACGGATCCGTCCCCATTGACTTTCAATGTAAAGTCAGGAGTCTCTATTATACCATCGGATCGGAGTTTTCTCCAATCCGATGGTATATTTTAACTTGAAGCGTCCCCATCACCATGGGAACGCCTCTATGTTAGAATATACCATCGGATTTGAGTTAGATCGTGAAACTCAGATCCGACAGTATATTCTAACACCGAGGCGTTCCCATGGTGATGGGGACGCTTCAAGTTAGAATATACTGAGAACTGTGTAATAACTGCCCCCTGCTGTCTGGCAGCACCTGATCTCTTACAGGGGGCTGTGATCCGCACAATTAACCCCTCAGGTGCCACACCGGATCTCAGCCCCCTGTAACAGATCAGGTGCTGCCAGGCAGGAGGGGGCACATCCCCCTCCCTCCCCAGTTTTAAATTCATTGGTGGCCAGTGCGGCCCCCCCTCCCTCCCCTGTATTACAGTACATTCATTGGTGGCCAGTGCGGCCCCCCTCCCTCCCCCTCCTAATTAACAAACCCCCCCCCAATCATTGGTGGCAGCGGAGAGTTCCGATCGGAGTCCGTTTAACAGCTGGGACTCCGATTGGTAACCATGGCAACCAGGATGCTACTGCAGTCCTGGTTGCCATGGTTACTTAGCAATTTGTAGAAGCATTATACTTACCTGCGAGCTACGATGTCTGTGACTGGCCGGGCGCTCCTCCTACTGGTAAGTGAAAGGTCTGTGCGGCGCATTGCTTATAGCACAGACCTGTCACTTACCAGTAGAAGGAGTGCCCGGCAGGTCACAGACATCGCAGCTAAGTATAATGCTTCTAAAACTTAAAAGTAACCATGGCAACTGCAGTAGCGTCCTGGTTACCGATCGGAGTCCCAGCAATTAAACTGGAACTCCGATCGGAACTCTCCACTGCCACCAATGATGGGGGGGGGATTTTAATTAGGAAGGGGGGGCGCACTGGCCACCAATAAATGTACTGTAATACTGGGGAGGGAGGGGGGGCCCACTGGCCACCAATGAATGTACTGTAATACAGGGGAGGGGGGGAGCCGCAGTGGCCACCAATGAATTTAAAACTGGGGAGGGAGGGGGGTGTGCCCCCTCCTGCCTGGCAGCACCTGATCTCTTACAGGGGGCTGAGATCCGGTGTGGCACCTGAGGGGTTAATTGTGCGGATCACAGCCCCCTGTAAGAGATCGGGTGCTGCCAGGCAGCAGGGGGCAGTCATGTACACAGTTCGTAGTATATTCTAACTTGAAGCGTCCCCATCACTATGGGAACGCCTCGGTGTTAGAATATACTGTTGGATCTGAGTTTTCACAAAGTGAAAACTCAGCTCTGAAAAACCTTTTATGCAGACGGATCTGCGGATCCGTCTGTGTGAAAGTAGCCTACGGCCACGGATGCCAATCTTGTGTGCATCCGTGTTTTTTCACGGACCCATTGACTTGAATGGGTCCGTGAACCGTTGTCCGTCAAAAAAATAGGACAGGTCTAATTTTTTTTTGACGGACAGGAATCACGCCGCGGATAAACAACGGTGCATTTTCCGAGTTTTCAACGGACCACCCATTGAAAGTCAACGGGTCCGCAGAAAATCACGGAAAACGGAACAACGCCCACGGATGCACACAATGGTCGTGTGCATGAGGCCTTATAGGATACATTCATTTATGAAAACCATTGAACAAAAAAATAAATAAATCTGTTGCCCATATCAACCAAACAGTACAGGTTTTATTTCAGTGAAGTTTAATGAGGTTTTCCAGGATTTTGATATTGATGGCCTATTCTCAGGATAGGGGGGGGTCAGACATGTATTTTCATGCTGCCCCGGGGTCCTTAGTTACAATGCCTGACACTGCACATGCTCAGTAGTGAAGACCAGAGGAGGAAGCTCACTACTGGGCATGCCTGCAGTCATCTCAGAACTGCTAGACCGAGCAGGAAGACAGCAATAAACGGGCTGGCTGGGAATAAGTAACTTTTCATAGGTGCCCGGCTCTGCTATGGAATGAATTCTACTCACCTACTGCCCGCCACTTTGGTCCTGCGAGCCGGCTCCTCTGTGTTTATCTTCTGGTCCGTTAATCCGTCCCTGGAGCGATCATCTGCTCTGCTGCAGCCAATAACTGGATTCTGCTGTGAAGTGTCGACACCGGACATTGGATGCAGTAGAGCAGACGATCATACCCACGCTGGAGAGGAAGTAAACAAGCTGCGAACCGGAAGATGGACACATAGGGGTCAGTGCTGCGGATAGCAGGTAAGTATGAATCTCTCCATAGCAGAGGCAGGCTGCTCGCACCTAGGAAAAGTTACCCCCAGAAAACCCTTTCATGGCGAGCACTGAATATAGAATACCTCAGCTCCACTCTTTACATGTTTCTTTTATTCCCAATTACATGATTCTCTGCATTTCCAGGATATACATACATACTAGGGATCGACCGATTATCGGTTTGGCCGATATTATCGGCCGATATTGAGGATTTTGAACGTTATCGGTATCGGCATCTATTTTGCCGATATACCGATAACATATGGGGAACACAGAACGCGCTGCTCTCAGCGCGTTCTGTGTTCCCTCCGCAGCACAGGGGAGAAGGAAGCAGTGTCTCCTCCCCCCTGTGATGCTGCTGCTGCCGCCAATAGCAGGAGAGGAGACAAGAGGAGGGGAGGGGCTGTGGCCGCTGCGCCACCAATGAAGATAAGCCTTTCATTCATTCATATACAGGAGGCGGGAGCTGGCTGCAGAATCACATAGCCGGCTCCCGACCTCTATGAACGGCAGCTGCGGTCCGCGGTAGTTAACTCCTCAGGTGCCGCGGATCGCAGCCACCGCTCATAGAGGTCGGGAGCCGGCTATGTGATTCTGCAGCCAGCTCCCGCCTCCTGTATATGAATGAATGAAAGACTCCTCTTCATTGGTGGCGCAGTGCGCCCCCCCCCCCCGAGCCCCCCAGTATTAATCATTGGTGGCGCAGTGCGCCCCCCACCCCAATGCCGGCCAATAGTAAAAACATTGGTGGCGCAGTGCGCCCCTCCCCCCCACCCAGTATTACTCATTGGTGGCAGTGGCCACAGGATCCCCTCTCCCCTGCTCCTCCGATCGGAGCCCCAGCAGTGTAAGCCTGGGGCTCCGATCGGTTACCATGGCAGCCAGGACGCTATTGAAGCCCTGGCTGCCATGATAAGCTCCATGCTGCTGTGTGCACAAAGCACAGAGCAGCAGGGACAGTGTGAGCTCCTATTCACTCTGATAGAGATCTATCAGGGGGAATAGGACAAGGGTTCTAGTCCCTAAGGGGGCTAAAAGTTAGTAAAAAAGATTTGTGTATGAATTTTTTTTTTTTCTCAAAAATGAAAATTCCCAGAATATCGGTATAAATTATCGGCTATCGGCCTGAAAGTTCACAAATTATCGGTATCGGTATCGGCCCTAAAAAATCAATATCGGTCGATCCCTAATACATACATATACAGCTTTTCTAAGGAAAATTTCATAGATTTATTTTTTAATTAAGTGTATAACAGTGTCTATTTTCCAGTCATTAAATGCATATTGCAATGCAGGTTTACTTTAGAAATGTAGAAAATGTTGGTTAAGATCTAAGTGTTACCGCTTTACTACAGTAAACCTGCTATTACTAAATTATTGGCCATTTAAGAAGGAGTCGCAGCTGAAGTCGGAGTGTAAAATGACAGGAGTTGGAGTCAGAACTTTGGCTGATGGACTCCACAGCCCTGGAGAGGTGACCGGTAAGTGACCAGACAACCCTTTTAATAAGAATGTACCTCATCTCTCCATGTGAAACAGATTACATTCATGCATTTTCCGTAGTAGCCGATCAAGAAAAACTACATAGGTCAAACTTGTTGGACCAGCGGCTAAATACTCACCGCACATAATTCCCAAGGTTGTGCTAAATACTGCCATATATCCAAAGTAAAATGACGTCTGAAACAATCCATACATTCTGGTGGAAGGAAAAAAAGAGGAAAAAGAAAATAAAAATGATTATTTAAAGTATATTTAAAATGCAGTATACTATTTAGCGCCCATTGACATGATATGAAACAGTCTCTGCCCAGAGGTCACCGATAACCAGCTCCCCGCTCTGGACCATGCGGCAGCCATCTCGGAAACTGCGAATCGCCTGGACACTAAGGCCTGTATTACACCGACAGATTATCTGACCAATAATTGGTCAGATGGCCTATTACACACACAGATCTTTTGTTATACACACCAACGATTGGTCTGATTACAGCTCTATGTTTAGGAGCCACCCAGAACTGGTCCCTAATGACAGGCTTTAATTCAAAATATACGTAATTTCACATTACAGTGATATAAACAGACATCAGAAAAGGCACTCACTTTGTTTTGAAAAAGTAATAGTAAAAGGAGTACATGTAAACATAAATAGCGGTGGAGGCGGCAGAAAGAAAACTTGTCCATTGCCTGAAAATAAAAGTTAGGAAATAGTTAATCCCCATGGCCACATTACAAACAAAGCTAAACAAACAATATGCACAAACCCCTAACAAAATGTAATTTCTTCCTTTAAACGCAGTGCACCGTACAGTATATAAATGTACAAATTAAAGTTTCAGACTTTTCCCACAAAACTATATATATCAATCTGCTCAGCTCCTCCTGCTCTATAACGTACTGTATTTCATAGCGACAGGTTCAATGAGAATAGGTTACTGTTAATATTTACATAAATAACTGGCACTGCTGTTATTATATTTGCTTGACTATTAGACGCACTTTTTCTCCTCCATCTTATGCTGCCATCTCTTGGTGCGTCTAATAGTCCAAATGTCGGCATTAGGAGCAGGAGTCTGAGCTCCGTTATGGACGGGTCACACATCGGGTACTGTGCTCTGGGCGCATAAACGGGATGTTATCTGCTCACTGAACTGTCAAATATATTTCACATATGGGGAGAAATATCAAAACTGATGCAAAGGAAAGCTGGCTTAGTTGCCCTATCAGATCCCACCTTAAATTTTTTACAGCTCCTTTAGAAAATGAATGGCTCAATCTGGTTGCTATGGGCAACTAAACCAGTAAATCTCCCCCATATTTCTGGCAAGTGTTAGTGTTCAGTGTGTACACACATCAGAGTAAACGTGTGCAGCGTCTGTCCTGCCAGGATCTTTGTTGTCATGTTCCCCTCCATGCTCCAGACTACTACAACTGCATCTGGCTGAGAAAGCTTAGACTAATTTCACATTTGCGGCTGCCGGAGTTCTCCCCAATTCAGTATTGCCGAATGTAACTGAAATGCCCCACGGCCCAATTAACTATAATGCGGCCTGGGGGAGATAAGGCTGCTACCCGGAAAATATGCTGGGATTCGGCCACACAAATACCTCGGAAACGCAATTGTGTGCACGCTAATTTTGTCCGTGCCAGAACAGCCTGCCGGAGAGCACAGGCACACATGTGAAAGCCTTAGGCAGCAAGCAGTGACAGTGCTCTGTGCCTGGCACAGTCAGGGGGCACTGTGATGAAATACTGTGGTTTGCCATTTGATGAGGCACTGTGACTGCTAATGTGATGAGGCATTGTGGATGGCACAGTCAAGGGGGCATTATGGCTGCAAACGTGATGAGGCACTTTTGCTGGCAATGTTATGTGGCATTGGCTTTTGTACTGTGTCTGAACCATATCAACTGGTATGTCACCCATAGGATATATACAGTAAAAACTGTATTTTCTATTTTATGCATTTAATTGTGGGGGCGTCTTAGTCCCAAAAATATGGCAAGTTATTCATTTAGTAGCGTGTACCCTCTAAGCCACCCCGCAATCTGGTAACACATATGTACACAAAGGTTTCCGGCTCGAGTTTAATAACTTACCACCTATAGTCTTCGGCGTTTAGCAGGAAGTATGTGCATACAATAGTTACACAGACGGTCACAATGCAGAGAATGACCAGTACCAACATCATAAAACCATACACATAGTAGATCTTATATGCCCAGAAGGAAGTGAAGATGAAATACCTGCAAGTAAAAAATAAAAAATGTCCCATTACTCAATGAACTCGAAACTGTAAAACTACTTAAAAATTCACACTCGGCTATCTGCCACCATCAGCCTATCAATGACTGAGGTATGCAAGTATGAAGGCGCTGCAGCACTTAAAGGAGTTCTTCAGCTTTTTCTTACTGATGATCTATCTCTGGATTGATCATCAGTAAGAAAAAGCTACAGAGTGCCTTCAAGTACAGCATATGAATTAGACTCAAAACAGTAATCAAAGCAATCAATACTACAAGCTCTAGGAAGACTAGAAAGTACTATGATCTGGGATCCAGTCTCACTGCTTGGAGACAAACATTTGCATGCCAGACAAACAGGAGATTTAAAGGGGTTGTCTCACTACAGCAAATGGCATTTATCATTTAGAGAAAGTTAATACAAGGCACTTACTAATATATTGTGATTGTCCATATTGTCTTCTTTGCTGGCTGGATTCATTTTTCCATCACAATATACACTGCTCATTTCCAATGCAACAAAGATACAAGGTGGCCTAGAAGAGAGCTGATGCATGTGTGTACCTAAGGGCTTTCCCATGGTCCCGGCCACTAAAGATGCAGTCACTTTTTCCTATTGTGTACGAGCACGTCCACCACTACTGGATTGCAGGGTGGTCGTAACCATGGAAACTAGCAGTGTATAAGGTGATGGAAAAATGAATACAGCCAGCAGAGGAGACAATATGGAGAATCACAATACATGAGTAAGTCCTTGTATTAACTCTCTACATGATAAATGCCATTTGCTGAAGTGAGAGTTGAAGGGGTTGTCCGGGTTCAGAGCTGAATCCAGATATACCCATATTTTCTCCCAGGCAGCACCCACTAAGATGAGCATCGGAGCATTTAATTTAATGCTCTCTTTTGCCCTGCGTTAAATCGCGCAGGGCAAAGGCATTTTCAAGAGATCCGGTGACGTACCAGGCTCTCAGAGCTGCCAGGCGGAGGCTTCCGCCCAGCAGTGAGCCTGGTGAAGTCACCGGCACTGATGAGAGGGCTTTAGCACTGCCCTAGCCTGTAAAACGGCTAGGGCAGCGCTAAAGCCGGCCCATCAGAGCCGGTGACGTCACCGAACACACTGCTGGGCGGAAGCCTCCGCCTGGCAGTGCGCCAAGGTAAACAAACCAGGCCCTTTCCCTGCATGATCCAACGTAGGACAAGGGAGAGCATCGGAGCATGAAATGCTCCGATGCTCATCTTAGTCGGACTGTCTGGGTGAAAATATGGGTATATCTGGATTCAGCTCTGAACCCGGACAACCACTTTAACCATTATACTCTCAAAAGCTTTGTACGGCTGTTTTCCACACTCTAAACACTATTTTCCAATAGGTAAGTAAATGTATTAACTATTACAAAATCAAGCACTACAGTACATATGCATCATTTATTATTATTATTATTATAATAATAATAATAATAATAAACGGGGCGACTTATTCTTGATCCGAGTATCCTTTTTATCGTTTGCTGTACAAGTTTGTACAGACTCTTTCCACTTATTCATAGCATCATTGCAATGGAGAAAAAATAATAATGCAAACTATGGAGTGTATGACAGACACAAAATGGCGATATTGGAATATGCAAACACCACTTACATTTCAATAAAAATGGATCCAAATGGTAGTATTCCACCCAGGCACACAATGACAGCCGGCTCCATGAACCTGTGAAGACCATAAACATTTTAATTCTTCTGCATCTGGTTAAGAATCAAGCTGCACAAGCTTAGGCCCAGATCACATTCCTATCAAAGCATGGAGTATTCCTGACAAGTGTTGAGCAAACCCGAACTTTGCCGGAAAAGTTTGGGTTCGAGTTCAGTGTTCGGGCATTTAATAAAGCTTGTTGAAAGGCTGCAGGGCAGCCAATCAACAAGCTTTTAAAGGGAACGTGTCACTGGGATTTTGGGTATAGAGCTGAGGACATGGGTTGCTAGATGGCCGCTAGCACATCCGCAATATCCAGTCCCCATAGTTCTGTGTGCTTTTGTGTAAAAAAAACAATTTGATACATATGAAAATTAACCTGAGATGAGTCCCGGTGACAGATTCCCTTAAGCTGTGTGCCCTTAGAAGTCATCTCAGCCATGCCTACTAATGGCATGGCTGTGATTGGCCGGTGCATCATGTGACCCAGCCTCTATATAAACTGGATCACGTGTAGCACTGCCCATCAGCTCTCAGTAGTGAAGGGACAGAAAGCAAGGAGCTGAAGTGAGGGACAGTGTTAGTATGATTTTTTGTGGGTGCAATACACCATCTTTGCACCCGACACAGAAAGCTAATCATAAATCTGTCTGTTAATTCTGTGGGTGACCTACAGCGATTATTTTTTTTTTTTTGAGGGTGCAATGCAACATTGTACTTTGTACCCCTGACACACAAATATAATAGTTAATCTGTTAGGTGCACGTCACATACCCATTTATTGCGTGAAGTTCCACCTGCACTACATACGTTCAGTAGGTGACCTCAAAGAATGAGGAGAGCCTCAAATAAAAGACGTGGCCCTGGTCGTGGTGCTGCTGGGGTTGGTGGAGCTCCTGTTTCAGGGAGAGGACGTGGTCGATCTGTGCCAGCTACACACCCAAAGGAAACACCTTCCACAGGTGCACATAGGCGACAGAACGTTCAGCGTTATTTTGTAGGCCCGAATACCGGTGTACGAATGGTGAGGCCAGAACAAGTAGAGGCGGTAGTAGATTGGGTGGCAGACAGTGCCTCCAGTTCATTCACATTGTCTACCACCCAGTTCCCTGCTGAAAGCGCAGAATTGGCACCTGCAGCCCATGGGCATCTGTCTTTCACCTCACCACCTTCCAAATCAGCCAAGCAGTCTGAACCCAAAGTCATGCAGCAGTCTCTTATTCTTTTTGATGACTCTGCTAGCAGGGTTTCCGAGGGCCGTCCACATAGCCCTGCTCCAGAAGTAGAAGAGATTAAGTGCACTGATGCCCAACCACTTATGTTTTAGGATGTAGACATGGGAGGACCACCGAAGCACAGCACCAGCCGCACAGCAAAAGAGGGAGCATTGTGCAAAAGCAGAGTGGCCGTCCCCTAGCTAGTACGCCCGCTACTGCCCACCGCACCCAGGGACTAAGCACACCAAAGCCAGTTCCAATGAGTTTCCTGGCGTGGTTGTTCTTCAGACAATGTGTTGACGACAAAACGCAAGTGGTTTGCACGCTGTGCAATCGGAGCCTGAAAAGAGGCATAAACGCTCTCAAGCCGAGCACAACCTGCATGACCAGGCATCTAAGTGCAAAGCACAAGCTACAGTGGAGTAGACACCTTAAAAACCACGAAAGATCTCAGGCTCCTCCTGGTCCCTCTTCTGCTGCAGTCTCAGCCTCTTCCTCCCCCTCTGGAGTGACAGTGGCACCTGCCACCCCGCAAACAGAGGATGCCCAAGCATCACAAAGCTTCCGCAAACAGAGGATGCCCAAGCATCACAAAGCTTCTCCACAATGTCCCATGGAAGCGTTCAGCTGTCCATCTCCCAAACACTGGAGAGAAAAAGGAAGTACCCCCCTACCCACCCGCCATCCCCGGCCCTAAATGCAAGCATTTCAAAATTCCTGGCCTTTGAAATGCTGTCATTCCGTCTGGTGGAGACAGACTTAAAAAAAAAAAAAAACTTATGGCAGTGGCTGTCCCACGCTACGTTTCCAGGCGAGCCATCCCCGCCCTGCACAACAAAGTGGCGGACAAAAATTAGAAGTGCACTGCACAACACCATCTGTGGCAAGGTCCACATAACCACCGATACATGGACCAGTAAGCACGGGCAGGGACGTTATATCTCCCTAACTGCACACTGGGTTAATGCAGTGGAGGCTGGGCCTGAGACAGATAGCAGTTCAGCACATGTCCTTCCGCCACCGAGGATTGCAGGACGTTTCTTTTTGCCTCCTGTTGCCTCCTCCTCATCTGGTCAGCGTAACACCTTCACCACCAACTTCAGCACAGCCAGGGATACCCATATTTTGCTTCCTTTGGCAGCCCTTAGCCCTTTCTATGACTTTTTTTGAGCCATTTTAGTGCCCCAAAGTTTGGGTCCCCATTGACTTCAATGGGGTTCGGGGTCAAGTTCGGGTCTCAAACCTGAACTTTGCAGCGAAGTTCGGACGAACCCAAACTTCCAGGTGTTCGCTCAAACCTATTCCTGACGTAAACCTTTGACAGAAGGTTCCATAATCATACAGTCACATGTCTGCAGCACAGTATACATTATTTTGCAGTATCTCACTGTACAGGAAAAAGTGCAATCGCACAATTCTCAGAGAGCAACGTAATCTCAGTTTATGACTATTGCACAGGGAAGGGTTTACCTGCAACTACTCATTATAATAGGTGAAGGACTGCAACAACTGACAGTATGACTGTCCTATTATTCTCTACATACAGTCATGTGAAAAAATTAGGACACCCTTTGAAAGCATGTGGTTTTTTGTAACATTTTTAATAAATGGTTATTTCATCTCCGTTTCAACAATACAGAGAGATTAAAGTAATCCGACTAAACAAAGAAAACTGAAGAAAAGTCTTTTCAAGATCTTCTGTAAATGTCATTCTACAAAAATGCCTATTCTAACTGAGGAAAAAGATAGGACACCCTTGCCCCTAATAGCGAGTGTTACCTCCTTTGGCTGAAATAACTGCAGTGAGACGGTTCTTGTAGCCATCTACCAGTCTTCGACATCGGTCTGAGGAAATTTTACCCCACTCCTCAATGCAGAACTTTTTCAGCTGTGAGATGTTTGAGGGGTTTCTTGCACGTACAGCCCTTTTCAAGTCACCCCACAGCATCTCAATGGGATTCAAATCTGGACTTTGACTTGGCCATTCCAGGACTCTCCATTTCTTCTTTTTCAGCCAATCTTTGGTTGATTTACTAGTATGTTTTGGGTCATTGTCATGTTGCATGGTCCAGTTCCGCTTCAGCTTTAATTTTCTAACTGATGGTCTCACATGTTCTTCAAGCACCTTCTGATACACAGTAGAATTCATCGTGGATTCTATGATGGTGAGCTGACCAGGTCCTGCTGCAGCAAAGCAGCCCCAAACCATGACACTTCCACCTCCATGCTTCACAGTTGGTATGAGGTTCTTTTCTTGGAATGCTGTGTTTGGTTTACGCCAAACATGTCCTCTGCTGTTGTGTCCAAATAATTCAATTTTGGACTCATCTGTCCAAAGAACATTATTCCAGAAGTCCTGGTCTTTGTCAACTTTATCGCTGGCAAATGTCAGTCTGGCCTCGATGTTTCTCTTGGAAAGCAAAGGTTTCCTCCTTGCACACCTCCCATGCAAGTTAAACTTGTACAGTCTCTTTCTGATTGTAGAGGCATGTACTTCTACATCAACAGTAGCCAGAGCCTGCTGTAGTTCTCGAGATGACACTTTAGGGTTTTTGGATACCTCTTTTAGCATCTTGCGGTCTGCTCTTGGGGTGAACTTGCTGGGGCGACCAGTCCTGGGCATGTTGGCAGTTGTTTTGAAAGCCCTCCACTTGTGGACTATCTTCCGGACAGTGGAATGGCTGATTTCAAAATCTTTTGAGATCTTTTTAAATCCCTTCCCAGACTCATAGGCTGCTACAATCTTTTTTCTGAAGTCCTCTGACAGCTCTTTTGCTCTCACCATGGTGCTCACTCTCACTTCAACAGTCAGGAGCACACCAAACTAAATGTCTGAGGTTTAAATAGGGCAAGCCTCATTCAACATGCAGAGTAACGATCTACTAATTATGTGCACCTGGTGTGATATACCTGTGTGAGATCTGAGCCAATTTAAGAGGGAATACATGTGAGGGTGTCCTATCTTTTTCCTCAGTTAGAATAGGCATTTTTGTAGAATGACATTTACAGAAGATCTTGAAAAGACTTTTCTTCAGTTTTCTTTGTTTAGTTGGATTACTTTAATCTCTCTGTATTGTTGAAACGGAGATGAAATAACCATTTATTAAAAATGTTACAAAAAACCACATGCTTTCAAAGGGTGTCCTAATTTTTTCACATGACTGTAGGCCGAGAAAACATGGCCACAGAGGAGCAAGAAGCCCTGACCAGCCATACTACTTGGATGGCATAGAGGTGTGGTGCTCACCATTTCTTCTCTGGAATAGGCCGGGGCACTGCATTGACACGACAGGGAAAGTTAGGCTGTCCTGCCAGATTTCGACCAAGGATTGTGCCCACCAGGTTCAGTGGAAGAATCACAAAGAAACAAATGCAGCACACAGCGACCTAAGATAGCAGAATTCAGAGAATTAGTGGACGCTCATTTACAACAGACATTTGGTATCAAATATTCATTCCCTGCAGGTCAATCTGAGTAGTAAACTTAGAATAACTACATGATGGAATTTCTGTATACAGTAATAATAGCAAGGCTGTGAATGGCAGAGTACATGACATGTCTCTTTGCTATCTGAAAGGAAATACATGGGAGAATATGAAAGATCAAGAAGCATATAAAAGATATAAAAGACCTAGAGCCAGTGCAAAAATTGCAGGATTATATACTTTTTTGTTATGTAGTGACATTGAAAATTCTTAAAGGGGTTCTCTGGGCTTTTAATACTGATGACTTATCCTCAGAATAGATCCTTATTATCAGACCGGCGGGGGTCCGACATCAGCTGTATTATCAGACCGGCGGGGGTCCGACATCAGCTGTATGAAGGGAAGGCGCGCGTGTGGAGTCTCTCTTCCTGCTAGTCAAAGACATAGCAGCAGCGAGCAGGAAGAGACAAGGTAGATGGCACGCGCCGCCATCCCTTCATACAGCTGATTGGTGGAGGCCCGGCACCTCCACCTCTGATATTGATGACCTATCCTGAGGATAAGTTATCAATATTAAAACCCAGGAGAACCCCTTTAAAAATGTGTTTAACATAGGTTATTTTCTGATGACACATTCCCTTTAATTTTTAAAAGGGCCTGCTAATAGGAGGCTGAATTATAAGGGGCCATTTAGCTCCTAGTTCTTTTGACCGTTTACATATGCATTTCATTCCGCTGGCCTGTTTGTTTTTTTAAACTGAGTCTGTCACCAGCATTTCACTTTTTTAACCCTTCCCACAGCTCCCTAGCATGCTTACAGTTAATAAAAACATTACCTCTGCCATCAATCCTGGACTTATAGAACCCTCAAAAACGATCTTTATAAGATATGCAAATGAGGGCTCGCAAGTGCCCAGGGCGGTGTTTCTCTCTTAGGTGCCCTGCTTGCTCAGCCTTCTAATTGCGTCCCTCCGCCCCTTCCTACCCTCTGCCCGCCCATCCTTTCCCTCTGACCGCCTTTGTACTAACTTGTTATGCTGCCGATATCCCGCACCGGCGCACTCATTCCGTTGGCCAGCGCATGTGCACTGCGATGCCCATTCCTTGTACGGCATCACAGTAACTATTGCGCATGCGCCGGCTAACGACGTGAAAATCGGTGTCGTTAGCCGGCGCATGCGCAATAGTTACTGTGATGCCGTACAAGGAATGGGCATCGCATGCGCCGGCCAAAGGAATGAGTGCGCCGGCGCGGGATATCGGCAGCATAACAAGTTAGTAGAAAGGCGGTCAGAGGGAAAGGATGGGCGGGCCGAGGGTAGGAAGGGGCTGGGGGACGGCAATGAGAAGGCTGAGCAAGCAGGGCACCTAAGAGAGTAACGCCGCCCTGGGCACTTGCGAGCCCTTATTTGCATATCTTATAAAGATCGTTTTTGAGGGTTCTATAAGTCCAGGATTGATGCCAGATGTAATGTTTTTATTAACTGTAAGCATGCTAGGGAGCTGTGGGAAGGGTTAAAAAAGTGAAATGCTGGTGACAGACTCCCTTTAAGTATCTTTTCTATAACAGTGTCTTAGATTTCCGGTTTAAAGGCATAATGTGCCATATACATCGCCCTAGTGTTCCCTACACAGCTAAAAAAAAGTTATGCAGAAACCACCCTGATGTGGGCTAAACGTACAATCTTTTTGCCTCCATTGTTTTTTGTTTTTTACACAGACCCATAGAAATGAGTGGCTCTGTGCAATACACCAAAAATCTGGATTGGCTGTGGACCCAAACAATGGTCATGTGCATGAGGACGAAACAAATTGCCATATGGTTCATAATGCAAAAAGAAACACAGGAAACTGTAAAAGGGACTGTAAATATAACGCTGCAGTTCACAGCTCACAAAGTCATTGCAAGCTTCATTATACACACAATGGCTTTGGACAAAATAAAAAATAAAAATAAATATCCTTAGGTGACCCTCATCACCATGCAAAATAAAGAACGGTGCACACTAGGTCAAACATGATCTTGTGTACTGTGCAAATGAAGAGCAGGATTATACAGAGTCATAAAACCAAACCGCAATATTTAATGCAGGGGAAAGCCGTGCTGCGAGCGCTCCTGATCTGTGAATCAGATTACCGTACTAGCAAGGAATGGAGCATTGGTAAGGCTTAGATTCAGCACGTATCACAAGTAGTCTTTAGCAGCTTTCCTGCAATGAATAGCGATGTTTGCGTGTATTATCAAGAATATTAAACTCATGTATAAGAGGAAAAAAAAAGAAAAAATAATTAAAAAGAAAAAACCTAATAACCCTTCAGCCATATACAGGGGGGAGAATTTTCATTCCCTACCTTCATAATGACAGATCTACTTTGTGATTAGAAGGAGCCCTTCTCGTTTCCAGTCTGCTGGCTTGAGGCCGCAATGTGTTCACAATGGACACAGCGCCACCTCATGGAGAAGATAAAGTCTGAACTCAGGGGTCATCTAGTTATACTCTAACTAGTGCACAAGCCACTTCTAAATTAATGTAAAATAAAGCGACATTTCAATCTTACAAAGTCTAGTGTCAGGAGTCTCAAACCATGAGGGAAAAAACATGATAGGCAATAGATGCTCCATAACAGGTAATATACACAATTACTCTATGTTTCGCTGCTACTGTAAAAAAAAATAAAAAAGGTAAAAAAATTTACTGCACAGAAAAGGCATCATAAGTTATGTGACACTATCTATTCATTAACAGTACTTAAAGGGGTTGAGCAGTGTGATGACCGATTGCCAAGCCTAAACAAAGGTGATCAATATATCAGCAGTCTGACTCCTGACATTGATTACCTTTCCTGAGGATTGGTCATCAATATCATCACACTGCACAACCCCTTTAAATTACTGCCATCAGGTTATAGAGCAGGAGGAGCTGAGCAGAGTTATATATAGTGTTAGGGAAAAGAATCAGTATAATTTGCAACCTATTCATGTAAATCTCTGCTCATTCTACAGTCCAGTGGTGGTCTAACCTAAAGGGGTTGTCCGGGTTCAGAGCTGAACCCGGACATACCCTTATTTTCACCCAGGCAGCCCCCCTGAGGCTAGCATCGGATCATCTCATGCTCCGATGCGCTCCCTTGCCCTACGCTAGATCGCGCAGGGCAAGGGCTCTTTTATTATCAACAACACACTGCCGGGCGGAAACTTCCGCCCGGCAGTGTGTTCGGTGACGTCACCGGCTCTGATGGGCGGGCTTTAGAGCTGCCCTGGCTGTTTTACTGGCTAGGGCAGCGCTAAATCCCGCCCATCAGTGACAGTGACATCACCGAGGTTCCTAGCAGCCCCATGGAGAGCACCGGTACGTCACCAAATCTCCAAGAAATGCCTTTGCCCGGGGGGTGCCGGGGTGAAAATGGAGGTATGTCCGGGTTCAGCTCTGAACCCGGACAACCCCTTTAAATGATTTATCGCTTGGATATGCCACCAATTTCTGATAGATGCAGGTCCCAGAGGTGGGGCACACACCTATCTTTAGAACTGAGCCCACAAAGTGAAGGAGAACGGACCGCACATGAGCAACCACCCTCCGTTCATTTCTAAGGGAGTGCTAAAATTAGCGGCGCAGCCGGCTATTTTTTGGAAGTCCCATAAACTTCAGTTTCCGGGCTCTGTTCTATAGAGATATGTGCAGGTCACTAGCGGTATGCCACCAATGTCTGAGATGGGTAAACCCCTTTAACAGCCTAACGTGTGCATGCAGATATAGCTAAAAATAACTGCCCAATGGACTCCAATGTGCAGAATGAGTAGTGATTTATATGAAATATAAAAAATTAGAGGTTATACGGAATTATAATATATCAGTGTGCTCAGCGCATCCTGCCGGCAGATCAGACACTATGTTAAGGATCCCTTTAAAGAGGACCAGCTAGGGGGGGCGTGGCCTGTGAGCGCATGGAGTGAGACGCACCGTTCACTGCTCCTGCCGATATCCTGGACTAAACTGGTGGTAGCACGCTTCGGTTTCTTAGAAAAACCTTATCTGGTGTGAGGGAAGTGTCCGGTAGCTGCGGTGACAAAGTTTGAAGCCTGAACATGCCGAGGAAATCGAGCAAAGTCATGAAACATGACAGGCTGGAGGCGGGCAAATATGGCGCCGATGGAGGTGAGGAGACGGCGCTGCAGGAGGCTGTCAGCCAGAGTGTGGCTGCTAAACTTAGCAAATACGCCCGTACAGAAAGTGGAGTGGGTGACTGGGCCTCTGATAAAGGGACTGAAACACTTACCTCTTCTGATCAAGAGGACGGTTCCATGGATGGCAACGGCTTGGATATAGCCGATCAACCTGCACCAGTTCCTGCAGTACCTGCTAAGGATTCTAGAGGCCTTCGGGCCGTGTCTACAGAGGAGCCCACTCTGAAGGACATAATGACGGCTGTGGCAAGCTGTAATAGCACCCTTAAAGTGCTTACAGTACAGGTTGGCAGTTTGAGATCGGATGTCTCCATAATAAGGCATGATTTGCATAAGATATCTGAACGAACCTCTGAACTGGAGAAGAGGGTGTCATCATTAGAGGATGCAGTCCAGCCTTTGCAGATGGCGTCCAAGACGTCTTTGAGAGATATTGCTGCCTTGTATGCCAAGACAGACGATTTAGAAAACAGATCAAGAAGGAACAATCTAAGAATTGTAGGAGTGCCGGAGAAGACAGAGGGGGCTAATGCCACTGAATATGTGGAGAAATGGTTGTACCAATTATTTCATGAGAAAGGCCTATCTACCTTGTATGCGGTGGAGCAGGCGCACAGAGTGCCCACGCGGCCGCTTCCACCAGGTAGACCTCCTCGTCCTATTCTTGCGAAGATATTACATTTTAAGGATCGGGACACTATTTTGCGTCAATCTAGAGATAATGAAGAGATGGTCCTGAACGGGGTCAAGGTGTCTATTTTCCCGGACTACTCAAATGAAGTGCAGCGGCGGAGGAGTCGTTTTATGGATGTCAAGAAAAGGCTTAGAGGGTTACAGGTTCCGTATGCCATGTTGTTTCCTGCGAAATTACGTGTTGTGGCACTCGGATCCACCAGATTCTTTGAGGATCCGGAGGAGGCGGCACAGTGGCTGGACGTCCACGAAAGACAACTGAGAAATGGGGCCCCGGACACTTGAAGGAGACAGATGTGTTGCCTGGTTTAATCTCTATATATGTTTGCATTTTATTGTCACTTTAATGTTACACCAGTTAAGAAGTGTACTTTACAATGCTACCACATGTTAGATTTTGAAGTGGGAGTAGGCGGTTAGGGGAGAAAATGAAGTGTTTCCCTACTGTGGAGAGGATTCTCTGCTTAAGGGAGGGTTCTGATAGAGTTAAGGATGACTGTGATTCACTTGAGGGCAAGTTGCTCAGTGAGCGCCCGGTTTTTGGGTTTAGGGGTGAAACAGTGGAGGTAGTTGTCTCCATTTGTAGTATTCTGATAATGGGGGGGTGGGAGGGTAGGGAGTTAGTTAGGAGTAAGATAAGGGGTGAGAAATCTGAATGGATGAGGTTTGAGTGGGGTGTGAGATGCAGATATGTCATTATGTTCTACCATGACACAGGTGATTAAAGTTTTGAGCTGGAATGTGAGGGGTATGGCTGATGCAAGAAAAAGATTGAGCATTTTTCACTATTTAGGGCGTTTTCAGCCTGCCATCTTTTGCCTGCAGGAAACGCATCTGACTAGTGACACTGTACAATGGTTGAGCAAAAACTGGGTGGGTCAGGTGGTACATGCAACGCATTCCTCACATTCCAGGGGAGTGAGTGTCTTAGTACACAAGAGTATCAGGTATGAACATATGCAGCAGTGTGTAGATGATGAGGGCAGGTATGTCTGTATAGTATGTAAGATTGATGGGATTCAGATGGTGTTGGTGTCAGTTTATGTGCCACCGCCATTTGCTTCTCCTTTGGTGCGTGCAATTATGTCGTTTGTGGCGGACTTCCCTGGGTTGCCGTGGCTACTAGTGGGGGATTTTAATTGCACGCCGGATGATTGTTTGGATAGATGTCGGGTGGAGGGATCTGGTGGATCGCCTGGAAGTGCAGCTTTGAAGAATATTATGACTGAAACTGGTTTGGTGGATGTGTGGAGAGTGCCCAACCCTAGTAGGCGCGAATATTCGTGCAGATCTGCTACGCATCACTCATTGTCACGCATAGATCTGGCACTTGTTAATGACTCTATGCTGCCCCTGATCCGGGGAATTGTTTATCATCCTCGGTCGTTGTCTGACCACTCCTTGGTACAGATTGATGTGTGCTTGGGGGAGCTTAGACAGGGACCGAGGTTGTGGAAATGCAACCCACATTGGCTGAATGTTTTGGGAGATTTATCTGAGGTATCTCTGGCAGTTAGAGAATACTTTACAGTTAATGCAGGGACGGCCTCAATCCATGGTGTCTGGGATGCTATGAAAGCGTTCTTGAGGGGAGTATTAATAAAAGAAATCAGTAAACACAAATCCAAGTCTAGAGAAGCGGATGTTAAGGCGCATTTACAAGTTGCTGAAGCTGAAAGGGTGTTTGGTAGGTTGCCCTCCATGGTTAATAGTGAGATGTTGGCGGTTGCTCAGGAGCAGTTGTGATGTCACTTAATTCAGGCCGCGGAGCGGAAGCGTAGTTTTTACCGCCAAAGATCTTTTGAGGAGGGTGAGAAGGTAGGTCATCTGCTGTCTGTAGTTTCCCAGGCTTAACAGGGTTCCTCCTGCATACAGGAACTGAGGGACGGAATCGGAAATAGTAGGCAAGATACAAAAGGAATACTGGATATATTGAAGGGTTTCTATGTATCCCTGTATGAATCTACTGTCCCTAGTTCTGGGGACGCTCTGTCTGTCTTTTTAGAAGGGGCGCAGCTGCCGGTGTTGTCTGATGAGGACAGGGAGAGACTGGAAGAGCCGATTACACTTGAGGAACTGGAAGCTGCACTGGGTGGTATGGCGAATGGTAAGGCCCCCGGGGCTGATAGATTACCTGTAGAGATATATAAGAAATTACAGGGGGTGCTTCTTCCTGAACTGCTTAAGGTACTGGAACACTCACTGGAGACGGGTTCGCTACCACACTCGATGCAGGAGGCTATAATTGTAGTTATTCCCAAACCTGGGAAAGATCCCAAGTTTCCTGACTAATATAGGCCGATTTTCACTTTTTTGGAGCTCGGTTCATACAGTGGGTACAGGTATTATATTCAAGTCCCAGAGCCCGCATTAGAGCCAATGGGGGATTGTCAGACAATTTTAATTTGGCCAGAGGTACCAGGCAGGGATGCCCACTGTCGCCCTTATTGTTTGCATTGGCCATTGAGCCATTAGCAGCCCTAATACGCCTGTCACCTCATATTGTGGGGTTCAGATATGGTGAGGTTCAGAACAAGGTGGCTATGTATGCTGACGATACCTTGCTTTTCTTGGGCGATACTGGGTCATCCTTGGATGCTGCCATGTCACTTATAGATAGATTTGGAAATTTCTCTGGACTAAGGATTAATTGGCAAAAATCTGCTTTGATGCCGGTGGATGGACAGGACTTTTCAGTGGAGAGAGTGGATGATAGAATTCCCTGGGTGAACAAGTTCAAATATTTAGGGCTATACATGACGCCTAGATTGCTGGACTTTGAAGAACTAAATCTGACCCCCATGCTTGCTACTTTCAGACTCAAGGTGAGAACTTGGTGTAGACTATTTCTGTCAGTAGTGGGAAGAGTGAACCTTTTAAAAATGGTAGTATTGCCTCAGCTGCTGTATGTACTTAATAATGCTCCTGTCTGGATCCCGCTAGACAGATTCAAGAAAATACATTCCATATTTAGAGATCTTATATGGAAGTATGGTCAAGCAAGGATCAAATTAGAGACGCTGCAATACCCTAAGACAGAAGGGGGTTTGGCAGTCCCTAATGCTTGGATTTATTTTCTGGCATCTCAGTGCCAGCACTTTAAGGGCTGGATGGATCTTCAGGTTCCAGATGTGACAGGCAAGATACTGCAGCATTGGTTGGGCAGTAGAGACCTTATGTGTATTCTGGAGGGGGCGGGAATGCATGGAGGGAGAGAGAAAGTTTTACTTATTGAACTTATAAAGAAAGTATGGGCGAAGGTGAAGCAGCTCAGAGGTGTGGGAGGAGTTGGAGAGCTTTCCCCAATATGGAATAATAATCTATTGCCAGAATTCATGTCCTTGTCAGGATATAGGAATTGGGAATCCCATGAGGTACTGAGGATAGGTCAACTAATCGAGGGTAATGTTTTTAAATCTTTCCAGGGAATACAACAAGAGTTTAAGGTCCCCACGAGATGGTTTTATCAGTATTTGCAACTGAGGCATGCCTATGAGGCCACGGTAAGGAAAGGGTGTAATATAGCTAAAATGGATGCGGTACAGAAACTTATTCTTCCCAAGAGCGTTAATTGGATATGCTTTGTGCCATAAAAAGTGTTTGGGTATATATCTTGTATTGATGCTGTATATTGTATACACTTTCAGGTACCCATGATCGATTATTCCTTACTGCTGTAGTTGGCATTTTGCCTGAAGATGCAATTTATTATTGTCTTTTGTATTTTATTTTTGTATGTTCCATGGTAAAATGTATAAGTGTCTACAGAAAATGATTATATCATAAAAACAATAAAAACGATTTGATTAAAAAAAAAAAAAAAAAAGAGGACCAGCTAGGAATTTTATAAATGCATAGCTTTTACTGTTACAATGAGAAGAGAGCTTTTTTTTCAATCTGATCTTTACACCCCACTGCATAGCTATGGCCCCCGATCCCTTTTGTGAGAACATGGTATGCTTCTGCTTTAGGCCTCATGCATACGAACGGATGTATTTTGCGGTCCGCAAAAAACTGATCTGCAATACGGATGACATCCGTGTGCATTCCGTATTTTGTAGAAAGGAACTGCTGGCCCCTAATAGAACAGTACTATCCTTGTCCCCTTGTCCGTAATGCGGACAATAGGACATGTTCTATATTTTTGCGGAATGGAAATACGGAAACGTAATGCACACGGCGTAACTTCCGTATTTTTTTTGCGGACCCATTGAAATGAACGGTTCAGTATACGGTTCGCAAAAAAGGGAACGGAAACAGAATGAAAATACGTTTGTGTGCAAGAGGCCTTACTCGGAGGCTGCCCAGTATGCTTGGAGAGCACCAGAGCAATTCTGTAGATTCCTCCTAGAGAGAAGAGAGAGGTGGTTTCCGCCCAGTTGGACGATCACTCAATTAGTATAGGGCGCCAAATAGGGTTGGAGGCTATAGCTATGCAAAGAAAATACATAAAAGGAAGATTTTTAAATGCCACTATACTCAGGGGGACTGCGCTAATGAGGACAGGTAAAACATTTGCATTTTAAAACTTACGACAGGTCCTCTTTAAGATATGTGACATACTATATGGCATCTACCAGATCAGCTGTTAGACCCAGACTAACAAAATGTCTGACTCTAAAATGCTGCTCTCTCGAAATTTCACTGTGTGAATGTTTACCACAGACCTTACCCGTCTACATATGAACAGATTATACGAAGATACTAGTGACTTACCATTGTTCCAAATGGGATTGCTCTGGAAGCATGGTAATAGATGGCAATGAAGTTGATGAAGAATGCGGTCCCACAAACCATGGCTGGTATCAGGAAAGCTCCGATGAACATTTGCTTTATCCACCTCCGTCCTAACAAAGAGTGAACAATCTTTCTTATTGTAACATGAAAGAGACACCACCTGAGTGCATTTCATCTTGTTGTACCAAAAGAGGTAAAGGTTTTCCTGCGTTTCATTTCATAACACAAACTATAATTAATCTGCACTTTTACTTTGATTTTTACATAAATGAAATTAAAATAAAATTTTACCAAACGGGACCACTTAAGGAGTTGGTCACGCTGTGGCTGGAGCAACCAAAAGCAGATTAACATATAAAAAGGGATCTAATGGTAGCACTAGCGCGTCTGATCCCAAAGAGGGGTGCTCACAGCAAACAGATTCACCCAACCTATAGTATATGCAACAAAATAAGTAAAAAGCTGGGCGCTCACACTTATCTGGAGTAGGTGGTCATTTATTTCAACATAAAATACAGATAAAATGACAAACTTTAAAATGCATGCATTTGCATAAAAAAGCCCTTAATAAAAAGAGGATCTGATAGTAGTCTGACCAGACTTAAAAGGGCTATCGATCCACCAAAAACAGAGAGACAATTGTATGACCAAACCAGTCCACCGTATGGCGAATTACACTGATCTAAAATCGAAATGCTTCATATAGTTCGTCCATCCGACTATTATAAAATCGCAACCCTGAACATATAACCACATGGGGTGAGTCAGTTTATCTATTATGTTTCCACAATGCTTGCAACAGGGAATTGTCCATAGTTGAATACCTTGGAACTTTAATCACACAATAGTAGACTCGGTGCCGAATTGGCAAGGACGTTTAAAAAATCGAGAGTCACAACCAGCAGATTACGGCTACAATTATCACAAAAGCAGATTAACGCCAACTACTGTGCTACATCTGTACTGGTAAGGGTTCCACGGTGCAAGTACAGGAGAAGCAATTAGCTGTACTCCAAGAGGATGCCACAGCTCAGCCGCAGTGCATACAGGCGCCTTAAAACAGTTGTCATGGCAGTATATGTGACCTATCCTGAGGATGGGTCATCAATATCCGATTGGCAGGGGTTCGACACCCGGCAGTCAGCTGCTTGAAGAGGTGGCACTCCGTCTCCCTTGCAGCCTGAGTGAAGTGAAACGACAGGCAGTGTAATGAAAAGGAAGTAGCGCTGATTGCGATCAGATATTGATGACCTATCCTATGGATAGGTCATCGATATAAACTGCTTCCACAACCCCTTTAAGGTCTCTGAATGCAAAATAATGTTCGCATTCACCGACTACAAACAAATATCTTATAAACGGTGAGGGACCAAAGTGAAATACATGAAAAAATTGCAGAAAATATTCTACATTGATTACACTCCATTTACATAGAACCAGAATGCCCCAGCTTCTCTCCGTGGACGCGTTAGCACAATTAGTATGATTTGCAGAACACAAAAATATCTTTTTGCAAGCAGCAGCCCTGATGGATATCTACAGTCAGTGTATAAAGGGGTTAAACAGTCTCCATTTTTTTTTTTTTTAGGAGTTCTCCTTTTCACAGATATTGTACTGCATGTAAAGCATTGTTAATGACAGCAGTAAATGTGCGTTACAAGATCATGTCAATAGCATTACCTCCTTGCCTAGCATACAGACTTCCTCCAAAGTAACCATTGACTGGTGATGTGGCAGCATAGACAAATATAGCCGTGCTCAACATTGAACCCCTCCTGCAAAAGATAAATAAAAGAAGTTTAAAAAAAATACTGAGTAATACTAGTGTAACCTTCACGGCAAGCAACAGAAGCATTCCGATGAATATTCTTAAGAAGAGGCCATCTCTACATCTCCAATACTACATGCCAGACATGGTAAAGCAAGTGCCTTACAACAATACAATCTACAGCCGATTGGGTCCTTCCGGTACCTTGATACTATGCTCATCATAGTCCACCGATATCAGAGCAGCCCCCACTGTGTCTTTTGAACAAGCGAGGGCGTGCAGCATTCACTGGAGCGCCACATCGCCTCAAATCAGCCGATCACATGGGGTGGTGGAAGTTGGACCCCCCAGTCCAACTTCCACCACCCCAAGTGATCGGCTGATTTGAGGCGATGTGGCGCTCCAGTGAATGCTGCAAGCCCTCGCTTGTTCAAAAGACACAGCTCAGTGCTATTCACTCCTTTTAAAGATGATCTTCATTTGGAAGATGACTTTCCATAGTAGCCCTCCACCCATCCACACAATCACAGTGTCTACTACAGGAGTTTAATATTAGAGGCATCCCCAACGATCAATGAAGAGAAGTGCTGCGTCCCCTTCATTGCTTCGTAAAGCACCGCCCTGTACTTTTAGTAGTGGCTATGCCTGATATTACAGCTCAGTGCCACTCTTAGGATGGGGCCAATGGGACAAGGCTGTAAAATTGTAAGACTAGGCACAGCCACTACTAAAACTATGGGGCTATGCTAGGTAAAATGATAAATAAGGCACAACTGTGACCGAAGAGCTATGCCCCCCCCCCCCCCCAGGCAGGTGATAGGTGGGGTGCTGAAAGAAGGGCCTCCACCAATCTAATACTGATTGACTATGCTAAAGCTAGGCCATCAGTTTAAAAGAACCAAAATCTTTAAAGGGGTAAGCTCATCTCAAACATTTATGGCATGTCCACAGAATACACAATAAATGCCTGATGGATGTGGGTCCCACCTCAGAGACCTATATCTAAGTCTAGAAGGAAGCACCTCCAATACTCACAGCGGCAAGATGAGGTCAGAACTACAGAAACAGCCCAGCGCACTACACAGTTTCCAATGCTCCTATTCGTCACGTGAGTAAACTGCAGCATGTTGTAGTTTTATTCCGGCCCGCTCCCATTATAGTGAATGGGGCTGGAGCGGACTTCCGGCAGCATGGTGCACTAGCGGTAGCACGGATCCGGCAGGCTGTTCCCCCGCCAGAACAGCCTTCTGGAGAAGGCTGCCGCTAGTGTGAAAGAAGCCTTGCAGGAGTTTCTGCTGTTTCCCCCATCACCCCTCCTACCCACATGAGAGCCTTCATTTCTGGCTGGAATTTCCCTTTAACAAGTGCTGGACACACTGAATGTGGCAGGATAACTGTGGCATGGTAATACTCACTCTGTATACAAATCCTCAATCATGGCTACAATTATCACAATAAGAGACACTGCAAAAATCTGACAGCCTGATCCAATGAGTGATGAAAAAATCAGCGGGTGGCTTGACGGTCTGAAAACATCTCCATGGACCTGCTTCCAGCCATACTCGTCTCCTAGGTCCCTATCCTGCATTTGAAAGAAATGAACAGAGAATTCCTTTTAAACTTTTTTGTACAACAGCAGTGAAATGAAATTCCGACCTGTAAAAATCTTCAGGATTTGTTCTTATTACATCAGCTCGATGGAGTACAGATTAGTAATATCGGGCTTAGGTTAAAGGGGTTATCCAATGTCTAAAACATGCCCCCCAATGACCGGGCCACTTGTATGGATCATACTTACCCCACTCCCCGGCACTGCTCCGGATGTCCGCGCGGCCACCGCTGCATCTCCCCGTCGCACGGATCAAAACATCTAGCAACAAGGGGGGCAGTCAATAGCAGGCCGCGACGGGGACGAGCATCGCGGGTACTAGCATCGCGGGTAACACTAGGGAGGCTCGTCCCCATCATGAGTAAAGTATAATTATATCGTGGCTCACCCTTATCTGTTAGCGTGGTTAAGGTGCTCTGTTTTTTGGATGTCTCACCCGTTCATCCAATGTAACAAATGTACTTCAAATGCAAAAATAAAAATAAAAATAAAAACAGGCACTCACCAGCTGGTATGTCTATAGTAGAATGTTTATATAAAATATCACATAAAATACAAAATAAAATGCAATGTATCATAATATGCACTGGGGTTGGCACATATATTATATCACATCCGCTCTGTTGCGCAAAATACAAATATTATAGCGATATATTTCAGAAGAGTTGCTTCAATATGATGGAAAAAGAAAAAGAAAAAAAGTGATACTATGTATGATAAATAAGATCAAAAATCTGTGACAGAAATGTCCCGTATAAGGATTAATACCTGTGAATGAAGGGTTATTCAAAAGAGAAAAAAACTGCTGAATGAGCAGCTGTAAAGAACTTGCATGTGTCTTCTTAGGTGATAATTGTGTCCATGTAGATTGATTTAGCAACTAATGTAGCGCTAATATAGAGATGTGAACCATCCGGTTTCACCAGCATACAAAGTCCGCACTCAGGGTTCAGTATATATTGAAGTAGACGGGTTTTATGAATGGGGCGTCCCCCTATCCGTGAACCCTCTTACCTTGACCTTTTAGAATGCCTGTGTGATTTATGCTGCCAATGGTCGCTGGATCCTTTATGTCACGATGTGGGATCCGGTACTTTAAATTCACTGCTTACTGCCCTCCGGTCTCGGCGTTCCACGTGATGTCTTTGCGTGTCGCCTTCCAGGAAGTGATGTGCAGGGATCGCGTAGTCTCGCGATAAGTCTAACCAGTTTCGCTTTCACTGGTATCCAGATCACCAACAATGTGCTTGTATTGACCAACGATGTATAGGTCTCTTTCCTCGGGTTAGGGTGGGTAATTTGTAGCTTGCAGGACCAGCCAGACGCGTTTCGAGGGGTCTCCCTCTTCCTCAGTGGCTATATTGCAAGTGCTACTACCCTCTTCTTTATATGCTCCAGTGTTCACAAACCCCACCCCACACCCAGCATGAATGAATTATCCTCTAATTGGGCAATTTGCCTTATCCTCAGTGCATAGTGTTACATATATATCTCTATAGACAGTTTTACTTTTATTACAACTTATATTCTTAATAAAGTTAAAATAATGCATTAAAATATTTAATTTAAGGCACAAAAAGTCAGTATTCCTTATTTTCAGACAACCTTTATTTTTATATATATGTATATATATATTTTTATATGTTTTCTTATTGTTTTAAAATCTTCCTGTTATTTAAAATTTCATATTCATATTGTATAATGTTCCCATATATAGGGTTCCTCCAATCGTATCAAAAAAACAAAAAAACGCATATGCGTTTTTAATGCGTTTTTAATGCGTTTTGGTGCGTTTTTTGCAAAAATTTATTATTATTTTTTTTTTTTGCAGATTCCACTTTCTCATGTCTATTCCTGTTATCCCTCATCACTTGGGAACAAAATTCATCAATCTTAAAGGATATTGTTGAATAATTCAATTTTTGTTCTTATTATTTTTATTTTATTTTTATGGGATATTTGCCTCTTCTATCCATTAAGTTATTCGGTATTCTGGAGTATTAATGGATAGAAGAGGCAAATATCCCATAAAAATAAAATAAAAATAAAAATAATAAGAACAAAAATTGAATTATTCAACAATATCCTTTAAGATTGATGAATTTTGTTCCCAAGTGATGAGGGATAACAGGAATAGACATGAGAAAGTGGAATCTGCAAAAAAAAAAAAAAATAATAAATTTTTGCGTTTTTTTGGAGTTAGATGCGTTTTTTTGTTTTTTTGATACGATTGGAGGAACCCTATATATGGGAACATTATACAATATGAATATGAAATTTTAAATAACAGGAAGATTTTAAAACAATAAGAAAACATATAAAAATATATATATACATATATATAAAAATAAAGGTTGTCTGAAAATAAGGAATACTGACTTTTTGTGCCTTAAATTAAATATTTTAATGCATTATTTTAACTTTATTAAGAATATAAGTTGTAATAAAAGTAAAACTGTCTATAGAGATATATATGTAACACTATGCACTGAGGATAAGGCAAATTGCCCAATTAGAGGATAATTCATTCATGCTGGGTGTAGGGTGGGGTTTGTGAACACTGGAGCATATAAAGAAGAGGGTAGTAGCACTTGCAATATAGCCACTGAGGAAGAGGGAGACCCCTCGAAACGCGTCTGGCTGGTCCTGCAAGCTACAAATTACCCACCCTAACCCGAGGAAAGAGACCTATACATCGTTGGTCAATACAAGCACATTGTTGGTGATCTGGATACCAGTGAAAGCGAAACTGGTTAGACTTATCGCGAGACTACGCGATCCCTGCACATTACTTCCTGGAAGGCGACACGCAAAGACATCACGTGGAACGCCGAGACCGGAGGGCAGTAAGCAGTGAATTTAAAGTACCGGATCCCACATCGTGACATAAAGGATCCAGCGACCATTGGCAGCATAAATCACACAGGCATTCTAAAAGGGCAAGGTAAGAGGGTTCACGGATAGGGGGACGCCCCATTCATAAAACCCGTCTACTTCAATATATACTGAACCCTGAGTGCGGACTTTGTATGCTGGTGAAACCGGATGGTTCACATCTCTATATTAGCGCTACATTAGTTGCTAAATCAATCTACATGGACACAATTATCACCTAAGAAGACACATGCAAGTTCTTTACAGCTGCTCATTCAGCAGTTTTTTTCACTTTTGAATAACCCTTCATTCACAGGTATTAATCCTTATACGGGACATTTCTGTCACAGATTTTTGATCTTATTTATCATACATAGTATCACTTTTTTTCTTTTTCTTTTTCCATCATATTGAAGCAACTCTTCTGAAATATATCGCTATAATATTTGTATTTTGCGCAACAGAGCGGATGTGATATAATATATGTGCCAACCCCAGTGCATATTATGATACATTGCATTTTATTTTGTATTTTATATTTTATGTGATATTTTATGTGATATTTTATATAAACATTCTACTATATAGACATACCAGCTGGTGAGTGCCTGTTTTTATTTTTATTTTCGTCCCCATCATGGCCTGCTGTTGGCTGCTCCCCCCCGTCGCCAGATGTTTTGATCCACACGCCAGATATGCAGCGGCGGCCATCTGAAGCGACGCCGGTGTCGAGAGCGGGATAAGTATAATCTGAGGGGCACGGGCATGGGGGGGCATGTTTTAGACATTGGATAACCCCTTTAACTTGTATGTGTCATGTAGCTCTGTGATGCCATTTTTGTGTCAGTATAAAAAATGCTTACTGTGGAACGCTCTGTTGAATGCAATATGGAGGCTGATGTAATCTGATAGTCAGTGAAGAATGTGAAAATGGATTTGTTAATATGGTCCCACATCCAAGGAAATCTCCGCACTTGTATGTAATGTTTTTGACCCCTAAACTACAGGTGTGCACATTAGCCTGTTTTCACACAAGCATGTTCATTCTGATGCCTGCATTTCTCAGATTGGGTCATATGAGAAGTAACCAATCTCACCGAATTAAAATAATATAGGATGCTGTGAGTTACAGCTAAGATTGCGGGTCTACCATCCTCAAAGCATCGTGTGAGTATAGTACATTAGACCTGCGCTCAGGAAACACCGTTGTCACAAGGAGCATATTTCCTAGGCCCAACACGCTCATGTCTAACTGGCCTTAGAAAAATATCTGGAAAACATTAGTAAGAGAAGAATATTGGAGCACTCCATGTCTTCAAAGATACTTGAGGTTTATTAACCAAGATATGTGCACATGCTTGCAGTATTCTTCTCTTACTTGTGTACAAGGGGCTCAAAGGCTAGGTCCCAACACTGCTGGCACTGCTACCTTATGGACTATGAAATCAAGAGAAGTCAGTAGTGCTGTTTTAATTCTGGATATCTTGAAAATATTAGTTCACGCCATCTGTTTTCATAAAGAACAAAAAAAGGTAATCATACTGAACACATTACAGAAACATATGGAAAAAATAAGGTGCATGTGCAACCGGAGAGTGCCATAAGGAATATTTTACTGTCATGCACATAAATTCTTATTCTAGTCTCAATTATTACACATACATAGTTATTTTAAACCATTTTCTTCCACTAAATCAATACTCTTTGGGATCACTATCCACTTCAAGTACTACGTCCTTAATGAGTACATAACTACTCATTTCTGACAAACCTGTAGGAGGGAATGTGGGTATAAAAGGTCCCTAATCATAAGAATAATGACCTTCTGAAGGGTCACTGTACTGTTACACAATTTAATTGAGAATGGTGTACTTAACAAATTTCTAAAATCACTTAAATTTAAAAAATGTCCCTGCATCCACCTGAAAAAAGCTGTAAAGTAATGGCCACTTGGGGTCTCAATTTCACCTAAGTTGCAGTCCACTACCTTTTGTTAGGCAAGATCCGCCCCTGGCCTAACAAACTCAAAATACGGCTGAGGGGAAGTGGAGGTGTGTCAGAGCCAGCTGAGCCTGATAAAACAACTGTTTGTTGTACATCAGTGTTGACAGAAGTTTGACGCCCCCTGCTTCTGAGTGAAATGCATCTAGCTGTGAAGCTAGAACAGGGAATAATATGGCTTTAAAGATCACAGAATACGTGAAGCCAATCTGTGGCGGTGCAGACATTTGTAAACATGCATACCATGTCATCCATTTCTTCTTCCTTGCTGTATCGGGCATAATCTTTCCTCAAGGTTCTCATGAGAATCATGGACACCAATCCCACCAAGAAAATAACCATCATGAAAGAATTGAAGATTGAAAACCAGTGTATCTAGGGGGGAAAAAAAATGTATAGTTAATATACCTGAGAAAAAATTAATATTCCTACTCCCCAATTTAAGATGTGTGAAATCAAAATGTTCCTTTTACTTTCAATGAATGTTCATTCTAATTGCCATAATAATGTATATGTTCAAAGTACGGCTCTGTTCGCATCCTGCCTGAAGCCTACCATACGCACCGACCGAGCATGTGACATAGGAGAAACGGTAAGGGTCTTAAACTATCACCACTCACTCAAACCTGAATGCAACTTCCAATTAAAGGCTACAAGTTGAGCACAAACAGAAATTTTTAGGCCAGTGCCATGCAGTCGTGTCAGCTTTTCATTACACCTACATTTGGTGTACACACCAGGCAAAGTTCCTGACATATACAGCAAACGTATTCATCAGGCTCCAGTCATCCAACAGAGGTCAATATCTGGCCCATTAAGCCTGTCGGGCCAGTATGAGTTGATACGCCTTTTTTTGTGATATTTGTGTTAGTATTGTAGGTGACACTATTCCATACAAAGGTATACAGCAGGCTTCCAATGTAGACCTCAGACACGGGTTCTAAACATGATGTGAACAGAGCGTAAAAAAAAATTAAAATAAATAATATGATCTAACTTTTAGATTGAAACTACAAAGTTGTGGACTTTGTTTATTCACAAGGAAACCATATGATTATTTGATCAGCTGGAAGATACGTACTCTGTGCTGGAAGAACGAGGGATCAAGGTACTTGTCAAATCTATCTTCGAATCGAACATCAGACCTTTTCCACTTAACCTAAAAGAGAAGTGGAATATCCATTTAGCATTTGCATAAAGATGGGTTAATCTCAATAATCTGTACAACTGCATCAAATGGTAAAACCCAGGGGGCAACTCATTAATCTAGAACATTACTTTTTTTGTTGCACAAATGGGTCCAGTATATCTAATCACTACAAATGTTCCCTCTCTATTGTCTTTGACAACACTAAAAAGAACACAGTACAAAACAGGAAGCCAATCCTTGTCTATTTGCTGACAATAGTGGAAACAAGTTCCTAGGTACAAACTGAAAGGGCATCTGTCAGCAGATTTGTACCCATGAAACTGGCTGACCTGTTACATGTGCACTTGGCAGCTGAAGGCATCCGTGTCAGCCCCATGTTCATATGTGCTTGCATTGCAGAGAAAAGTGCTTTAATATATGCAAATGAGCCTTTAGGAGCAAGGGGGGCGTTGCCATTGCTCCTAGAGGCTTTGTTTGCTCTGCAACTGCCGCACCCTCTGCACTTTGACAGGGCCAGGTGCAGTGTAAACACGATCACACCAGGCCCTGACCGCTGCTAAAGTGCAGAGAGCGCTGCAGTTAAACATTTTTCTCAGCAATGTGGGCACATTTGAATATTGTACCAACACAGATGCCTTCAGCTGCCAAGCGCAGAAGTAACAGGTCAGCCAGTGTCATAGGTACAAATCTGCTGACAGATGCCCTTTAAAGGAAATCTGTCACCAGCGACCTCACTATCCAACTGCTTGCATAGACATATAGCTAAGGGTTTACCCGATTAAAGCTTTTGTTGATCTGATGCTCTATTCCCCAGTTATCAAGTTTATTAATATGCAAATTAGTCCTTTGGTGCAATGAGGGCATCACCGTTGCTCCAAGCTCCACTCCTTTCTGTGGCTAGCCTCTCCCTCGTTGGTTGCTTGACAGGATAATGTAGTGGCAGAGAAGAGAGACAGCAAGTGGTGCTTGGGTGCAACAACTGCAATGGTGAAACTAGCGAAGAGAGCTTCGGATGTTACATCCGAAGTCTTTCTTTCATAACTTCAGATTAATACTGTACAGAGATCTGCATGGGCCAGTTAGTTATTCGCAAAGTTGAATAACTTCTGTAATTGATTGAAGTGGAAAACCACTTTAAAACTTGGAACAGAACTCGGGTTCGTTCCGAGGTACTAGTTGGAACTGAACCAGAGGTGGCGGGGAGAAGGGGTCTATGATACCCCCTGTTCTGCTGGAGGATGCACCTAATTTACGACAAGGCGCATATGCATCCTCCAGCAGTCCATGTGCCTTAAGCAAAATCTACGCCAGCTTCGAGCTGGTGTGGATATCATTCTTTTACGCCAGAAAACGCTTTGCACTCTCAGGGAAAGAAAATCACGCATCTTTTCCCGCACGTCTCCCGCAACTCCTGTGTGAAAGAGGCCTAAAGGAGACCTCTACTATTACATCAAACAATCTCCTCCACAGTATGAGAATGAGAAATAGTCGCTTGTCCTCATTATAGCTCCATTGTTTTTGGGTAGCTGGTCACTGTTTAGACAGCACAATCTGCCACTGAGAAACCATAATTTTGGTGCCTGCTCAAATGACATGTTCACCCGATTAGCAAGAGTTTCGCTCGTTCATCGGGTGATCTGCTGCACCTTCAGACGGGCAGATTTTTTGGAACGAGCGTTTGCAGGATAATCTGCCAATGTAAGGCTACTTTCACACTCGCGTTTTGGGCGGATCCGTCATGGATCTGCAAAAACAGATCCGTTACAATAATATAACCGCATGCATCCATCATGAACCGATCTGTTTGCATTAGGTCTTCTATAGCCATGACAGATCCATCATGAACTCCATTGAAAGTCAATGGGAGACGGATCCGTTTTCTATTGAGCCAGATTGTGTCAGAGAAAACGGATCCGTCCCCATTGACTTACATTGTGTGCCAGGACGTTTGGCTCTGCGTCATCAGGCGGACAGCAAAACGCTGCAGGCAGCGTTTTGGTGTCCGCCTCCAGAGCGGAATGGAGACTGAATGGAGGAAACTGATGCATTCTGAGCGGATCCTTTTACATTCAGAATGCATTAGGACAAAACTCAGTTTTGGACCGCTTGTGAGAGCTCTGAACAGATCGCACAAACGGAAAGCCAAAACGCGGAGTGTGAAAGTAGCCTTAATCCACCTTTAGTGTCAGGTCAGGCCCCTATTGAGTAACACAATGAAGTTCTCTGTCAAGCCGGGAAAAGAAACATGTGATAAGAACTGGAGGATTCTGCTAACTCACTGAGTAGGACATTGGAACCTTGGTGTTTGGGACCAACTTGACTTTTCCTTCACTTGTGAGATTGACATCCACAATTCGGTTTCCATTATATCCAATCTCAAGCTTTTTATATGTGAAAAGATAGTAATCTTCTCCATTTTCATCAGCTTCACCTACAATTCCTGAAGTAAAAAAAAAAAAAAAAAAAAAGATATTAGTTTAAAAAAAATATGTATGGCTTCTGAGAGTTCATTATATATTGTAATATATATTATATATATTTAGAACAGATCACCACGACTGAGCCCCACAGCGGACACTACTGTAATACCCTAATGTATTTGATCATAGAACCAGACAGCAGATTATTGAATGGTCGGTTACATCCTAAAAAGTGGTTGTCGTTGTCAGATAACCCCTCTACCATTTCTATCCTTACACACAGCAGTGCCAGTTATCAGCTACACAAGTAGCGCAATTAGAAAACGGAGCCCAATGTGTGAAATTCTTTATTGAAATAAGATCTTTTTTTGCACTGTGTTCTGCAGTGTACCCCAAGTGTGTGCATCTATATATCTATAACGAATGATGGATTCCACTGTCTAGGCAAACAATGCCATATCTCCTGTCTAGGCTTCCAATGTAAAAATGTATGCTATGCTTTTTTATTTTACTGGGCACCTCTATATGGAATAGTGCTGGCTGCTGCACTATTCCAAATAAGAAGAACCATGTATACCGGCGTATACCAAATTATGGCTTCCTTTTGGGTATTAGGGAGACAATGGATTTATGCGATAAGTGCGCTGCAAACGCACTTATCTCACAGGCCGGAAGCTGTATGAGTAATACACACAGTATTACTCATACAGCCAATGCATTCCAATACAGAAGTATTGGAATGCATTGTAAAGGATTAGACCCCCAAAAGTTCAAGTCCCAAAGTGGGACAAAAAATAAAGTGAAAAACAAAGTTTTCCCCAAATTTTTTTTAAAAAGTTTCAAGTAAAAACAAACAAAAACATCATTTTCCCCAAATAAAGTTACATCACAAAAAGTACAACAGCAAGCGATCAAAAAGACGTTTGCCCACCAAAATAGTACCAGTCACCTCATCCCGCAAAAAATTAGCCCCTACCTGAGACAATCGCCCAAAAATTAAAAAAAACTATGGCTCAGAATATGGAGACAAACATTTTTTTTGTTTAAAAAAAAGCTGCTATTGTGTAAAACTTACATAAATAAATAAAAAGTATACATATTTGGTATCGCCGGGTTCGTATCGACCGGTTCTATAAAAATATCACATGACCTAACCCCTCAGATGAACACCGTAAAAAATAAAAACTGTGCCAAATAAACCATTTTTTGTCACCTTACATTACAAAAAGTGTAATAGCAAGCGATCAAAAAGTCATATGCACCCCAAAATAGTGCCAGTCATCTCTACCCGCAAAAAATGAGACCCTACCTAAGATAATCGTCCAAAAACTAAAAATTATGGCTCTCAGACTATGGAAACACTAAAACATGATTTTTTTTGCTTCAAAAAAGAAATCAGTGTATAACTTACATAAATAAAAAATAGTATACATATTCAGTATCGCCGCATCCGTGACAACTTGGCCTATAAAAATATCACATGATCTAACCTGTCAGGTGAATGTTGTAAATAGCAAAAAAATAAAAACGGTGCCAAAACAGCCCTTTCTTGTTATATTGCCTCACAAAAAGTGTAATATAGAGCAACCAAAAATCATATGTACCCTAAACTAGTACCAACAATACTGCCACCCTATCCCGTAGTTTCTAAAATGGGGCCACTTTCTTGGAGTTTCTACTCTAGGGGTGCATCAGGGGGACTTCAAATGGGACATGGTGTAAAAAAAAACAGCAAAATCTGCCTTCCAAAAACCGTATGGCGTTCCTTTCCTTCTGCGCCCTGCCGTGTGCCCGTACAGTAGTTTACGACCACATATGGGGTGTTTCTGTAAACTACAGAATCAGGGCCATAAATATTGAGTTTGGTTTGGCTGTTAACCCTTGCTTTGTAACTGGAAAAAAATTATTAAAATGGAAAATCTGCCAAAAAAGTGAAATTTTGAAATTGTATCTCTATTTTTCATTAATTCTTGTGGAACACCTAAAGGGTTAACAAAGTTTGTAAAATCATTTTGAATACCTTGAGGGGTGTAGTTTCTAGAATGGGGTCATTTTTGGGTGGTTTCCATTATGTAAGCCTCGCAAAGTGACTTCAGACCTGAACTGGTCCCTAAAAATTGGGTTTTTGAAGATTTGTTTCTAAACTTCTAAGCCTTGTAACATCCCCAAAAAAATTCATTACATTTCCCATATGTCTACTTCATGTTTTGGATCATTTTGGGAATGATAAGTAATAACTATTTTTGGAGGTATTACTATGTATTATAGAAGTAGAGAAATTGAAACTTGGAAATTTGCAATTAAAAAAAAATAATAATAATTTGGTCAATTTGGTATTTTTTTATAAATAAAAATGAATTTTGTTGACTTCATTTTACCAGTGTCATGAAGTACAATATGTGATGAAAAAAGCGTTTTAAAAGTTATCAGCACTTAAAGTGACACTGGTCAGATTTGCAAAAAATGGCCAAGTCCGTAAGGTGAAATAGGGCCAAGTCCTTAAGGGGTTAATCACCATTTCTCTTTTGAGGAATGCCCAGACATTAGCCTGGATGCTACAAACACTTTACAGGGGTTGTACAGCGTTTTTTTTATTTATTCCTGGGACGCTGCTATGTACAATCTAAAATCTAACATAGCTGCTACCTCCGTAGCCAGGTCCATGTTTGTAAGGCTTTCAGAGTTAGAAAATCGAGTCTCTAATAATGAAGTTCTAAATGCGCTCCCCCTTTTAAAACTCGCCACGGCATTCCTAGCGGATGTCTCCGCAGAATCCGTACGTTTTGCGGCCAAGGACGCGGGACTCTCAAATGCGGCTCGGAGAGCCCTTTGGGTAAAATGTTGGTCTGGAGACAATCAAAACTCTGTTCTATTCCTTTCTCAGGTGAATATATATTCGGACCTGAATTAGATCAAATCCTTGAGAAGGCTTCTGATAAAAAGAAAGGGTTTCTAGAGGAAAAAGTCTACAAAAGGAAATATCCCTTTCGTGCCTCCTCTAATCAGAACAGACCCTACAGTGGTAAAGGGAAAACGGGGTGTTATAGCTACCCTAAAGGAGGGAGAGGAAGGGGTTTCCTCATTTCAGAAGGGAAACGAAAATCAGTGACGCCAGGGTGGGGGGGGGGGGGGTAAGGCTGAAGACGTTTTTTCCTTTCTGGGAAGAAATATCTTCAAACCCATGGGCTCTAAGAATTATCAAATCGGGCTACATGATTCAATTCTCGGCCCTTCCCCCAAGAAGATTTATAGTTTCAAAACTCTCTGCTCCAATGTATCAAAGCCCAATTTGGAATATCCAAACAGGTGATAACAGAAGTACCCACATTGGACCATTATAAACCTGAAGATCTTAAATTAATTTCCTACCGGAAATTTCGTATGGAGACCCTAACATCAATCATTCCCCTGTTACAGGAAGATTCAGTTATGTGCACGGTAGATTTAGGCGACGCATACTACCATGTCCCAATACATCACAGTTCCCAGCAATTCCTGAGATTTGTAATAAAAGATTACAAGGGCGGAATTCACCATTACCAATTTACCTCTCTCCCTTTCGGCATATCTTCGGCCTCGCGAGTGTTTACAAAACTGATAGAGGTAGAAGCATATCTGAGAAAAAAGGGATTGACAATCTTCCCTTACCTGGACGATTTCTTAATAACCAACAACTCTGCCTCCCAACTACAAAAGGACCTGGACGTTTTTCTACTGACCTTGGACAGACTGGGATGGATGGTCAACAGAGGGAAGTCGAACCTAGTACAATCAACCAAAATCAAGTTTCTAGGAGTTATCCTGGACTCTCAGAAACAGTTAACCAGTCTACCTCGGGACAAGATATCAGATATTCAAAAGAAGGTCACAGTAATTTTCTTCCAGAAGGACCTATTCCATCAGAGACTCAATGAGTCTTCTAGGTATCTTCACTTCTTGCATCCCATCAGTCCAATGGTGTCAGATTCACTTTAGACTTCTTCAAATGTGGATACTCAGAGTATGGGACAAACAAGTTTCCTCTCTAGATCAGAGTTACCATACCTCAGAGATCAAAATCCTCACTTCAGTGGTGGAGGATCCAGGGAAATATGTCCAGATGAGTAACATGGAAGAAGATACCTCACACCCAGATTACCACAGATGCAAGCCAGTGGAGCTGGGGATCGAAAGTCGGAGATTATCGTATTGTCGTATATTATCAGGGTCCAGTTGTCCAACTATCGGGAGCCGAGGGTGGTATGTTAAACTCTAAAGATTGCAGAGTCACAAGTCCGGGGCCGTCACTTAAAAATGATTTCAGACAACACGACAAGAATAAAGTACCTAAATCATCAAGGAGGTACGAAATCCATAAGCCTGCTAAAACTATCCACAAAAATATTCAGTTGGGCAGAAATAAACATAGAATCTATTTCAGCGGTTCATCTGAAAGGATCACTAAATATAGAAGCCGACTACCTGAGCCGGAAGAAGATAGACCAATCGGAATGGTCTTTGAATAAAGAGATCTTCCATACGATAACGAACAAATGTGGCATATCGGAGGTGGACCTGTTCACCTCTCTGGAAAATTTAAAAGGTTCCAACATTTTGCTCCCTAGACCCCAGGGACAACTCGTGGATTCTAGACGCCTTCTCCATCACATGGGACCAAGCACTGTACTATGCCTTCCCACCTCTTCCGATAATACCAAGAGTGATACAGAAGATTCACCAGGACAGAACAAACATCATTCTAATAACGCCTTGTTGGCCGAAAAAGAGCTGGTTTCCCGTTATTCGGAAGATGGCAGTCGAAGGTCCTTGGCTCCTCTCAAGGAGGAAGGACCTTCTACATCAGGGTCCAATTTTTCATCCGGACCTTCTAAATTTGACAGCTTTGATACTGAAACCCAAATCTTGAAATTTCAAGGTCTTTCGGATTTGGCGATTTCTACTCTCAAGGCCTCCAGAAAGAAGGTTACCTTCGCCATTTATATGAAGATCTGGAAGAAATGTTGTTCTTGGTCGGAATTATCTTCTCCTAATAAATCCGCTCCCAATATACAATTGATTATGGACTTCTTGCAGAATGGCTTCGATATGGGTTTAAGACCTTCTACCCTCAGAGATCAAGTGTTAGCGTTAATTTGTTTCTATGACACTGATTTAGCAAGTCATAAATTGATCAAGAGATTTATGAGGGCGCTTACCAGAATACGTCCAACATTAAAATCTCGTATTCCTACCTGGGATTTAAATATTGTTCTCACAGGATTATCGCGTCCCCCCTTTAGAACAATTGAGTGACTGTTCTTTAAAATTTAAATCGTTCAAGACTGCATTCCTGGTGGCCATTACCACTGCCTGAAGAATTAGCGAACTACAGGCGTTATCCATGAGGGAACCTTATCTTCAAATCAAAGATGATAGAATAATTCTGAAGCTAGACCCGGGGTTCATGCCGAAAGTAGTTTCTAAAATCCACAAGGATCAGGAGATCACGCTCCAATCTTTCTATGATAACCCCTTCAGATGACAGGGAATTCACCTTTTATTCCCTAGATGTCAGACGTGCCGTACTTGACTACATAGATTCTACAAAAGATCTTAGGAGGTCTGACTGTCTCTTTGTTCAATTCGGGGGGAGAAACAAAGGGCAGAAGATTTCTAGATCTTCCATCGCTAGATGGATTAAGAATGCCATTTCAACCTGTTATACTATTCAGAATATCTCTTGTCCAGAAAATCTGAAGGCTCACTCTACCAGAGCGATGTCTTCCTCTCAGGCAGAGAGAGCAGGTGTTTCCTTAGAAGAAATTTGTAAAGCCGCTACTTGGTCTAGTATCAATACTTTTGTTAAGCACTATAGACTAGACCTTTTAAAAAAATCCAACATGCCTTTTGGACAAAAAGTCCTTCAGGCTGTTATCCCCCCTTGATCATATTTTGTATATCTCCTTGTGTTGCCGTCGTGGCGATGCTATGGAAAACCGGAATTAGTACTCACCGGTAATTCTTTTTCCAATGAGATCACAACAACGGCATATATTTTCCCTCCCATTATGCTTTTTTCTTTTTTGGGATGCTATGAAGTAATATCTTCCCTTCTGTTGGTTTCAATACTGATAATATAAAATTACTTGTTTTCCACCACCTTTCTACTCTTGTATTTTGGAATCACTGGTGTTGGTGGTGGGAAGGGGGGGATGGGTATTTAAACCTTGCTCTGCAGAGAGGTCAGGGGTCAATCTCCTTGTGTTGCCGTTGTGGTGATCTCATGGAAAAAGAATTACCGGTGAGAATTACCGGTGAGTACTAATTCAGTTTTTTTGCGGACTGCAAAATACATACGGTCGTGTGCATGAGCCCTAAGGCAAGAACTTGGTGAGGTCCAGATACATTAGATTGGCCCATCTCACATATTGGCGGCATAATCACATTGCTAGGATATGCCCCCTACATCTGACCTCTCTCTAAAATGGTGTCCATAAAGAGAAGGTGAGCAGACTGCGTAAGTACAGCCGTCCTCCATTCATTTTTTAAGGGAGTGCCGAAAACAGCAGAGTGCCGTGTTTAGCTATTTTCGGTAGGCCCATAGAAATGAATGGGAATCGCGCGGCCACCGCTCCATTCAAATGCTATGAGCAGCTATTTTCATCAGTCCCTTAAAAATTAATTAATTGAGGGCTCCATTTGCAGCCTCCATTTTAGAGATAGATGCGTGTTCCAGAGGTGGGACCCACACCTATCAAACATTGGGGGCATATTCTAACTATATACCCTCAATGTATGGAATGACAGCCCCTTTAAGCACCCAACACTATCATTGCCTCTTAACAAATTTGGCACATTTCTAGGGAGTCTATGCTCCACTTTCTGGTGTAAATAATATAGTAAACCCTGCGGCCAGGGCCCTCCGCTAAGCCCCACCCACTTTCACACCACTTTTAAAGTGATGACAAGTGAAAAATCGCAAATTATGGCACAATTGTAGCATGTGCCATAATCTGCAACTTTTTTACTCCACAGTAGTGGCGTAAACACTTTATTAAATGCCCCTCGGTCTGTAAAACTATAGACAAGTGTAAAATACATGGTTTTCAATGACAGTCACACAGATAACATATACATTTCAGCGCACAATTTGTGAATTGCCGATTTAAAAACATGAACCCAGTGGAACAGAACAATGTATGCAGAATGTACATACTTAAACATTATGAAAAATTCTTACCCCATATTGGCAAGTCATCAATGTACATCTGATACCAGTAATGGTTCTTTATCGCATATACAAAGGCATCCTTCTTTTCTTTGTCCAGTTCAATTTCACAATAGGATGCCTGCATGACATCCACTGTGTATAAAAAAAAAAAAAAAAACACGACTTTAGGCACCAGGCATGTTAAAGAGTGTGGTTACTCTCAAGCTAAAAATCAAAAGGGGGCATCCGTACATTTTAGAACTAAAGCAGAGACAAAAGTACTTGAAGATTGGAAGAAAGAGGTCCCTCGGAACAGGTTTTGTTGTCTGGGGCCATAGGAAGGGAATAGTGTATAGTTTATACCAGGGATGCCCAACCTGCGGCCCTCCAACTCTTGCAAAACTACAACTCTCATCAGCCTACAGAAGGGCATGGTGGGAGTTGTAGTTTTACAACAGCTGGAGGGCCGTAAGTTGGGCATCCATGGTCCATACAAACAATATTGGAACCAGGTTCAGATCTATTGTGATATTGCAAAAAAATAAAAAATAAATAGAAAGAATTTCAGTTATTCCAGGATTGACATTATCGGACCTGTGAGGAAAGGCACACTTACCTGATCCCTACCACTTGGCTCTGTTTCTGGGGGTTCCAGGCTGTCTTCAACGTATTTCGGTTCCTGCATGTAAACTTCCAGCAATGATGGTGTCAACAGCTCTGCTGCAGTCACAGATTGCAAATTTACATGTAGGGACCGGAGTGCAGTGAAGAACGCCCAGGACCCACAGTGTCGGGACCACGTGGTGGGGTATAGGCAAGCATGCTTCCCTTTACAGGTTTGGTGGTGTGGAGGTGAGATTTAAAAAAATATCAACCCTTGAATAACACTAAGTGGGCAAAACAATAATTTGATCATCTACAAGCAGGAATTGGGATGGCAGCTACCTTCCAACACGTTATTCACATTGTTTCTTGATGTAGAGGAGGGAGAGCAGTGACATTCAGTTCAGGAAGGGCTCCGATAAGTGCCTCTACAATGTCAAGCCAGAGCAGCACAAGAGATCCCCCACAAACTCTGCTGCTGGTGCAGAGGCACACAATTGGGTAGAAATTAGAAAGTTGCACCTCATCTCAGTCCCTGCCGAGGTTTTCTCAGATACCCTTCTGGTAGATTAGGACCAGCCTTGCAGCTATTGTTATTTATAATAATAAATAATAATAATAATAATAATAATAATAACAACTGGTCACTTCTATGGATCATACTCATTGGCTCCATCTGGATGTACTCTCCACATTATATCCTAAATTGTCAATAAGGGCTAATAATAAAGTACAGAAAAACAAAAAAAAAACAACACTGGATGAAATACGCACCTTTAAATCTAATATCTAAGCCGCTAAACTCTAATTCAACGCCTTGAAGAGCCTCTCCTAAGGTTTCGTGATAGTGGCCAATATCTTTCTTCTTTCCAACACAGAAGGGCAGCGAGAAATATTTATACGTCTCTTGCCTATTGTGGTATGGTCCTACTGTGTTCATCCATAAAACCACCTCTTCTTTCTCATTATACTGCAGAAAGCAAAAAAGAAGCATTAATACAATACACGGCCGAACCATTCAGGAGACGTACACAGAAAATCAACCACTTTTAGCCCAACCCTAATATACTCCTATGTAGGGAATACAGAGAAGGTTGACATGTCGTTATTTGTACACTTATAGATATATATAGATATATATAGATATATATAGATATAGATATATATATAGTAAAAAACCACTGGCAGCACCACCCTAGGAAGTGTGGAAAAATAGACGGGTGCAATGTCCAAGTACGGTAAAAGGTGCTTACCCACTTATAGAAGACAAAAATCGGACTGCACTCCAAGCATTTCTTCAAAAAAGTGTGTTTTTATTCACCCATATGGTGGCAAAAGCGACGTTTCGGCTCAAGCATGAGCCTTTCTATATATAATCTCTATCTATTAGGGCTGCACGATATGGGAATTTTGTGCGATTGCGATTAGGGCCCTAAAAATTGCGATACAATATTTTAAGGGAATTGTGCTAGAGATTTTCAAGGCAAAAGCACACACAAATTACTGATAATGCTGAAATGTAGTTATGCTTAACTCCAGAACTGAAATGCACAGTGTTTTTCAAAATAAAACATCTTTTACTAAATTAAATAACATATTTGCTTTACTGCAAAAGTACAAAATACAAAACTTGCCATTTTCTTAATAGCACTGCACAGAACAGATAAATAGAATAATTTGTTCATTAAAATAACGACTTGCCTCCAGCCCCTCCTCCCTCCCTGCACTGTAACTCATGTATCGCCGGCCGCACTGTGCAGCATAGCGGCCGGCGATACATCCGTGTCAGCCACGTAAAAAGTCAACCATCGCTTTTTGGGGGAAAAAGTTTGTCTTATAAAGCGAAAAATATGGTAATACAATTGCAGCATTTTTGGGTCGGCCAATTGGCGATTGCGATATGGCGATTTATTGCGATTGCTTTGGCGATATATTGTGCAGGCCATATATATCCATATCTATATATACACACACACACATATATATATATATTATATTGATCGTCCTTTACGTTCAGGGAACCAAAACGACAAAGTTTGTGCCTCTAAATTCTTACTAAAATACTCCAGAGTGGTTTTGTAAAATATCAGCAGTCTGACGTCTTTCTGGTTTGCCCATGAGATCAGTTGCCGGTCATAAAGCACAAAGATGAAGATATACACACAAACAGAGAAACGTTATTTTTGTTTTATCTCCATAACCCGATGGGGGTCCAGCTCCCACAATCACAGATCTAGCGAGTGCTGTATTTACACCGCGCTGACAAGCAGATGATTGTCAGGAAGAAAAAGAGTTCCTTCCTCACAATTGCTGACTCTTCAGTGGAGGAGAAGAGCTGTACGTGCATGCAGTGGCCGCCTCCACAGTAGGAGGGTGAACAACGGCAGCAGAGTGCGGTTTAGACGGCATGTAATTTAGGTGTCTGCATGAATGACTTTCCCCCGATGTATGATTGTTTCTCTCATTCATTTGCTGATATACGCACCTTTAGATGAGAAAATTATTAGGAACGAGCGTTCGCTGGCCATGTAAAGTCCAGCATTAGCCTAAACCACAGTACAAATAGGTCAGCAATAGTGTTGAGCGAACTTGTGTTTTAAGTTCGGCGTCTAAAGTTCGGGTTCTCGAAGATTCGCGTTATGGATTCCGCTACTACGGACCATAACGGAATTTAGAATCCATAACAGGATTCTTCGATAACCCGAACCTGAACTTTAGACGCCGAACTTAAAACACAAGTTCGCTCAACACTAGACAGCAACTCACCAGCATCCTCTGCTCACAAATGATATGTCAGTACATGAAGGCTGTGCCACGCTGCTGTATTTAGAGGTTTGTTCCGATTTGGGTTGGGCATTATATTTACTCCTACATTTTATACTCTAAAGGCCTTTTATTATGTATCGAACTGACAAGCTGAGGGTTAGCAAGTTGAGTGGAGTCAAGGGTTTGTATGGGTTTCTATAGGGACCTTACAGACAGCAATGATAATGTCGGTAAAGCGCTACGGAATACAGCGCTCGCTATGCGAGTAAAATAAACAGAAAGGGTACCAGAAAGTAGAGATTGGTGGTAAATGTCAGGGAATCAGGCGCATTTTATCAGTAGTCATTTAGACTAGTAATTGCCTTATTGTAACATATGTCTATTTTCACTAATCATAAAACTTAACTTTTAATAGTGAGTTTGTAAAATGTCTTAATTAGACCAAATAAATCTGATTAAAACTATCAGTTGTATGGCTTTCTTTGTTGCTGTGCGAGTTTAGATATATAAACACTGTTATTTGCAACTGTGACGCACACTGGGGACAAAGCAAATTCTCATTTATTACAGACATCAGAGGGGCATTCCCCTGAGGCTAGAAAATGAAAATATGAAAAGAGATGACACTTGGCATCTGCGCATTGTGTTACCAACTCTGGTAGGCGACCTATGTAAATATCTGAGTGTCAGCGCCATATTGTAATGGCTTCACTAACAGCTGGACAGCATACATGACACATCAGGGAAGAGGGTCCTCTTGGAATAAGGCATTATTGAGAGCTGGAGGATATGGGGGCCATCTTATGCTACTTTCACACTCGCGCTTTGGCTTTCTGTTTGTGAGATCCGTTCAGGGCTCTCACAAGCGGTCCAAAACGGATCAGTTTTGCCCTAATGCATTCTGAATGGAAAAGGATCCGCTCAGAATGGATCAGTTTGCCTCCGATCAGTCTCCATTCCGCGTTGGAGACGGACACCAAAACGCTGCCTGCAGCGTTCTGCTGTCGCCTGACGAAACTGAGCCAAACGGATCCGTCCTGGCACACAATGTAAGTCAATGGGGACGGATCCATTTTTACTGAAACAATCTGGCACAATAGAAAATGGATCCGTCCTCCATTGACTTTCAATGGTGTTCAAGACGGATCCGTTCTGGCTATGTTAAAGATAATGCAAACGGATCCGTTCTGAACGGATGCAGACGGTTGTATTATCTGAACGGATCCGCACCAAGAATTATATCCACACCTCTATCAATGCTGTAGCAGTGGACTAAGGGAGGCAGGTAATTGCACGTTAGTTTCAGCCCCCCTCTCTTTTAGATCTGTCCCTAGCTACTATAGTTACATTTGGTATTTTCTTATAACCCTCAAGAAGCGTCACTCCTATTGTAAAAATCCCTCAAGCGCTGCCCCCCATGTTTCGCCAGTTGCTCTGGCGTCTTTAAGGAAACGGGCAGAGAACCCCTTTAAAACCTCCTAACAGAGCAACAGCAATTCAATAAGCCAATGGAATGAACATTTATGGCTCTACAGGTTCTACAGCTATCAGTGTGAAAACCGCACAGATCTGCAGGTTGGCATGATTTCTGCCACATCCTGGCATTGACGTGCCAGCCCGGAGAGAGAGAGTGACTGAGCTGGCATGAAGTAACTCATTGCAGAGTGTACTAGGCCATGACCACCCCACAGCCAAGAACCAGAAAAGCTCTGTTTACAGAGCAATACCTGAACATTTACTATAAAGGCAAACTAATCCCAAAGTAAAACCAGGCATAAAACGATTATAATATGGTGCCAGCGGGCATTATGTCCTAGCAGTTAATGTTTTACATCTGGGGCACTGTACATATGTAATAATCAGACCAGTAAGGCTCTGTGCACACTCAGAGTGCGATGACTGGTATACAGAACAGGAAAAGCTCCTGGCAGGTGCATCTTAAAGGGAACCTATCTCCGTGAAAATGTAGGCAATCTGCAGGAAGCCGGTTATAGAGCAGGAGGAGCTGAGCAGATTGAGGAGTAGTTTTCTGGGGGGAAAAAAGATTCAATAAAATGTGCAAATTTATTTATTTATAGAGTGATGGCCTAGCCTGTGGTCTGACAGCCTGCACCCCCGCTGAGCAGCTGGAAGTCAGCGCCAGCACTACACAGCCAACCTGTCACTGCAGCGCTACTACCACTGCAGTGACAAGCAAAATAATTAGTGATCAGTCGACCAATGTAAATGTATCCTTAAAGGGGTATTCCGGTTATAACACGTTATCCCCTATCCACAGAATTACTATCAGACCGGTGGTGGTCCTACCTTTGAGGCCCCATACACCGTGGAGCCCCCCTAAAAGCACACTGCATTAATTTCTTTGGGGGCGCCGGAGATTACAACGCTCGGCTATCTCCGACGCTCCAATAGAAAAGAATAGAGCGGCGGTGTGCATTTGCGACCTGCTGCTCTGGCCATTTAAGGGGGCTCTACAGGTTACAGGGCCCCGTTCCATGATCGGTGGAGGTGCCAGTGGTAGGACCTCCACGATCTGATAGTTATACCCTATCCTGTGAATAGGGGATAACTTGTTACAGTTGGAATACTCCTTTAAGGCTCCACTCACCAAACAGTGTATGAAAGCAGATTTTGCCTCATGGCGTCCGCAAACTTTTTTTTTTTTTTTTCTCCTCAACTGTATAGGAAGGTGCAGCAGATTGCCTTTCTTTATATAATGGGACTCTATAGGCAAGGTATGTCACTGTATAGCACTACGCTGCCGTACATCAAGGAATTTTCCCAATATATACCGCCAACATAAGGCTCAGAAACGTCTCCAGACGCCGCATTACACCCCTGCTGAGCTCATTCAGTGTCAATATTTAATCAGCACCGCCCTCCTTGTACAATTATTCTTCTCTCATCTGTCGCTAGAAGGACGACCGCAACATCCTCACCAAGAACGGCCCTGTGTATTCTCAAACTCCATTAATAAGAAGTCCTGAAAAGACCGGTAAAGCAAACACATTTCACCTGTGAAGGGCAATGACTAATAGAAAATCCACCGCCTCGCCCCCACTACAGGAGCAGAATTCAGACCATGCCAGAGAAGTAAAAAAAAAGAAAGAAATGAAGGAAAAAGATAAGGTAAAGGTTACCAATTCCATCTAGAACCAACCATACAGTAACCATATTCCAACAATGAGCAACTAACTTCATTCCTCCAGAGGGAGGCTTCTGGCACTGAGTGGACCTGTCGGGTCACTTAGGCTCTGTAGACAGTCCTGTCACATCGGACGAACAGCGTCGCACAGATCCAGAACTGGGTTGCTGGGACTGTTAGAAACTAAAGTGCAAACACAGCCTTAGGCCTCATGCACACGGCCGTGTTCCGCGGTAACCCGGCCGGGATGCCTTCTGACAGCAGGAGCGCACGGCGTCATTGGTTGCTATGACGCCGCTGCTGTACAGTGATACACTCGTAGCAACCAATGATGCCGTGCGCTCCTGCTGTCAGAAGGAATCCCGGCCGGGTTACCGCGGACCGCTCTCAGCCGCGGAATACGGCCGTGTGCATGAGGCCTCACCTGGAAATAATGCTGGGGCTGTATAACGTGCATCAGGCCTTATGGACACAGCATCTGGCTCCACATTAAGGGTTGTCCAAGTTATTTTTATTGATGATTTATCTTCAGGAATAGGTTATCAATAGGGATGAGCGAATAGACTTCGGGTGAAACATCCAAAGTCAATTCGCATAATACTTTGTTTGAATACTGTACGGAGCGAGCGCTCCGTACAGTATTAGAATGTATTGGCTCCTATGAGCCGAAGTTATTACTTTGCGAAGTCTCACGTGACTTCGCATAACTTCATGAATTAATTTCTACTGTAAAAACTTTCTACTTGGAACCAAACCCGAAATGTTTTTTTTTTACAGTAGAAATTAATTTATGCAATTATGCGAAGTCTCATGAGACTTTGCGAAGTAATAACTTCGGCTCATAGGAGCCAATACATTCTAATACTGTACGGAGCGCTCGCTCCTTACAGTATTCAAACGAAGTATTAGGCTACTTTCACATTAGCGTTTTTTGTGGATCCTTCATGGATTTGCAAAAACGCTTTGGTTACTGTAATACAAACGCATGCATCCGTAATGAACGGATCCGGTTGTATTATGTCTTCAATAGCCATGACGGATGAGTCTTGAACACCACTGAAAGTCAATGGTGGACGGGTCCGTTTTCTATTGTGTCAGAGAAAACAGATCCGTCCCCATTGACTTACATTGTGAGTCATGATGGATCCGTCTTGCTCCTCCCCACATCGCGGACAGAAAAACGCTGCTTGCAGAGTAATTCTGTCTGCGATGGGAGTGCAACCAAACGGAACAGAATGCGTTCTGGTGCACTCCATTTCGTTCAGTTGAGTTTTGTCCCTATTGACAATGAATGGGGACAAAACAGAAGCGTTTTCTTCCGCTATTGAGATCCTATGACGGATCTCAATAGCGGAATTGAAAACGCTAATGTGAAAGTAGCCTTATTCGAATCGACTTCGGATGTTTCAGGCGAAGTCGATTCGCTCATCCCTAGTTATCAACATCAGATAAGCGGAGATCCGAAACCCAGCGCCACCACCCATTAGCTGGTTGAAGAGAAGGTGCGTGTCGCGAGAGCACAGCCTTACCTTCATTGTTTACCTGCTCGCAGTCGACAGCGCCGTCCCATTCAAGTATATACTACAGAGCAGTCACATAGAAGTGAATGGTGCGGCCTGCAATTATACCTGCTCACCGCTATGCTGTCAATGGCAAGCAGCTAAACAATGAAGGGAAGGCTGCGATCACACTCTTCAACCAGCTGATCGCCAGGGGTGCCGGACTAGGGTTGGGTGATATACCAGTATTTATGATATACCGCGGTATTAAGAAAAGGCCATGTCGCCGTTTCTTAATTACCTCTGTATTTTAGTGACGTCACAGTGCTGACTGCTTCTGAACGTCCAGCGCACATTACACCAGAGCTCCTAGGGCCTCCTCTTCCCTCCAGTACATGCTTTTGGGGGGAGAGTTGGGAGACTGCTATGCACATTAGATGGGCGGCCAGTGCTACCGAAATCAGACGGTGAGGGCAACAGTCATTTTTAGGAACTGGTGACATTATCTAAACTTTACTACTAGTATTCAAAAGAAACTTAGAGAACGGCTTAACTGGTGATTTATTAAAAAGCAATAAAAGAGGCCAACAACCTCAGCAAGGAGAGGAAGAGTTCCAGGAGCTCTGCAGACGCCAACACAAGAACAATGACTGAGACTTGTGCATGTGGCAGAATACACCCGGAAGCAGCTCAGGTGTGTACAGGTAGGCAGGGAACAAGGCCACAGGTTAATATGTATGTGGAACGCGCACCAAATCATAAGACCTGTTTTACGACACGCAGGACATCCTTAGTTAATCTATACGGTAATCATCCCATTGTTTGGGAGGTTAAATGTATGGTCTTGTGTTCTGCGTGCTAGCATTACCACTGAGACCAGTGACTAGCTGCAGAGGTCATGAGGAAATACCTGCTGCAATTACACAAAGCCCAACGGGACTTAAAGGGGCATTTCAGGATTTTAATATGGATGGCCGATTCTCAAGACAGACCATCAATATTTGATCAGTGGGGGCCCTACACCCCACGCTATCAGCTGGTTCAGAGTCGCTTCAGCGCAGGCGCTACGCATCTGTCTGTAGTGTAGTGGTTGGAGCTGGTAACTGCAGCACTGCCTCCATGGAATTGAATGGGACAGAGATGTGTAGCTCCTGCGATGAAGCGACTCTGAACCAGCTGAACAGTGGGGACGTGCGGTGTAGGACCCCCACTAATCAGATATTGATGGTCTATCTTGAGGATAACAGGATAACACCAACAATATTAAGACCCTGGAATACCCCTCAAACAGGTGGGTAATAGGTATATTATTTTATAACATTTGCTGCTCTTAGGTTCATTTATTAAAGGGAATCTGCCACTACAATCTTAAGGTGAATAATTATCGGGCAGATTATCGGGAATGACTGTTCCTGCAAATGGTCGCTCCCGATAACCTACCCGTCTGAATGTAGCGTGGATCACCCGATGAAAGCCCAAAACGCCTGTGCATCGGGTGATCATGTCGCATGTGCAGGCACCACTGATCATGGCTTCTGGGCAGCACATCATGTGTTCTAAACAGCGATCTGCTGCTCAGAAACCATGAATCTGTATGAGGACGAGGGAAACCGTGAAGGAGATCACTGCATGTCGTCTTCACTGGACGAGCAGCCGACTGTCCTGACAATTGGCCGCAGCATCGCCCCATGTAAACCCAGCTTTAGACTATTAAATGCAGTAATACATGAGTACCACTGCTGATAAGGAGTCCAGATCACTATTTTTTATTTTCCTACTGCCCCTGTCAGTGCTCAGAGCAGCACTAAGTCCTGCATTATGTCAGCACAGCAGTCCGGACTGTTGAGAGCTGGAAAAACAAGGGCAGTAAGAAAATAAAAAATAGTGACCTGGACCCTGTATCTGATGTACTAATCATGTATTACTGCAGTAAATAGGCCAAGACCATAATAAGACGTTCCCTTTAAATGTGCTCCAAAAGCTTTCTACTTTCCGCTTAAAAGGATCTATTCCAGTTTTGAAGGAAACAGATTAACAAAATCTGGAGCCTGTAAGAACAAAAAAAACATGTCACTAGAAGCAAGCACAAAGGTGTGCAGGCTGCCGGGCTCCTACTGGTTACACCCTATAGATTTCAGATTGGGTGAAGACCCACAGGAAGAGTCACATTTGTGACACCTGCCACGCTGGATTTTCTGGTGCCGAAACCCGCACCAATGATACGAGGTAGAGGAGTCCAACAACGGCAGCTAACCCCACCCTCCCCCGCCTCTGGACGACAACTGACATTGCGTAACAAAAAATAAACCTGTCCATCATCGTCTGAAGGTGGGGAGGGCAGCAAGCAGCATTCGACTCATCTCTCTCACAGCGCTGGTGCAGGCAGGTCATTACTGTGAAGGTATTGAAAGCCTTCCCAGACCGCTGAAACCAGCGAGGCCAGTATACTGGTTCCCTATAACTTACAGCATTATTGTCTGTATGGATGATGACTCACAACTGGACTGCCAGAAAACGGCACCAAGCAGATACTGTACATATTGTATTGTTATTGGATATAAAATATACATATTTTATCAAATATATTATATATCTGCAGCTTAATGTTGTACACTATGGATTATCGCATTAAGGCACAACCAGCAATCGCACATCAGATACACGCTACCGAATCCTTTGAATGGTAGGGATCGTATAGGGGACAGTGCACACGGATATGTGACCTAAGGAGCTGGAACACAGATTAACACAAGGATACGTTTATAGAATCGTTTTCTGGCCGCACGGTCAAAAACCCCATTACGGAGGACAGAAGCCCCCGTCATGTTTGTTTCAGTAACTACTTGCATTCCCTTGTTATACTTCTGGACCATCTAATCGGATGACTGTGTTGAGCCATTCCTTTATTATTCCTGCTGGAATAATAAAGCAGTCTTCAATAAGGGTATATGCACGTAATTTATGCTGAATTTCGGCACAGATTTTCATACATATCTGATGCCTTTTTGCACCAAAATCCGCATGCGTTACAGATTTGTCCCAGATCCCACCCTTTGCACTGAACAGGGTGACATATCCACTGTAAATCTGCACAAGTAGTTGACACGTTGGAGGTCAATTTCTGCTCTGTGTACGTGAGATGTTGAAAACCTTATTTACTTAGCTGTACTTAGCGGTACTGTATTGGGGTCCATTCACACGTCCGCATCCTTTCCACAATTTTGCGGAACAGGTGCGGGCGGACCCATTTACTTTCAATAGGGCCGGAATGCGCTGTCCGCATGCGCACTTCCGTTCTGCAAACAAATAGAACATGTCCTATTCTTGTCCGCAGTTGCGGACAAGAAAAGTCATTTTGATATTACATGGGGAATGCAAGTAGTTAGACATGTCAGGAGAGGTGGCAGGTCCTTTTTTTATGACAAATTGCTGAGGTCTTGCCTTGCGGTAAACACAAGAAATCATAATGAAACCGCAGGTGCTTTTTAATGCGCTTTCAACTGTTCGGTCAAAAAAAAAGTCTCATCTAAAAAGTACCAGAAAGTTGGAAACCTCACACGCCAGAAGTAGATGAAGGGGAAAGACGTGCAAGTCCTTTCTTTACATTTCCCATTCTTTCCGAACCCACTGTAGCTTAAAAAAGACTGCAGCTTCATTTACAGCAATGAGAACCGCCATCTAGTCCCCGAGACCATCGCCTATAGATGGCATCTGCAGACAGACATCTCAGGAGCGCAGAGTACGGATTTAGGGTACTTTCACACCAGCGTTGTTAGAATCCAACAGGCAGTTCCGGCAAACCATATACGAACGGATATTCTTTTTTTTCCAGGTCCGGTGAAATACCAAATCCGTCTCATCCGGAATAACGGATCCGGTAATAATTTTTTTTTTTTCAAAGATCAAAAGCAAAACCCGCTCCGACTATATACCGGATGCAGCGATACGACAATTTCCGGAACACTTGGTACCGGATCCGGCATTAATACATCTCTATGGAAATGAATACCGGATCCAGCAAGTGCGGTATTTTCTGCAGTCAAATACCGTACAAGGGACGGGACGGAAGACATCCTGATGCATACTGAACGGATTGCTCTCCATTCAGAATGCATTAGGACAAAACTGATGCGTTTTTTTCCTGTATTGAGACCCTTTACCGAATTTCAATACCGGAAAAGAATAAGACTAGTGTGAAAGTACCCCAAGACCCATACAGTCCTATAGTACATAGATAAGCATCAACAAAGGAGTATGTAAATGCTCATCACCACGCACACTGGAAGCACGGTTACCCACTGGGTGCATCCCGCGTTTTCCCTTTCCGCAGGTCCCACACTCTGTAGCAAATGCATATTCTTACCCATAAAAAGGGCAAGAATAGGACACGTTCTATTTTTTTTCTTGGGACCAACAAACAGACGTACAGATGGAGAGAGCGTGCGATAACTCTGCATCCGATCTGCAAAGAATGTGTCCCGAAAATACAGCCATGTGCATGAGGCCTTAGAGGACGGGATTGTGATCTACCCCATAGGGGGTCATTTATGAAGCAAAGTCCGCCAGTTTTTGGCGTACTTTTGTCGCAGATTCGGTCGCAAAAGGAATTTGCAGCCGAATCTGCGACTTTTCCCCACTCACGACACTTTTCCGAGGTGGCGGAAAAAGGGGGAGTGGTTTCGGTGGGTAAGGGGGCGGGGCCGGCCAGCCACTCATTTATAATTTTTTATGCCTGTTTTTGGCATAGAAAAGGGCTTAAATCTACGTCAGCAAGGGAGCTGCGTACACGTAAAGGGAACCTGTCCTCAACTTTATGTTGCCCATACTAACAGCATAAAGTAGAGACCGGTGAGTTGATTTCAGCGGTCGGTCATTTAAAAAAGTTAAAAAGTAAGTGGTTGCCGAGAACCAACATCCCAAACATTGCAGACTGGGCCTGGAAAAGAGTCACGGCCACCTGAGAAGAGTCCTGGTTATTCATAGGCTCCAGCTCTACCTGCTGATGTCTGACAGTCTTCTACCTAGTTGTCTCCCTTTCTCTCTAGGAGAGAACTGCCAATCATCAGCAGATGGAGAGAGCAGGAGATTATAATAACCAGGACTCTTCTCGGGTAGATTTGACTCTTTTCAAGGCCTGCGCTGCAATGATTATGCTGCTGGTTCTCAGCAACCACTTACTTTTAGCTCATGAGTGACACACCGCTGACATCAGCATTTCTGTCACTATTTTAGGTCGCCCTCAGTACGGTCAGCATAAAGTTGATGACAGATTCCCTTTAAGCAAGTTGCAAGGCCAATGCCTCAGTTATGTAGAAACCTGTGCCTATACATAACTTAGGCGCATCAAGTGCCAGTGCAAGGGGAATTAAGACCAGCTTCTAAAACGTACCGCGCGGCTGTGCTGGTCGCAGCTTGTTAACTTATGAAGACTGCACTGTTTCGTCGGTCTGGATTGTTAAAGGGTTTTGCACGGTTTTCTATATGGATGACCTATCCTCAGGATCGGTCATTAATAACAGATCAGCGGGGGGCCGACTTCCGACACCCCCACCGATCAGCTATTTGAAGAGAATGCAGCGCTCGTGCAAGCGCAGTACTCTCCTCACTGTGTACCTGCTCGCCATCAGCATCACAGAAAGCGAGCAGTGCAATCACAGCATCTCCACCATATTCTATATCAACGGCAAGCAGGTAACAGTGAAGAGAATCGCTGCCTTCTCTTCAAACAGCCGAGCGGCGGAGTTAGGCTACTCACACCAGCATTTTAGTTTTCCGGTATTGAGATCCATCATAGGGGCTCAATACCCAGTTTTGTCCCCATTCATTGTCAATGGAGACAAAACGGAGTGTTCCAAAATACATTCCGTTTAGTTGCGTTCCCATACCGGAGAGCAAACCGCAGCATGTTGTAGTTTGCTTTCCGTCCTGGGATGCGGAGCAAGACAATGGGGACGGATTGTCCCCCATTGGAGTTCATGACGGATCCATCTTGGCTATGTTAAAGATGATACAACCAGATCCGTTCATAACAGACGTAGATGGTTGTATTAGCATTAACGGAAGCGTTTTTGCTGAACCTGGCCGGTTCCAGCAAAGACGCTTGTGTGAAAGTAGCTTTACCGGGAGCCGGCCCCCCACCTGAGGACAGGTCAACCCCTTCAACAATGCAGTCGTCCTAAGTTAAAGGGGTTGTCCTGACATTTATATTGATGACCTGTCATCTGGATGGGTCATCAATATCTGATCTGCAGGGGTCCGACACCCCCACCGATCAGCGGTTTGAAGAGGAGGTGACGCTCATCATTACACTGTCTGTCGTCTCAGAAGATTCGGCAGTGCAGTGTAATGGCAAGTACTCCCTCCATTCACTTGAATGGAGTAGGCGCTCGTAATTACACTACGCCACTGATGCACAGGAGACGACATGTATTGTGATTAACAGGAAGTGGTGCCCGCGCGGAGTGCCGCCTCCTCTTCAACCAGCTGATTGGCGGAAGTGTCAGCTTCCCCCCCCCCCAACAGATATTGATGAATATGTCATCGATATAAATGAAAGGACAATCCCTTTAACAAGATCCAGCTGTGACCAGTACGAGAGTGCGGTACTCGACCACAGCGCAGCTACACAACCGTGCCGTGGGGTCCTACCCTTAGTATCATTTACGCCAGACAATTGGAATAAATTACAACTGAGCTCCGGGGTCCAGGTCCTAGCTGACACCGGTTTCAGTTCCTCACCGACGAGGCCTGCACCTGGTGGCTTCTAACCAAGACTTCAGTAGACGGGCCCCATGGACTAACTGCAGTCAGAAAGCCAGGAACCACATTAATGAGAATCCCTCTTTAAAGGGGTTATCCAAGACGTGTGATAAAATATTCGGAAAAATCTCTGCCCCACCACTACCACCGATCTGTGTTGCTGTCCCGCAGCCATGACGTTGTGACAGCCCCCACATTACTGCAGGAATTGCCCGAGTTGTCGCAACATAATCACTGCAGGACGGCAACAGCCCCGAGATCTCCCGGATGAGCCATCATTATTTGAGCCCGTCCCCGGCGGTTTTTACGCATCCTGGACAACCCCTTTAAGCAGAACACGATGCAATCATTTGGACTCTATAAACACCAGCACGGCTCTATTCTATAGACTGAGGGATTCTTACACTGACAACCCGAGGCTTTACTTGTTGCCAACAACTGACAACCACCCTGAGGAGGTCTCATAGCCGCTGCTGGCTCTCATGTATGTGATGTCATTGGAGATGCAGTAGTGCAGACAGGGCTCGGGCCTTCCTATCACTAGTGTCTGCCTCAACTGGCTGCTAACAGGTAACAATAGCCTGCATTACCTATCCAGTGCACAGGCAGGCTCTGTGCGGTCCGGGCCCTGGAGCCTGCATCATGTAATCGCGCACAGGCCTGAGGGACAGGAGGAAGCCGTGAGGCCGCGACCAGGAGCACGACAGCGGCCTACACGAGCCGGGCGCCGCCGGCCAGCCCCCCTCCTCCCCGCATCTTATGAGCGGACATCTCACCGTGTGTTCGTGTTCATCCGCCCGGGCGCACAGCGCCGACAAGCAGAGGAGCAGCAGCCTCAGCGCTCTCATCCTTGTCCTGACGGCCGGGGACGCACAGCGGTCAATGTCTCGGTAAAGCCGCCGTCCTCCTCCTCCAGCCGCTGCAGGTTCTGCCCCTGTACTGACACCCGCCGCTTCCTCAGCGGCCGCTCAGCCACGTCATCCGGCCACGGAGCTGAAAACCGGAAGTGCCTCACCTCCTGCCAGCATCCCGGAAGTGCACGGAGCGAGTGTGAGGGCTGGGGGCGGGGCTACCTGCGCTGACACCTCCACTGAGCGCACTTCTCACCTGTCAGGCGGGCGGTGGAGACGTGTAGACCGCGTGACGTCACACCCGGGCTCTGCTGCTGCTGACAACTTCCAGCTTCAGTCCCTTGTATAAAAAAATGAATTTACCTTATTAAGGATCCCGTGTGTGCGATCCGCAGCGGCAATAAGAGCCAAGCCGCGCTCCGGACAGCAGTAACATGACTGATAATGCTCCGTGCCGCTCTGTGATCTTTATACTACAACATCACCGTGAGATAAAGTTGTCACCGTGATTTTGTAGTAAAAAGATCACAGAGGCACGGAGCTTTATCAATCCTGTTAGGGCTCTTTCACACTTGCGTTCTTTTCTTCCGGCATAGAGTTCCGTCGTCGGCCTGATCAGGATTATCCTAATGCATTCTGAATGGAGAGAAATCCGTTCAGGCTGCATCAGGATGTCTTCAGTTCCGGACCGGAACGTTTTTTGGCCGGAGAAAATACCGCAGCATGCTGCGCTTTTTGCTCCGGCCAAAAATCCTGAACATTTGCCGCAAGGCCGGATCCGGAATTAATGCCCATTGAAAGGCATTAATCCGGATCCGGCCTTAAGCTAAACGTCGTTTCGGCGCATTGCCGGAGCCGACGTTTAGCTTTTTCTGAATGGTTACCATGGCTGCCGGGACGCTAAAGTCCTGGCAGCCATGGTAAAGTGTAGTGGGGAGTGGGGGAGCAGCATACTTACCGTCCGTGCGGCTCCCGGGCGCTTCAGAGTGACGTCAGGGCGCCCCACGCTCATGGATGACGTGATCACATGGACACGTCATCCATGCGCATGGGGCGCTCTGACGTCATTCTGGAGCGCCCGGGGAGCCGCACGGACTGTAAGTATACCGCTCCCCACTACTACTATGGCAACCAGGACTTTAATAGCGTCCTGGTTGCCATAGTAACACTGAACGCATTTTGAAGACGGATCCATCTTCAAATGCTTTCAGTACACTTGCGTTTTTCCGGATCCGGAGTGTAATTCCGGCAAATGGAGTACACGCTGGATCCGGACAACGCAAGTGTGAAAGAGCCCTTACTGCTCCATGTCTCTGCTGTCCGGAGCGGGGTTTGGCTCTTATTCACGCTGCGGATGACACGCACGGGATCCTCTAGTGCAGGGATGGGCAAACTCGGCCCTCCAGCTGTTGTAAAACTACAAATCCCATCATTCCCAGTCTGCCTACAGCTATCAGACTACAGCAGGGCATGATAGGATTTGTAGTTTTAAAACAGCTGGAGGGCCGTGTTTGCCCATCTCTGCTCTAGTGTGAAACAGTAGGACTGGGTGATTTAGTAAAAAAAATAAAAATAATCTGCATTGTTTTCAATTAAAATGGGTTGTGTCACTTCAGCAAATGGCATTTATCACGTAGAGAAAGCTAATAGAAGGCACTTACTAATGTATTGTGATTGTCCATATTGCTTCCTTTCATTTTAACCATCACATTATACGCTGATCATTACCATGGTTACGACCACCCTGTGGTGGTCGTGCTTGTACAGTATAGAAAGAAGCACCAATTCACATTCCCACAGTCCTGGGCACGAGAGAGAACGGCGCCTTTTCCTATACTATGCAAGCCCGGCCACCAATGCTGGATTACAGGGTGGTCGTAACCTCTGGACATCATTTTGGAGTATGTATATATAACTCATTGCTGGCCGCAGTGGTGACCTGCTCCCCTATGGCCAGCAATTTGCTGCAGCGGTAAGTATGACCACCACTGTGGGACGGCCACTCTCGGAGCTCTGTTACAGTCTTGGGCAACCCCTTTAAAGGCTTTTTCTATTGACCTATCCTGAGGACCGATATCCATCACCCCCACAGATCAGCTGCATGAGGAGACGGCACGCGCAGTGCGCATGAGCCGTCTCCCCTTCTCTCTTCTGTCTGCTGTTCCATAGACATACAGGAAGGGAGACAGTACATGCGCACTGCACGTGCCATCTCCTCATCCAGCTGATCTGTGGGGGTGCCGAATATCGGACCCCCGCCGATCTGATATTGATCTATCCTGAGGATAGGTCATCAGTAGAAAAAGCCCGGAATACGCCTTTAAGCGTAGTGTATCTTGCTGTCAATCTTGATGCAACCCCTCTTATATATGTATTTTTGAAGATGCTATTGTTTGGATATTTTAGAGGGGTTTTTAGTGAGGGTCCGACACCAGTGACCCCCGCTGATCAGCTGTTTGAGAATGCACCGGCACTCGCAGTCGCGCAGCAGCCTTCTCACAGCTATTCCTAGGCCACTGAAGTCATGTTCATCGGTCACGTGGCCTAGGAGCAGATGAGCCCTATAGAAGTGAATGGGACTGAGCGCGATGACAAGAACAGCCGCTATACAACGTACGGTACGGTGCTTGGTAAGCAGAGAGAAGGCCACAGAGCTTGCAAAAAAACGGATCTGAAAAAATATACGGATGACGTCCGTGTGCATTCCGTTTTTTTTGCGGAACGGAACAGCTGGCCTCTGATAGAACAGTACTATCCTTGTCCGTTATGCGGACAATAATAGGACATGTTCTATCTTTGAACGGAACGGAAATATGGAAACGGAAGGCATATGGAGTACCTTGCATTTTTTTTTTTTTGCGGATCAATTGAAATGAATGGTTCCGTATATGAAATGCCCAAAAAACGGAACGGAAACGAAAAAAAAAAAAAACGTTTGTGCACAAGAGGCCTAAAACAGATCCCCACCAATCAGAGGATGGGTCATCAGCAGTGAAATCTTGGAAAAGCCTTTTAATGCTCTCTGCGTACATATACATATATATATATATATATATATATATATATATATAACCACTCAAACTGACCACGTCCTATACCCTGCAGAGTCTATGCATTGTACTAAAGCACATTCAATACCGGACTAAATCATGGAGGCCAAATTCATGTTTATTCTTCCCAGGACTCCCGCCAATCAGCTGTTTGTGAAGGCAGAGGTGCTCCAGCAGCGCCGCGGCCTTCTTGCTGTTTACCGCTGGCCCAGTGACGTCACTACTTGTATCAACTAGCTAAGCTCTGTTCACTTGAATGGAGCTTAGCCGCGCCCACGCTAGTTGGTACTAGTGGTGACGTCTCAGGGCCAGCGGTAAACAGTGAGAAGGCCGCGGCGCTACCGGAGCGCTGCTGCCTTCTCAAACAGCTGATCGGCGGGGGTCCCAGGTGTCGGACCCCCACCGATCAGATGCTGATTATCTATCCAGAGGATAGATCATCAGTTAAAACAAACTGCAGAACCCCTTTAACACAAGGCTCTTGCCAGTCATGTCTCAAGGACTTTTAAAAGATGAAACATTGACTTATATCTGGTAGCATAAGGCTACTTTCACACTGGTGTTAGGCTTTTCCCCTGCCGGATGCATACTACCGTTTGCCCACATGTGCTGCCGGAAGTCCGGCCCCATTCACTATAATGGAGATCCAGCCACAGCAGGCAAACAAGCCGAGAGGTGGCCGGACAAAAAACGTAGCGTGCAGCGGTTTATGTCCAGCCGCCTCTCGGCATGTTTGCCATCTCCGTATCTCTTAATGCCAGTGTGAAAGTAGCCTTATAGACAGGGCTTATTAAGAGCTCATTTGCATATATTCTGGCCTGTAAGAGTCCTCGTGCCATTTAAGGCGATATTATATTCCCCAAATACAGGGCTCTTACTAATGTATTGTGATTGTCCATATTGCCTCCTTTGCTGGCTTCGATAATTTTTCCATCGCATTATACACTGCTTGTTTCCAGGACTTAGGACCACCGCTGCAGCGCAGATACGAGGTGGCTGGGACGGGAGCTGCTGCACATGTGTGCCTATGTGTGATCTCACGGTCCCGGCCACCAGAACAGCCGGCGCTTATTTCTATGGTGTGCAGGCACGACCACCGCTGCTGGATTGCAGGTGGGTCGTAACCATGGCAACAAGCAGCGTATAATGTGAAGTATTTATGGAGAATCACAATACATTAGCAAGTGCCTTGTATTAACTTTGTCTACATTGCTCAAGTGACACAACCCCTTTAAGGCTACTTTACTTCTATATTATTTTATGACTTTGCCAATGAATGTTCTTAAGACTGTTGTGTATGCCGGTCTTAGTTTGTCCTGCACTGGCGTGAAATGGGCCACAATTGTGGGGGCGCATATTGGGTTTTCCGTATGCCAGAACTGACATCTACTCCAGCCAGGAGCTTTAGTAGATATCAGACTGGGGTCTGCATACCGGAGTAAGACGTGCCTAATTTATTAAGAGGCACTCCGTGCATCAGAAACTCAAATGTATGCAAGCCAAGAGCTGGCGTAGACTCCAGCTCTAACTTGGATAAGTGGCACAAAGCCCACCTCTCCTGATTAGCCCTCCCCCTTTTCACACCAGTTTAGAAGCTGAAAAAGTCCCATATTATGGCACCAACATGGCTTGCCCCATGAGTTGCAACTTTTAAGCATTAAAGAGATTGTGCCACGAAACACATTCTACATTTTTCAAACTAATACCTGGATCTGGATTCTTTAGTAATTAAAAATTATAGCATAGCCACTACATAAATGTATCTGTATAGCGCCGCCTGCTGTTTCTTCTGTTCCTTATTTCTTGTCCACCTCATTGAGGTGGTCGCACGCGCTCAATTTAAATCTGTCAACAATCATATGTTCTGTGGGAGTTACAGGGAGAGAGCTGCAGCAGAAAGGACACATTCATTGAGAAAGGACATGACCACTGAGCCTCAAGCCTGAAATAAATCTGGCAGGGGAAATGGAGCAATGAATGGGGAGATCTCTGGATCCATGTGAGGGACAGGGCTGGTTCTAGCTTTGTTAGAAAGAGGTTATCATGTACTGTATGATGTCTGATTTTCATTTTTTACATCAAGCATGTCAAACATGGAGGCCCCCCTCCCCCCGAAGGCTGTGCACCTCCTGCCCACACCTCATCTAGTGTTAGAAAGGGGAAGCTCTTCTACACTCAACTGGCATATAAGCTTAATAAATTTCTTCTAAACCGTCCACTATTTCAAGTCATAAACCAGAAATACGCCTATATTAGGCGTATTTCTGGTGCAGATTGCCTTTGCGTTGCAATCTGTGACTTTTCCCAACTCACGCCAGGTCTAAAAAAGTAGGCATGGTGGGGAAGAGTACAGGCCGGCACGCCCCATCTCTTTTACCATTTTCTATGCCTGGTTTAGGCGTTGACCGCATGGAAGCTATCTTACATTAAGAAGCGGTGGTGGATCAACCAAAGTTATGTAGAGGCCGGCGCCTCAGCTATAGGGGATATTAAAACCGTCATCTATAATGCCAGTCTTAATAAATGACCCCCATAGTTTAAAATGTGCCCAGCATGAAAACAAGTGCCTGCTGGGCGGCTCCATACCAGCTTTTGATGTCCAGCTCGGCTTGATTTACAGGTTTCTTCTTATTTGCATATAGAGTGAGACTTGTTAATCTAGGTAGACCGGGCAGAAAGAAACCTGAGTGTTTCCGAGTAAATCATAGGGGAACATTTGTTAGGATTATCAAGTAGTGGACGGAGGTCATCACTGCATCTCTGCTCCTATTGTCTTCAAGGTTGACAAAGCTGTGTAATTCCAACATCAAGTTCTGATGAAGGAGCTACACCCAAAGAGCTGACAGTGGGGGTTTGGGGTGTTGGCCCTCTAATGATCAAATAGTCATGGCCACTCATGAAGGTAGGCCATCACTTAGTAAATGCTGGGCAACTCCTTTAATTCACATGCAGTTTTCCAGTGTGGATTTCCACTAAATGCACAAGTATCCCAAGATTGGAATGTGTGAACCCTATAGAGTAAGGCCCCTTTCACACGAACCATACGGATTAGGTCCGGATGCGCTCAGGGTGGATTCAGTGAAACTCGCACCATTTTGCAAGCAAGTTCAGTCAGTTTTGTCTGAGATTGCGTTCAGTTTGTTCAGCGCAGGTGCAATGCGTTTTGATGCGTTTTTTACGCGCGTGATAAAAAACTGAGGGTTTACAAACAACATCTCCTAGCAACGATCAGTGAAAAACGCATTGCATCCGCACTTGCTTCCGGATGCAATGCGTTTTTCACTGAAGCCCCATTCACTTCTATGGGGCCAGGGCTGCATGAAAAACGCAGAATATAGAACATGCTGTGTTTTTCACCCAACGCAGAACTGATGCGTAAAAAAAAACGATCATGTACACAGACCCATCGTGTGAAAGGGGCCTAAAACTGATGAACTATACCTAGTCAAGTAATATTTGTTAGGGTCCATTCACACGTCCGTAATTCTGTTCCGCATTTTGCGGAACGTAATTGCGGACCCATTCATTTCTATGGGGCCACACTATGTGCTGTCCGGATATGCATTTCCGGATCCGCACTTCCAGGTCCGCAATTCAGTTTCCGAAAAAAATAGAACATGTCCTATTCTTGTCCGCAATTGCGGACAAGATTAGGCATTTTCTATTATAGTGCCGGCGATGTGCGGTCTGCAAAATGCGGAACGCACATTGCCGGTGTCCGTGTTTTGCGGATTCGTGGATTCGTAAAACACATACGGATGTGTGAATGGACACTTAGAATGACTTTTAAAGCGAACCTGTCATCAACTTTATGCTGCCCATACTAACAGCAGTATAAAGTGGGGACTAATGAGTTAATTTCAGCGGTCTATCATTTCTAAGTTAAAAGCAAGTGGTTGCCGAGAACCAACATCACAAACATTGCAAACTGGGCCTGGAAAAGAGTCACAGCCACCTGAGAAGAGTCCTGGTTATTCATAGGCTCCAGCTCTCCTGCTGATGTCTGACAGTCTTCTACCTAGTTGTCTCCCTTTCTCTCTAGGAGAGAACTGCCAATCATCAGCAGACGGGCGAGAGAGCAGGAGATTATAATAACCAGGACTCTTCTCAGGTAGATTTGACTCTTTTCAAGGCCTGGGCTGCAGTGATTATGATGTTGGTTCTCTGCAACCACTTACTTTTAGCTCATGAGTGACACATCGCTGACATCAGCATTTCTGTCACTATTTTATGTGGCCCTAAGTGAGGTCCGTATAAAGTTGATGACAGGTTCCCTTTAATTTGTCACACATGATAGCAAACATAAAAATATGTGGTTAGCAATCCAAATATTGCTGATGCTCTTGTGGTTGTCCATTCTTTCCCCAGCTTTATCTGATCAGCGGTGGTCTGACACCCTGTACCCCTTGCCGATCAGCTGTTCTGCAGTAGCTCTAGAAGTCAGCACAGGAGCTGCAGTAGAACAGCTGACCAGTGGGAATGCGGGGTGTCAGACCGCCGCCATTCTGATACTGATGGTCTATCCTGAGGACAGGCCGTTAGTAGTAACATCCTGGATACTTTGCAGGGAATGGCCGACTCTCAGAACCTCTGCCAATCTGCTGTTTGAAGGGTGAACACTACAGAACACAATACTTTTCATAGAGGCTGTTCTGGGTATTGTCCTGTTCACTTTGACACCCTCAAACAGATGATCAGTGGAGAGGCTGAGAGTCGGACTGCCACCAGTCTAAGGCTACTTTCACATCTGCGCTTTCCCTTTCCGCTATTGAGATCCGTCATAGGATCTCAATAGCGGGGGGAAAACGCCTCCATTTTGTCCCCATTCATTGTCAATGGGGGCAAAACTGAACTGAACGAAACCGAGTGCACCAGAATGCATTCCTTTCCGTTTGGTTGCGTCCCCATCGCGGACAGAATAACGCTGCAAGCGGCATTTTTCTGTCTGTGATGTGGTGTGGAGCAAGACGCGTCTGTCATGACTCACAATGTAAGTCAATAGGGACGGATCCGTTTTCTCTGACACAATAGAAAACGGATCCTTCCTCCATTGATTTTCAATGGAGTTCATGACGGATACGTCATGGCTATGTTAAAGATAATACAACCGGATCCGTTCATAACGGATGCAGACGGTTGTATTATCATGACGGATGTGTTTTTGCTGATCCATGACGGATCCAGCAAGAACGGTGGTGTGAAAGTAGCCTAATATTTATGGCCTATCATGAAAGCCTGTTTATGCCTTCAGATGATCTGGCCAATTATCCAGAACAAACATTTGTAAGAGCACCGGAAAAATACCTTGTGTGTCGGGTGATTGTATCTTTCATGTGGCACGAAAAATCATCATGCAAACTGTCCTGACAAAACTTACCCGGGGTGACCGATTGTAATAATGATCATTCTTCCCCTATTCACTTTGCAACAGGCTACATGAGAGGACTTTTAAACATGCACCAATCGGCTTTTATATCTTTGATCGGCACTCATTTGGAGCTGTAATTGGCTTGTGCAAAAGGATCTTAAAGGGGTTATCCCATGATTAATATAAAAAATTAAAATCAGACATCGTATAGTACATGACAACCTCTTTCTAACAAAGCTAGAACCAGCCCTGTACCTCACATGGATCCAAAGATCTTCCTATTCATTGCTCTGCTGGATTTATATCAAGCTGGAAGCTCAAGGGGAGTGTCTTTTCTGCTACAGCTCAGGGTGCGTGTCCATGCTCTCCCTATCAGAGCTCAGGGGGCGTGTCCATGCTCTCTCTATCACAGCTCAGGGTGCGTGTCCATGCTCTCCCTATCAGAGCTCAGGGGGCGTGTCCATGCTCTCCCTATCACAGCTCAGGGTGCGTGTCCATGCTCTCCCTATCAGAGCTCAGGGGGCGTGTCCATGCTCTACCTATCACAGCTCAGGAGGCAGTTGAATAATGAAACTGAGCATGTGCGGCCTTCTCAGTGAGCCAGAAAAAGAACAAAGAGCAGTTGGTGCTATACAGATACATTATATAGCTCAGTGGCTATACTGAATTTTTAATTACAGTACATGCAATTACAAAAGTGTTCAGATCCAGGTGCTGGTTTGAAAACGGTAGAATATTTTTCATGGAACAACCCCTTTAAGGCTAGTTTCACATCTCTGGCAACAATTCCAGCAGGCTATTCTTGATCCGGCACTGCCAGATGCATCCGGAATGCCCGCCAGCCCCATTAACTATACTTTTTCTCCCATCTAAGGCTGGGTTCACATCTGTGTCGGAGGAACAGACTACCGGAATTCACTGTATCCAGCGGACATGCCAGCACACGGTCGGACAAAAAATGCTACATGCAGCATTTTTGGTCCCCCCGAAAGCCGCCGGTTCCCCCCAGATCCTATTACAGTGAATGGGGATCCGGCTGTGCATGGTGGTATCCGGATGTGCTGGATATTGGTAAACTCCGGCAGTCAGTTCCTCCAGAATACTGGAGACAAAACCACAGATATGAACTCATCCCAAAAAAAACTGATCTGTAGCGGAACTAACAAAAACGGATGCAAACTGATCATAACTGATGCTAATAAAAAGACGAATCAGTTATTTTTAGTGCAAACTGATGCTCAAAATAATTGATCCATTTGTTTCTATGTTTTTTTCTGTTCTTTTGACGGATCAGAAGAACGGAAAACCAAACAGGGATGTGAATGCACCCTTATCTTGAAAGAGTGTTCATAGGAATGTTTATTCCTAATAATTGGCCTGATCCTCAGCCCATGTGAAAGGGCCCAAAGAATAGGCCACCAGTTTTACAAAGATGGAAAACCCTTTTAATTATAGACAACTTTGGATATAAGTAGAGTGGTTAGGTGTGTCTAATTTACTGTCTAATTTCCAAGCTGTGTGTAAGTTACAGATCCTTATCTTTGTGGTAGAACTAGACTATTGCATTTTAGAATTAGGTTAATTTCTTTAGTATTTGTGATAGGAATCAGGAATCTCAAGAGATACATTGCAGATTATGTCTTTAGGATATTTTACTAATCTGCACATAAGCAGCTTCTCTTCCTGGCTCTAGGGATGTGATATCTTGATGATGGCATTTTTCACAGCAGTGAACTGTAAAGCTGGACAGCAATACAAACCCCAGATCAGTCAGTGCATTTTAATTGTGTTAGTTACCTTCTATTAAGGTTTTACTTGTTGCTGATGATTCAAAAATAACATATTATCAGATATTGAGTCTTTTTGAGTCAATTGAATAAAGAACCAAATGAGGAAGAAAATAAAACATACAGTTGTGTATATAGTATGTGAATAAGTAATATAAGTAATAAAATTATCTATTCACAATATATTACATAAAATAAACAAAATGACAGTTAGGTGTACTTTCACACTTGCGTTAGAGGATTCCGGCAGGCAGTTCCGTCGCCGGAACTGCCTGCCGGATCCTGAAATCCGTATGCAAACGGATAGCATTTGTTTCCGGATCCGGCTGACAAATGCATTGAAATACCAGATTCATCTCTCCGCTGTCATCCGGAAAAACGGATCCGGTATTTATTGTTTTCTCACAGATTTAAAGGTCTGCGCATGGATACATTTCAATGGAATTTAATGCCAGATCCGGCATTCCGGCAAGTGTTCCGGAATTTTGGCTGGAGAAAATACCACTAGAGGGACTGAACTGAAGACATCTTGATGCATACTGAACCGAATGCTTTCCATTCAGAATGCATTAGGATAAAACTGAAGCGCTTTTTTCCGGTATTGAGCCCTTGTGGCGGAACTCAATACAGGAAAACTTTAAAGGGAACCTGTCATCAACGTTATACTGACTGTACTGAGGGCAGCATAAAATAGTGACAGAAATGCTGATTTCAACGGTGTGTCACTCATGAGCTAAAAGTAAGTGGTCGCTGAGAACCAGCATCATAATCATTGCAGCCCAGGCCTTGAAAAAGAGTCAAATCTACCTGAGAAGAGTCCTGGTTATTATAATCTCCTGCTCTCTCCCCATCTGCTGATGATTGGCAGTTCTCTCCTAGAGAGAAAGGGAGACAACTAGGTAGAAGACTGTCAGACATCAGCAGGTGGGCAGGAGATCATGAATAACCAGGACTCTTCTCAGGTGGCTGTGACTCTTTTCCAGGCCCAGTCTGCAATGATTGTGATGTTGGTTCTCGGCAACCACTCACTTTTAACTTTTTAATGACAGACCGCTGAAATCAACTCACCGGTCTCTACTTTATGCTGCCGTTAGTATGGGCAGCACAAAGTTGAATGCTAGTGTGAAAGTACCCTAAATCAGATTCATACACTGCAATGTATACAACTAATTGTTACTCACCTTACCCGGTCCCAGTGACTGCAGCTCCAACTCCACCTCCTCTCCTGCTCCTGTCTCCAGAGATAGCTCTTCTGGATTCGGAAGGGCTGTCCTTCTTTGCCATATTCTGACTCCCATAACTTTTGTATAATTATGTCTACAGAGCTGTGTGGGGGCTCATGTTTTGCGGGATGATCTTTAGTTTTTATTGATACCATTTTGGAGTGTGTGTCTTTTTTATCACATTTTATTCAATTTTTTGGGATAAGAGAAGCAATGAAAAAATGGCAAATAGGCCATTTTGATGCTTTTTTCCACTACGCCATTTACCATGTTGGAAAATATTTTTATATTTTAATAGTAGAGGTAAATGCAACTTTTTTTGGGTGGACGTGATGACGTGAGGACATGACGTCGCACCCTCCTCCTCCCCTAGCCTACCTCCCACAATCCTGGTGCTGCGTGCTCATGCGCCCCTCCGCAAAATGACATTCCCCGGGACGCGCCTGGTGGCCCTTGCCGTGGAGCGGTGGTACCGTCTGGACTGCTGTGTGTCTCGTAGGTCTGATTTTTTTTCTCCCCTCTGTCCTCCCACGTGAGCCTCCTGGGCTATTGGCTCTCCTGCACCTCTGTTGGAAGTTTGTTGCCGCGTGCGGCTGCATCAGAGCTTGCTGGAGGTAGGTGAGACGCCTGGCACGCCTGCTCTGTTCTGCTGTGCTACGGCCCTGTTTTGACCAGCTGTGTGCTTCCCGTGGATGTCCTCTCTCCCCCTCTCCTTGTGAATCTGGAACCTGGTCATGGAAAAAATCTCCAGATCCCCTTTCCTCCATTAAGATTTCTTCATGTCGGTGAGATCTCTCCATGTGGTTGTGTGCTCTTTTCCCCTGTGTCTATTATCCCTCTGCCCTCCCTAGATGTTTTATTTTTGATGTGTGACAACAGGGAAGGAGGGAGAAAGCAGAAAGAACTGAGAAGAGAGTGGAAAGAGGGAATTTAAGAGGGAAAACATAGATTAAAGAAAAGGAAAAAAATAATTAATTAAATTAAACAAAAAAACGGAGAAAAAACCCCCCACAAAACATGGAACTGGTTTCCCCTTAAAAGAGTAAGAACTATTTGACGTCAAAATAAAGAGAAAAGAGATGAAATAAAAGAGAGGGAGAAGTTAGAAAGAGAGGGGAGAAGGAGGGAAACAAAAATGGGGAAAGAAAAATTAAGTAGGAAAAAAAAAGGGGAGAGGAAAAAAAAAAAAAAAGAAGGGAAGCAGAAGAAAATGGGCCCTAAGCAAAATAGGCGATCAATAGATACCTCTAAAACGTCAGAGACCGGTAGAATCCCCAAAAATTGATCAGTTTCCAAAATCGCCTATTGTAAATACAAGAACAGGACAAAAAGGAAAGCAGGATACAAGATGTTGCGTGTCAGCTGGAGGTAGTCCAGTCAGACATGTCCTTAATAAGAGATGATTTAACTAAGATACAAGATAGAGTAACGGACATAGAAAAATCTGTCAGCTCCTTGGATCATGAATTAAAACTAATTAAATCTGAAACTGCCATCTTGAAAAAGGACTATAACTTACAAAAAAAAGTCGTGGACTTGGAGGACAGGTAAAGGCGATCTAATGTTAGAATTTTGGGACTTCCTGAGGGAGCAGAGGAAAAAAATCCTATTAGACTTATTCAGTCCTTGATTTTTGAGAATTTTGGAAAAGAACATTTCTCGCCTTTGTTCCTAATAGAGAGGGCTCATCGAATTCCTGGGGGAAAACCAAATCCTGGAATGCCACCCTGGGTACTTCTGGAAAAAATCTTAGTCTCCCAGGATAGACACATGATCCTAAAGATGGCCAGGGAGTGCCCCCCTATTGTTTATAATGACAGCAGACTTCCCTTCTTTCCGGATTTCTCAAAAGAGTTCCAAGAAAAGAGACGTAATTTTTTTTGCTGTAAAAAAGCGTCTACAGGCCAGAGACATTAAGTATTCTTTTCTTTATCCAGCTAAACTCCGGATAATTTTTAATGGGGCAACTCATATTTTTGATAATCCAGCCCTCGTCATGGATTGGTTGGATCGGAATAATGTCTAATTTGCAGTGTTTTTTCTTCTCCTTTGAACATTTACAGTGGGGGCAGGACTAGGGCAGGGGGAGGGAGGGTCTATGACGAGAGATCTGCTTTGGAAAGTGGCGGATCATGTGGGGAGGTTCTTTCTTTTTTTTTTTGGGTGGGTTGCGATGCGCCTCTTTGGAAAGTGTGGGGATGGGGCTCCTTATTTTTGAATTTTAGTAGCTGACTATATGTCTGTTAGTAGTGGCGTACCTACCATACAGGCAGACCACGCAGCTGCTATGGGGCCCATGAGGAAGGGGTCCCACAGTGGAGGAGATGCCCCACCCCCTAATTGCTCCCATCTATCAGGTCCTGCAGGATCTAGCAAAAGAACAGCACCAAAAATTGTGTCGTTTCCAGGTTTGAAAGGTACATCTGCCAGTAACTGTGATAACATCATCACAGGTCCTTCAACCCCTAATAGCAATTATTAGAAGTTGACAATCAGCTCTGCATTGATCCATACAGACTGGAATGGAGTGGTAAGAGGAGGTCCTCCACATTTCTCTTCATTTGCTCCCCACCCATGCCCTGTTTTTACTCATTGCTCACTCATTGAAATATATATATATATATATATATATATATATATACAGTCCTGATCAAAAGTTTAAGACCACTTGAAAAATGGCAAAAAATCATATTTAGCATGGCTGGATCTTAACAAGGTTCCAAGTAGAGCTTCAACGTGCAACAAGAAGAAATGGGGAGTGAGACAAAACATTTTTTGAGCATTCAATTTAATGAAAACAACGAATAAACTGAAACAGGCTGTTTTTCAGCTGATCAAAAGTTTAGGACCACACCTCCAAAAAAAAACTAAACCCCCCCAAAAACAGAAATCTAACTTCCAAGCATGAACTCAGTAATGAGTAGCTCCGCCGTTATTGTTTATCACTTCCAAAATTCGTTTCGCCATGCTTGATGCAAGCGTTTCCATGAGGTGAGTGGGAACATTTCTCCAAGTGGTGAAGACGGTCGCACGAAGGCCATCTACTGTGTGGAACTGTTGTCCATTTTTGTAAACTTCCCTTGCCATCCATCCCCAAAGGTTCTCAATTGGATTTAGATCAGGGGAACATGCAGGATGGGCCAAAAGAGTGATGTTATTCTCCTGGAAGAAGTCCCTTGTCCTGCCGGCATTGTGTACTGTAGCGTTGTCCTGTTGAAAAACCCAGTCGTTACCACACAGACGAGGGCCCTAAGTCATGAGGAATGCTCTCTGCAACATCTGGACATAGCCAGCGGCCGTTTGACGCCCCTGCACTTCCTGAAGCTCCATTGTTCCACTGAAGGAAAAAGCACCCCAGACCATTATGGCGCACCCTCCACTGTGGCGCGTAGAAAACATCTCAGGTGGGATCTGCTTGTCATGCCAGTAACGTTGGAAACCATCAGGACCATCAAGGTTAAATTTTTTCTCATCAGAGAAAAAAAAAATTCTTCCACCTTTGAATGTCCCATGTTTGGTGCTCTCTTGCAAAGTCCAAACGAGCAGTTCTGTGGCTTTCAAGGAGACGAGGTCTTTGATGACGTTTTTTGTTTTTGAAGCCCTTCAGTCTCAGATGCCGTCTGACAGGGCCGGCGCTACCATAGAGGCAAGGGGGGCAATTGCCCCCGGGCCCCCGACTCCTTAGGGGCCCCCAGCGCCGGCCCGGCCACAACTACTATTATATCCATAATTCTATTGTGTGCCTGTGTGGCGCCGTGCCGCAGTAATGTAATTAAAACTGGGCTGGAGGCTGGAGTGGAGGGGCCCCCCGCCGGACGCCGGCGGCTGCTGTGGCTGCGCTGCGCTGCTTGTCTCTTTAAGAGATCCGAGACTGGAGCAGCGGCATGCACAGCACAGGCAAGGCAGGCACGTCTAGCTGACGTATGTTATGTTGCCACAGGCTCCGCCCCCCCCCTGCCCAGAGCAGAGAACTTGTATTGAAGGAGAAGCAAAGCAGTGGCGTACCTACCATAGGCAGACCACACAGCTGCTATGGGGCCCGTGAGGAAGGTGGGCCCCCAGTGGAGGAGAGTCCCCCCCCCCATCTATCTTCCTTTCTCCCGTCTGCTAGCCCCGCCTCCTAGCTTCGCCTCCCGCCTCCTAGCTCCGCCTCCCGCCTGATTCCTCTGGATTGCCACAAGCCCACCAGTAAGGAAGTGACGACTTGTAGGTGAGGACTGTGCAGAGGTGTATGTGTGTGAAAGGGGGCAAGGTCACTCAGCTTTCCCAGGCTATTCCTCTGCACATATGCCATTCAGAACAGGAGGAAAGCTGGGTGCTATTATGTAATGTGACTCAGCTTTCCTGATGTCCTGTATGGCACAAGTGCAGAGGTAGGAGAAGATATGAGGGGAGGTGGGAGTTGTAAGGCTACTTTCACACCTGCGTTCGGGGTTCCGCTTGTGAGCTCCGTTTGAAGGGGCTCACAAGCGGCTCCGAACGCATCCGTACGGCCCCAATGCATTCTGAGTGGACGCGGATCCGCTGAGAATGCATCCGTCTGCCAGCGTTCGGGTGTCCGCCTGGCCGTGCGGAGGCAAGCGGATCCGTCCTGATATACAATGTAAGTCAATGGGGACGGATCCATTTGAAGATGACACAATATGGCTCAATCTTCAAACAGATCCGTCCCCCATTGACTTTCAATGTAAAGTCTGGACGTATCCGTCTGACTAACTTTCACACTTAGATTTTTTTCTGAAATACAATGCAGACGGATCCGTTCTGAACGGATCCCATCGTCTGCATTATAGGAGCGGATCCGTCTGGGCAGACATCAGACGGACCCGCTCTGAACGCTAGTGTGAAAGTAGCCCTTTATACTCAGCTTTCTCAGACTATTCTCATGTCTCTCCACATGTGCCATGCAGGACAGCAGAAAAGCTGGGTGCTATTACATCATGTAATGTCACTCAGATTTCCTGCTATCCTGCAAGGCATAAATGCAGATAATAAGAACATGGAAAGGCAGGGGGGAGGGGGTCACCCAGCTTTCCCAGAGACTCCTGTCTCTGCACATGTGTCATGCAGGATAGCAAGTAGAGATGAGCGAACTTCTGTTTTAAGTTCGGCATCTAAAGTTCGGCTTCCGGTTAGCAGAGGATCCCGATATGGATTCCGAATTCCGTTGTGGTCCGTGGTAGCGGAATCAATAATGGCCATTATTGATTCCGCTACCACGGACCACAACGGAATTCGGAATCCATATCGGGATCCTCCGCTAACCGGAAGCCGAACTTTAGACGGCGAACTTAAAACAGAAGTTCGCTCATCTCTAATAGCAAGTAATGTCAGTGTCTCCCAGCTGTCCTGCATGACACAGGGGATGGGGGAGGGGGGGCACTCACTTCCTCACACTTTTCTCATGTCTCTGCGCATGTGCAATGCTGGACAGTAGGAAAGTTGGGTGGTATTACATCATGTAATGCCCCAGATTCTTGTCAATATATGCTGAACACCGCCGGGAGCCAGGGTTGGCGGGGCATACTGGCACTGGGACGGGTGAGATGGTGCCTGGGATGGATAGATCCGACCCAGTTTAATCAACCAACCTACCAGTAACTGGTTGATTAAAATGGATCGGGATCCATCCCAGTCTGGTAGGTTGGTTGATTAAACTGGGTCGGATCCATCCCAGGCACCATCTCACCCGTGCCAGTGTACTAGCCCGCCCTGGTTCTGTTTGGAGTCAGTTGGACTGGAGAAATGTGCATTTAGGGGGATTTTTACTTGTACATCTTGCTTTGCCACTTGCATTTGTTTACAATAAGGGACGTTAAAGTCAGCAAGTGTAATGTGGGGGGGGGGGGGCCCTTATTGTTTTCCGCCCCAGGGCCCCATTTCACCTAGAACCGGCCCTGCCGTCTGATGGTTATGGGGCTGCAGTCAGCACCAGTAAGGGCCTTAATTTGGGTCGAGGATCGTCCAGTGTCTTTACAGACAGCCAATTGGATCCTCCGGCTCAGTGCTGATGAAATTTTTTTGGGTCTTCCACTTGACTTTTTTGTTCCATAACCCTCAGGATCATTTAAGAAATTCCAAATTACTGTCTTACTGCATCCCACCTCAGCAGCGGTGGCGCGCTGTGAGAGACCCTGCTTATGCAGTTCAACAACCCGACCACGTTCAAAAAGGGAGAGTTTTTTTGCCTTTGCCATCACAACGTGTGACTACCTGACAGAAAATCACAATGAATCCACATCTTTGCACAGATTTGGCCTTTTAAAGGCATGTGGTCCTAAAATTTGCAAGGTATAATAGATGCAGTGTGTATAGATATATGGTATATACAGCAGTGTACTGAAATGTGAGGTACGGGGTATATTAGATGCAGTGTGTACAGGTATATTGTATATACAGCAGTGTGCTGATATGTGAGGTACGATGTATAATAGATGCAGTGTGTACAGGTATATAGTATATTCAGTAGTGGGGGCCCAATTTAGCTTCTTGCTATGGGGCCCAGTTATTTCTATGTATGCCCCTGTCTGTTAGAATTCTTACCTGGAATGTAAGGGGTCTTGGAGATAAGCTAAAAAGACAAGCATTGTTTGACCTAGTTAAGAGGCATTTACCAGCGGTGGTTTGCTTATTGGAAACCCATTTCACTGAAGAAGCTGCGATGCAGATTAGTAGAGGATGGGTCTCGCAGGCATTTCATTCAACTTTCACTAGTCATTCCAGAGGAGTGACGGTATTTATGCATAAAAAGTTGGAGTACCCTGTATTTTAGCTTCTATTTATATTCCTTCCCCTTTCTCTTTTCATGTACTTAATAGTTTATTATTGTTTATGGAACAACATCCAGATTGTCTCACTTTAGTAAATGGGGACTTTAATTGTGTGATCAACCCCAAGATAGATCGGATTTCTACGGACGGAGATACCAATCGTTGTAAAGCTACTCAGGGGTCACCCTTGGCACAATTTTGCCAAGAGTTTGGTTTCCTAGGACGGGGGAAAAGAATGTACTCCTGTGTGTCTAAATCTGGGAATTGCATGTCCAGGATCAATCTGGCTTTAATAAATGAAAAATATTGTAAATATATCAAACGAATGAAATATGAAGCCAGGTCGCTCTCGGATCATGTTCCAGTATCCCTTGAGCTCTGTTTGTATGATGATAGGCAGGGGGTAGTACCTCCCTTTAGACTGAATCCCTATTGGCTCTTGGTAATAGACAATCACGATTGGTTGAAACAGGAGATGGTGTATTTTTGGGATGTTAATTATAAATCAGCTAAAATTAAACTGGTTTGGGATGCCTTTAAGGCATTTGTTAGGGGGCTATTTGTCAGTAACATCTTAAATTTAAGAAAAGGCTATGGGATGAAAGAAAGGACTTTAAAAGTAGTGGCGGTATCGGTGATGACTCAGTTCTCCAGGAATAAAACGGAAGAGAATAGAAGGGTGATGCAAAATGCAACTCAGCTCAATTTCTTCTAGATAAGGCCCAGCAGAGACTCTTCTTTAAGGGACAAAAACAGTTTTGTGAATCTGGCCATCCAGGAAAGCTTCTTGCTAAGGTGATATCTAACCAGGAAAAAAAGAAAATAAATACTTAGTCTCCGTTTAACCGAGGGTATAGTTACCGATAATCAAGAGAAAATAAAGTGAGCCTTTCTAAAACACTTTGAGGAAATCTATCAAACTAGGAATAATATTTTGGATGAACTGATGGATGAATATTTGGATTCCATCAATTTCCCTGTCCTTACTGATGTACAGAGAGAATCCCTGGAAGTAAATTTTTCACTTTAGGAGCTTGAGGCAGCAATAAAAGCCTGTTCTGAAAATCCTTCTCCCGGATCAGATGGCTTTCCATACGAGCTCTATCGAAAGTACGGTGATGTTATTCTACCATGCTTTTTGAAGGTAATTGATGAGTCTTTGGAGGAGGGTATTCTTCCCGAATCCATGACAGAAGCTATAATCGTACTGATTTTGAAAAAGGGGAAAGATTCTTTAGACCTGGAGTCATATAGACTGATATCGCTCTTAAATACAGACGTTAAGTAATCTGAGTTGGCTTAATAGATGTGGATTAAGAGAGTCTTCGAACTGCCCACGGTGTGATGAACAGCAGGCAGATTTTGTACACATGTTTTGGTTATGTCCTGGTCTTAAAGCTTACTGGGATTCAATTCAGAACTTTATCACCCAAAAATTGACGGTAGTAATTCCCGAATGTTGGATATTGGTAGTATGTACCCGAATGTTGGATATTGAGAGATTTAAGTAGGGTAAACTGCCAAAAGGATAAAAAGATTCTTTTGATTAGAATTATGTTTCTAGCCAGATTGTTGATTGTTTGAGTTTAGATCTCACAAAATATTCCTAAATTCAATGAATGGTTGTACCTGGTTAATAAAGTGAAGAGATATCAGAAGGTCTTATATAAGCAAAGAAATTCTGAGGATAAATGGCCCAAGATATGGGGAGGTTGGAAGTGGTAGCTCTCTTCCACTGCTTTTTCCCTCCCACACTTTCCATGTATGTATTGATTTTCCTTTTTTTTTTATAGGAAGGTTCAGAGACGCATCGCAAGATAGGGTGGGTAGGTTGGGGTAGATTAGTATGGGAAGGGGGGAAATTATGATTTTATTGATTAAATATGTATTTGTTTTGGTGTTTTCTAAATAAAAATGTTAAAAAAAAAATTGTACGGGCGTTTTCAGACGCGGTGATGTCCATGATGTTTATATTTTTTATTATATTTTTTTTCATTGTAAGGAAAGGGGGGTGATTTACATTTTTATATTTTTTTATATTATTTAACATTTTTTTTACTTCTTTTTTTGTAGCCTCTTTAAGAGGCTACAAAATCCACTACTTAGTTTTTTATAGAATATACTCCCATAGAAAGGGGCCACCTGATGGCCAACATAGCAGCTCTAATAGGCTGGGTCTTTTCAGAGAGACCTAGTCTTTTAGAATTAATGACTAGCATCTACGATTCTCTGCATTGCCTGTATTAATGCGCTCTTCTGGGTTTTTCACCCTTTAGATGCCGACATTATTGCTGGTCATGGACATTAGCAGTGGGCCTCTGCTGTTTAAGGACCACACCAGCGCTGTATATGTATGGAGCTAGTAGCAAAAAAGTTACATACAGCATAAATCTCACTGAATTGCTCTCAAGCCAATAATCTCTGCTCCAGAACTGCTATACCCTTTGTCTGACTTCTGGAGCAGAGACTGTTACCAGGGCAATCGGCACTCTTAAATTACATGTGCCCTGGCAACATATTTAACACCGTCCCAACATCCACTGTACATGTAGGGTAGATGTTGGATCTTTAAAGATGACGCCTGCTCCAGGGCGCAGAAGGTGTCATAACCACCAGGTTTCTGCTGTTTTAAACAGCAGACTCCCAGGTTTAATGTCTGTAATCGGCAATGACGCTACTCACGCCCTTTTGATCCCTCAGATGCTGTAGTCAGTTGTGAACGGTGAACGGTGTAATGGGAAAAAAATAATCGCTTTACCTCCCCAAGAAATTGAATAAAAAGCTATCAAAAAAGACACAGACACTCCAAAATGGCATCATTGAATACTACAGATCGCCCTGCAAAAAAATTAGCCCTCACACAGCTCTGTAGATGTAACTATAAGAAGTTATGGTGGTCACAATATGGCAATGCAAAAAAATAATAAGTTTTTACACAGTTTTTTTTTCAGTATTTAAAAAAGAAAAGTTATATAAATGTGGTATCACTGTAATCTTACTGACCCGGAGAATGAAGGGAACAGTCCAGTTTTACTATACAGGGAAAGCCGTAAAGACAAAACCCAGAAAACTGTAGCAGAATTGCATTTTCTTCCAGTTTCACCCATAAGAGAATTTTTTACAGCTTCCCACTACCTTGTATGCAATATAAAATGGTGCCATTAGAAAGTACAACTTGTCCTGCAGAAAATAAGCCCTCATTCAGCTATATTAACAACAACAAAAAGGTATGGCTCCAGGAAGGCAGGGAGTGAAAAATAAAAACGCAAAAAAATGGAAAATTGCCATGTTAGGAAGGGACTGCAGATTTCACATCTTACCTAAGGTCATGGTACAGTCTTTCCTTGGCTATTGCTCCCTTTGATACTTTTTCCTTATTCCTTGTTCCCGGATTATGCTCCTGCATTATCTTTTAGACTTGTTGCCTAGTTCTTAAAGGTTTCACTCCTGGTATCAACTCCTGGCCTGCTGATCTTCTGCATTCAAATCCATCTCATCCGAAGGCTTGCTGATTTCTGGATATGGCTACCCATGGCTACATTCCTGACTTTGCCACATGGATGTTATGATTTTATGACATATTGCTCTATACTATTTTAGCCGTGCCATTTGCAGATATACAGGTGGGTAGAAAGAAGTAACGTGTGCCCATCAGCTAGGCTTCATATCTTTTACTGCTTATCATCTCTGATCTCTATCCTCCTCTTTAATATCCTCAACCATTTACACTCACGACCAGTGGATTTGCGCCACCTCTGTGGTTATATACACTTTTTATTCTCCTCATGTTTTGTAGGGCCCCAGAGCAACAGCAAGGTCGGATGATACTGTATGTGAGTTATTCTGCTTTTATTTTTATTGTGCAGCAGCTATAAAGTTGATTCTTGTAGTCAGCTTGCATAGTAGGTCTAAAATTCAATATTATTTTTAAAATGTTGTTCAACCTGTTTACTTTTTTTAAGGGCTCATCAAGACAACCTCTGCCTATATGTCCTCTCCTGTCAACTTCTTTGGTGCAGTGATCATTATTGACTGCAGAATTTCAGCTTTTTCCAATGCCTGCTGATACCTGGAGATCATGTATTAGTATTTGGAAGAACATGCACATACAAATGTAGTAAGGGATAATGGATCTGTAATCTCCTACCTTATCCTTAGCAGGTAGAATTTTATCATTTTAGTTTTTTTTACATAATAACAGTACATGAAATGTAAGGCATTTATGCAATGAACAGGACCGTGGTACGGTTACACGGACGCCAAATTATGCAGTGGGTCAGGATATGGGTGTAATAGTCTATAGTTTTTGTTCGTGATGCCAATTGCAGCGTGCGCTGGGTACTAACGCAGGGCCCTTTAAAGTGTTGTAACTCACGTACCAGGTTAGGAATGCCAGAGTGGTGTAATGCCTCTGTATGGTAGTGGGTATAGTGTCAACGGTACGGCTGGACTCCTGAATCCTGGCTCACTTGCAATAAAATGAGTTTGTTGCTAGTAGGAGTAATTGAGGAATTTAGCCGCAGTAAATGAGATCCAGACCTTTGGTAAAGTTCAAACTGGTCTTTACTTGTTGAGGCATTAATCCACGTGAGATACAGCATTAGTCTGAAGTCCCAGCAGGTATTGCCAATGTGTGGCCGGAATCTGGCTTCTGCTCTATCATGTGCCTGGAGCTCTTTGCAGGAAAAGTCATCTGCTTGTGGCTCTGTAATGTGGCAGGAATTTATCTTCTGCGCTTACTATCTTCTGCTATCTTGAGGACTGACTAGCTGAGGAGGAATTTGGCTTCTCCTGGTCTCTGGACGGTACTCACAGTTGTGCTCACAGGTATGCTTCTTCCTGGAATACTGGAAGTGGCTGCTTGCTTCTATCAACTGAGGCTGCAAGGCTCAGGCTGGGAATGATGATCATTTGTCTCCGCTGAGACAAGATCCTGGCTTTAGATCCCTAAATCTGGGAGCTCCTACTTGCACAACCTTCCCCTAACAGGGGTGGCTGGCACACTAACTCTAACTTCCTCCTCTCCCCATGAGGCAGGACATGGGCGAGCCCACTTCTGCTCATAGAGGAGGGGGGGGGGGGGGGGGGCTGAACTGGAATGTACTATTCCAGCTCAGAAATACTAAACTGAACTAAGTCCCTGCTAAACACATTGCTGCCACCTGCTGGTAAACATGAAAATTACAGCAATATACATTTACAAGGCTTAGACTGCACATTTGTGAGGAAATTATATGAAATTACACAAGATGACAATGTAAATACACTTAACAGGTTGTAGCGGGGTAGAAAAGTTTCGTAACATAACTCTGGGATGTTACATTCCCCCTTACTTCGAGTAACACTGCCCTCGGCTTATGCTTAGGAGGGAGAGGAACCAGCTCTGGGTACCCATATAAATACAAAGTGCTGCATGTATTACACATAAAGACATTCATAGACAAACATGAAACGGCTATCCCAAGGTTCCTGCCCGCATGAGTAGGGTGTCCTAAGTAACAGTTTCCCTCTCTCAGTATAACCAGTGAACCAAGTACTGCACTAAGCAAATACTACTGACTGACTTTGTAGTGTTCTGGATCCTTTAAACACCAAAGAAAGCATGGGGGTGTCTTTACTTCGTAATCCCACCATTATGTAATGGAATGCCCGCAAATGGAAGGATGGCTTTATCCTGTATTCCCTTCCCTGCACCAAAGTCTGAAAATATGGCTTATAGCACGATCACTATGGTGACTAAGGGTAGCTAAATGTGGCTCTAAGGTTTGAGGGCCCATACCTTAGGCAAAGGCTCAGAAGGGGAGGTATTTAGCGTCTCCATGCACTTCTGGCAATGTCACAGGAGGAGGGTAGTATAATCCCATGGAACTCCTGGAAGAAACACCTCAGGATGGGAGCAATCCTGAACATATAACAAGCGGGAAGGAGGGGTCTACGACTTCTAACCATTCCCGAAGCAGCGGGGTTACCAGTGTAGTTACTAGACCTGCCTGGACTGACCACTTGGTTCTCCATGGATACCCGGGATATATGACTCCAGATGTAGGCCATTAGTATCAATAGAGATGTCCCGAATAGTTTGCCGGCGAATAGTTCCCGGCGAACATAGCTTGTTCGCGTTCGCCGCGGCGGGCGAACATATGCGATGTTCGGTTCGCCCCCTATTCATCATCATTGAGTAAACTTTGACCCTGTACCTCACAGTCAGCAGACACATTCCAGCCAATCAGCAGCAGACCCTCCCTCCCAGACCCTCCCACCTCCTGGACAGCATCCATTTTAGATTTATTCGGAAGCTGCATTCTTAGTGAGAGGAGGGACAGTGCTGCTGCTGCTGATTTAATAGGGAAATCGATAGCTAGGCTAGTGCATTCAGTGTCCACTACAGTCCTGAAGGACTCATCTGATCTCTGCTGTAAGAACAGCACCCCAAAAAGCCCTTTTTAGGGCTAGAACATCAGTCTGCTTTTTTTTTTTTTTCCTGTGTAATCTAATTGCAGTTGCCTGCCTGCCAGCGTGTGTGTCAGGCTCACAGCGTATACTGTGCCCACTTGCCCAGTGCCACCACTCATATCTGGTGTCACAATAGCTTGCATTTAAAAAAAAAAACTTTTTTGACTGTAATATAATAGCAGTCAGTTGCCTGCACGTGTGTGCGTTTCAGGGACTGCCAGGGCACAGTGTCACACCAGTGCAACTCATATCTGGTGTAACAGTAGTGCACATTAAAAAAAAAACAACACTTTTTTGACTGTGAAATAATATCAGTCAGTTCCCTTCACACGTGTGCGTTTCAGGGCCTGCCAGGGCACAGTGTCACACCAGTGCAACTCATATCTGGTGTAACAGTAGTGTACATTTTTAAAAAAAAAACACTTTTTGGACTGAAATAATAGCAGTCAGTTTCCTTCACACGTGTGCATTTCAGGGCCTGCCATGGCACAGTGTCACACCAGTGCAACTCATATCTGGTGTAACAGTGGTGTACATTTAAAAAAAAATAAAAAATTTGGACTGTAATAGATTGAATAGCAGTTAGTTGTCTGCAAGCGTGTGTGTCAGGCCTACAGCGTCTACTCTGCCAACTTCTGCCAGTGCACAGTGCCACTCATATCTGGTGTCACAGTAGCTTGCACGCATAGTACAACTTAACTAATCTAAAAAAAAATGACAGGCAGAGGCAGGCCACCCCGCAGGGGCCGTCGTGGTCGTGGTGCTGTGATTCCCTTTGGCCCTAGAATAATGCCCAGTGTTCAGAGGCCACGTACCCTGAACTCGAAAAGTTCTGAGGACATAGTTGACTGGCTAATAGGGATGAGCGAACCCGAACTGTATAGTTCGGGTTCGTACTGAATTTTGGGGTGTCCGTGACACGGACCCGAACCCGAACATTTTCGTAAAAGTCTGGGTTCGGGTTCAGTGTTCGGCGTTTTCTTGGCGCTTTTTGAAAGGCTGCAAAGCAGCCAATCAACAAGCGTCATACTACTTGCCCCAAGAGGCCATCACAGCCTTGCCTACTATTGGCATGGCTGTGATTGGCCAGTGCAGCATGTGACCCAGCCTCTATATAAGCTTGGGTCACGTAGCGCTGCACGTCACTCTGCTGATTCAAGCATAGGGAGAGGTTGCTGCTGCGACGTTAGGGCGAGATTAGGCAGATTAACTCCTCCAAAAGACTTAATTCAGTGATCGATCTCCAGCTGTGGATCATTGAAGTGCTGATATTGAATTGCTCACTTTTTTTAGGCTGCCCAGAGCGTTTTTATATCACTTTTTTCTGGGGTGATCGACGGCCATTTTGTGGCTTGTGGTGCGCCAGCACAAGCTACCACCAAGTGCATTTAACCATCAACAGTGTGGTTATTTTTTGCTATATCCTACATCAGGTGCAGGCTGAGCCTGTGTCACCCAAGTGCATTTAACCATCAATAGTGTGGTTATTTTTTGGCCATATACTACATCAGGGGCAAGTTGAGCCTGTCACTCAGCGCCTAAAAAATAGCCCTGACATTTATATTCCTCCAAATCAGTACTGTTTTAGCTGGTCAAGTTATTTGTAGTGACCGTAAAAGCACAGTTTTTGTTCTGGGTTGAAAAACTATTCCCAAATTTGCCTGTAACGGTCACGTCCACACACACACAGGGGGAAGGGTAGTGACCACTGCGCTCCACCCTCACCCCTGGCCCTGCCTACTTGCCTCACGAGTCCTGATGACAGGGGACAACTGGACGGCAGTCCCTAACTTAGGATATGTGCAGGGAAGACAGACAAGACAAAATACGGAACATGAACGGACCGGGTCAGAACCAAGAGAGCTACGGAGTACAACGGATTAAGCAAAGAATGGTCAGGAGAAGCCGGGGTCAAATACCAGGAGAGTAGCGAAGTACAAGAGGAGTCCTAGGAGAGTAGTCAGGTGGGAGCCGAGGTCACAATACCAGGATGTATGCGCAGTACAGGAGGAGCAGGCAGAGGATCGTCAGGGAACAGGATCAGGTAAATATTCAGTAGTCCAACAAATAGCCAGGAAACTAGAAATTAACAGGCAACCTGTAGCCAGCAGGCTGCCTGTATTTATAGTGGGGAGTGAGGGTCATGTGACGTGGCCAGCGTCACATGACCGACAGACCAACCAGTCGAGCACTGAGTGATCAGCTCGGCGCTCAAGGCAGACTAGGAGCAGGGAGCCACCCAGCTAGTAAAGCCGCCCTGGGAATGAGGTCAAACACAGAACCTCATTCCAAAAGCTAAGCAACAGTTCTGCGGGCAATGGGGGACCGAGTGCACCTTCGGAACCCCGTGACAGTACCCCCCCCTTTTACGAGGGGCCACCGGACCCAAGACTTCAGGCGATGGCTTTTCAGGGTGTTCTAAATAAAATTTACGAACCAGTCTAGGAGCATGAACCTCCTTGGCAGGTACCCAACATCTCTCTTCAGGTCCATACCCCTTCCAGTGAATCAGATACTGCAAGGAGTTATGCACCTTCCTGACATCCACTATTTTAGACACGACATACTCGACAGCATCATTAACAAGAACCGGCGGAGGCGAGGCTTTCGATGGTACTACCGGTTCAAAATATTTTTTAAGTAGAGATTTATGGAACACATTATGAATGTGGAATGACTCGGGCAGCTCCAACCTAAATGATACCGGGTTAATCACCTCCGTGATCTTATATGGACCAATAAAACGAGGAGCAAATTTTCTAGAAGCTACCTTGAGAGATAGATTCTTAGAGGACAACCATACTTTATCCCCAACCTGAAAGTTCACCCCCCTTGAACGTCTCCTATCGGCCTTGAGTTTTTGAGAACTTTGAGCCTTTTCTAGGTTCGATTGAACCCGGGCCCAAACTGTGCACAGTTCGGAGGAGAGTTTATCAGCTTCAGGGTTAGAGGAGGAGACGGACGACCCAGAATGAAAACGGGGATGAAAACCATGGTTACAAAAGAAAGGGGAGAAGAATTGACACGGTTATTCAGAGCAAATTCAGCCAACGGAAGGAATTTGACCCATAATTGCTGGTCATCAGCAACATACAACCTCAGGAATTGTTCCACAGACTGATTAAGGCGTTCAGTCTGCCCATTACTCTCAGGATGGTAGGCGGAAGAAAAAGACAACGAAATTTTACATCTTTGACAGAAGGCCCTCCAGAATTTGGACACAAACTGCACACCCCTGTCCGAAACAATATTTTCCGGGATGCCATGTAAACGAACAATCTCTCTCACAAAAATAGACGCCAGGGTTTTAGCATTTGGAAGTTTAGACAGGGGAATGAAATGAACCATCTTGCTAAACCTATCGACCACTACCCAAACCACAGTCTTACCCTCCGCCAGCGGTAGGTCAGTTATAAAGTCCATCGGCAAAAGAGTGAAAATAAAAGAGTCCAATTGCCCCCCGAAACAATGCCAGAACAGGCCAGAAGCACTGAGGTTAAGAAATGATAAGCTCAGAGTCCTGTCTACAAATGCTCGCAGTTTAGGTAAAAAAATCAATGAACTTGGGTCAATAATGGCATCTGAGAATGTAGATTTAGTGGCTGTTACGGAGACATGGTTTAATGAAAGAAATGACTGGGACATAACCATACCAGGGTACTCTTTATACAGAAGAGACAGAGACAAGTGGTTGAGGAGCCAACCCGGAGGGAGGCCATTTTGGATTTGGTATTCACAAACGGGGATTCGGTATATGATGTCATTGTAGGCGAAACCTTGGGATCTAGTGATCACCAGTCAGTGTGGTTTAATATAAGAACTGTGAAAGAGTCCCACCACACAAAAACAAAAGTTTTAGATTTTAGAAAAACAGACTTTTCAAAAATGAAATTAGTCATAAATGAGTCCTTATCAGACTGGAACGGATTACATGGAGTCCAGGAGAAATGGGACTACTTAAAAGGTGCATTATTGAAGGCAACAGAAAATTGCATTAGACTTGTCAGTAAAAGCAAAAAAAGGAGGAGACCAATGTGGTACTCAGCAGAAGTGGCCCAAATCATTAAAAATAAAAAGCTAGCATTTTGTAATTATAAAAAAACCCAGAGCAATGAAGATAAGGAAATCTACAAGATTAGGCAGAGAGAGGCCAAGCAAGTTATAAGAACTTCTAAAGCGCAGGCAGAAGAAAAACTAGCTCAGTCTATGAAAAAAGGGGATAAGACATTCTTCAGATATATAAATGAAAAAAGGAAATTAAAACAAGGAATAACTAAATTAAAAACAAAGGACGGAAGGTATGTAGAAGAGAATAAAGGGCTAGCCGACTGCCTTAATGAATACTTCTGTTCAGTTTTTACAAAAGAAAAAGGAGAAGGACCTCCACTAGAAAGAATGACTATTAAATCGTTTGATGCATGTATCTTTACAGAGGAAGATGTTCTAAGTTTGCTGTCTAAGGTGAAGACAGATAAGTCACAGGGGCCTGATGAGATACACCCAAAATTATTAAAAGAGCTTAGTGGTGAGCTGGCAAAACCGTTAACAGATTTATTTAACCAATCATTAGTAACAGGAGTCGTCCCGGAAGATTGGAAATTGGCAATTGTCGTGCCCATTCACAAGAAAGGTAGTAGGGAGGAATCGAGCAACTATAGACCAGTGAGTCTGACATCAATAGTAGGCAAATTAATGGAAACCCTATTAAAGGATAGGATTGTGGAACATCTAAAATCCCATGGATTGCAAGATGAAAAACAACATGGGTTTACTTCAGGGAGATCATGTCAAACAAATCTTATAGATTTTTTTGACTGGGTGAATAAAATAATAGACGGTGGAGGTGCAGTAGACATCGCATATCTAGATTTTAGTAAGGCTTTTGACACTGTCCCACATAGAAGACTTATCAATAAACTGCAGTCATTGAGCATGGACTCCCATATTGTTGAGTGGATTAGGCAGTGGCTGAGTGACAGACAACAGAGGGTTGTAGTCAATGGAGAACATTCAAAACAAGGTAATGTTACCAGTGGGGTTCCACAGGGATCTGTACTGGGACCGATTTTGTTTAATATCTTCATAAGTGATATTGCAAAAGGCCTCGCTGGTAAGGTTTGTCTTTTTGCTGATGACACAAAGATATGTAACAGGGTTGATGTTCCTGGAGGGAAACGCCAAATGGAAAAGGATTTAGGAAAACTAGAAGAATGGTCAGAACTCTGGAAACTGAAATTTAATGTGGATAAGTGCAAGATAATGCACCTGGGGCGTAAAAACCCAAGGGCAGAATATAGAATATTTGACACAGTCCTGACCTCAGTATCTGAGGAAAAGGATTTAGGAGTAATTATTTCAGAAGACTTAAAGGTGGGAAGACAATGTAATAGAGCAGCACGAAATGCCAGCAGAATGCTTGGATGTATAGGGAGAGGTATAAGCAGTAGAAAGAGTGAAGTGCTTATGCCGCTGTACAGAACACTGGTGAGACCTCACTTGGAGTATTGTGCGCAGTACTGGAGGCCATATCTCCAGAAGGATATAGATACTCTAGAGAGAGTTCAGAGAAGAGCTACTAAACTAGTACATGGATTGCAGGATAAAACTTACCAGGAAAGGTTAAAGGACCTTAATATGTATAGCTTGGAAGAAAGAAGAGACAGAGGGGATATGATAAAAAACTTTTAAATACATAAAGGGAATCAACTCGGTAAAGGAAGAGAGCATATTTAAAAGAAGAAAAACTACCACAAGAGGACACAGTTTTAAATTAGAGGGGCAAAGGTTTAAAAGTAATATAAGGAAGTATTACTTTACTGAGAGAGTAGTGGATGCATGGATAGCCTTCCTGCAGAAGTGGTAGCTGCAAATACAGTGAAGGGGTTTAAGCATGCATGGGATAGGCATAAGGCCATCCTTCATATAAGATAGGGCCGGGGCATAGTATTCAGTATATTGGGCAGACTAGATGGGCCAAATGGTTCTTATCTGCCGACACATTCTATGTTTCTATGTTTCTATGTTTCTATGAGATATGGGACCAGGGTCTACTGGGAATGGGTAGGGGTCAGATAACTTTTGTAAACTGGGACTCATTAAAACGTAACCTTTACTAGGTCATTTAAAATATTGATTCACATTTGGTGGGAGACAGCAATAACAGTAAATTACCTCCACTATATCACATTATATATGGTTATAGAAAAAATGAAAAAAGGGTAGATCTCACCTCGTCTGAGCAGGATCCACAACCGTGGAGGTAGGTCCTGGCAGTTAATGGTGCCTATGACCGGTGTGACCGGGGTGCTTGTGTTGTATTGGCATTACATCCACTCCTACGCCACCCTATTTAGCTTTCCTGCCTGTCCAGGGGTAGGGGGCTGTAAAGTGGACCTGCCTACCACACATGGAGCACCCGCGCCGACAGGGGCGACCCCACACACCGAACCTTCCCTGGGGTATGGGTCTAGTGTTCTATAAGCCCTAATTACAATGCCCTACATGCCATGTTTCTGTCTTCTTGACATCATCAGGGGCTTCACATATGTATTCAAGGACAAACTACAAAAAAAGTTACAGACATACACTCAATATAGGTCACAAATGGTACAGAGTACCGCAAACGCACAAACTTTTAAGCAGACTCAATGTACTTACTAGAGATCAAGGTGGTTTTAGCCTCGTCTCATCACACGGATAGTGGGTAATTCTTATCCTCACTGTATCATGGGAAGTGTCCCATGTCAGTCTGTGGTCTCACCACAATAACAATGATTTGGGTGAGCACTGCATACTTGTCAAACCGCCTCCTCATATACCTCTCCTCCCGGTGAGTGTACGCCCCCCTTGATAACTTGCCTCACCTGTCCGGAATCCATCCGAATGCATGTTACTCCATGTGGAACGCACGCTGCTCGCGTGCGTTCCACCGGACCGGAAGTTCAAGTCACATGGTGCGGGCTAACCGAAGTGAGGTCATGGCCTGCGTCGGAGCGTTGCCAGTTGCATAGCAACCTCCAAGCTCATGACGCACAGCCAGATCACAGGGCAAATGATGACTTGCCTCCTCTTTGAATATGCACAATCGCATTACGGATTTAAAATTGACAGGACAGCCAAACACCTGCCATGACACTAAAAGTGCCAGTTAGTAAGAGAACCAAGGGCACAAGTATATGTATGCAAAAGTATGATAGCATGGTACATTTAATACACTTGCCCTCATTAGCATTATACTTCCATCAGAGGGTCCCACGGGCATCAGCACATGGGATCCGAGGGGGGCCTAAGTTATATTAAATAGAGTCACCCCATATGTCATTTAACCAGAGTCAACCATCGGGTCCCATACGCCCACATTTTAGATGAGAGCACATGAGACCCAAGGGAGAGACTCCAGCAGTCACCGTCCTTATCTTGCACCTGAGATCATCCAATGCAGCAATTATTTACATGTCACAGTAAATGAAATCTGAGGTGGCCTGGACCAACATCATATTGGCTACAAGCGCCCCCATCTCTAGACTGGTCAGATTCCACCATCAGGTCCCACATGCTCGCATAAAAAACGGGAGCACATGAGATCCAAGGGAAAGAATCCCCCAGACACCCTCCTGGCATTACAGCTTCAATCAAATAAAGCAACAATAGTTTTGTTGTTCATTTAAGCCGGATGGGTGGACCGTTCTAAGATAGAAGATCCATTTCGCCTCGCATTGCAGGATCCTCTTATCAAAGTCTCCCCGTCTAGTGCCTGGCTTTATTTGTTCAATTCCCATAAAGGAAAGGCAGTTCATTCTGCCGTCATGTTCGGTGTTCACGTGCCGTGCCACCGATGTGTCTCTCCCATTTCTTATATCACTCAGATGCTCTCCTATTCTTCTCCTCAATTCTCTACTTGTCTTCCCAATGTATTCCTTTCCGCATTCACATGTGATTTTGTAAACTAATCCGACACTCTTACAGTTTAATGAAATCCTTCCCTGTGTAGGTTTTTGCCGGTATTGTTGCTCCTGAATGACCCCGCTTTGGTCATAAAGGGCACGCCACACAATGACCGCATTTGAAATTGCCACTGATGCCTCTCTCTAGCCATGTCTTTTTCTGGGGTATTGATGTATAGTGGCTATGTACCATCATATCACGGATGCTTCTGCCCCGTCTGTATGTAATGCTGGGGCGCCCCTTTATGACCCTACAAATGTCAGGGTCCATCAGGAGCACATGCCAATGTGTAGATATGATGTCTCTGATAGCAGAGGAACATCCGTTATATGTGCTGATCAGGCGGATCTCCCTATTCTCACTGGAGCCACTCGGCCCAGGGGTATCCACCTGTGGGGTCAGTAGAGACACTCTATCTTTATTCAAGGCCATTTGATATGCTGGTGTGAGTACACCTGGTGGATATCCACGTTCTAGAAATCGAGTTTTTAAATTCTCGTCGCTTGTTTGATGAACTCTGATCGCCTGGAGCAATTCCTCCTCAGTCGCAAGTAATGGCCTCTCGGTATTCCCTTCCTGAGTGGGTACGGATGGCTACTTTCCCATCCCAGGAGGGAATTTGTCGAGGTAGGGCTTGCGATATATGGATGTCTCCAAGCGACCTGTGTGGTTTATGCTCACTCTGATGTCAAGGAAGGGAAGTTTAGATGGATCACATTCAGATGGTGAAATGGAGACCTATTTCGTTTGGTTTAGGTTGTTGAACCCCAACCCGAAAAAGACTCCATACTTCCCTTCCAAGTGACAAAAACATCGTCGATAAAGCGCGCCCATTTTTGGACGCACTGTAGCTCGATTGTGGACTCATCCTTGAATACTAGAGTGTTTTCCCACCAGCCCAGGAACTGATTTGCATACGATGGGGCGCAGGGCTCCCCATCGCAGTGCCCCTGAGCTGGTGGAAAAAACGCCCATTGAATAAGATATAGTTTCTCTTCAATGAAAATTCCAGCAATTCTAGAACAAACGCACTATGGTGCCTGGAAGTGTCTCCCTCTTGAAGACAGGAAGTATGACACTGCATATAGACCCCATTTGTGTTGGGATGGATGAGTATAGTGCTTCAACATCTACACTCCCAAGTATGGCAGTCTTGATCTAACTGGATACCCTCTAACTGTCTAAGGAGGTCCCAGTGTCTTTCACATGGGATTGATAAGGAGAGGACAAATGGTGCCAGGATCTTGTCTATATATATTCCTAAGTTTTTGCTCAGGTCTATCGATGCCCGAAACGATCGGGCGCCCCTTTTCAAGGGCTCGTAGCCTTGTGTACTTTTTGGAAGACTATAAAAGGTAACAATCTGAGGATGTTCTGGGTACATAAAATCTAATTCTTCCTGGCTGATGAGCTTTGGCAAGTTTTGCCCTATCTAGTATATTTTTAAGCTCTTTTTTGTAGACGGAGGTCGGATCACTCTGTAGGATTTCGTAGCAGTCTCGTGGGGCTAGCAAGTTCTCACACATCTCTTCATAGTGCTTTGTATTTAAGATGACTGTATTCCCGCCTTTGTCCGAAGGCTTAATGACAATACTTTTATTTTTGGACAGATTGTCCAATGCACTCAGTTCGTCCTGAGTACAATTTTGGGGTGCTGCGTATAGGTGGGTGGTCTCCAGATCTTTACTGACCAGTTTCAGAAATACGTCCACGCATCAGGGAGCAGCAACAGTGCCGGCCCCAAAATAATCAATTTGTCAGTTTATCCCCTGTCGAGTACAGAAACTAAGGTCCTTGAGAAGGGTCTCTCCTTTGTCCCAACACCCAAATATAATCCATTCAAAACTGTCGTAGACTTGAACCTTTTTGCGCGCAAACTGCGCTGGTACAAGCACTTCTGCAACATCGAGAAAAAACAAAGTGCAGAATGGGTATCCCTAGAGAAATGATACCTGATGTAAAACTGCTAGAAAGCTTAACAGCAACTAATGAACCAATTTTGGGTGAAGGACCCTTCACTCCTTTTAAAATAAAAGATAGGAGGGCAACCCCCAATAGGCGAAACAAATTGCGTGGACGTATTTTCTGAAACTGGTCAGTAAAGATCTGGAGACCACCCACCTATACGCAGCACCCCAAAATTGTACTCAGGGACGAACTGAGTGCATTGGACAATCTGTCCAAAAATAAAAGTATTGTCATTAAGCCTTCGGACAAAGGCGGGAATACAGTCATCTTAAATACAAAGCACTATGAAGAGAGATGTGTGAGAACTTGCTAGCCCCACGAGACTGCTACGAAATCCTACAGAGTGATCCGACCTCCGTCTACAAAAAAAGAGCTTAAAATATACTAGATAGGGCAAAACTTGCCAAGCTCATCAGCCAGGAAGAATTTGATTTCATGTACCCAGAACATCCTCAGATTGCTACCTTTTATAGTCTTCCAAAAGTACACAAGGCTACGAGCCCTTGAAAGGGCACCCGATCGTTTCGGGCATCGATAGCCTGAGCCAAAACTTAGGAATATATATAGACAAGATCCTGGCACCATTTGTCCTCGTCCTTATCATCCCATGTGAAAGACACTGGGGGACCCTCCTTAGACAGTTAGAGGGTATCCAGTTAGATCAAGACTGCATACTTGGGAGTGAGATGTTGAAGCACTATACTCAATCATCCCACACAAATGGGGTCTATATGCAGTGTCATACTTCCTGTCTTCAAGAGGGAGACACTTCCAGGCACATAGTGCGTTTGTTCTAGAATTGCTGGAATTTTCATTGAAGAGAAACTATTTCTTATTCAATGGACGTTTTTTCCACCAGCTCAGGGGCACTGCGATGGGGAGCCCCTGCGCCCCATCGTATGCAAATCTGTTCCTGGGCTGGTGGGAAAACACTCTAGTATTCAAGGATGAGTCCACAATCGAGCTACAGTGCGTCCAAAAATGGGGCGCGCTTTATCGACGATGTTTTTGTCATTTGGAAGGGAAGTATGGAGTCTTTTTCGGGTTGGGTTTCAACAACTAAACCAAAACGAATAGGTCTCCATTTCACATCTGAATGTGATCCATCTAAACTTCCCTTCCTTGACATCAGAGTGAGCATAAACCACACAGGTCGCTTGGAGACATCCATATATCGCAAGCCTACCTCGACAAATTCCCTCCTGAGATGGGAAAGTAGCCATCCGTACCCACTCAGGAAGGGAATACCGAGAGGCCAATACTTGCGACTGAGGAGGAATTGCTACAGGCGATCAGAGTTCATCAAACAAGCGAGAGAATTAAAAACTCGATTTCTAGAACGTGGATATCCACCAGGTGTACTCACACCAGCATATCAAATGGCCTTGAATAAAGATAGAGTGTCTCTACTGACCCCACAGGTGGATACCCCTGGGCCGAGGTGGCTCCAGTGAGAATAGGGAAGATCCGCCTGATCAGCACATATAACGGATGTTCCTCTGCTATCAGAGACATCATATACTACACATTGGCATGTGCTCTGATGGACCCTGACATTTGTAGGGTCATAAAGGGGCGCCCCAGCATTACATACAGACGGGGCAGAAGCATCCGTGATATGATGGTACATAGCCACTATACATCAATACCACAGAAAAAGACATGCTAAAGAGAGGGCATCAGTGGCAATTTCAAATGCGGTCATTGTGTGCGTGCCCCTTTATGACCAAAGCGGGGTCATTCAGGAGCAACAATACCGGCAAAACCTACACAGTGAAGTGATTTCATTAACTGTAAGAGTGTCGGATTAGTTTACAAAATCACATGTGAATGCGGAAAGGAATACATTGGGAAGACAAGTAGAGAATTGAGGAGAAGAATAGGAGAGCATCTGAGTGATATAAGAATGGGAGAGACACATCGGTGGCACGGCACGTGAACACCGAACATGACGGCAGAATGAACTGCCTTTCCTTTATGGGAATTGAACAAATAAAGCCAGGCACTAGACGGGAGACTTTGATAAGAGGATCCTGCAATGCGAGCGCGAAATGGATCTTCTATCTTAGAGACGGTCCACCCATCCGCTTAAATGAACAACAAAACTATAGTTGCTTATTTGATTGAAGCTGTAATGCCAGGAGGGTGTCTGGGGGATTCTTTCCCTTGGATCTCATGTGCTCCCGTATTTTTATGCGAGCATGTGGGGACCTGATGGTGGAATCTGACCAGTCTAGAGATGGGGGCGCTTGTAGCCAATATGATGTTGGTCCAGGCCACCTCAGATTTCATTTACTGTGACATGTAAATAATTGCTGCATTGGATGATCTCAGGTGCAAGATAAGGACGGTGACTGCTGGAGTCTCTCCCTTGGGTCTCATGTGCTCTCATCTAAAATGTGGGCGTATGGGACCCGATGGTTGACTCTGGTTAAATGACAGTATGGGGGGTGACTCTATTTAATAAACTTAGGCCCCTCGGATCCCATGTGCTGATGCCCGTGGGACCCTCTGATGGAAGTATAATGCTAATGAGGGCAAGTGTATTAAATGTACCATGCTATCATACTTATTGCATACATATACTTGTGCCCTTGGTTCTCTTACTAACTGGCACTTTTAGTGTCATGGCAGGTGTTTGGCTGTCCGTCTATTTTTAAATCCGTAATGCGATTGTGCATATTCAAAGAGGAGGCAAGTCATCATTTGCCTGTGATCTGGCTGTGCGTCAGAGCTTGGAGGTTGCTATGCAACTGGCAACGCTCCGACGCAGGCCATGACCTCACTTCCGGTTAGCCCGCACCAGTGTGACTTGAACTTCCGGTCCGGTGGAACGCACGCGAGCAGCGTGCGTTCCACATGGAGTAACATGCATTCGGATGGATCCGGACAGGTGAGGCAAGTTTATCAAGGGGGGCGTACACTCACCGGAGGAGAGGTATATGAGGGAGGCGTTGACAAGTAATGCAGTGCTCACCAAATCATTGTATTTGTGGTGAGACACAGACTGACATGGGACACTTCCCATGATACAGTGAGGATAAGAATTACCCACTATCCCGTGTGATGAGACGAGGCTAAAACCACCTTGATCTCTAGTAAGTACATTGAGTCTGCTTAAAAGTTTGTGCGTTTGCGGTACTCTGTACCATTTGTGACCTATATTGAGTGTATGTCTGTAACTTTTTTTGTAGTTTGTCCTTGAAATACATATGTAAAGCCCCTGATGATGTCAAGAAAGACAGAAACATGGCATGTAGGGCATTGTAATTAGGGCTCTTTATAGAACACTAGACCCATACCCCAGGGAAAGGTTCGGTGTGGGGGTCGCCCCTGTCGGGGGCGGGGGTGCTCCATGTGTGGTAGGCAGGTCCACTTTACAGCCCCCTACCCCTAGACAGGGCCAGGAAAGCTAAAATAGGGTGCGTAGGATGTGATGTAATGCCAATACAACACAAGCACCCCCGGTCACACCGGTCATAGGCACCATTAACTGCCAGGACCTACCTCCACGGTATGTGGATCCTGCGCAGACGAGGTGAGATCTACCCTTTTTTCATTTTTTCTATAACCATATATAATGTGATATAGTGGACGGTAATTTACTGTTATTGCTGTCTCCACCAAATGTGAATCAATATTTTAAATGACCTAGTAAAGGCTTACGTTTTAATGAGTCCCAGTTTACAAAAGTTATCTGTTAGATTTGGGTGTAATCAGATACCACTGCATATACACTATTAGTGGTGGTATAATTAATTTTATTATTTCAATGGGTAGGGGTCGTAGGTTACCAGCAGGGCGAGTCCTAGGTGTCTTAGACCTGGCACAAACCTCACAGGCTGACACGTAGGACTTGACATCCCTGGTCAGAGTGGGCCACCAATAAGATCTAGAAACCAGATCCTTAGTGCCCTCAATACCCGGATGTCCACAAAAGGCAGAATCGTGACACTCACCCAACAGCTGGAGACGAAATTGTACGGGAACAAACAACTTATCTGTTGGGGTGGATGCCGGTGCCAGATGTTGTTCAGCCTTAATGCGAGCCGAGATATCCTGGGTTAGAGCCGCTAAGAAGATGTTTGCTGGTAGGATGGATTCAGGCGGCGTCTCAGTGGGTTGAAAAGCATGGAAGCTCCGAGATAATGCGTCTGCCTTCACATTTTTACTTCCCGGCCTGAACGTAATGGAGAAATCAAAACGGGTAAAAAACAGAGCCCATCGGGCTTGTCGGGGATTCAACCTCTTAGCGGACTCGAGAAACATTAGGTTTTTATGGTCAGTGACAACAGTTACTCGATGCCTTGCCCCATCCAAAAAACGTCTCCACTCCTCAAATGCCCATTTAATGGCCAACAGCTCCCTATTCCCTATGTCGTAGTTTCTCTCCGTGGGAGAGAATTTCCTAGAGACGAAGGCACACGGTCTCTGGTTAGTGAGGCTAGCAGGACCTTGTGAAAGGACTGCTCCTGCGCCGTCCTCGGACGCATCCACCTCCACAATAAAGGGTCTCTCCTGATCAGGCTGGATCAGAATGGGAGCGCTACTAAATGCCTTTTTTAATGTTTCAAATGAAGAAATGGCCTTGGTAGACCAATTCTCCAAATCCGCCCCTTTCTTAGTAAGGTCGGTCAATGGCTTAGCAATTACAGAAAAATTCATGATAAATTTACGGTAGTAATTAGCGAAACCCAAAAACCGTTGTAAAGCCTTTAAGGATGAAGGCCTTACCCATTCCTTAATTGCTAAAACCTTACCAGGATCCATCTTAAAGGCGTGAGGAGTCAAAACATGCCCTAGAAACAGTATCTTCTGTACACCAAAGACACATTTCTCTTGCTTAGCGGATAGCTGGTTCTCCCTCAACACCTCTAATACTTGTTTGACATGGGACACATGAGATTCGAAATCAGGAGAGAATATCAAAATGTCGTCAAGATAGACAATAATAAATTTACCTAAGAACTCCCTAAGAATATCGTTTATTAAGTTTTGGAACACAGCTGGGGCATTGCTGAGTCCAAAAGGCATCACCTGATATTCAAAGTGTCCTATCGGAGTATTGAACGCTGTCTTCCATTAGTCTCCCTCCTTGATTCGGATTAGATTGTATGCCCCTTTCAGGTCAATCTTGGAAAACCAGGTTGCCCCCAGAACCTGGTTAAATAAATCCGGGATCAATGGGAGAGAGTATCTATTTTGGACAGTGATTTTATTTAATCTCCGGTAATCAATACAAGGCCTAAGACCACCATCCTTCTTTTTAACAAAGAAAAACCCTGCTCCCATAGGAGAGACTGAAGGTCTAATATGCCCTTTAGCAAGGCTCTCCTTAATATAATCTTCCATAGCCTTGCGTTCGGGCCCTGAAAGATTATAAATTCGACCTTTAGGAAATTCGGCACCCTCAATTAGCTCTATGGCGCAATCATAAGGTCTATGGGGGGGTAGAACCTCTGGAGTAAGGGATGAGAACACATCAGAATATTCCTTAATAACAGAGGGTAATGTATTAGACCTTACTGAAACCCCAGCCTGGACCACGGACAAGCATGAGTCACACTTAGGTCCCCATTTCACCAACTCTCCTTTGGACCAATCAATTGTGGGGTTATGTAAACGGAGCCAAGGCAACCCTAGTACCACCTCAACCGGTAGGTTCTCCAGGACTAGAAGAGAACATCTCTCAGAGTGGCACACACCCACGGACAGAGAAATTTCAGAGGTACATGACCTCACCGTACCACCAATCAGGGGAGTAGCATCAATAGCCATGACATGGATAGGTGTAGGTAAAGCAAACATTGGAATACCCAATTTACAAGCAAACTCAAAGTCAATAAAGCTGGCCGCTGAACCGGAGTCAATAAAGGCCTTACCCAGCCACTTATTAACCCCCAGAGAAATTGTTATGGGTACCAAAAGCTTACCTTTAGAAAAATCAGGGTGTACCTGGTCTTTAGGTTGTCTTGCCTTAGAAGACTTGTCAGAGAGGTCCCTCTTAGGACACTTGTTGATCCAATGGCCAGGATCTCCACAGTAGAAGCACTCTCCGCGTCTGCGACGAAGATTACCCCGGGTCATGCCAACCTGCATGGGTTCCTCGGTGGAGACCTCAGTGTTGTCCCTGGAAAAGGCCTCTGGCTGGACCACCATCTGAGAACAGAACTGTCGTTCTTGTCGTCTCTCTCTAACTCGTCTGTCAAGTCGGACAACTAGGGTCATCATCTCCTCTAAGGTCTCAGGAATTTGGTAATTGACCAATAGATCTTTTAAATTATCAGATAGACCAGACCTAAACTGACTCTTCAGGGCTGGTTCATTCCATCCTGAGGGGACACACCACCGTCTGAATTGGGTGCAATACTCCTCCGCAGGGAGATGGCCCTGAACCAGTGCCCTAAGAGCTGTCTCGGCTACCAGGGCCCTGTCTGGTTCGTCATAGAGGGTACCCAGGGCCTGAAAAAACCCCTCCACAGAAGTTAGACAACTGGCCCCAGGAGGTAACGAAAATGCCCAGTCCTGGGGATCACCCTGTAGTAGAGAAATGATAATCCCCACGCGTTAGCTCTCGGGACCGGAGGACACGGGGCGCAAACGGAAGTAGAGTTTGCAATTCTCCTTAAAGGAGAGAAACCTCTTCCGGTCTCCAGAAAAGGGTTCTGGGAGCTTGATCTGGGGTTCAAAATATGGACTGGAGGACAGAGGAGTGGAAGAACCTTGCCCTAACTCACAAGAACGGAGTTTCTCTCCTAGCTCCTGCACCCTCTGTGTCAAGTTAGAGACATGGTCAGTCAGGGTAGTAAGAGGATTCATGATACAGTGGTTATTGGGCCTGTTAATCTGTAACGGTCACGTCCACACACACACAGGGGGAAGGGTAGTGACCACTGCGCTCCACCCTCACCCCTGGCCCTGCCTACTTGCCTCACGAGTCCTGATGACAGGGGACAACTGGACGGCAGTCCCTAACTTAGGATATGTGCAGGGAAGACAGACAAGACAAAATACGGAACATGAACGGACCGGGTCAGAACCAAGAGAGCTACGCAGTACAACGGATTAAGCAAAGAATGGTCAGGAGAAGCCGGGGTCAAATACCAGGAGAGTAGCGAAGTACAAGAGGAGTCCTAAGAGAGTAGTCAGGTGGGAGCCGAGGTCACAATACCAGGATGTATGCGCAGTACAGGAGGAGCAGGCAGAGGATCGTCAGGGAACAGGATCAGGTAAATATTCAGTTGTCCAACAAATAGCCAGGAACCTAGAAATTAACAGGCAACCTGTAGCCAGCAGGCTGCCTGTATTTATAGTGGGGAGTGAGGGTCATGTGACGTGGCCAGCGTCACATGACCGACAGACCAACCAGTCGAGCACCGAGTGATCAGCTCGGCGCTCAAGGCAGACTAGGAGCAGGGAGCCACCCAGCTAGTAAACCCGCCCTGGGAATGAGGTCAAACACAGAACCTCATTCCAAAAGCTAAGCAACAGTTCTGCGGGCAATGGGGGACCGAGTGCACCTTCGGAACCCCGTGACATTGCCATTCTCCAAATTAGTAGTTTCTGCTATATCAGGCCTACTTTAAATCTATCCCAAAAAGGGTATATTAGATTCAAGGTGCTGATAGTGTCATTCTGAAAAACTTAACACACACGCTACAGTGCAGATACAAGTCTAATTCTGTGATTAAAGGTATACCTGTCACACAGCACCTAAAAAATAGCCCTGACATTTATATTCCTCCAAATCAGTACTGTTTTAGCTGGTCAAATTATTTGTAGTGACCGTAAAAGCACAGTTTTTGTTCTGGGTTGAAAAACTGTTCCCAAATTTGCCATTTTCAAAATTGTGGTGAACGGGAACAATGAGGAAAACATCTAGTAAGGGACGCGGACGTGGACATGGTCGTGGTGGTGTTAGTGGACCCTCTGGTGCTGGGAGAGGACGTGGCCGTTCTGCCACAGCCACACGTCCTAGTGTACCAACTACCTCAGGTCCCAGTAGCCGCCAGAATTTACAGGGATATTTGGTGGGGGCCAATGCCGTTCTAAGGATGGTAAGGCCTGAGCAGGTACAGGCATTAGTCAATTGGGTGGCCGACAGTGCATCCAGCACGTTCACATTATCTCCCACCCAGTCTTCTGCAGAAAGCGCACAGATGGCGCATGAAAACCAAGCCCATCAGTCTGTCACATCACCCCCATGCATATCAGGGAAACTGTCTGAGCCTCAAGTTATGCAGCAGTCTCTTATGCTGTTTGAAGACTCTGCTGCCAGGGTTTCCCAAGGGCATCCACCTAGCCCTTCCCCAGGGGTGGAAGAGATAGAATGCACTAACGCACAACCACTTATGTTTCCTGATGATGAGGACATGGGAATACCACCTCAGCACGTCTCTGATGATGACGAAACACAGGTGCCAACTGCTGCGTCTTTCTGCAGTGTGCAGACTGAACAGGAGGTCAGGGATCAAGACTGGGTGGAAGACGATGCAGGGGACGATGAGGTCCTAGACCTCACATGGAATGAAGGTCGTGCCACTGACTTTCACAGTTCGGAGGAAGACGCAGTGGTGAGACCGAGCCAACAGCGTAGCAAAAGAGGGAGCAGTGGGCAAAATCAGAACACCCGCCGCCAAGAGACTCCGCCTGCTACTGACCGCCGCCATCTGGGACCGAGCACCCCAAAGGCAGCTTCAAGGAGTTCCCTGGCATGGCACTTCTTCAAACAATGTGCTGACGACAAGACCCGAGTGGTTTGCACGCTGTGCCATCAGAGCCTGAAGCGAGGCATTAACGTTCTGAACCTTAGCACAACCTGCATGACCAGGCACCTGCATGCAAAGCATGAACTGCAGTGGAGTAAACACCTTAAAAACAAGGAAGTCATATGCCGGGGTTGGTGTCTCCATCCCAGTCGGGCTTTGTCAAGGGTAGAGCAGCTGTTTCCAACATCAGAAAAGTGCTGGCGGTACTGGATGTGGTTCAGTGGAACACTTGTCCTTCTCCGTGTCCGTCGCTTTTGGCGATCGACGCGGAGAAGGCATTTGATAGTGTTAGGTGGGATTGGATGGATGAGATACTAGATAGGATGGGTTTTGGTGGCCCAGTTAGAACCTTTATTTCAGCGCTTTATACTTCCCCTAGGGTGAGGATTGCTATTCCTGGCTTTTTGTCTCCTTCATTCCCGTTGAGCAGGGGGACACGTCAGGGGTGTCCGCTTTCCCCGCTATTATTTAATCTCACTTTAGAACCCTTGGCTCGTATGTTAGAAGGGGGAGAGGTCTTTAGAGGGATCAAGGTGGGGCAGAAGGAATTATTCACGTCACTTTTCGCTGATGATGTTCTCCTGTTCATGGCCACTCCTTTGGAGGACATGGAGAATGTTGTCCGTCTCCTGGACTCCTTTGAGCTAGTGTCGGGGTTTAAAATAAACCGTGACAAATGTGTTCTAATGCCACTAAAACCAGTGATGGCTGGAGGCAGATTTCCCAGTGTATGCGAGGGTATCGGGGTTAGTGATTCCCAAATCACCTACTTAGGCATAAAAATAGGAAAATCTCCTTCTTCTCTTTATAGTTTGAATTATCTCCCCTTGTTTAAAAAAATTAAATCTGATCTCAGCAGGTGGCAGAGCCTCCCCTTGTCTTTGTCTGGAAGATGTCATCTACTGAAGATGATATTTTTTCCTAGATTACTCTACCCTCTACAAACGATACCAGTACTTTTGAAACACTTTGATGTGCGCGACCTTCAGTCAGTAATCACTAGATTCATTTGGGCAGGTAAAAGACCCCGTATAGCCTTAACCAAGTTAATGTTACCTAGATAGTTGGGTGGCCTTAACGTACCTAACATTAGATTGTACAACTTGGCATGCCTTACTAGGCATGGTTTAGATTGGGTGCACGAGACTAGCCATTTTTCCAATTTTGATCTGGAGACACAGCTGTCTCACCCTTGGCCTTTAGTGAATCTACTGCACTCTAGGAGACAGGCACTACCCCAGCTTATGAAACACTCATTGATAATCCGTGATACTATGGTGGCATGGAAGGAGGTCCTTAAACTATCCAAAAAACCTTATCTAGCCTCTAGAGTAATGGGTATTTGGCAACATCCCGAATTTCCGCAGGGAGTGACGAACAAGATGTTCCAGGTCTGGAGATCTAGGGGCATTAAAACTTTACTTGACCTTCTACAAGTTGAAGATAAAAGATATCTCACTTTTCCAGAACTCTGCCAAAAATATAGTCTAGATAAACATCATATGTTACCCTTTCAGCAGGTGTATCTGTTTTGCAGGGATAGGTTAAGAGATGTAGCAAGTGAATGTGCAGGGGCCTCATTGATTTTCTCCCTGGGAGCGGACAAGTCCAGGCTCTCTATATCTTATATATATAAAGTGTTAAGGGAGTCAGGTAACAAAGCCTCAGCCCAGTTTCTCTTTAAAAAATGGGAAAAGACGTTAAGTGTTGCAGTCGCACCCGAAAAAGTTCTTCAGGGTTGGCTCAGAGTGTGCAAGGCGGTGCCTTGTGAGGTGTGGAGGGAATCTCATTTGCGTTTAATGCACTCAGCCATTTATGCTTTCACTTTCCCTAAAAAGCCAAATAAGACAGATTTTCTTACTGCATGTCCGAAGTGTGGGGTGGATAAAGCAGATCTGGCTCATTGTGTATGGTTGTGCCCTCAAGTGCAGGTTTTCTGGAGTCAGGTCAGATGTTGGCTTGGGGAAATTTGGAAAGTGGATCTGAATCTAACACCTGAAATTATGCTCTTCCATGATTTTGAAGACTCTCAAAATCATACCCCTTTGATAGTGGACGTGGTTTGTTGGTTTCACTGCGTTGTCTTCTTCAGAGGTGGCTGAAACCCGAGGTTCCTGTGATTCAGGAGTTTAAGTCACAGTTGGTGCGTTGCATGTATATTGATAAACTTGACACAGAATCAAATAAAGATAAGAAAACTAAAGGGTTTTTTAAAAAATTGAAAACTTTTATTGCAAACAACTTCAAACAAGAGGTTATTGGCGAGATTATGCAGTCATTCAAGTATACAGAATGGTACAACTTGGAAGCCCTCAAAGGCACTTTGGGAAAACTGGCCATTTGACTATGCAGGGTCCTATAGTAAACGTCTAAGATGATGGGGAAAATCATTAACAATCTGTTGGAATTATAGAGAGGTGGGCATGTGCTGATGTGACTTAGTTGTTTGGGGGAGGGGGGTGGGTGTGGGGTCTTGTATTAAAATTAAAATGTGTATTGCCATATTGCTCATGTAACCGAAAGTATTGTAAACTTTATATGTTGGTGACACCAATAAAAATATTTGCAAAAAAAAAAAAACAAGGAAGTCACTCAGACTCCCCCTGCTACCTCTTCTGCTGCTGCCGCCTCGGCCTCTTCTGCTGCTGCAGCCTCGGCCTCTTCCTCCGCCTCTGGAGGAACGTTGGCACCTGCCGCCCAGCAAACATGGGATGTACCACCAACACCACCACCTGCGTCACCAAGCATCTCAACCATGTCACACGGCAGCGTTCAGCTCTCCATCTCACAAACATTTGAGAGAAAGCGTAAATTCCCACCTAGCCACCCTCGATCCCTGGCCCTGAATGCCAGCATTTCTAAACTACTGGCCTATGAAATGCTGTCATTTAGGCTGGTGGACACAGACAGCTTCAAACAGCTCATGTCGCTTGCTGTCCCACAGTATGTTGTTCCCAGCTGCCACTACTTCTCCAAGTGTCCGATAAAATCAAGTGTGCACTGCGCAACGCCATCTGTGGCAAGGTCCACCTAACCACAGATACGTGGACCAGTAAGCACGGCCAGGGACGCTATATCTCCCTAACTGCACACTGGGTAAATGTAGTGGCGGCTGGGCCTCAGGCGGAGAGCTGTTTGGCGCACGTCCTTCCGCCGCCAAGGATCGCAGGGCAACATTCTTTGCCTCCTGTCTCCTCCTCCTCCTACTCAGCTTCCTCCTCCTCTTCTTCCACCTGCTCATCCAGTCAGCCACACACCTTCACCACCAACTTCAGCACAGCCCGGGGTAAACGTCAGCAGGCCGTTCTGAAACTCATATGTTTGGGGGACAGACCCCACACCGCACAGGAGTTGTGGCAGGGTATAGAACAACAGACCGACGAGTGGTTGCTGCCGGTGAGCCTCAAGCCCGGCCTGGTGGTGTGCGATAATGGGTGAAATCTCGTTGCAGCTCTGGGACTAGCTGGTTTGACGCACATCCCTTGCCTGGCGCATGTGCTGAATTTGGTGGTGCAGAAGTTCATTCGCAACTACCCCGACATGTCAGAGCTGCTGCATAAAGTGCGGGCCGTCTGTTCGCGCTTCCGACGTTCACACCCTGCCGCTGCTCGCCTGTCTGCGCTACAGCGTAACTTCGGCCTTCCCGCTCACCGCCTCATATGCGACGTGCCCACCAGGTGGAACTCCACCTTGCACATGCTGGACAGACTGTGCGAGCAGCAGCAGGCCATAGTGGAGTTTCAGCTGCAGCACGCACGGGTCAGTCGCACTGCGGAACAGCACCACTTCACCACCAATGACTGGGCCTCCATGCGAGACCTGTGTGCCCTGTTGCGCTGTTTCGAGTACTCCACCAACATGGCCAGTGGCGATGACGCCGTTATCAGCGTTACAATACCACTTCTATGTCTCCTTGAGAAAACACTTAGGGCGATGATAGAAGAGGAGGTGGCCCAGGAGGAAGAGGAGGAAGAGGGGTCATTTTTAGCACTTTCAGGCCAGTCTCTTCTAAGTGACTCAGAGGGAGGTTTTTTGCAACAGCAGAGGCCAGGTACAAATGTGGCCAGACAGGGCCCACTACTGGAGGACGAGGAGGACGAAGATGAGGAGAAGGTGGAGGAGGATGAGGATGAAGCATGTTCACAGTGGGGTGGCACCCAAAGCAGCTCGGGCCCATCACTGGTGCGTGGCTGGGGGGAAACACAGGACGATGACGATACGCCTCCCACAGAGGACAGCTTGTAAGGGCAGCCTCTGGGCAGCCTGGCACACATGAGCGACTACATGCTGCAGTGCCTGCGCAACGACAGCAGAGTTGCCCACATTTTAACGTGTGCGGACTACTGGGTTGCCACCCTGCTGGATCCCCGGTACAAAGACAATGTGCCCACCTTACTTCCTACACTGGAGCGTGATAGGAAGATGCGCGAGTACAAGCGCACGTTGGTAGACGCGCTACTGAGAGCATTCCCAAATGTCACAGGGGAATCAGTGGAAGCCCAAGGCGAAGGCAGAGGAGGAGCAAGAGGTCGCCAACGCAGCTGTGTCACGGCCAGCTCTTCTGAGGGCAGGGTTAACATGGCAGAGATGTGGAAAAGTTTTGTCACCACGCCACAGCTAACTGCACCACCACCTGATACGGAACGTGTTAGCAGGAGGCAACATTTCACTAACATGGTGGAACAGTACCTGTGCACACCCCTCCACGTACTGACTGATGGTTCGGCCCCATTCAACTTCTGGGTCTCCAAATTGTCCACGTGGCCAGAGCTAGCCTTTTATGCCTTGGAGGTGCTGGCCTGCCCGGCAGCCAGCGTTTTGTCTGAACGTGTATTCAGCACGGCAGGGGGCGTCATTACAGACAAACGCAGCCGCCTGTCTACAGCCAATGTGGACAAGCTGACGTTCATAAAAATGAACCAGGCATGGATCCCACAGGACCTGTCCATCCCTTGTGCAGATTAGACATTAACTACCTCCCCTTAACAATATATTATTGTACTCCAGGGCACTTCCTCATTCAATCCTATTTTTATTTTCATTTTACCATTATATTGCGGGGCAACCCAAAGTTGAATGAACCTCTCCTCTGTCTGGGTGACGGGGCCTAAATATGTGACAGTGGCCTGTTCCAGTGGTGGGTGACGTGAAGCCTGATTCTCTGCTATAACATGAAGACTGATTCTGTGCTGACATGAAGCCAGATTCTCTGTTACGGGACCTCTCTCCTCTGCCTGGGTGCCTGGGCCTAAATATGTGACAGTGGCCTGTTCCAGTGGTGGGTGACGTGAAGCCTGATTCTCTGCTATGACATGAAGACTGATTCTGTGCTGACATGAAGCCAGATTCTCTGTTACGGGACCTCTCTCCTCTGTCTGGGTGCCGGGGGCTAAATATGTGACAGTGGCCTGTTCCAGTGGTGGGTGACGTGAAGCCTGATTCTCTGCTATAACATGAAGACTGATTCTGTGCTGACATGAAGCCAGATTCTCTGTTACGGGACCTCTCTCCTCTGCCTGGGTGCCGGGGCCTAAATATGTGACAGTGGCCTGTTCCAGTGGTGGGTGACGTGAAGCCTGATTCTCTGCTATAACATGAAGACTGATTCTGCGCTGACATGAAGCCAGATTCTCTGTTATGGGACCTCTCTCCTCTGTCTGGGTGCCGGGGCCTAAATATGTGACAGTGGCCTGTTCCAGTGGTGGGTGACGTGAAGCCTGATTCTCTGCTATGACATGAAGACTGATTCTGTCCTGACATGAAGCCAGATTCTCTGTTACGGGACCTCTCTCCTCTGTCTGGGTGCCGGGGCCTAAATATGTGACAGTGGCCTGTTCCAGTGGTGGGTGATGTGAAGCCTGATTCTCTGCTATGACATGAAAACTGATTCTGTGCTGACATGAAGCCAGATTCTCTGTTACGGGACCTCTCTCCTGTGTCTGGGTGCCGGGGCCTAAATATGTGACAGTGGCCTGTTCCAGTGGTGGGTGACGTGAAGCCTGATTCTCTGCTATAACATGAAGACTGATTCTGTGCTGACATGAAGCCAGATTCTCTGTTACGGGACCTCTCTCCTCTGCCTGGGTGCCTGGGCCTAAATATGTGACAGTGGCCTTTTCCAGTGGTGGGTGACGTGAAGCCTGATTCTCTGCTATGACATGAAGACTGATTCTGTGCTGACATGAAGCCAGATTCTCTGTTACGGGACCTCTCTCCTGTGTCTGGGTGCCGGGGCCTAAATATGTGACAGTGGCCTGTTCCAGTGGTGGGTGACGTGAAGCCTGATTCTCTGCTATAACATGAAGACTGATTCTGTGCTGACATGAAGCCAGATTCTCTGTTACGGGACCTCTCTCCTCTGCCTGGGTGCCTGGGCCTAAATATGTTCCAGTGGCCTGTTCCAGTGGTGGGTGACGTGAAGCCTGATTCTCTGCTATGACATGAAGACTGATTCTGTGCTGACATGAAGCCAGATTCTCTGTTACGGGACCTCTCTCCTCTGTTTGGGTGCCGGGGCCTAAATATGTGACAGTGGCCTGTTCCAGTGGTGGGTGACGTGAAGCCTGATTCTCTGCTATGACATGAAGACTGATTCTGTGCTGACATGAAGCCAGATTCTCTGTTACGGGACCTCTCTCCTCTGTCTGGGTGCCGGGGCCTAAATATGTGACAGTGGCCTGTTCCAGTGGTGGGTGACGTGAAGCCTGATTCTCTGCTATGACATGAAGACTGATTCTCTGCTGACATGAAGCCAGATTCTCTGTTACGGGACCTCTCTCCTCTGCCTGGGTGCCTGGGCCTAAATATGTGACAGTGGCCTGTTCCAGTGGTGGGTGACGTGAAGCCTGATTCTCTGCTATGACATGAAGACTGATTCTGTGCTGACATGAAGCCAGATTCTCTGTTACGGGACCTTTCTCCTCTGTCTGGGTGCCGGGGCCTAAATGTGTGACAGTGGCCTGTTCCAGTGGTGGGTGACGTGAAGCCTGATTCTCTGCTATGACATGAAGACTGATTCTCTGCTGGCATGAAGCCAGATTCTCTGCTATGGCATGAAGAGACTGATTCTCTGCTGACGTGAAGCCATGCTATGGGACCTCTGTCCAATTGATATTGGTTAATTTTTATTTTTTTTACTTTTATTTTAATTCATTTCCCTATCCACATTTGTTTGCAGGGGATTTACCTACATGTTGCTGCCTTTTGCAGCCCTCTAGCTCTTTCCTGGGCTGTTTTACAGCCTTTTTAGTGCCGAAAAGTTCGGGTCCCCATTGACTTCAATGGGGTTCGGGACGAAGTTCGGGTCGGGTTCGGATCCCGAACCCGAACATTTCCGGGAAGTTCGGCCGAACTTCTCGAACCCGAACATCCAGGTGTTCGCTCAACTCTACTGGCTAACACAGGAACACCCGATCTTCTACAGCTTCCGCTTGGAACCTTGACGCACCATCCTCCTCCAGCTTAGCTTCGGGCACCTCTCAAGTTACCACTCGCCCGCCTGCCGCCACCACCAACACTAGCACCACAGCCGCTTCACTTGATCTGTCAGAGGAGTTATTTACACATCAGTTGGAAGAAATGAGTGATGCGCAACCATTATTGCCAGAGGATGTAGATAACAGGGATATGTCTCAGTCAGGCAGCATTACACACATGGATGTACGGTGTGATGATGATGATGTTGTACCCGCTGCTGCTTCCTTTGCTGAGTTGTCAGATACAATTGAAGCGGTTGATGATGACGATGTGTCCGTGGATGGCACAGTCAGACAGCATGCATCGGCACCCGGGGTCAGCCAGACAGCACGCCAATCAACGCATGCTGTTGCCACCACCAGAATGCCGTCATTGCAGAGCTCAGCAGTGTGGCATTTTTTTTGTGTGTCTGCCTCTGACAACAGCGATGCCATTTGCAACCTGTGCCAAAAGAAACTGAGTCGTGGGAAGTCCAACACCCACCTAGGTAAAACTGCTTTGCGAAGGCACATGATCACACATCACAAACGCCTATGGGATCAACACATGAGTACAAGCAGCACACAAACTCAAAGCCGCCATCCTCCTCCTGGTCCAGACTCTTCAGCCACATCAACCATTGCTGTCCTCCTTGCCCCCTCTCAACCATCCGCCACTCCGTCTCTCACCTTGAGCAGTTCCTGCTCATCTGCCCACAGTCAGGTGTCTGTCAAGGACATGTTTGAGCGTAAGAAGCCAATGTCACAAAGTCACCCCCTTGCCCGGCGTCTGACAGCTGGCTTGTCTGAACTCTTAGCCCGCCAGCTTTTACCATACAAGCTGGTGGAGTCTGAGGCGTTCCAAAAATTTGTAGCTATTGGGACACTGCAGTGGAAGGTACCCGGCCGAAATTTCTTTGCACAAAAGGCAATCCCCAACCTGTACTCGATTGTGCAAAAGGAAGTAATGGCATGTCTGGCACACAGTGTTGGGGCAAGGGTCCATCTGACCACTGATACCTGGTCTGCAAAGCACGGTCAGGGCAGGTATATCACCTACACTGCGCATTGGGTAAACCTGCTGACGGCTGCCAAGCATGGAATGCGTAGCTCTGCAGAGGAGTTGGTGACACCGCCATGACTTGCAGGCAGGCCTGCTGCCACCTCCTCTACTCCTCCTACTCCATCCTCTTCCATAACCTCCTCGGCTGAGTCCTCTTCTGCTGCTGCGTCTTGCCCCACATCGACTGCAATCCCCCAGCTCCCCAGGGGCTATTCCACATCCCGGATACGGCAGTGTCACGCCGTCTTGGGGTTGACTTGCCTGAAAGCAGAGAGTCACACCGGACCAGCACTCCTGTCCGCCCTGAACGCACAGGTGGATCAGTGGCTGACTCCGCACCAACTGGAGATCGGCAAAGTGGTGTGTGACAACGGAAGCAATTTGTTGGCGACATTGAATTTGGGCAAGTTGACACATGTGCCGTGCATGGCACATGTGTGTAATCTGATCGTACAACGCTTTGTGCATAAGTACCCAGGCTTACAGGACGTCCTGAAGCAGGCCAGGAAGGTGTGTGGCCATTTCAGGCGTTCCTACACGGCCATGGCGCACTTTTCAGATATCCAGCGCGCGAAACAACATGCCAGTGAGGCGCTTGATTTGCGATAACCCAACACGTTGGAGTTCAACACTCCTAATGTTCGACCGCTGGCTCCAACAAGAAAAAGCCGTTAACGAGTATTTGTATGACCGGGGTGCTAGGACAGCCTCTGCGGAACTGGGAATTTTTTTGCCACGTTACTGGACGCTCATGCGCAATGCCTGTAGGCTCATGCGTCCTTTTGAGGAGGTGACAAACCTAGTCAGTCGCACCGAAGGCACCATCAGCACATCATACCATTTGTTTTCTTCCTGGAGCGTGCCCTGCGAAGAGTGCTGGATCAGGCCGTAGATGAGCGTGAAGAGGAAGAGGAAGAGTTGTGGTCACCATCACCACCAGAAACAGCCTTATCAGCATCGCTTGCTGGACCTAAGGCAACGCTGGAAGAGGATTGTGAGGAAGAGGAGTCAGAGGAGGAATGTGGCTTTGAGGAGGAGGAGGAAGACCAACCACAACAGGCATCCCAGGGTGCTCGTTGTCACCTATCTGGTACCCGTGGTGTTGTACGTGGCTGGGGGGAAGAACATACCTTCAGTGAGATCACTGAGGACGAGGAACGGGACATGAGTAGCTCGGCATCCAACCTTGTGCAAATGGGGTCTTTCATGCTGTCTTGCCTGTTGAGGGACCCTCGTATAAAAAGGCTGAAGGAGAACGACCTGTACTGGGTGTCCACGCTACTAGACCCCTGGTATAAGCAGAAAGTGCCTGAAATGTTACCGAATTACCGCAAGTCGGAAAGGATGCAGCAGTTCCAAAATAAATTAAAAAGTATGCTTTACACAGCGTATAAGGGTGATGTCACAGCACAATTGGAATCTAACAGGGGAAGAGGTGAAAGTAATCCTCCTCCTCCCATGACCACGCCGGCAAGGACAGGACACTTTACAGACGTGTTGTTGATGGAGGACATGCGGAGCTTTTTAAGTCCTAAGCATCGCCACAGCCCTTCGGGGTCCACCCTCAGAGAACGACTCGACCAACAGGTAGCAGACTACCTCGCCTTAACTGCAGATATCGACACTCTGAGGAGCGATGAACCCCTTGACTACTGGGTGTGCAGGCTTGACCAGTGGCCTGAGCTATCCCAATTTGCGATAGAACTTCTGGCCTGCCCCGCTTCAAGTGTCCTGTCAGAAAGGACCTTCAGTACAGCAGGAGGTATTGTCACTGAGAAGAGAAGTCGCCTAGGTCAAAAAAGTCTAGATTACCTCACCTTTATTAAGATGAATGAGGGATGGATCCCGAAGGGACTGACAGTGGGCGATACATTCGACTAAAAAAGGCCTGATGAGATGAGCTGCCTTGGGCTAAAAATGGTCCACGCGCTGCTGTATTTTATTTCTGAATGCCGGATGACTTGCGTGACTTATCCGCCACCAACTAGGGTTCAAGCCGCAATGTTTTAGGGCACTTTCTGCCTGGGAAACAAACATAAATTTTTCTGGCCGCTGCTACAGCAGCGGCTGCAACAATGCATAATTTTTCAGGCATGTGTACATGCCTAATTTTTCTGGCCTCTGGTGCTGCACTGTGGCTTCAAAAACCAAACAAAAAAAAAGGCACATACATGTGTCAATTCCGTGGTGAAGGGGCTTGCGTATCACAATGAAGCGACCACCTCTATGAGTGTGTTAGCAATGGCAATGTTGGCACACCCCAGATGATAAGGTCGTTGCTTCATTGTGAACAGACCAAACTGATTAAACTGATAAGAATAGAAGTACTTAACACACCACTCCTATCTGGTGGAACATTAGATTACACGCGCAGTGCTCCAAATTTGAAGTAGGAGGACTGACCAAGCATCTTTTTCCATCTCCCGGTTCCTAAAATCGATGCTATATACACGTCCCCTAATAGGGGACGTAACAGGGATTAAACTGATAAGAATAGAACTACTTAACACACCACTCCTATCTGGTGGCACATTAGATTACACACGCAGTGCCCCAAATTTCAAATAGGAGGACCGACCAAGCATCTTTTTCCATATCCCGGTTCCTAAAATCGATGCCATATACACTTCCCCTGATAGGGGATGTAACAGGGATTAAACTGATAAGAATAGTACTACTTAGCACACCACTCCTATCTTGAGGCAAATTAGATTGCACGCGCAGTACCCCAAATTTGAAGTAGGAGGACCGACCAAGCATCTTTTTCCATCTCCCGGTTCCTAAAATCGATGCCATATACACGTCCCCTGATAGGGGACGTAACAGGGATTAAACTGATAAGAATAGAACTATTTAACATGCCACTCCTATCTGGTGGAACATTAGATTACACGCGCAGTGCCCCAAATTTGAAGTAGGAGAATCAACCAAGCATCTTTTTCCATCTCCCGATTCCTAAAATCAATGCCATATACACGTCCCCTGATAGGGGACGTAACAGGGATTAAACTGATAAGAATAGAACTACTTAACACACCACTCCTATCTGGTGGCACATTAGATTGCATGCGCAGTGCCCCAAATTTAAAGTAGGAGGACCGACCAAGCATCTTTTTCCATCTCCCGGTTCCTAAAATCGATGCCATATACATGTCCCCTGCTAGGGGACGTAACAGGGATTAAACTGATAAGAATAGAACAACATAACACACCACTCCTATCTGGTGGCACATTAGATTGCACGCGCAGTGCCCCTAATTTGAAGTAGGAGGACTGACCAAGCATCTTTTTCCATCTCCCGGTTCCTAAAATCGATGCCATATACACGTCCCCTGATAGGGGACGTAACAGGGATTAAACTGATAGGAATAGTACTAAACACACCTTATAATAACGCAGAGAGAGGCAACGCAGAGAGAGGAGTCTGAAGAAGAGGAGTCAGAGGAGGAAGGTGGCTTTGAGGAGGTGGAAGACCAACCACAGCAGGAGTCCCAGGGGGCTTGTTATCACCTTTCGGGGACCCTTGGTGTTGTACGTGGCTGGGTGGAGGAAGAGACCTTCAATGACATCAGTGAGGACAAGGAACGGGACATGGCTAGCTTGGTATCCAACCTTGTGCAAATGGGGAGTTTGCGGTTGTGCAAATGGACTGTTTGCGGTTGTTTGCGGTGCGTTAAACGGGGAGTTTGGTCTGTCACTGTGAAGCGGGCGTAACCCTTACACTACCTGATCGATACAACATCATACCTGATGTTTTAAAGCACGTTATTCCAAACAATTTAGGAATGTTAGGTGATTTATGCCCTTTATGGATTAAAACCAGACTCTGCGTCAACTATGTAATTTTCCATGGGAGTTTTGCCATGGATCCCCCTCCGGCATGCCACAGTCCAGGTTTTAGTTCCCTTGAAACAACTTTTCCATCACTATTGTGGCCAGAAAGAGTTCCTGTGGGTTTTAAAATTCACCTGCCTATTGAAGTCTATGGCGGTTCGCCCGTTCGCGAACATTTGCGGAAATTCACGTTTGCCGTTCGCGAACAGAAAATTTTATGTTCGCGACATCTCTAAGTATCAAGGCAGTCTGTGTAAAGAGAACAGAGCTGTAAAGTAAGTAAGTTGCTACATTTTTGATTAAGTGCAATATTAAGTGCAATCATCACAAATAGGGCAGGAAGGTCACATTGCGGCACCTAGAAGAGAATACACACAATGGGCATGTTATATTTGAATGTTACATAACTTGTAAACCATGGTAAAATTTGTGCAATTGTATCACATAGAAATCACAAAGAGCTCAGGTATATGTTTGAGTCTTTTCTTTGTGTGCAAGCTTTTTACGTTGCAGTAGACCATTTTTTTTTTAAATAGTGCAAATTTTATTAATGCAAGGGTAGGCTCAAATATAGCTTGAGTCCTTCTTTTTCTTGAAGTGCTTGATGTTGAATCCTCTTGAAACTGTAAAAATCCACAGAAATAAGAAAAGTTAATTATAATCCCAAAAAAGGTATAAAATGTCATGTAAAAGCACATAAAATAGCAGCTTAAGAAGCGTAGTTCTATAAGGTTATCATGTAACCTGAGAAAGGGGGTAAAATAATGAGAACTTGGATGTAAGGGGTTAAATGATGATGGAGGGAGTCCTTACAGTGCATGACCATCAGGGTGAAGACAAAATAGAGCAACCTGAAAAAGAAAACGTTAAAACACAATGCCAACAGGTCCTCACCCGTCAGGAACAGTCCACAACGTGGCTCCCATAAGTCTTTACTTTAGAAAAGGATGACTCTTTAGAGAAGGACGTCCATGTCCTCCTCGCTGCTCGAGCTGCTAAAGCTCAGAGTTGCAGCTGTTGTAGTACGCCACTGTCCTCTAGTGGTGGCTGTAGGTACTGGCTGTGCAGATAACTTGGTGAAAGCAGCTGTAACCTGCTGCAAGCCGGGATCCCTTGCCGGTGCAGAGGCGATTAAAACCTCCGGCTGAAGGGGTTCTGGTAGGCAACTTGAGGGTGCGTAGGGTTGCTTCCACGGCAAAACATTACGGTTGCACCCTGGGATTGAAGGTGAGAACCGAATTGTTAATCTGACCCAACCGCAGTGTTGGTGGTGCGGCCAGGTCAGGGATTAGTGGCTCAGGTTCTGGCTGGGGCTGTTCTCTGAACCTCAACCTGCCGTCTGGGGTCTCCTGTAGACAACGGACTCTCTCTCCAGAGCCTGGGTCCTCCGGCCAGGTCTCTGGGGTGACTGCAGGGGTTAACGGTTTGGCCAGCAGGGTCACACCGGCAGCAATGGGGCCTTGGACGGAGCACATAGGGGTGTACTCCACTTGGTCGCCCACATACAGACTGTGGCGGGCCTGCGGCAAATAGGGGGCGCTTAACAGAGCGGCGGCCCACAAATATCTCTGTTCTAGAGTAGTTGTCCTGGAGGAAGCCCACTCCTCGCTGTACGGAAAACCAGAGGACTGTCCCTGTCCATCTGGTGAGCTTAGGGTCGCCAGGCTGGGGGTCGTCTAGGACTTGATTGACCCTCTCCTCAATGTTGGTCTTATATTCCCATGGGGTCTGGGCATAAGCAGTGATCTCCCACGGGACTTCGGGGTTAAGGCATCCCGATTTGGCAGTAGTAGCAGCACTTGGCGGCGGAGTGGAAGTTCCGGCCGCCTCCGCCGCACCAGTAGGTGTCCTTGGCGGAGCAGGCCTAGGCCTGTTTGGGGTATCTGACCCACAGGAAGTGGTGCAGGGGAAACTACAGACCGGGCCTGGGCCTCAGGGAGTGCGTCCTGCTCCTACCTGATGTCGCTGGCCGGCGGCTGCTTCCGATGCTCCTGGTGATGCGCGGGGGCCTCCGCGGTAAATGACATTATCATGGCCGTCTCCAAAGCTGTAGTCCGCTCGGCAGGTATCGCGGCTTGCTTCTGGTCCGGACGTCGGTGGCTGGGGCAGCCGGTAAGATGGTTGGCGCAGTCATTCCTCCGGTGTCTTGAGGGGGTTGACATCTGCTTCCACGGGAGCGGGCTGGAGTGCGGTGGGCCATCTTTTCTTCGGCGATGGCAGCAATCTGGGTTGCAGGCTCCATAGCCGCGGAGGGATCCACTGCCTCCGGCAAAGACAGAGGGACCACTTCTCTTTAACCAGTTGAGAAACTTAAATCTCCTGCGGGTGGGTGGTCTTCGTACACAGGCTCTACTTCCAATAACCATTTTGGTTCCATCTTGGTGAAGGGAGCGCCATCTTTCTTGGTTTGCTCTGTCGGGGGTGCGTTTCGGAAGTGAGGGTGGGAGGCCAGAGGGAGGAGTCTTCACTTCCTTGGCTCACAATGCAAAGTTCTTGGTGGGCAGGCTTAGAGTTCCCACTTCTAGGGGGGCATATTCTGCATTTTCGCGCTCTTTGAGAGGGCGTTCTTGACTTTTCCCGCTGCCGACAAGCATGGAGAGGCGGGTGCCATTTTGTGAATACGGCGAATTAACCATTTGAGTACTCGTGGGCACCGCATAGTGCTTTCTGGCACAGCAATAAGGCAATAAAGTCAATTTTCAGTTTTTTGTTCTTGCAGTATTGTTAAACATGCAATTTGATCCAGTTAAGCATACAATTGGACCCGGTTCTGTTGGCACTCAATTCAGTTCGTATCCTGTTGGCACACAGCTCGATCCTGTAGGCACACATCCTGTTCCAGTGACGCCAAAAATGCAATGAGCAGGACCGTGGTCAAGTTACACGGACCGCCAAATTATGCAGTGGGTAAGGATGTGGGTGTAATAATCTATAGTTTTGTCGTGACGCCAATTGCAGCGTGCGCAGGGTACTAACGCAGGGCCCTTTAAGGTGTTGTAACTCACTTACCAGGTTAGGAATGCCAGAGTGGTGTAATGTCTCTGTGTGGTAATGGCAATAGTGTCAACGGTGGTCTCCTACCTGGGTACGGCTGGACTCGTGGATCCTGGCTCACTTGCAATAAAATGAGTGTGTTGCTAGTAGGGAGGTAATTGAGGAATTTAGCCGCAGTAAATGAGATCCAGACTTTAGTAAAGTTCAAACTGGTCTTTACTTGTGCAGCATTAATCCACATGAGATACAGCATTAGTCTGAATTCCCAGCAGGTAATGGGCATCGTGGTCAGAAATCTGGCTTCTGCTCTATCATGTGCCTGGAGCTCTTGCAGGAAAATTTGTCCGCTTTGTGGCTCTGTAATGTGGCAGGAATTTATCTTCTGCGCTTACTATCTACTGCTCTCTTGAGGACTAACTAGCTGAGGAGGAATTTGGCTTCTCCTGGTCTCCGGACGGTACTCACAGTTGTGCTCACAGGGTATGCTTCTTCCTGGAATACTGGAGGTGGCAGCTTGCTTCTACAGCTGAGGCTGCAAGGCTCAGGCTGGGAATGATGATCATTTATCTCAGCCGAAACAAGATCCTGGCTTTGGATCCCTAAATCTGGGAGCTCCTACTTGCACAACCTTCCCCTAGCAGGGGTGGCTGGCACACTAACTCTAACTTCCTCCTCTCCCCATGAGCAGACATGGGCGAGCCCATTCTGCTAATAGAGGGGAGGCTGAACTGGAATGTACTATTCCAGCTCAGAAAAACTAAACTGAACTAAGTCCCTGCTAAACACATTGCTGACACCTGCTGGTGAACATGAAAATTACAGCAATATACAGTTTACAAGGCTTAGAATGCACATTTGTGAGGAGAATTAAGATGAAATTACACAAGATGACAATGTGAATACTACACTTAACAGTTTGTAGCGGGGTAGAAGAGTTTTTGTAACATAACTCTGGGATGAAAAAACAAAAAAGGGGGTCAGTCAGCACATACCAAACCGCAGAGCACATTGCTATGGCAGGAATCAACATTGAAAGACAGAAACATGCAATGCGACAATTAACTGCAATATAGATACAAAATTGCATAATAATAACAAGTGCTACAACTACAAGTGCGAGATACTTGGGCAACTCGTTTTGTACAAAATTATTGAGCCCGTCTGCCGAGCGTCAAGGCGATCTCTGTTAGACGGGTTCCAACTCTAAATTCTACCTGGTAGGGGCCATGACGCTACCATACAACTTCAGGGAGTGTAGGTTCCACATACCTACGCTAAATTTTACCTGTTAGGTGCCATGATGGCTACCGTACACTTCAGGGAGTGTAGGTTACACAGCATGCCCACTCCACGACATCACCCGCACCAAATGGCTAACAAGGACTGCAGTGAGAGTCCACAAACTATCCCACTCCTGGTGCCATGGCTTCAGTGAGTGAAGGGGAGCAGGCCTGACTATGTACTAACACTAATTAAAATCAGCCTATAGGCAGACAGGGGTGGTCAGGAGTGCAATGACTGAGGAGGCAGCCACACCTCCAGTATAAACTGCAAAGAAAAAACAAAAAGGGGGTCAGTCAGCACATACCAAACCGCAGAAGCACATTGCTATGGCAGGAATCAACATTGAAAGACAGAAACATGCAATGCGACAATTAACTGCAATATAGAGTACAAAATTGCATAATAATAACAAGTGCTAACACTACAAGTGCGAGATACTTGGCAAATCGTTTGTACAAAATTATTTGAGCCCGTCTGCCGAGCGTCAAGGCGATCTCTGTTAGAACGGTTCCTACGCTAAATTCTACCTGGTAGGTGCCATGACGGCTACCATACACTTCAGGGGAGTGTAGGGTTCCACATACCTCTACGCTAAATTTTACCTGTTAGGTGCCATGGACGGCTACCGTACACTTCAGGGAGGTGTGGCTGCCTCCACAGTCATGCACTCCTGACCACCCTGTCTGCCCTATAGGCTGATTTTAATTAGTGTTAGTACATAGTCAGGCCTGCTCCCCTTCACTCACTGAAGCCATGGCACCAGGAGTGGTGATAGTTTGTGGACTCTCACTGCAGTCCTTCGTAGCCATTTGGCGCCGTGATGTCGTGGAGTGGGGCCTGCTGTGTAACCTACACTCCTGAAGTGTACGGTAGCCGTCATGGCACCTAACAGTAAAATTTAGCGTAGGTATGTGGAACCTACACTCCCTGAAGTG